>NC_133752.1:33722916-34358333 GCF_036562045.2 Rhinolophus sinicus
CTTATTTTCAAGCTTTCTCACAAAACTCAGGAACTTCAGCAGAAAACCACTGAGAATCAAGAAAGGTTAAATGAAGTGAAAGAGCTGAAGGAACAATTAGAAAATAGAGACTCTAGGCTGCAAACTGTAGAAAGAGAGAAAACATTGGTTACTGAGAAGCTTCAACAAACCTTAGAAGAAGTAAGAACCTTAATCCAAGAAAAGGATGATCTAAAACAACTCCAAGAGAGCCTGCAGATTGAGAGAAACCAACTCAAAAGTGACATTCAGGATACTGTAAACATGGTAAGGTTTTGACTGATTAAACTTTGAAAACTCAGAGCCTCTTTAAACACATTACAAGAGCCATCATTTATTATTTATGATCAAGTAGAAACTATACGATTATTTTCATTGTTTTTTACCTTATTCTAATGGAAATGGTTTTGTATTTCTCTGCCAAAGAATATAGACACCCAAGAACAATTACGAAATGCTCTCGAATCTTTGAAGCAACACCAAGAAACTATTAACACGCTGAAAAGGAAAATTTCTGAGGAAACTTCCAAGAGTTTACGTGTAGAGGAAAACATAGGAGAAACTAAGGATGAATTTCAGGAAAAGGTAAAGAGGGTTTTTTGTTGTTAAGTTATAGTAGTTCTTTGTGTATTCTGGATATTCACCCTTTAACAGTTGTAGATTTGCAGATATTTTCTCTCATTCCATGGTTGCTTTTTCACTCTGTGTCCTTTGATGCACAGATATTTTTACTTTTGGTTTAGTTCAATTTATCTGTATTTACTTTTGTTGCCTGTGCTTCTGGTATCACATCCAAGAAATCATTGCCAAGACCCGTGTCACAAAGCTTTTCCCCATGTTTCCTTCTTAGAGTTTTATAGTTTTAGCTCTTAATATTTAGGTTCTTGATCCATTTTGAGTTGATCTTTGTATATGATGTAATGTAAGGGCCCAACTTCATTCTTTTGCATGTGGATATCCAGATTTACCAACATCATTTGTTGAAAAAACTGTCTTTTCCCCATTGAGTGGTTTGGCATCCTCATCTAAGATCAGTTGACCATATATGCAAAGGTTTATTTCTGGGTGCTCTGTTCTATTCCATTATCTATATGTCTGTTTTTATGCCAATACTGCACTGTTTTAATTACTATGGCTCTGTGGTAGGTTTTGAAATCAGGATGTCTAAGACCGCCAATGTTGTTCTTTTCCCAGATTGTTTTTGCTATTTAGAGTCCTTTAAGATTCCATATGAATTTTAGGATAGATGTTTCTATTTCTACAAAAAACAGTTCGATTTTCATAGGAATCTGTAGATCGCTTTGGGTGGTACTGACATTTTAACAATATTAAGTCTTTCAATTCATGAACATGAAATATCTTTCCATTTATTTGCATCTTCCTTAATTTATTTCAGGAATGTATTGTAGTTTTCTGCATATAAGCCTTTGATTTCTTGGTTAAGTTTATTCCTTAGTAGTTTATTCTTTTTAATGCTATTGTAAATGGAATTGTTTTCTCAATTTCTTTTTTGAATTGTTCATTGTTAATGTATAGAAACACAACTGGGTTTTGTACAGTCATTTTTTTAAAAAAGTAGACATTATGTGCAAACAAAAATCTTTAGGATACATTATTAAATTAAAACAAGTACACACTTCAGTGTAATTAAGATCCAACTAATGTAAATAAGTCTCTGTATACATTTATATCCTAAAACTGTATATAATGAGCTGCTTCTTCCCATTTACACTGGCGCACAATATTTCTGCCTTAGAAAAGGAGCTTTCTCTTTCTCTCTCCCTAAGCTTCAGTCCTTCTCTCCTAGAAAAACATTTTCACTTCCTCTGTATCGTGTGTTCTCAGCTTATCTATAATTTGGATCAACCATGGGCCAGAGACACTTGATCTTGATTTGAAATTTCCTATTTCCACTTTCATGAGGGGAAGGTTTTTCTAAATAAATTTTTGAAAATAAGATAACAACAATCAATAGCTGCTTTTAAATACGTGCACAATACAATCAGAGGGCCCATGAGAAGGAGGCAATAGAGGAGAAGTGAGGGAAGAGATACACTCACTGGGACCAGCTGGGTCCTGGAGTGTTAAGTTCATGCTGAAGCATCCATTTCAATAAAAGGGTCTGACTGGGGATTCTCCGGGGCCATTCTGTTCATCAGAGGTCCTGGAATCTGGGATAGAAGGCTGAGATCAGCTTGGTCTCACATCATATTCCTGCTCGAATCCCCATGTAGATAAAGGAGTGGGTCTGGGAATTTCCAGGGACCCCTCTGTTCATCTGGCCACCACAGAGCTGCATTAATAGGTCTCTCATGAATCACCGTTTGCAATTCTGCTTGATGTGTCTCTTTGGAAATGCAGTTTATCTAGTGTGTCTCAACAGAAATTTTGACCTTTGTAATTAGTAAGCTTATTCTCATATAAAGGACAGAACTTTTTTCTTTAATAATTACATCTATTTTACTCATAACTGTGGTGGCTGAAATACTTTTTAGGCTCTGTTCAGTTTTGAAATGTACTTTGTGTATCATGACAAAATACTTTGTCTCAATCTGCCTTGTCTTTGTGTACATTCTTTTATTATGCTTAACAGTAGAGATGGCAAGGTTCTGAACTGTAGTATCTGACAGACTATGTGTTCCCCACCTTAATTTCTCACATAGTTTGCTCAGTGCATACTATTGTCAGAAGCTCGTGCATATTGCCAACAATAAGAGGGGAGCTTAATAAAGTACGGTTTGTCCATATCCACTCTAGAGAACAAAGCAACTACTAAAAATTATAATTTGAAGAACTCTATATATGTAAATTCATTATAATTGCTATGTTTAAAAAATTTAATGGAAAAAACTGTGAAAGGAAATACTGTGGAATTCTAAGAATGGTTGTGTAAAATTGATGACATTGGGTGGTAGTTTTCTCTTTATTTTTCAAATTTTTTCTAACGTAATTATAGATTATTGTAAAAACTTTTTAAAACATATGTGGCCAACATGGCGCTGAATGTATTTACTGGGCTAGTATAAAGTTATAGAGTGATACCCTAATTTCGTACCATCAACTATGTCAGTCATTGTCTCTCTTTACCAAGGAGTCCACATATTAGGTTTCCTTTTGTTAAGACTTATTTATGGGTAAATGAATTTATATAACATGATTTTCTTAAGCAGTATAAGTAAAATAACTATTAAGAAAATGTGAATTATGCTGTTATATGAGATCGGTTTCTATCAAAATCATTTTGCCTTCTGTACATAATAAAACTCCAGCCTTTTGTAGTATAACTGCCTCTAAAAGTAAAGATTTGTTGGGAATAGAGGGTAGGGAATGATTTCCAGCTTTTGAAGGAAAGAAAATATAGAGTTTATGGTGGGTTACTCCTTCATCAAGTCAGGTTAACCCATCATACCTGAAGATAAGTATTAATTATCAGATGCTGTCCAGATAGTTCTTATCAGTAAACAGGCACAAGAGCACAGACACTTGTGTTCAAAACCTGGCTCCACCTCTATAAGTGACCTATTCTGTCTGGGATTCAGTTTCCTCACCTGTTAAATGGGTATAATAACAGAACCTACCTCATAAGGTTATAGCAAAGATCAAATATGTCAATATATGAAAATAGTGCCGGGTACATAAGTAATATAAATGTTGGCCGCTTTTATAATTATTAAAATTCTTATTAACTGAGAAATTCTTCTTTAATGCATTTATATTTTAGATGGTTGGCATAGATAAAAAGCAGAATTCGGAAGCCAAAATAACTCAAGCACCGATTGCAGATGGTGAGGATAATGAGCTAATTGAGCAACAAAGAAAGATATTTTCTTTAATACAGGAGAAAAATGAACTACAACAAATGTTAGAGAGTATTACAGCAGAAAAGGAGCAATTGAAGACTGACCTAAGGGAAAATATTGAAATGGTAGGATTTAGCACTGTATACTTGGCAATATGATTTTGTCTTTGTATGTTTTAGATTTTTACAACTTTATTGACGTACAGTTTATATGCAATGACTGTATCTGATGCAAGTGTACAGTCTGGTGACTTTTGACAAATGTCTACTTGTGTTTCGTCCACCCCAGTCAAGATATAGAACTTTCCCATGACCCCCAAAATTTCCTCAAGCCTTGGACCCGCTCAATCCTAACCTCACCCTCTACAGCAAATACTATTCCGATGTTTCTTCACCTTAGGTCTCTTTGTCTCTTCTAGAACCGCATACAAACAGCATCATGTAGCATGTATTCTTTTGTGTCTTCTTTCTACACTCCCTTTTTATTACTGGGCAGTGTTCCATTGTATGAATAGGCACAATTTGGTTAGCTTTTCTCCTATTGATGGAAATTTGAGTTATCCCCACTATTTGGCTATTTTGAATAAAGCTGCTGTGAACATTCTTATACAGATCTTTTTATGAACATAACGTTTTTTATTTATCTAGTGTAAATATCTAAATGGAATACCTGGGAGGTGTATATTTAACTTGATCAGAATTTACTAGACTGATTTCCAAAGTAGTTGTACCATTTTACGTTTTCACTAGGAAATAAAGAGGATTCTTAATGGCTCCACATCCTCACCAGTTCTTCATATTATTGGTGGTTTTAATTTTAACCATTCTATCAGATGTGTACTTCATTGTTTTAATTTGCCTTTCCCTGACGACTAAAGATATTGAGCATCTTTTCATGTGCTTTTGTGTATCTTTCTATAAATTATCTTTCTATAAATTATCTGTTTTTCCAGTGATGAGTTGTAGATTTCAGTGAACTGGTCTTGTCCATGTTTTGTTAAATTTGTTCCTAAATATTTCTTTTATTTTTATGCTATTGTTATTTTTTAGTTTCATTTTTAAAGTTTTGTTGTTAATGTTTGCCAATATTCTCAAAGCTTTTTTTTATGTTTCTATATTTAGGGGCATTATAATGTGTGTAGATCAAAATTAATATTTTGGGAAGTTTACTATGGATCACAGTAGAACCTGACCTTTTGTGTAATTTTCCACGTTTGTTGGAATTGTCTGTTTGATCAAAAGAGTTAAATGTAAATAAGAATATGACAGACAAAAGTCATATTCTCTTCTCAGCCTCTGGCTTGTAATGTTTTTGTGGTCTTAATAATTGAGAATGTTACTGTTTATGTTAAATTAGGATTAGCCCAAGTCCATCTAGCAAAGGATAGCTGCCATTTGGAGCTTGGTATTAATCAGAGCCCAAACCAAAGCCATTTCAGCATATGAAGAGCCCATAACTATAGCCTCATCAGTAAATGAATGCTTAGTCTCTTTTGGCTTAGGGGTGGTAGTAAATGAGCAAACCTCTCATGATAGAATGCTAACTCCAGTTCTAATTCTCATGATAGGAATGTAAGTTGAACAATAAAGAGACAGCATAAAAAAGCAAATTTTCGACATATACATAATTATAAAGACTAACTTTCTTTTTAAATTAGTCTTTTCCTGTATAGTTTGTAATGATTTCTTCATGTTTAGGCTTCGGTAAATGCTGATTTTTACCTGATTACATTAATGCAGCTAGTGTTATTCATTTTAATGTTAACTTTTAAAATTCTAGAGCATTGAAAATCAGGAAGAATTAAGAATTCTTGGAGATGAACTTAAAAAGCAACAAGAGATACTTGCACAAGAAAAGAACCATACCATGATCAAAGAAAAAGAAATGTTTAGGACCTGTGAGAAACTGGCAGAAGTTGAAGAAAAGCTAAAGGAAAAGGTTAATTTTTAAAGTTGTCTTTCTAGTCATTTTTCCTAAGTTGTTGTGTTTCTTTTATTTTCAGTAATAAATTTTGATTCTGGCAGACCTAAATTCTATAAATGACCTATACCTCTCAAATGAACAGATATTAATGCTAATATTTTGGGCAGTTTCAGCTCATACTGAGATCTTAACTAATATCCTTTGCAAGGATTATATTATCCTAGAGTCTTTAAATAAGAGAGGGGCCTTGATTCATCTAAACTAATCATAAGATATATTCATTCATCGACTATTCATTGAACATACCATGGGCCAGGCATTGTTTTGGGTACTTGAGATACATCAGTCAACAAAACAGAGATCCTGCCCTTGTAGAAATGTATTAGTCATTCCCTAAAATGTAAGATTTATCACTATTACCATTTCTTAGATGTTTGCAATTTTCTGAAACATTTCTTTTATAAAAGTAAGATTCTTTTGTAATATTTACATAAAAACTAAGACTTGTAACAATTGCACTACCCAAGTAATTATAAA
Source organism: Rhinolophus sinicus (assembly GCF_036562045.2). Classification (NCBI taxonomy): domain Eukaryota; kingdom Metazoa; phylum Chordata; class Mammalia; order Chiroptera; family Rhinolophidae; genus Rhinolophus; species Rhinolophus sinicus. Next base: position 33,729,195 of record NC_133752.1, read on the forward strand.
ATGCACCCACTGAGATCTTTCTGTGTATTCCAAGAGCAATGCCACATGCATTAGCGATAACATATTGTGGTTTTCATTGTGCTTCTGTGGATTTTTTTTTTTCCTCATATGAGTTCTCTTAATTCTCATCCCTTCTACTATAACCTAATTGAATTTATTAAAACCTTTTGTCTACTTCACACGCTTAAAGAAGTGAAATCAATAGCCTTATGTAAAGTTAATGCTCAGTATTTGTTTGGGCCACCCCATAAGGACCTTACTAGAAGTGAAAGTAGATTACCCAAAAAGATTTTAAGAGAAGAGAAATTACAGTTATTTGGCAGCTATATATGTGTATTTTATTAGGCTTTTCTTTTTTTAATTTTTCTCAGTTTCACTTTACCTAGTGACACCATATTACTTTCCTAGGGCTTCTGTATCAAATTAGCATAAACTCAGGTTAAAACAACAAGAATTTATTGTTCTAGAAGCCCCAAATCAAGGTGTTTGCAGGGTCATGCTCCCTCTGAAGGTGCTAGGGAAGAATCCTTCCTCGCCTCCTGCTATCATTGGCTCCCAGCTGTCCTTGGTATTCCTTGGCTTGTAGCTGCATCACTCCAGTCGCCGCCTTCATCTTCCCATGGCCTTCTCTATGTCTCTGTGTGTCCTATTCTGTCTTTTGTAAGGACACTCATTGGATTTAGGGCCCATCCTAATCCACTAGGATTCCTTTTCAATCTTTAACTACATCGGCAAAAACCATATTTCCAAATAAGATCACATTCTGAAGTTCTGGGTAGACTTGAATTTTGGGTGGGACACTATTTAACCCAGTACAGACACTAAGCCTGAAGGTTACTTTACTTTTAATGCTACTTGTCTGTTTGCATTGCAGTATAGGCAGGGCTGTGATAATGATTCTTTCAGTTTGATAAAGTACATTTTACATAAGATTTTAAGAGTAAACAGGCAAAATTATAATTACAAAAATTGTACTTCTTAAGAGCCAACAACTCCAAGAAAAACAGCAACAACTTCTTAGAGTACAGGAAGAGATGAGTGACATGCAGGAAAAGATGAATGAAATGGAGAATTTAAAGAATAAATTAAAGAACCAAGAATTAACACTGGAATGTCTGGAAATAGAGAAGCTAGAATTGGCCCAGAAACTTTATGAAAATAGTGAGGAAATGAAATCCATAACCAAAGAAAGAAATGATCTGAAGGAATTACAGGAATCATTTGAAATAGAAAGAGACAAACTTAATGGATGCATAAGAGAAATTGAAGTTACAGTAAGTCATATCCTTTTCTTTCGTCTATTAAATGTTTCTTTAAAAGCTGAGCCAGTTGGAAAGGGGGAGGTAGCGTTGGAATGATGCTATTATAATATTTAAACTTCACTTGTTAATAAAGGGTCTAGAAACGAAGCAAGAACTAAAAATTGCTCACATGAATCAAAAAGAACATCAAGAAACTATTGAAGATCTAAGAAGAAATGTTTCTGAAAAGACAGCTCAAATACTAAATAATCAGGACCTAGAAAAGTCCAATACTGAATTACAAGAAAAGGTTTGTCTTTTCTTCCTTCCCTCTTCTCCCTACTTCCTTTCGTTCACCCTTGAAGGAAAGGTAAGTAGTAAATAGTGACTGAGTTGTATGTGGTTCATTCATTTATTGGATAGTATATGTTGAGTGTCTAATGTGACAAGTACAATACTAAGTTATAGAAATAAAATGGGAACAAGGTGGACAAAATCTCTGATCATACAGCTTCCTTTGTAGTGGGGAAAGGTAACTGATAAATAAACAATCAAATGAATAAAATAATTTGAGATAATGGCAAATGCTATGCAGAAAATTAAATGCTGGGATAACTGGACCAACCCTTGTTAATAGTCTACTATGTGCCAGGCACTGAAACTATATGTATGAATAAGACATTGTTCTTGCTCCCCAATATAGGCATATTAAAAAATCCCTCAATTCCAGTATGATAAATGTAGAAATGTAATATGCAAAGTTATGTGGTACCACTAGTGCTCATAGGAAAAGGAATCTGTACACATAAAAAAATTGATAAGTAGTATTAGAATTCATCTGAGAATGAGGACCATTCATTTATTGGGCTATAATCTGCTCTACTATGATTTTCCTCTGTAGCATTATGGAACTAATATAGAAATATATTGTGTTTCCCCAAAAATAAGACCTAGCCAGCCATCAGTTCTAATGTGTCTTTTGGAGCAAAAAATTAATATAAGACCTGGTCTTATTTTACTTATTGTACTAGTAAAATAAGACCGGGTCTTATATAATATAAAACCGGGTCTTATATTAATTTTTGCTCCAAAAGACTCATTAGAGCTGGTTATCCTGCTGTCTTATTTTCAGGGAAACAGTAGCAGTGTGCAACTGACTGAATTAGTGATTTGTTGCTAAAGTGTAAGGATTAGTTCACTTTGGATGTAAGCTGGAGAAAAGGAAAATTATAACAGAAAAGTTACTGAATTTGCTTCAGTAGGAATCAAGGCAAAATGAGTCATTAGAGGTTGGGGATCCATGGTAGGCCCTGAGGGTTCACGCTCACTTTCATTGCCATGGAAAGTATCCTCATCTTTTTCCTTTAAAAAGTTATAATAATAATCTCCAGATAGTAAACTTGGTATTTTATGAATATTACAAGATCCCAGTGCTTCATGAGGAACAGGAGCTACTTCCTAACGTGAAAGAAGTCGGCTGTACTCAGGAAACAGTGGATCAACTGGAGCTTTTAAAAGAACAATCCAAAACCACCGATTCAACAACACTGGCAAACATAGAAATAGAAAGGCTCAGGTTAACTGAAAAACTTCAAGAAAGTCACGAAGAAATAAAATCTCTAACTAAGGAAAGAGACAACCTTCAAATAAGAGAAAAAGCTCTTCAAGTTGAACGTGACCAGCTGGAAGAAGGAGAAACTTTGGCTAAAGTAAGTTTCATCCTTTGTTCCCATTTAATGTTTTATAAGAATCAAGTCTTTGGGAAAAGGGGCAGTTAGTTAAATAAATATTACTACTAATTTTCTTTTTTTTTTTTTAAAGTCAGGTTTATTAAGACGTAATGGAACTAGTAAAATTTAGGTGTACAGTTTTGTGAGATTTGCCAAATGTTGTGTAAAACCATCACAATCATAAACATTTTTATTTATGAAGTAATTGAAAATTGAACTAAAAATTGCTCATAAATACTTAGAAACTATTGAAACTGACAGAAAATGTTTCAGAGAACACAGAGCTTTTCTTAAATATTCAAAATGATTTTTGAACAATGTTATATGACAAGAAGAGATGAAGCCAAAAATACTGTTTTTTTCCTTCTTTAAATCTATTCCTCAAGCATCTCATAAGGCACTACCGTCTTCCTCACTGCTTCAGCCAGAAATCTGGGGTTCACCACTACTACCATCCTTCCCTCCTCACTCATTCTATGATCCGAGCGCCAAACCTTGTATATTTTGAGGGTGTGTGTGTGTGTGTGTGTGTAAGAGAGAGAGAGAAATCTTCCCACTTTTCTCTCCACATTGCCAGCACTTAATCCAAGTCACGGTTCTCTCTTTGCCTGGCTTTCTGCAATAGCCTCCTAACTGATCTTCCCACATTCATTCTTACACGTCTCCAATTTATTACCCATTCACAGTCCAGGTCGTCTTTTCTTCTTAAACTCTTTAATAGCTTCTTGTTACTCTTGAAATAAAGACCCGAATCCCTCGCATGGCCTAGGAGGCCCTGCATCTCAGAACTTGCTGGTCTCTAGCCTTATTTCAGCTCTCTTCCTTCTGCTCATCCCGTTCCAGCAACTCTAGTATATTGCTCGTCCTCATCTTGTGACTTTCAGATGTTCTGGTCTCCCTGCCTACAGTGTTACTATACCCCCCTTTACCTAACTACTGCTCTCATCCTTTAGTTCTTAACTGAAGCTTTCAGTCCTGCAGGAATCCCTTCCTAACCACTCACAGTATGTTAGGTTTACCTCTAATACCCTAGGAGAAGCCAGTACCTCTGTTTTGTAAGATTTGGCATAATGTCTGTTTTCCCCCAATGTGTCTCAAAAAGGCCAAGATCCTGTAAGTCGCATTTCCTGTTTTATCTCCAGCTTCTAGTAGTATACTATACTCACAGCACAGTGAGCTCTCAATAAATAAATGCTAAATGCCTGAATAATGGAAGACTGAGGAGTAGGAAGCTTGATGTGTAGATGAACCATTGAATCCTGGCTTAATTATTTTAGAAAGTATCCTAATTTCTTTTCCCCTAAAATAAAGTATCTTTGGATACCAACTGTATTGTTTTATGATTCTCTTAAGATCCAAGACAAACAAGAACAGTCCTTCAATATGAAGGAAAAAAACAGTGAGACAAAGGAAACAATGACTGAGATGGAGCAATTGAAGGAGCAACTCAAAACTCAAGAGTCAGCACTGCTAAGACTAGAAATGGAAAAGCTCAGGTTATCTGAGAGACTTCAAGAAAGTCATGAGGAAATGAAATCTATAACTAAGGAGAGAGATGATCTACAGAGGCTGCAAGAAGTTCTCCAATCTAACAGCGACCAATACAAAGAAAACATGAGAGAAATCATAGCTAAAGTAGGTTGCATCTTTTTCTCCATGTATGTGTGGGTTCTTTGGGGGTTTTTTTTTTAGTACTTTGTAAGCATATATTTTTGTAGAAACTAAACCTTTGGAAAAGGGAGTTAGAATGTGATGATTATGATGTTTATATACATTTCTTATAATTTCCTCTATTATTAAAAGCACTTAGCAACCGAAGAAGAACTTAAAGTTGCTCATTGTCACCTGAAAGAACAGGAGGAAACTATTGACAAGCTGAGAGTGAATCTTTCAGAGAGAGAAGCGGAACTATCAAGCTTTCAAAAGGAATTAGAAATAACCAATGATGAATTACAGAAAAAGGTAAATTGGGAGTAAAGGAAAAGTGGGAGAAAAACCTGAGGGAGGTAGCTAACTGAATTGCGAAGACTACTGTTTACATACTAAATTGTTTTTGGAGAACATCCTGGGTTTTTTCCCTTGAAAAAAAATACAAATACACACATATACATGCATATACACACATACATAAACACATTTTATGAATATGTGTATATTTTTTTTTGGCTATTTTATCATTATTTTAAGATTCAAGAGCTTCATGAGAAACAGGAACAAGTTATTTGTGTCAAAGAAATCAGTGAAACGCAGGAAAAAATGAGTGAACTGGAACAATTAAAGGAGCAATTCAAAGCCAAAGACTCATCACTAGAAAGTATAGAAAGGGAGAGACTCGAGTTAACTGAGAGACTTCGGGAAAGTCAAGAAGAAATAAAAATTATAATTAAAGAAAGAGATGAACTGAAAAGGGTACAGGAGTCCCTTCAAATGGAGAGAGACCAACTCAAAGAAAACATTAAAGAAATTATGGCTGAAGTAAGTTCCCTCTTCCAATGTTTTTTGGATGCAAAAACAGTTTAAGGGGATAACGATGATATTCACTGTTAAGTTTTATTAATTTTCCTCCAATCATAAAGGGACAGAAAATCAAAGAGGAACTAAAAACTACTTACATTCTTCTGAACGAGTACCAAGAAACTATTAGTACAAGGGATATTTCAGAGAAGACAGATCAAGGAGTAAATATTCGAAGAGATTCAGAAAATTCAGATACTGAATTACGGGAAAGGGTATGTCTTGTTTTGTTAAGTTGGAAAATGACATCTGGTTATTGTATTCCTCATATCAATACGTACATTAGATTAAATGTAAAGATGATTGACTTAGTTTAGTAATAAATCTTTTTCTTTAAAAACTCTGCCTGTGTTCTAATTTGTTACATGATTTTCTCAGATGCAAGAATTTCAAGAAAAAGAACATCAGCTTCTTAATATGAAAGCTGTAAGTGAGACTCAGGAAAAAATATGTGAAATGGAATATTTGAAGAAGCAACTTGAAACCCAAAAGTCAAACCTGGAAAATGTAGAAATGGAGAACATAAGATTAACTCAGAGACTCCACGAAAACCTTGAAGAAATGACATCTGTTACAAAAGAAAGAGATGACCTTAGGAATGTGGCAGAGACTCTCGAAGTAGAGCGAGACCAGCTCAAGGAAAACCTAAGAGAAACTGTCCTTAGAGTGAGTTACCATCTTTTCCTCATGTAGTAAATATGACATTGGGTGATGGGGCTTGGTGACAATGTAAAATTGGCCCAACATTGGGGAAGGGAGTGGGGGTTCTTTGGTAATATTTTCCAAATATTTTAGTAAATTTATTCATTGACCCAAAAAGTTCAGACGCAGCTATTTATCCAACACACTTTAGCACAATTGTGCAAAGATATTTGTAGAAGGATATTCATTACAGCGTGTTGAAAAAATAAAGCAAACCAAAAAAAATAGGAAAAATTCTGTCTGTTAGTAAGGGACTAATTAAATTCTGTTCCGTGGAATCCTAAGCCACAGATGAAGGATAAGGTCGAGCTGTGGTGCTGATGGGGAAGTGTCCTGCTAGGGAAGAGGGAAAGTTGCGGAGTAGTACATCTAGCCTGTGTTAACGTCTAAAAGTCACGTAGAGAAGGAGCACGAGCATAAGGAGGGAGGGGAAGTTTTACTTTGTACCCTGTAGTTTTCTACACATTGTTTGAATTGTATTACTGTGAGTATATTATCTTCTTTCTCTAATAATAAAGGACCTAGAAAAACAAGAGGAACTAAGAGTTGTTCACATGCATCTGGAAGAGCGCCAGGAAACGATTGATGAACTCAGAAAAGTTGTTTCCGAGAAAACAGATGAAATAGCAAATATGCAGATGGATTTGGAAAACAAAAACACTGCCTTAAAAGCACAGGTATCTTTGTTTTTAAGTTGTTACTTTAGTAACAGAATTTGAATCAAGTCTTTTGTGCAATGAAACAGGATATGAATTAGCCTAAAACTGAAGACAAGTCGAGATTTGCCTATATAGTTTGGAAATTATTGTTTGGCTTTTTATCAATATCTATCTCTATCTTAATTCATTGTATGATTGTCTCAAGATCCAAGAACTTCAGGAGAAAGAACATCAACTTCTTAAGACAAAAAATGATCTCAGGGAAAATATGTATCAAACAGAGCAATTAGAGAAGCAATTGGAAGCCCAGAATTCAGCCCTGGAAAACATAGAAACAGAGAAGTCAAGGTTGACTCAGAAACTTCATGAAAACCTTGAAGAAATAAGATATGTGACTAAGGAAAGAGATAGCCTAAGAAGAATGGAGGAAACCCTCAAAGTAGAGCGAGACCAGCTCAGGGAAAGCCTTAGAGAAACAGAAGCCAAAGTAAGTTACATTCATACCTTTTCCTAGTGAACAAATGTGGTGTTTTTCTGACAGCAGTGAACTCTTCTTTGATATAAACATACATAATCACACACATGAACAACAAGGTTGTTCATGGTAGCAATTTGTAAAAAATTGGAAACAATCTAAATGTCCATCAGAAGGAAACTGAGTACATATGAGCAATAAGTCAGAATACTATGCAACAGGTTTTTAAAAAAATTAAATAGATTTGAGTGTCCTTATTTGGAAGCCCAAAATAACTCTGAGTGGGAAAAACAAGCTATAGAATAGTATGTGTATAATGTGTTTGTCTCAGGAAAGTAGGAGTAGGTTGTGGGGAGGGGAGGACAGGAGAGGGGAAAGCTTATCACGTTCTAACAACAAAAATACAGAGTAAGAAGCAATAGTTTTACTTTTTTAATTAAGAAAATGTGTCACTTTCATTTAAAAAATACTAGTTAAAGAAGTAATAGTTTTATTTTTACTAAGAAAATATATAATTTTCATTATATTACTAGTTAATGTTAAGATATGTCACTGTTCTTAAAATTTCTCTAATGATAAAGGACATGGAAAAGCAAGAGGAACTAAGAGTTGCTCACATGCATCTGAAGGAGCACAGGGAAATTACTGATGAACTCGGGGATTGTTTCAGAGAAGATAGATGAAATCGCAAATATGCGAATGGTTTAGGAAATTCCAATACTAAATTACAAAAACAGATATGGGGAGGGATGTTTTGATTGGTTATCTGCTTTATTTTTGCCTAATCCACTGGGGATGAAAAATGGTTTAGCCACGTTGGAAAACAGCTTGGCAGTTCTTACACTAAACATGTACCTACCTAGGGCTTGTATTTCTACACCTTGGGTATGTACGTAAGAGAAAATGCATACTTCAGCATAAAGGTGTGTATGAGAATGTTCATAGCAGCTCTAATCATCATAGCGAAAAATTGAAACCAACTCGAGTGCCTTCAAAGGGAAGAATGGATAAATACATTGTGATTGATAAGATCAAAGGCAGGCAAAACTCATCAGGATGATAAAAGTCAGAATAATGGTTAGATGTAGGATGGGACATGCAGCAACTTTATGGGGATGTTAGAAAGGTTCTATGGTTTAATCAGGGTTATGAGTACATAGATGTGTCCATATGTCCAGAATAATTGAACTCTATACAGTTAAGAATAGAGCACTTAGATATACCTCAAAAGAAAATAATTTCTGTGTGGAATTAAGTAGAATATTCATAAGAGTGACGTGGGAAGATTGTTTTCTTAATTGAGAAGCTGTTCTTTATCCTTCCCTTAAAAACCATCTATATCCTAACGTTATTTTTTGATCATCTTAAGGTCCAAGAACTTAAGGCAAATGAACATCAACTCTTTAAGTTAAAAGAAGATGTCCATGAGACACAGAAAAAAATGTCTGAAATAGAGCGATTGAAGAAACAATTAAAAACTCAGAGTTTAACTCTGGACAAAATAGAAATGGAGAACTTAAATTTGGCTCAGAAACTTCATGAAACCCTTGAGGAAATGAAATCTGTAACGAAAGAAAGAGATAATCTGAGGAGAGCAGAAGACATTCTCAAACTGGAGAGAGACCAACTCAAGGCAAACCTACAAGAAACCATAGCTAGAGTGAGTTGTGCTCTTTCTTCCTATCCAGTAAACATGTTTTTAATACAAGAAGCTTCCTTCTTTGAAAACAAATGATGCTGTTGGTGAAATGTAAACATTATAGCCTTTTAGGGGTATAGTTTGACAACATCTTATTAAAAATCTATGAGCGTATGCATTTGGCACAGGAACCCCACTTGTAGGATTTTATCCTACCAATATAGTCACACATTTGGGCAGAAATGCCCCAGTGTTTACTGCAGTGTAGTTTGTGCTGAACAAAATCTAGAAGCAATCCGAGTGTCCACCAGTAATGCCCTGTCTAAGTGGGGGTTCATCTGTATAAATGAATACTAAGCATAAGAATGGGGCATGTGATGCTGATTTAGAAAGGTGACTGAGTAGTAAGAAAGATGAAAAGTAAGGGGCAAAGTTCACCAGGGAGCAGGACTGAGGTGGCTGAGGCTCACGACAGGAACTTTTACTTCTGCTTCTGCACTGTTCTAATTTAACCATGGTATGGTGGTGGTTTTTAACTATGTGCATGCCTGTTTAAGATTTTCATTCCTCAGTAAGAAAGGTAATGCGCCTTTACATCATCATATTTCTCAATTTCTTCTAATAATAAAGGATCTGGAAACACAACAGGAACTAAAAATTGCTCATATGCAGTTGAAAGAGCACCAAGAAACTATTGATAAATTCAGAGAGAGATTTTCAGAAAAAACAACTCAGATTTCAAATATTCAAAAGGATTTAAGTAAATCAAAAGCTGAATTACAGAAAAAGGTATGTGTTGTTTTGTCCTTTTGGGAGTGTCCAAAATTATTTGTGGAATGAGAAAGGATATAGATACAGATATGTAGATGTAGCTGTATATGTACATACGTATATAACAAATAGACACTAGTTTCCTTCCTTGAAGGAATTCTGTTTGCATTCTAACTTGTTTTATAATTATCTCAAGATCCAAGAACTTCAGAAAAAAGAGCTTCAGCTTCTTAAAATGAAAGAAGGTGTCAATAAAACTCATAGAAAAATGAATGAAATGGAACGATTGAAGAGGCAATTTGAAACTCAGAATTTATCTATGCAGAGTATGGAAATGGATAACTTACACTTGACTAAGAAACTTCATGAAAGCCTTGAAGAAATAAGAATTGTAGCTAAGGAAAGAGATGAGCTAAGGAGGATAAAAGAGTTTCTGAAAATGGAAAGAGACCAAAACAGAGAAACATTAAGAGAAATGATAGCTAGAGTGAGTTCAGAATCTTGCCTTATCTAGTAAATATAAGAATCAAGCTTTTTAAAAAAGGTTAACAATGGTTTGTTTTGTTATTGTTTTTCTGGAGGTGTCTACAAACAGTAAAGGAAATGGGGAAACCATAAGTATAATTTTCACACAAATAGAAAATACGGTTTTAAAAGAAGCCAAAATGATTTTTTACAAAATACCATTTTAATTCTTTAGTTTTAAGAAAAGATTTGTTTAATAAAGCAGACTATTTTCTTCAAAGTAATTTTCAAAAAGGTTTTAAAACCAGGAAATAGCATTATTCTCAATGGAGAAATATTTGAAGGACTAGATTTGTATAAGATTAAACACCCCATTTCACTATTTCTACATGATAGAGTTTTACACATGGACTCAGTGAGGTTAAAAGGGAAAGGCAAGATGAATATGAAAAAGGAAGTTCTTCTATTGTGACTGTTTAAAGTGAATATCTAAAAAGTAACGTAAAATTCAGAACTAAGAAATTGTATGAAATCTATAAAAATCTTCCTCATTCTCGTATATCAAGAATAAAGTGGAAAACAATATCATTTGCAATCTCAATAGAAACATCAGATACGTGGAAATCACGTCATTTTGGCCTTAACTAGATTTAGGAGAGATTTAAGTCATTAACAAATATTTTTTGAAGTTAGTCATTCTTCTGGGTACTGCAGTGAATAAGATAAACAAGTGGAAGAAAACGTTTTGTACTTTTAATCAGAAACACAAAATGTAAACAGGATATGAATTTTTTATTCCAAGGTGCTGGGAAGAATATATGAATCGGGCTTGGAACACGTTAGATAGTACAGGTGGTTTTGCTGGTATGTTTAGTTGGCAGCAGTGATTCCAATGCAGAGATTTGGAAAAGTAGGAACCGGAGATAAATCTACAACCTAATTTGCAACTATGAAAGTTACAGGAACAAATTCTATCTCCAAAAAATAAGTGTTTCTCCCTTTTTTGTCCCCCCCTATGAGTTGAGGTCACTTGCTACCAGACTTAGTGGTACTATCATTCATTTTCTGACCATTTTTAACATTGTTTTTGATTGACAAGTGTAATATTCCATTATTGAAACTTGATATAAAATATGTAATAGAAAAAGTATGCGTATCTGTGAATGTAGTTATAGTGGAAACCTTGTTTATTTCTTTGTGTCCAAGCAGGACCAACAGAACCACAAAGAAGTGGTAAAATATGAGAAAAAGTTACGGTGTGATGGAAAACAGCACCTTACCGAAAGCCTGAGAGAAAAGTGCTTTAGGATAAAAGTAAGTGCCCCCTTTTAAAATTACAGATGAGTATTGGTACCCTTCAAAGGCCTATGGAATCAAAGGAATCTCTGTGGAATGAATAGATAATGCTCAGTATGTTTCGAAACTCTCTAGCGTAGGTACGTGTACATATAGATAACACATAAACCAAACAGTGGAGGTTTGTGCTTTTCAGGCCTCACTGATAAGGTGATATTTGAGCAAATACCTGAAAGAGGATAAGGATTGAGCCATACAGGTGTCTGCGGGACACGCAGTACAGGTAGGGAGGATAGCGAGTACAAAGTTCCTGAGGCAGAGCCTGTCTGGTGGGTTCCAGAACGTCAAGAAGGGGGAAAGCTAGTAAGAAATGAGGTCAGAGAGTTAAAGGGGAAGGAGGCAGGCTGTGCGAGCTTAAAAGGACTTTGGGTTTTACTCTGAGGGAGATAGAGAGTTCTGACTACGCAGAGTCATGATCAGACGTACATTTTAAAGGGATGACTCCGACGACTGTGTTGAAAATAGACAGTGGAAGCCAGAAGACTATTTGTAATCCAGGCAAAGAGAGGGTGGCTCGGCCAGGAGAGGAAGCAGTGGAAGTAGGGACAAGTGTTTGGATTCTGTCACAGAGAGTAAAACCAACAAGGTTTACTGTTACCCCTACTAGAATGCAAGATCCCGAAAGACTGTTTTTGTTGTTTATGGCTGTACTACTTAGCACATTCCTAAGGGAAGGCAGCACTCAGTACGTATCTACTAAAAGTACAAATGAATGATTCTACAGCACTGGTGCATGTCATAGTGTGATTTATCCTACGGCCAAAGGCAGGAATCACCTCTCCAACATCCCATGTTAATGAACATCCAGCTTTTCCTTAACTGATGAAAAAGAGAGCTCATTACTGTCAGAAGCCCTTTGTTCTGTTGTTTACACCCTGAACTAAACTTTTTTTAGATTATTGTAGCAACTTGAACCAGTGTGTTCCTCCACTTATACTCAGACCGGTGCCCGCTGCCTACGCTCTACTCATTTGAGCTCACGGGCCCAGGCTTATTGAGTGTCAACCACATGCCAGGCGCTGTACTTGGTGCTTTACCTCATGAGATAGGGTTTTTTGCTCCATTTATAAACAAAGAAACTGAGGCTCAGAGAGGAAGTTTAGTAATTGCTCACGGTCACATAGCTAGTAAGTTGGTAGAATCAGGATTTGAAACCAAATCTAAGTTTAAAACTTGGATATAGAAGCATATCTACAAATATACTTTTACTTCCATTAATGTATAATGTGTGTATATATTTTATACATTACATATAGATATTATATTACATTTTACTTCTTTGCCCTAGGACACTCTGTGGCAATTACTGTAGTCTTCATTTTGTAGTTGAGAAAATGTCTCAATGATTTCCCCAGTCAGGAAATGGCAGAACTAGAATTTGAACTTGCTGATAAAAGATTAGAAAACACAGATTCTAGGCAAATAGAAAGGTGTGAAGAGGCTGTTTATCAAGCTAGTAAACAGCTTGTTTGATTCTTGGTCACGTGTTTTATCTGCTAATTCACACTGCCTACTATAAACATAAACTAGCATTTAGCCTTGAGCCACCATATATGCTAGGTTGAATTCATTCAAATTTCTTTTCAGACTTTGTAGATGCTCATTCAAATCATGGATGTTTAAAAGACTAAAAGAAAATGTATCAAAATGATAACAATGGTTGTTTCTGGATTTCTTTGTTATATTTGTTGAAATTTGTTGAATTCCTATAATAATTACATATTTCTAATCCAAGATCAACAATAAGTTTCCTGTTGTGGTTTTTTTTTTAAACAAAAAGGTCTTAATTTATTATTCTCCTACAGAAAATGTTAAAGCATAAGTTTTGTTACAATTCTAAGGCTAGAACTATTATTAAATTAGAATGATTTGTTAAATTCAATGAATTCTAATTTTCTCTAGGGCCTTCTGAAGAGATACTCGGAGATGAATAATCATTATGAGTTCTTACATGGATTGTCTCTTGACTTGGAGAAGGAGATTGAAACCCAAAAAAAGCTTTCAGTTGAAGTAAAAGCAAACCTCTCACTTCCATATCCACAAAGCAAACACATTCAAAAGCTTCTCACTGTAAACCAGAGGTGTTCAATGGAATTCCATAGAGTCATGAAGAAACTTAAGGTACCACCCTTTTTAGTGATATCTTTGTAAATGTTGATATAAATTTCAGTTACAAACTTCAGTCTATTTAAATCCTGATTTGGGGTTGGCATATACTGCTACTTAGTGTGTTTACTATTGAATTAAATGTTATGTGGGTGTAACAATAGTATGTGCATGATTCTCAGGGCACCTAGAACCTGGTCATTCAACAAAACCTGGGCTCTGCCTTCGGGTCTACACACTGTGTCAACGTACTTGAGAGACAGGCATGAATAACATCTCAAATATATCAGAGTCCAACAGGTGAAGCAAACATAGAAACAGGCAATAAGTACAGTGATAGAAGTATGTGTGGGTCATAAGATACAGCAGAAAAAAATTAAAGAAGATAAGACTAGTGGAAGACAGACTCAGTCAATAAAGTTTGGATGGAGTTCATGTGTAGGTGATGGGCTGCCATGGGACAGTTATTTTAAGTGGTGGCAGTAGCATGATTAGATTGCCATTTTAGATACTTCACTGTAGACCAAGAAGAAATGAGTTTGCAAGGGATAAAGCCTAGTGGCAGAGAGAACAGACGAGCGGCAGTTACAGTTGTCCAGGTGAGATATTATGGGTGACTGTACTACTAGGAAAGGATTCATAGGGATGGAAAGGATGAAAACATTAAATATTTAGCAGCTTAAAATAGCAGGTCCATGTGATTGACAGTGGCAGTAAGGGAGAGAAGTTTGGATGGCATCCCAGGATTTGGGCTTAGCCAGGTTGGCGGAAATGGTACCATTAATGACATAAAGAAAAAGGGAAGAGGAGCAAAACAAAGTAGGTGAGGCAGGAGGAGAGATCAGGTATTTAGTTTGAGATGTTTGAGGTAGAAATACCTTTAATGGACCATCCACGCCGAGAAACCAAGTAGGCTTTGAGCTGTGCATCTGAGGTTTGTCAGGAGAAAAGTCAGGACTAAAGATAAAGATTTGGGATTCATCAGCATGTATATGATGGGTGATTCAATATGTGTGAGTGAGGTTACCCAGGAAGCATAACAGACGAGTAAGAGCCTTGGGATAAGAACAGAACTCTGAAAACAGTAAATTTTCAAGAGGCAAAGACAGAAAAGAGCAACACATGGGTTCAAGGTTGGAAAAGTCAGAGAGACAGGAGAGAACCAAACAAAAGTGCTATCACTCAGGTCAGTGGAGGAGAGTTTGTCAGATAACTCAGACAGCCAGAATATGGACTGAAGAGGTCACCTCAGTTCGTTGATAGTGGAGCTCATTGGTGACCTGTGTTAGAGCAGGTTTGGTTGAGTTTTAAGGAAGTGGCCAAATTATAATAGAGTAAGGAATAGTGAAAATTGGGGAAGCAGGAAGCAGATGTCTGCCCTACCTAGTTAGATTGCCCCTTAGACTCTGATAGTGTTTCACAAATCCTGACAATCTGTTATCCAGAACTTATTCTTGAGGTCCCTGGAACATAATGGCATTCAAATTATTGTCACCTGGAAGCCAAACATCTAAATATGCTTGAGGCATGGCACACCCATTGTTGGTCACCAGACCAATGTGGGCAGAAGGGGATGTTGAAAATGAATCTCAGGTGACTAGCTGGGAAACCTGAGTGATTGGTGATATAATTAACCGAAAAGGGGGCAAAAAAGAAAGGTGGGCTTTAGGGGGGAAGATCATGTTACATTTTAAACATATTGGATCTGTGGTACTTGTAGGACATCCATGAGGTATATACCCAGTAGGAAGTCAGAAATAAGGAACTAGAAGCTATTCTTCCAAGATGCTGAGAGGAGGAAATTAGGGATAGAGAGAGGCTCCTTCTTCCTCACTTATCAGAGGATATAGATAAACAAGAGATACCATTTCACCTTTAGTTTTAAGAATTTAAAACATCCTCTAAATGTGATAAAAGTTTCTTTTTCCAATATGCTTGTTTCTCTACAAGTATGTGTTAAGCCATGTTACAATGATAAAGGAAGAACAACATGAATCCATCAATAAATTTGAAATGGTTTTTATTGATGAACTGGAAAAACAAAATGAACTACTAACTGAAATGCAGCACCTTACACAAGACTGTGATGTACCATCCAGAGAATTAAGGAACCTCAAATTGAGCCAGAAGATGGATCTACAAATTGAGGTATAATTTATTTTAAATGTATTTAATTAGATTTTAAGCCTTTTTAGCTAGTAGAAATGTATCTTTTCATATGCGTAGAGGCATTTTCATTTATCAAAAATTAATAATATGTTGCAGAGCGACAGCTGGCCAAATGTAAAGAGTACCAAGTAATAGCCTAGACTAGCCTCATTTCAGGACTCCACAGATACAGAAAGAAAGACTTAATATCAGCAAGTGGGAATTCATAGAACTCCAGAATAATTTCTACATGGCTTCCAAAACTTCCTAGACCTTTGACCAGGAGTCAGAAATGTTTGTTGCACCAACTCCACATGAAATGTCGTGCTTTCAGCAAGTAGTGTGAGGCTGGCATCTCATTCCTAACACACATGTAAGGCCTGCTCTCTGCAGAAAAGCTGCATCCAGAAGCAGTTCACGTATTGTAATTGTTAGCCACATTTATGGTTTTCACAGGTTTCAATTCTAACAGGCAGAATTGGTAGACATGCCTCTGTTACACAGCATCTATTTTATTATTCAAATAACTAGAATAAGGTTTTAAATTAGAATTATATTTCCAGTATAACTAGAATAACTAAAACTATATTTACTTCAAAATATTAAGAATGAGAGCTCAGTAAGGTATTTTCCCCTTTTGATATTTGTATGCTATTTAGATAAAAACTTTCCTAATGTTCAGGCAATTCAATATTTCCTTTTTAATACAGGAAATTCTCAAAGATTTTTCAGAATGTGACTTTCACAGCATAAAGACTGAATTTCAACAAGTATTAAGTAATAGAAAAGAAATGACCCAATTTTTGGAAGAGTGGTTGAAGACTCATTTTGATATAGAAAAGCTTAAAAGTGGCATCCAGGAAGAAAATGATAGGATTTGTCAAGTGAATAACTTCTATAATAACAAAATAATTGTAAGTAGTAATTTTTATTGTGCTACCTCATTCTTTTTGTTGTTGTTTGCTTTACGTTTTCTACCTCATTAAAAGGACTTAGAACAACTGGATTTTAAAGGTTTTCTTTCATTTATTCGTATATACTTTGTGAAAAAAATTGTGACTATTTAAAGCACATTCTTCCTCTAACATTATGCTGCCTTAAGATACTTAAATAAATCAATTTGTACTCGTAAAGAAGGTAACAAAATCTTAGTGTGTAATATAGTCGGTTTCCACTTGTGAAATCTTGAGTCCTCTTGCTATTCTCCTTTCCTTTCTCACTTTTCACTCCTTGTGTGGGAATTGAGCCTTGTCCCCAGGGAGCCTCAGACAGGTGAGACAGGAGCCTCTTTCAGGGCTACAGGCAGCTACTTCAGGAAGGCCTTGTGCTTTTCCTGTCAGTGGGTCACCATCACATGCGCTGATCCTTCAAGTTGAGGTTCAAAAATGTGGTTTGTGTCATTGTTCCCAATGTGACTGGCCCTAGTAGACAAATTCGTGAGAACCAACATTGCTTTTAAGATCAGTTTATTAATTTGTTTTACCTTCCACTGATCAGAATATTAATTCTTCTTTCTGAAGTAATCCTTACTTCATATACTTGATAAATAAAGTATGTAGAAATCAGAAAGTTGCTTGTTATATATATGCAAAGGGAACTAGATGACTAGTATAGATTCTAAAATTGGTTTTATATTTCATGTGTTTGGGTGGTTTTTTCCAGGCAGTTTGATTTCATCTGGAAACTATACTTAAATCACATTGAAATACAGATAATGTTTAATGGATAGTTCACCCCATTTGTTGGTTACCTGAAGCTAGCAAAACAGTAAATGAACTTTTTAAAAAGTCCACCATTAATAGAGAAAACCATAAAACTAATGTTTAGACAAGATAATCTCCATATCATTCAGTTTTTCTTGTAATATTGAGGGCACAGTTGTGATTGGAAAGCAGGTATTTCTACGGTATACATCAGCATGGATATGTGGCTTCTTCCAGGACCCTGACAGTAGGAATTGGTAACTGTGTGTGACGTGAAGTCAGTAGTAGTAGTCCAGAGCCAAAGAGAGTCCAGGGTGCCAACAAGAATACAGCTAATTTAGGATCCAACTCTGACAGAATGACCATAAAGCCACAGACTTGTAGATAAGACCAATAAGACATTTGTGATGAGAGCAAAAAGAACATCCCATAGTAACGAGGAAGTAAAAAGGATGATCTGAGTCATTTCAGAGTTAGTTAGCCTTTGAAGTAAAAGATGGTATTGATTGTTATTCCCTGCACAGAAATGTAAGATTTTCAGATTAAATACCAAAAGTCAGTGAATTCTTTTTCCTATTAACACTGAGGTTTGTAATGAAACAAGAAAATTGATTGTTGTTAAGTTTACTGGGTGTGCTCTGCGATTAGATGTCAGTTAATGTTTTGTTAACATCCATAATATAAATAGTGACTTTAACCTCAAATTTCTCTTCATATGTTAGTACTGATCTAATAGCAAGATTATCACCTTGAAAATGAATCTGAATCCTCTCCAGTCCTTATTCTTTTATCATCAACATCCAACATCTTCTGAAATTTCAGGAACTGATGCAAACCACAAAGAGTGTTCACATTCTTTTATGTTCTTCACATACTGTTCTAGAGTGTTCTGAAAATGAATTTCAACATATACCTTATCCTAGAATTATCGCATTTTTTCATAGTGTTTTAAAAAAAATATGTAATTCATTTTAGAGCTATAATGGTATTTTTATTATGCTATAGGCTATAATGAATGAATCAACAGAGTTTGAGGAAAGAAATTCTACCTTAGCCAAAGAATGGGAACATGACCTGAAATTAATGAAAGAGGAAAATGAAAAACTGTTTAAAAACTGCCAAACTTTGAAGATCTCTCAGACGTCTGTTGCCCCTGTTCATCCTACTACACAAGATGGTTCGAATCTTCATGTTACATCAAGAGCCACACAACTAACCACAGAGGTATGTAATTTTTTTTGTATTTTTGAATTTGCAGCTTTATCACAGAGGTAAAGCTGTATTTTATATAACATTTCAGAGCAGAATTATAGTATTGAATGTATTTATTAAGGAACATGGACCATCTGTGTATGTGTTTGCGGAACTTGTTTTTTAAATACAGTTCTATCATGACTGTCATTAACCTAAATTATCCATAAAGCTAGACATTATTTAAGAGCTTCCCTTTGGATTATAAAACAGAAGTAACTCATAGCTTAATTTGAATCATAGATATATATATGCCATTTACGGCATTATCACCCTTCATTATAAATTTCCTAAATCATGTGACTTTCCTTTCAAGCTATAATCTGTGTCTGGATACAGCACTAGCTTAGAGGGAAAGAGCAATTTCGCTTTTCTCCAATTGGCATCAATGTCTTTAATATTGGTTAATATTATAATCAAAGTAAAAATATGAAAAGCTAAAAAAATAACAGATTTCTAATGCAGATTAGCCAAAAATTGATACATTATTTGAATAATGCAATTACTTTATTAACTACCCTTACTTGAGAGTCTGTAAGCAAATACAATGTTTTATTTTGTTAGCCTACAAAATGACTTAGTGGGGAACCCAAAAGTAAATTTATCATTTTTATCAAAATAAATACCTATAAATCATCATTCATTAGTTTAATAATTACCACTGGAAACATAAAGAACCTGAGTATACAGTTTATCGATTTGCTGATCACTACAGACCTCAATCAGCTAGCAGAGATAAAAATAGTGGCACTATGAAACCCACCTACCAAAGCAATAAGATAAAGAAGCAGAAGGAAATTCCATCTTCAATGACCCCAGGAAAAATACCCTACCAGATAAAATATATGCTCTTAGTTTGGTATTGATGCCAAATTAGCGTAGAGTAATTTGGTAATGATTCAGGAATAGACAATGGAACAGAATAGAGTTCAGCGTACACCCAAGTAAGTATGAGAATTTAGTGTATGATAATGGTAACATTCAGCTCAGTGGGGAAAAGATGATATACTTAATATTTGATTCAGAACAACCATATGGCCATCTGGCAGAAAATAGGTCTGGATTCCTACCTCACTCATTTAACAAAAATATATTCTAAGTGGGCCAGAAAGAAACAGACATTTTCCAGGAAAACCTATATGAGTGTGCATGAGAATAATCTTATAAATATGAACAAATTCAAGTGTTTTTGTACTTGCAAAAACTGGAAATAATCTAAATGTTCATTGGATGGGTTAACTAATTTATGCTATTTCCATGAAACAGGAAATATGGAAACAAAAATGTAAGAGATCTGTATGTATTGATAATGGAAAGATCTGGAAAATATATTGTTAAGTTAGAAAAAGAGACAGAACTATATGTTTAGCATGTTTCTATTGTGTGTATGACTGACTTTTAAAAACTATATTCATATATACTTAGATACATATGAAAAATTTGTGGAATGATACACTTGAAAATGTTTAGTAGTCGTTGCTTTAGGGTCAATTGGGAGTCTGAGATGGGAAAACTTACTCTATTATATGCCTTTAAATTTTTCCACTTGTATATTTCAATTTAAAATCTAGGTAATAAATATAAAGAGAAAGATATGTTATGTGTATTACTTGAAAGAGTCAATTAACAAATGTACTTTCTTTAAGTAATATTAATTTAAAATGTGAGTGCCGATTTAATATGCTTAGCAATGTGCTAATCAGTAAATAAAATAAACGCTAAACATTATAATATAAAATTTGGGCATTTTTTAATCCAAAATCATCAGCTTTTAAATGAAAAAATAATACATGTGTAAATTGAGTGACATTTGGCTTCTCTTCTCTCCTTTGTTTAATGGAGTCTGTGAAAAATTAATACCTATATATGATCATCTTTGTCTTAAACTTACAGTGATTCTGTCTTTATGACAGAACTTACGTATGTGTGCTTTTTCTGATAGAAAATTCAAGAGCTGGAAACTTCACTACTTAAAGCTAAAGAAAGTGCTATGCATAAGGAAGGCAAAATTATAAAGTTGCAGAAAGAACTTGAAAAGACTAATGACGTAATAGCAAAACTTCAAGCGCAAGTTAATGAATCAAATAAATGCCTTGAACAAACAAAAGAAATGATCCAAGTACTTCAGGTAACTTAAACTCATTTTATAAATAAAAGGGTTTTTTTTTTCTTTTTACTGTTGAATGTGGCAGATCATTTAGGACTCTAATCTTTTACTTCAACTTCCTAATACCGATGTATGTCTCAAGTTCAGTACTCAACCTTTGAAAAATTGAGTGACAACTTAAAAATGAAATGCAGGAGTATATTTTCATGCAAAAGAATGATTATTTTTATCTTTCTAAAAACTTATTTTTCAAAGACATGGAGATACTCTTTATAGTTGAAGATGTATATTCATTTTTCAAAATAAAATGCTTCTTATCCAACTATTTAGCACTCCTTATTAGATAAGTACATTTTTACATTTTTTTTTCTGTTTGATCCCCCTCTTAGAACATTTATTTCAATGAATGCCATTACATTACACATCACACCCTCATTACTCATCACCTCCTTAGCACTCCCTTTCAGTTTAGGCCCAGCTACTTCTCACACTTCTGTTACTGACTTTGACCCTAAAAGACATTTAAGCTTGTATTCCGGCTCCAGCGTCTCTTCATTCCAGTTAAAACTAGGAACAAGTCAAGAATGTTTGTTCTTTGCATTATTTAACATTCATTCAATGAGACGTTATTCATTTTTAAAAAATTATATATGTATGTATGTATATATTTATACATGAATAATTCTTTTTCTCTCAGTGGAAAGTAGATATATTTATGTCAGTGGATTGAACCATCTTTGAATAAAAAATATCCCCAATAATGCTATCTAATACTTTGTGCTTTGAATTTAGTTCTAGTTTTATATTGTCGTTCTGACGTCTTTTTTTTTTTTTTTCCTTTTCCTGATTACCTTTGTCTACCCATTTCATTACTTTCAATCTGTTTCATTTTGTTTATATCGTTTTTTAACTGGGAAAGAATTTGTTTTAAAAAATAAAAATTATATGTTCTCTAATTACATATTAGCTTCCAATAACTTCAGATATACTTCACCTGAAATATCTATTTGTTACTCATTTTAGGGTTAAAATGTGTGCCTTTCTTGCTTTTCATATAATAGAATTTGCTGTTTTAAAATATTCCTACCAAATAAAGGCTGTTCACAACTTCTTGAAACTGCTCTAAAAGTATTTTATTTTTCTTTTCTCTAAAATCTTTAGGACAAATGTGCTTTAGGAGCTAAGCCCTATAAAGAAGAAATTGAAGATCTCAAAATGAAGTTGGTGAAAATAGACCTAGAGAAGATGAAAATTGCCAAGGAGTGTGAAAAGGAGTATGTCTGTGCCTTAACTGAACATGACTTTAATAGCTTAAATTTTCTTCTTAAATGATATGTTTCTTTGCATTAATTAACTTTTTCAAGTATCTGAAAATATTATTGCTTTTTAAAAGTAGAAACATTCAAAGATTTTAAATTTATTAAGTTCTCATTACATATGTAAAGATTCTAAAAATAAGCAAAATTCTGATCAGTTACTAACACAATATTTCTTTGGATTCTTCTTGTTTAATCAAAAACAGCTTTAGAATGGTTGACAGTAAATGATAAGAACGTTTGTGTGTGTGTGTGTGTATTTAGCAGTTTGACTAAGGTTTTTGTTGGTCCTTTTAATTTCATTTGTTCTTAGTATTGTGTTTTTGTGTAAAGGTTGTATTTCCTTTGAAATTATAGTATCTAGTGCCCAAGAGCATATCCTCTTTTTATTGATTTATCAATATATATTACTATACTTGATAGCATACCTAAAGTTTTTTTGTGATGTAGCATAATAAAAAGAACATTGAATAGAGTCTGGGAAACTGAATTAGAAATACAATGTTGCCACTTATTTATATGTCACTTTATGCAACTTGTTTAATCTCTCTGCTCCTCACATTCATAATTAATAAAAGGATGGGTTTCTATTAGAGAATTTCTTAATATCCCTTCCAGTTCTTAACACTTTTTATTCTTGCTATAAATCTTTAATAAATATTTAATGATGATATCTAATTTTGCTCAAAAAGCAGCACTCTGAATCTGCATGCATTCTAACCAGCCTTCCGCTAAGACTATATTGGTTTTAATGAAACCTACTAAGTTCTTCATTATAAAAGCAGTTTTGCTTATAGAATAGAATCAGCAGATACTTCAGTCTCTAATAAAGGCAGAAAGTCTTATAATTTATCACTACTGATTAATGCTGAAGCCAACAATTCATAAAGTATCTCTTTCTCCTGTGGAACAAGTAGCAGAATTTGACCTTTTAGTTATCACCTCGACCAGAGCTGTAGCCAGGTTTGCTTGCCTGACAATGTAGAAGGAAATTGCTTTTCACTTTTATGCTCTGGTACTGGTTGTGCCTTTAAGGTGTTTCTAGAATGGTATGGTTACAGCCTAATTATTTATTTTATGGTGACTTTGAGTATAATTTTGCTCAATATCCAATTAATAGCTATTGAGCTTACAGGAATTTGAAAGAATTGGTTTTTCAATGTTAAAAATATTGCCCCTGCAACCAAACTGAATACTTCCAGTTTGATGGTGTTATAGCTACAAAGTGCATGCTGCGGGGTGTGGGGTGGTGGGGGAGGGGGGAATCATAGGGCTTATCTACTGCTTTGTATGGATATTATGTCAATGTGATGTATCTTACTAGAAAATTCTTCACAGCAGTTGTGCTCATTTTTCCATTAAAAGTTAGTTGCTGGGCCTTTACATATTTCTATTGTTGTTCTTATTAGAATTGCTTCTACAAAAACCACTGTAGCACATCAAAACGAAGTTATAAGGCAATTGAGAGAAAATCTTAGAAGAAATCAACAGGCCCAAGATACCTCAAGTAAGTAGAAAATATTGGTATTTCTAGATCCTTTCCATTTGACTTCTCAATCACTTACACATTTTGAGGACTATTAAATATGCAACAGTCAAGAATAAGCCTAGCTTTATCACTAATTTAGAAATAACTATTTTTAAAATGAATTCATTGCCATTATATTTGTCCTGGGACATCTCTTTAGTTTTACTATAATGTTAACTGTTTATATATGCTTGAAAAATATGAATTTTACCTTTGCATTATCAGATCTTTATATATTGGTGAAGATACCTTCAATACTATAAAAGGATGACAGCTATAAAGGTAGAAGTACCCATCCCAATAAAAATCCAAACACATCTTAGTGGATTTTGACGCTATACATAGTAAAAATGTAATCAGTACACAATAAAAATAAGTCAGTATTATTCCACTGGTTCTTAGTAAACTGAAAATACAGAGTTGATGCTTACTTGTAAACTCTTTAAAATTTATCTTAGATACAGTTTTCAAATCTAATGATCATATTTCTGCATATACAGTCCTCAAACTATATCTTTTTCCATATTTCTCTTATGTTTATATATATACACACATATATACATACACATACATATACATATATTTATATGTACGTATACACACACACACACACACTTGTAATGATCAAACTAAAGGGGTGTGTGGAAGCACACTAAGAATTCTAAATATCAAGCAAACATAAGATGGCATTTGTGTGTATTATTGTCCACTTATTTTTTTTAAATTAGAGGTAGTGTTAAAGATGTTGTCTAGTACATATTTAGTTTGAAAGTTCCTAGTGTCTATTACAACTCCTACATGGATAGCTTCAAGGGGTAAAAATAGAACCGAGGACTCTTTGTTGTTACAGAAGGGTCAGGACAATGGCTCTTGGTTTGTAAGTGCATTTCAAGTACACGTTGTACCTGAATTCACAATAATTCAAAAGAAAATAGACATTGAGTATCTTCTTCACACACACTTTACCCCCTTTGTAAATTGTCATTGATTTAGTGGATTGTTCAACTTTATAAGCTCCTCACATTTTTATGAAATTTTACCTAAAATTTATAAAACAATTCTTTACACTACTTTTACATGCATAGTGTAGAATATATAATATATGCTTTAATTCTAAGGTTTGTTTAGTTAACAAGTATATATTGAGTATATATACTACGCTGAATGAATGGGGTGGATCCCCCCACACACTCTGTTGGAAGAAGCCCTCCAAGTGTTTCCACTGATGTAGAAGGCAGATGAGTGAGGGACAAGTCCAGCTGGAGAGGGTTGCTACTGCTGCAGTCATGGTGAAAGATCTTAGCAGGATTACTGTAGCGGAATTGGTGGGTGGAGAGTAGCAGAAGCTTTCTAGAGATACTTAGAATTGATGATGGAATAGGCATGGGGGTCAGGTAGAAGGGGGAAGTCAAGGATGGTTTCCAGGGAGATGATGGTTAAGGTGCGTTCGATTTTGTGGTGACTTGCTGCACTGAATAATGTTTCCTTTATTTTGAACTTGGCAGATAAATAAAATTATCACTTATCTGTGTATTTGCCTCCCACAGTGGTATCAGAAGATACTAATTCTCAGCCTTCAAATAAACCCCTAACCTGTGGTGGTGGCAGTGGCATTGTACAGAGCACAAAAGCTCTTATTTTGAAAAGTGAATATGTACGACTCGAAAAGGAAATTTCTAAGTTAAAGCAGCAAAATGAACAGCTAATAAAGCAAAAGAATGAACTATTAAGGTAAGATCTGCTTACGTGATACAGAAATTATGTTTATGGCTGTTACGTGCGTGGGGGTGTGATAGATACACATACATATTTATATTTTGCAGTTAGCAACCCTTCACACATGGGGAAAGTAATTTTTAGAGCTCATGTAATGTGTCTTTTTTAAAAGGAGTAAGAATATGATAGCACTATTCCAGATGTTTGCTATCTATCAACTGACCTATTTTTAACTAGGCCAAAAACCAGGATGCAAATAAACATCTTTGAGGAGGCAGCTTATATACACCACAAGTCCATATACTTAAGTCAATGAGGCTTTACTCATAAGAGAACCCGTTAGGTTCACTATTGTCGCCTATTTAATTTTACTTTATAAACAGTTCTAACAGATTTAATTATTTGACACCTACCAAAGATTAGAATCTTGTGTTAATCTCTAATAATGCAGTAGGAAAAAAATAGACATTAAACAAATAATGTCTATGCAAATAACTAATTCTTTGTAATAAGTGCTATTAAACAAAAAACAAATAAAATATTATGAAAGGGTATCACAGAGATCAAAGCATGGGGAGAGGTGGTGATCAAGAGACTAATATATGAATAGATCTGAAAAATGAGTACAAGCTCAGTTAGATGAAAGGAGAGCCTGGTCAGCCTTCCAGGCCTAGGGAACAGCATGTACACAGACTTTGAGTTCGGAAGAATAACCAGTCGGTGGAGCTGAAAGACATCCCGTGTGGCCAGACTACAGTGATTGAGCCTGAGTAAGGTGCAAGATGAGAGGCCACAGGTAACTGGGACAGATTCCACAGGCCCTTAGAGGTCATTCTGAGGGAGTTTGGGTGGTATCCTAAATTTAATGGGAGGGTTACTTTCACTGGAAGATTTTCAGCCGGGGCCTGGTGAGATCAGATAGCCCAATTTAGGAACCTGTGGTAGTCCAGGCAAAAAAATAAATAAATAAATAAGAATGATGTCAATAATTAAAAGAAAGGAGATGAGGTTGAGCGGGAAGTCTGAGGTTGTATCACCAGACTTGGCTAACTGAGAAAGGAGAGCAGGGCCTCTAGAATTGCTTCCCAGGTTTCTCTGGAGGAACCAGATAAATGCTGGTGGCATTTCCTGTAAGAAGCAAGATTATAATCAATTCAGAAAAGCACAGTGTAATGTTTCTTTTAATAGAACAAAAGAACATTAAAGGTTTGCCCATCTAGAAGATTAATGTATCAATAATAGATAAACCATTCTGGATGATATCATCGATTCATTTGAAAACCTAATGTCATACCGTGAGCTTTCTTTTCAAGACTCCATGATCACAGAGATTAACTATAATTACTATGTAGTTTAATATTTTAATGAAATTGAAACATAAATATGATAAAACGGTAAATTATGTATATTTTACGACACTTTTTATAAAAAAGTTTTATGTAACTGTGAACACGTTTCAGGAAGTGAGCAGTCTTACGGTCTCCTTTCTCCTCTTCCCCCACTTAAGCAATAATAATCGTCTTTCCAATGAAGTCAAAACATGGAAGGAGAAAATCCTTAAAAGGGAAGTTTGCAAAGAAGTAACTTGTGAAAATTCTCCAAAGTCTCCTAAAGTAACTGGAGCAGCTTCTAAAAAGAGACAATGTATAGCTTCTCAGTGTGAGGAACAGAATTTACAAGATCCCGTGCCAAAGGAATCACCAAAATCTTGGTTTTTTGACAGCCGATCAAAGTCTTTACCAGCACCTCATCCAGTTCGATATTTTGATAACTCAGGCTTAGGCCTTTGCCCAGGTGGGTAAATATACTGATTACTTGGAAATAGGGGATAATATTTGGAGCTTATCTTTAATATGTGGCCGCAAAGGTCAAGTTTAGACAAGAGAAGAGGTAGGTGAGCAAGTAACAGAGCACTGATGCGGAGCTGTCTCTGTGTGAGAAAGCTTCTCCAAAGCACAGCACTGAAGTGCAGTCACTTTACCCCAAGTAAAGTCTTTATTCTGCCTCTTAAACCTTCAAGCTTTTCCCGAGAATAGACAAGCAACTCTCTCAAGGACATAAAGACACTACCCTATAAACAAAACTACTTTTACTAAGAAAAAGACTTTCTCATCAATTCGATGGGCCAGTGTTTCCAAAAGCATTATGTTCCTTTTCCACAAGCCAGATCATAGACTTACATCATTTACTTATTAATTCATTCAGTCAATAGAATTTTTTGATCTCCAACTATGTGTCACACATTAGACCCTGATAATATATTGACGAGCAAAACTAGACATGATCCCTGCCGTCCTAGAGCTTACAGACTAATGGGAGGTATAGTCGATAATCAAGTAGTCAAAAAAAGAAAAGGTAAAATTCTAGAGTGCAAAAGGCTCTGAGGCTTATAATAGGTTTGTGTTCTAGGAATTTTAAGGAAGTTTTCCTTGAAGAATGGAACTGAGATCTAAGAGGTCGATGTGAGTTAGCTTACCAAAGGGGAGGGAAAAGCATGTCAGGAAGATGGAACGGTGACAGCCCCAAGTAGGAGGGACCATAACCAGGGGAAGAGTTGAAAGACATAGGGTGTGGCCAGAGCACAGTGCACACAGGCTCCTGTGGATGATGAGTCAGGGAAGCCAGAGGGAGAGAGAAGAGCCACACGTGCAGGGCTTTGTAGGCTGTTAAAGGAATTTGTATTCCTTCCTGAAAGCATGTAGAGGGAAACTTTGAAAGATTTTAAACAATGGCAGGGGAACATAATGAGTTATACATTTTGAAAATGTTACCTCAACTGTGAGGTAACCAACAAATAATAGGAGCAAGAGTTGATGGCAGTTGCCTAAGCAAGTCACAGGTGGTGTGGACTTGGGCAGGTGCAGTGGAGATGGAGAGAAGTGGACGGACGGCACAGATTGGGGAGTAAAATCAGCAGTGCTGGTTGCCTGATTGGATGCAGTGGGGCAGGGTCAAGGGTCACCCCCCAGCCCTGCAGGGGTGCTGTATACAGGTGGGGAGCATTGCAAGAGAAGCTCTAATGTTCCTTGTGGTCTTTCTCACCACATAGCATTTATTATGTGCCCAGGTGTGCATGGCCAGAGCCCTTTGTGACAGTGTGTCTGCCTGTCTGAAATACTCTATTGTGCAGCTGTAGAAATCTAAAGCAACACAACTGTACCCTAAGAAAGGCAGCTGCCAAGTCATTTAACGCCTTAAGCAAAGAAAGGCTGCCAGGGTTTATGAGAGCTCTACTTTGTGACAAAGAAATCAGTCCATTCTCATCAACTACTCATCAAAATTAGATCAAATTGGGAGTCTGAAACTGCTCTTAGGAATATATTAAGTCACAAAACCATTTGGAAAAGCTTTTGAAATGTTCACTTCATGGAATAGTGTTTAACAATGATTCACGGACCTACCATTAACTAGCTTATGTGGTACTTTTGCTGTATACATATACTATTTTAGAAGAGTTTTGAAAAACGGAGAAACTTTTATCACCACCTTTTTTATTTTATCTGATAGTGCCAGAAGCACAGTCAGGCATAATATAAATTAATCCAAACACAAATAAAAATGTTTAATTCTTTTTATCAATATGTGGATGTTTCTGGTACAATTTTTAAGTGAAATAAAGTAAAGCGTAGACTGGAAGAAGATATCAATCAAAAGCTGATGAATTCAGAATTAAAGGATATAGTCCTAGTTTAAATTAGTGAAACAGTCTAAAAAACTTGTGTCAGTTTTTCATTTTAATTCTAAAAAAGGTAATCTAAATTATTTCAAGAACTAAGATAATTGGCAAGACCAGTTATGCTAGGTTTATAGTTGACCCTTGGACAAAACTAGGGCTAGGGGTGCCAACCCCCCACACACACACACATTAAAAAAATCCCCGTATAACTTTTGACTCCCCAAAAACTTAACTATTAATAGCTTAGTGTTGACCGGAAGCCTTAGCAATAACATAAATAGTCAATTAACACATATTTTGTATGTTACATGTGTTATATACTGTATTCTTTACAATAAAGTAAGCTAGAGAAAAGAAAATGTTAAGAAAATCATGAGGAAGAGAAAATACATTTATAGTATGTATTGCAAAAATCCACACGTAAATGTTCCTGCACAGTTCCAACCCATGTTGTTCAAGGGTCAGCCGAACTTTTATGAATATAATTTGAAAATGAATATTATTTATAAATAAAGAGATGTAGCTGAAGTGCTTTTTGAAGGCTCAAAGACATTTTTCCCAAGATGTCTAAAATATTCCCTAAAATACATACTATTTGTTTAGCACACCATTTGTTTTCTAAAAATAAGACAAAAGAAAATCAAACTCAATCCGTATTTGATTCACTTTGAATCTCAAAGTTATGAATTCCAAATAAGACTTTATTACTTCTTGGTCTTATGTAAAACATAGTTTTTCTCACAATTCATTTTATGGAAAAAAAAAATAGGGAATAAACTCCAACTCTGATGAGGTGAAATATACCCTTTTTAATGACCAAACACGAGGAAGTTAATGACCATGTTGCCACTTTTCATTCTTCATATTTCTACTGTCTTAACAACATCTTTTCCGTTTCCAGCTGATTTGTTTTTTGTGTATTTTTAAAATAAGATTACTTTTGTTTTTGATTTTTTTTTTTTTTTTTTCCCCTCTCAGAAGAACCACCTGCTGGAGCAGAGAATGTGGATCCTCAGTCACATGCCGGGCAGGCCTTCTCAGAAAAAGATGTGCCTGAGTGCAAGATTCAGTAGACTCCAATTATGACACTTTTCTGGGCCCAGCATTCCTTGATTGTTACTTTATGTCTCCAACCCTGGCAATGATGTCACAGTCCAACTTAATTTCAATTCAGTTTTCACTTTGCCACTAGAATGGGAAGGTGAAAGGACAGGAGATGAATGCATTCCAGTAAGGTAGAATGGTGTTAGCAATACTGTCTCCTTGAATGTGGTAAGACTTTAGAAGTTGAATTGCCTTATTTATTTATTTTGTAAAGAATAAAGTTATTGAAAGAAATTGCTAATCTAAAATGTATCAATTTTATTTCTGTAAAGTCCAGATATGACTTAGATAATTCCAAAACATTATACATAAATTAATATAAAGCTTCATGTAATTAACAAAATTGTAAACTCCTTTTTTAATACCTTGAACATTTAATAAAATGTTTAATTAGTACTAAATCACAACTCCTGTAATATTAATTAATGGTTTCTTAGTGGGGGGACTCAGGGTGTATTTGGCTCTCTTCTTTGTTGACTTTCAGAATTTTGCTATGAAAATGTACACGTGCTTTCTGGATTTAAGTTGCTACAGGATAGCAAGTGCTATAATCTTCATTTCTTAGTCTAATCTATCTTTTACTGTTGTAACTACAAAAGTTCCTTTTCACTTTTTTGTTACCCTTCCCATCCCACTTCCTACACAAGCACTTTAAATTAGTTGGTTTGTTATTGGACTTTGTACTCTATTGCACTTCACTTCCAGCTGTAGAACCTCATAAATCACTTACTCTACCTATTCTATTTAGACATGAGGAAACAGCACCAGAGTTTCTATCAAAGGAAAGCTTTCTAAACCTGGGGTCCCCACATATATGTAAGGCATCTATGGGTGGGCTTCATGCAGTCTGTATAACTTCTGAAAAAATTGTTAACTTTTGTGTGTTGTATGGATTCATTTTTCTAGGATACTCTGGTTCATACTTTCTTTTATCATATTCTTAAAGGGATCTGTGCCCTGTAAGAGGTTAAGAGCTATGATTTTAGAGAGTATCCAATATTTTATATCAAATATTTTATAAAACAAGTTGCAGAACAGAGTTCAGAACAGAGTTAGTGATTTCAAGGCATTCTTGGCTCTTTGGTAAGAAGATTAATTCAAAGGAAGAAATTATGAATTGCATTATAGTCATCATTTTAAAGTCTATGGATTGGATATTTTCCTTTAACATACTACAATCCATAAGAATTCTCTAAGGCTAAGGGAAATTCTCCCTTCCTGCAATTCTCTGCCCCAGACATGTCCCTTGGGAGTCTTTCCTCCTTTTCACCTTTACCCAAACAAGACACTTTAACAGAACTGCAGGTTTGATTCTTTACAATGTCTGCTCCTCTACTGAGTAAAAGTAATGCAAAATACGTAAGAACACCTGGCTAATAAAATTACTTTAAGGCCATTAAAAATACAATCAATCATCAGGAATCCAGTCTAGTAATATGTTGCTTAACTTTTGAATTTGGAAGTCTATTTGTTTCCTCAGATTTGGGAAGCCTTTGGCCATTATTTCTTTAAATATTTTTCCCTTCTGGAAGTCCCATTGTGCATATATTGGTCCACTTGCTGATGTCTTATAAGTGCCTTAGGCTCTCCACTTTTTGTTCTTTTTGCTTCTCTGATTGGATAATTTCAAATGACGGGTCTTCAACTTTGTTGATCCTTTCTTCTGTTTGATCAAGTCTGCTCTAGTGAGTTTTTCAATTCAGTTATTGTATTCCTCAGCTCCATAATTTCTGTTTGGTTCTTTTTTATAGTTTCTATGTCTTTGTTAATATTCCTACTTTGTTCATGCATTATTTGCCTCGTTTCACTTAGTTGTTTATCTGTGTTCTCATGCAGATCATTGAGCTTCTTTAAAACTATTATTTTGAATTCTTTGTCAGGTAATTCACCATTTCCTTAGAGTTGGTTTGTGGAAATTATTTTTTTCCTTTTATTGGGCCATGTTTCTGTTTCTTTTTGTGCTTTCTTGATTTTTTTTTTCTGAATTTTGTGCATTCAAAAAATTAGCCTCCTCATCAATTTTTATGGACTGCTTTATAGAGGGGAAGACCTTCACCAGTCAGTCTGGTTAGATTCTGGGGGCCTCTGAAACCTTTTGGGGGTTAGGGGATGTGAACTCTGGGCTTGAGTATGTAATTTGCCAATTAGGGAGGTTTGCAATTTTTTTTTTTTTCCAGGAGCTCATAATCTCTTGCTTCCTCTTGTGTGTGTCTGCAGTACTGCAGGTTCTTTGGTGCTGCAGCAGGAAGCCACCCCACTCTCCTTTGTTCTCATTGGCCCCAGGCATCCAAATTACATCTTCCATCAGCACCCCAAGTCAGCCAAGACAGAGACCAGTCCCTCGGGCAACCCTCCAAAAAACTGAAACACCAGTCACACACTCTGTTCTCCTCCCTCCCTCCCAAGGATGAAGCTGTGAGTTGGGCACTTTCTCCTGACAGAGCTTGGTCTGGAGCGCTGCAGGCCCTCAGGTGCAAAACCATGCCAGTTCAATCAGCACTGCAAGTGAGGCGAGACAAAACCAGTCACTTGGACAGCCCCCCAAAATGTTGAATCTTTGGATGAACTTTCTTCTCCCTTTACTCCCCATGGAGAAGAATCCATGGGCCAGGGGCCAAGCTGGGCTAGCTAGGGGCAGGGATGGTGGCAGGGGAAGTGAACTGGCTCTTGTCTGTTTCAGTGTGGCAGTTCTCAGCTTTGCCCTCATCTAGGATACTGCAACTTCTTAACTGGCTTCTGAAGTTCTCACAAAGGTATTTTGGTCCACATATTGTTAAGTCGGTGTCTCTGGAGGAAAGAGCTGGAACTTCTTATTCCTCCATCTTGTTGACCTCTCCTTCAAAATGGTTCTTAACTCTTACCTGTGTGTTTACTATCATGACATACGATAGTGAAGGAACAATGCTGAAAAGCAGTAGTATGATCAGACAATACTAAACGGTCTGAAAGTAAAGTCAGGACCAGAGAAGACAAAATATGTTATTGTGCATAGGAAAGATTTTTTTAAGAGTCTGGCAGAATTATATTCAGGAAATTTATTAGGAACCTGCCATTCATACTCAGCAAATATTAAGTGACTGTCTACTGTGTGTTGATCATTGGTCTAAGTGCCAAAAGGCACTGTCTTTGTGGAACTCACGCACTGATTTGGAAAACAAACAAATGATATATTTTTAATATGAGCTGACCACAAATGTAAGGGTAAAAATGATATGGTTCCTAGTCTTGAAGAAATTTAGTCCACTGGCAATACAGATGGGTAAGCAAATATTTGCAAAATCACATGTCTTAGTCTGTTGTAGAGTAAGCCTTATTGTTGAAGATCAGTGGAAGAAGGAAGGCTGAAGAAAGCTGTATCAAGAAAAGTATAAGACTTGGCCTTGATTAGAGAACTCATACTCACGAAAAAGTCTATTCCAAAATCCTCAAAAGTCAAAGAAAAGGCATTATTAAAGCAAGGAGCAGATCTAGATGTGGTTACAGCTCACTAGACCCAACATTAGAAGCAGCGATAGGGCAATGAGAGACGAGTTTTACCAAAGACCTTATGTGGACATATTCAGAAACTAGGTCAGGGTTTTAAAAAAAATTTTAAAGGACAATTTTTACTACACATTATAATTGAATTTCTAATAATTATTAACATTAAGTACAAATGTAACATATTGTGCTGATGGTTTTACATGCTGAGTCCCTCCTCACACCATCCCTTAAGGTAGGTGCTATGGTTACCTTCATTTCTCAGATGAGAAAATAGGTTTGGGGAGGTAAGTGACTTAGTTAACTATGGAAGGCAAAATGTGGGACCTACCTTCATATTTCTGACTCTACAATGTTTGTTCTTAACCACTATGTTAAGAATACACTTAGCTCCAAGAACAAAAAAACCTAAAAGAAAAAAAAGTAAAGTTTATTTTTCTCACATAAGAAGTCCAGAGGATTTAGTCTAGGGCTCTTATCTTGAGGCTGTCTTCAAGGAGCCAGGTCCCTTTTCTTACCCTGCTGTCCTTAATAGGTGCCTCTGACCTCACACCAAGACACAAAATGGCTGCTATGTCCCAAGGCATCATAGCTGCATTCCAGGAGAGTAGAAGGGAAATAGCAAAAGTCAAAAGCCTTTCAGAGAAGGCTTACCTTTCTAAGAGGGTATCCCTGCTCAGAAATTCTAGCCCGCATTTCACTGGCCAGTCAACTCTAGCCACAAAGAAGGCTAGGGATTGAGTTTTGCTTTCCAGTCATTATAAAGTAATAGGCAAAGGAAAGTGAACAGGGTGGATGTTGAGTGAGCCAACTTAAATAGTACATGCACAAGTAACCTACACAATCACTCTGCCCAATTACACTCCTGATACAGTGTAAGTTATTAAGCTTAGCATAGAGTACTCACATGATCTATTCCTTTCTTTTTCATCTGTTATCTCTGTTCTCTTCAGCCAAATTTGATTTTTCTTGTATCCAAATGTACTTTCACTGAAGTTCCTCACCCTCTCCCCCTCAGTTGCATTCTGCAACTAAACATGTATTAGTGTTAGAACAGACTGAGCGTGACAATATAACCACAACTATACCTTAAACACGGGAGAATTTTTATTTTCCTCCCTCAAAACACTGTAGGTCCAGGGCTAGAAAGGAAGGCTCCAGTATCTCCAACTACTTGGGTTCCTTGTATTTTGTTGCTATGCTATCTTCCACAGGCAGTTTGTGGCTCATTCAATCTTGAGTATCCCCAGAACAGCGCATAGTAGGTATAAACAAACGACAAGGACTTAGAGAGGTTAGAGTGAAGGTAAAAAATGCTTTTACACTTTTCACCTTCACTTGGAGTTAACAGTTCTACTTGAGTCCACTAGATGGCAGCATGTACACATAGACGGTATACGAACGTGCGAAACCTTTTAGAAAAACTGAAGGAACCTGAACTACAAATCCCAGCATGCACTCTATTAAGCACCTGACTTGCTTCTGTACAAAAGTCTCAAGTTTGTTGCTCGCTCAGTGATCTGGAGGACGCCATCCACTTGCTGCTCTAAAGTAAGATTTCCTAATATATTTTAAATGAAACTTTGGACTGGGAAAAGGGGAGGTTGATTTTTTAGTTGTTGCTTTGTTCTGCACATTACCTCTTTCAGGATTAATCTTAGTAGGGATGTCAGGATAAGGGTGTGTTTTTACCAAGTTTGAAACTCTGGTATATTTAGTTTTTCAAAAAAGCCAAAGAAGAGAGGATTTTACATTGTCTTACGTAAACATTTTTCTTCTTGGCCTATAAAAATAGAGTTCCTGAAATTACTGTTCTCAGCTAACCCGAAATTAACATTTTGATTCCAACATTGAGAGTAAGAAAGCCATCATGTGTGGTTTTCACTTTGGATGTATTGAAAGTTGCCTTATTTTACCATTTCAGGCCACGTTTGCACTCATTTCCCCAAATCAATCCGTTTTAATTTGATGGTGCAGCTTTATCTAATAGTAAGGCTTTGGCTCCAAAATCTAGTCCCAGAAAGACAAGGAGGCCAGCTTGGGGGAGGTTTTCAGAGTAAGCAAACCAGCTGCTCGGCGCTTCAGCGATTGTTCAGTAAATACTTCTCTGAGTGTCAGAGGCAGACTCTGGCATGTGCCTTCGCAGTGCCGTGCGCCAAAAGTCACTAATGACAATGCTGTAAACACCATGCTCAAGATTGGGTGGGGTAAAGATTACTGGAATCTCTTACTTTCTAAAGTATATATTGAATATATCTCTTAACCCTTTCTATATTTAAAATGAAAATGTATCACTCGTGTAAGGACAAAGAAACAACAGTGCAAATTCATTGCATCAAAGAAAGACTGGTACCATAAAAGCCCAGCTTCTGCCGCATAACACATGTGAACTAAATCAGAGAACATCTGTGAAGTCCGCTGTTCCCTGGAGGTAGTTCTAACGCGTGGTTGGGCCCTCCGAGGAGCGGACTCCAAGATAGAGTTAAACAGGCATGGATTTTATTAGGCGAAACGGTGATGTGGGAGAAAATGAGGAGGGAGCTAGGTAGGGCTGGGACAGCGGTAAACCACGACGGAAGTCCGCCCGCGGGGGAGGGAGCGGGACACCCGACTGGGTGGGAGCACCCAGATGGCCTTGAGGTTTGCGGGAGGGTCCGGGAGACCGGTGGGAGGAGGGCCGTGTCGCCTAGAAATGGGTCTGCTTTAGTGTTCGTGCCACACTCATGCACTGCCCACAGGAAAATGGCCTCAGCACCAACTCAGCCATGGGTTTCGGAGCGGTGGGCTGGTGGTCAGTTACCCGGGCGCTAGTCAGTTACCAGCTGGGGTCCCGGAGGCACAGGCCCTTAGCACCACCTGGGGTCCGCTGGGTGTGCGAATGAACCAGGGCTTCTCTCGGAACTGCAATCAGCAGGCCTGGGTTTGAATTCATAGCTGTGCAAGACTGGATAAAGCACATCTCTTTGAAGTTAGTGCATTGGTGACCAGGCCTGGTCTCATCTTTGAAATACTCTCTTCTCCACCCCTTCTGCTCCTGCCTGTGGCTCCCTGCCCAGGTCTGTTCTCCACAGTGATCTTTCTAAAACACATGTCTGATCATGTCACATTCTTTCCATTAATCCTTCAGTGCTCATTTCCCACAGGAGTCACTAGCCCCTCAGCAGGTGGACCTTCCACAAAGGGAGGGCTTGAAAGGGAAGTGTCCTTTGTTTACAGCAAAAGGCCCAGTGTGGCTGAAAAGAACAGAGATAAGTTCAAAAAGAAAGACTAGATCATGTGAGCCCTCTAGGCAAGACTAGCTAGCTACCTGTACTTCATCAGGCAGGTAACTGAGCAGAGTGATTGTGTAGGTTATTTGTGCTCGTATTATTTAAGTTTGTTCACTCAACACCCATCCAACTCACTCCTCACTCCCACCCCCTTTTTTTTGCCTGGAATGCTTACATGATGCCTTGGGCTGTAGCAGCCATTTTGTGACTTGGTGTGAGGTCTGAGGCACACATTAAGGACCGCAGAGTTAAGAGACAGAACCTGGTTCCTTGAAAACAGCCTCATTAAATCATCATTTGACGCATCACCGCCCCCAACCTCATCACTAACCATTCCTCTCACCCTGAGACCTACAATCCAAGCACTCGCCAAATATCTCACGCGCATCACATTTCCCTTATGTCAGAATTTCTCAGTCCTCTCTGTTAAGAATTAGTAATTGTGTCTGTTAAAGAGTCACTACTGCATGCTTAAACTTTCAAAGAGGATCCGCAGCATTGTGGGTTGGAATGTGCACATAGCAAGAGTCAGAATACCTGAGTTTGGTTCTGGCTCTGCTATGGTACTGACCTGCTCTATGACCTTGAGTAGGTCAGGTCAGTTTCCTCACCTGTAAAATGGGGGAACTGACATGATTTGATTTTCCAGTTCTCTTGTTCAATCAGTCTCTGAAGGTAACTGTGAAATCTTTCCCAGGGACAAGGAAAAACCACAGACTATTGATAGTGCAAACCCTGACAAAAGTTTACAGGAAAGAAAGTGAGACACAGCCCGAGTAGTAAAGACACATACAACGCCATAGCAGTGTGTGTTGCGAAAGTGGGGAGGTAGTGGAGGTGGTCAGGGGAAGGATTCCACTCCTGCTGGACCAACATCAGAGGCCCTGTTCTCCAGGTACTGAAGTAACGAAAGGTAGGTTAAAGCCTAATGTCTCTCTGCCCCAGTTATCATTCCAGTGGGTTATGCTAACTAAATGTTTCTGATACACAAGGCTAGGTGTCTAGAGTAAGTAAGTCAGATGGTGGGACTGTTTGTACAGAGGGGCTGTCTTCAAGTTCTTAAAGGTGTATATTGAACCATTCATTCTAGATGTTACTGCCGGCATAGGGCCAGGTGCCACGGGGTAAGCCATTAAATACACCTGTCTTTAGATTAAACCACAGGTTCCATTATGGGTCGACTTGATGGAAAGGTCATCATCCTGACAGCTGCTGCTCAGGGGATCGGCCGGGCAGCTGCCTTAGTAAGTAACCATCTCGTTGTTTGCTCACTAACTGTTGAGGTATTGAATTATGTAGACAGATTCCATGGTTATTTAATTCTGCTCTACTTTTTTTTTTTTATTATTGACTTTTGTGCTTCTGTTGTCTAAAGTTAAAAAAAGAAAAGTCACTACTCCTGATCCCAGGCAGATGAAGGAAACAATAGCTCACATGTTTGTTATGTGACATCACTAACAACTTTTGACTCTGAGAAACTTATGTCTCTGCCTCAGTTTCTTTGCTCCATAAAAAATTTCCTGCAGAGGTCCTACAGGAGTACATAGATTTCTGAAATTATGTCAATTCAGATAAAGGACTTCAGAGTTATAAGACTATCTGGTTACCTTCACCTTCTAACTTATATCCCCTTCTCACACATTATACCCCCTACCTGAGCAAATCAGGCACTTTAAGTATAATGGCAGGGTATGGTTTGATGTTTATGAAAACAGTAATACACTCTTAGGAGGAAAAGTGTTGAAATGACCTATTTTTCTCTGATTATTTGGAATATAATAAGAAATGAACTATATTAAGAACTTGCTCAGAAATAGAATATAGTCTATCAAATCACAGAATAGTATTTTGAGAGGTGTTAATAACAGAGTCTTAGTTTTTTAAAAACACTATTTTGTTTGATATTATTTAAAGAGACAATTCAGATGACAAACACAATATATGTCACATTGTTCTAATTAATGATAAAAATAATAACAATGGGAAGGGTGAGGTTAGAGTAGATGGTTTGAAATTCCACCTGCTTTATAGGGGGGAAAACAATGAAAATAAGATAAAAGGGAAAAGGCTAAATGGCTTTCCCTTCATGAGAATAGTTAAACCTAGTAAACAAAAGATGTATTTGTGCATTGTGTCTACCAGGCTTTTGCAAAAGAAGGTGCCAAAGTCATAGCCACAGATATCAATGAGTCCAAACTTCAGGAACTGGAAAAGTACCCGGGTAAGCAACTCAGTCACTTAAACTTGGGATTCAACGTCTGCAGAGCTGAAAGGGGATTGCTTAGCTGCTGAGCTCCACTGGCCTCCTTTTCAGGGCCTGACTCTGATATCAAATTTATATTCTGTGAACTGACAGGCAAAATATGCACACTTAAATGTATAAACAAAATTTTAGGTGTAGACTTAAATTTTATTTATCCAACCTGTTGAAGGACTCAGTACCCAATAAGAAGATTACATGTGAAAATTTAACAGTTAACTTTTCATAATAACTTCACTCGCGTGCCCGCCTCCTCTAAGGGCAGTGCTGTCCAATAGAATTACAGCATGAGCCATATGTGTCATGTTCAGTTTTCTAATTTCCTAGTGGCTACATTTAAAATGTAAAGGAAACAGGCGAAAAATCATTTACGAATATATATTTCATATAATACAATACATCTAAAATATTATCATTTTCACATAATCAAACATTATTAATGGAATATCTTACAATCTTTTTTTCATATGAAATCTCTGAAATCCATGTATATTTTACACTCACAACCCATTTCAGTTCAGAAGAGCTGCATTTCAAGTGCTCAATAGCCACATCTGGCTACTGGCTAAGGCGACAGCTCAGCCCTAAAATCACATGTCATGATTAGGAAGCCAAAGAAATTACCCAAGTGACTTAGGTGTGCATCGCCCCTTATTCTGCCACACTGAACCCAACTCCAACATCAGAGAACTTCGCTTAGAGTTACTCTGAAAGAAATCAGAACAGAGAAGTCATTTGAAAATTAGCTGTTCCCACAAAACAGAACAGGTTACAGGATCAAACACCAATTAGTTCATTGATTTAGTTAACTGAATTAGACTGTGTTGAATTTTCATTCCAACAACTCAAAGTAAAGCTATTGTACTAGAAAAGCACAAAGGGAATGAGGGCTTTCTCACACTCAATTTCAGTCTTCCCTTTCTTTGTTTATTCATATTGTATTCCTACATCCAAAAGATAATAAAATAAATCATAGTTGTTGTTTTTTTTTAAAAAAAAGACATAAAGATAATGACTGCTGCTTTCATTAGAGAAGTTTTGGAGTTTTTTTGGAACTAGTACAGTGTGTATCTCTCAGACCTCATGCCTGAGCTCTTAAGCTTTTAAGTGCTTCATCCCTTCTTCTGACCTCTCATTTCTTCTCCTGCAATTTAGTCTAAAAAATAAGTGATGATACACTTGACCAAGAGAGTCACTTTAATAAATCATGGAATTGACATAAAAGTAAAACTCACAAAGAGAAACAATCTCTTTTCCCACTACCTTTGCCCTTCCCTGTCACACAGACAGAATTCAGAATTTCTGTAGCAGTTACTCAACCTCTGGGAGAAAGAATGGCCTAACATGGCCCACTTTCAGTCATTACTGCTGGCTTACTGAGAAACATCTAATGTAGATCATGCATACTGCACTCTAAAGTCTTTACTCAGAAAAGACCTTTATTCTTCAATTCAGAGAATGGAGAGAAAGGGAGAGAGAGAGATATGTTACTGGGAGATCCAGGTTGGGAGGACTTGAAGATTTCTACTAATGAGAGTCTTAGGACCCTACTAATGGTCAACAATCCTGTGAAGCTTAACTGGACAGATACTGCAGTCTTCACGTTTCCAAACAGCTAGTCTTCTAGGCTAGACACGTTTTATGGGTATAGATAAGTAGTGTCTTTTGTTTTCTCTCTCAGGTATTCACACTAGGGTCCTTGATGTCACAAAGAAGAAACAAATTGATCAGTTTGCCAATGAAGTTGAGAGACTTGATGTTCTCTTTAATGTTGCTGGGTAATTCAGACCTTTTTTGATTTCACTCTCCTTACAGAATGTTTGCCATGACTTATTAAAAGATAATATCGCCAAATTATTCATCATGAACCATAATATATTTCCTGGGAAATGTGGCTGGATTCTGGACAGAATTTGTATTACAAGTGTAGAGATTGACCTGGGCTTGGGGCCTAAAGGCAGTTAAGATCTAATCAAGACAATTTATACTAATCCAAAATATTGATCGTCTTAAGGCTGTTAACAGGCCTACACCAGTGGACTTGTCACTAATGTTCCACTGGCACTTATACAATAAAATGAAAAACTGTTTTCCGGTAGAGTATCTTTAAAACAAAGTATATTTACTAGACGCCAAGTACTCAGTTTATTGAAATGCGTTATGTTCCCAATTTTTTTGGCACAATATTATAGCAAGTTCTTTACACCTCCCAAGCTCAGTGTTTCTTATTGGGACAATAAATCCCAGCAAAAGAAGTTTTGTTGTTGTACCTTTATAGACAGCACAAAAAGAAGGGCTTAATTAAACTTATTAGGGTGGTACCAAACTTATTGAACCCCCGTGAATGATAAGAGACTGGAACTGAAGCAGCTGCATGTAAACACAGTGACTGCCAGTCTTCTCCCTTCTCAGGCGGGACAGCAGAGATGAGTACAATGGAGGCTTACACCTGAACAAAGTAAATACATTCTGAAGTTCCACTTTTCTCATGGACCTCTTTTCTTACATTGGCACTGCTGCACGGATAGAAAAATCCTAGAGCCTTCGAATATATTTTTGTGGTTCTTCCTAACCGTGTTTCAGAGTGGGGGGAGGGTGCAAATCCTGGTCTGCCCACAGTTTAGCATGGGTTACAACGTATGGGGGTTAAATTAAGCAACAATTTGTGATCGTCTATTTTATAAATAACCTGCTCATCCTTTATATGAGAATATACCCAGAGCCGTGAAAAAGAATCAACTAGCAAAATTAGTTTTTGAGCATCAATTAAACTTTCAGCTAAGTCAGGGATATAGAAACAGAGCCTGTGGTTCTTGCTGTGGTTCCACTGAAGTGGATGACAGCAATGACAACCAACAATAGTTTCTCATTGATTACATAATTCTGCCAGGTGACAGAAATCAATGAGGACTCCAGTTTTTAGAAGGCTTCCTGGAGGAAGAGTGACTTGAAAAAGAGGGAAGGTTAATTTTTTCTGCTTTCCTTATTCAATATGTTACAACTGTACCTTAGCAATATTACTTTGCTCCCCGGAGATGTTTGTTTTCCTTGCAATTTTGTTTGCCCTTGACAATGTTAAATCTGGGCCAACGGAGGGCACTGTTGCTCTTGAAATAGGAGTCAGGGCAGGTGTCCTTTTTTATTTGCCATCTGTCCTGTGTAGTTGGTGTACAGCTGCTTCTGTTTCGTAGCCTGAATCTCTTGCCCTCTTCTTTTAAAAGAAGGATGTTGTTTTCAAATAAATGTATTTAGCTTAGGTTGTTTGGATACTTACTAACCTAATGACTAATATTATGTTGGAACTGTTAAAACTCTTGGTAAGGGAAGGGACAATGGTTTAAGTCACTAAATGACAGTAAAAATGATGAGAACATGGATAGAAGTCTTTATAAATTATTCTCCTCCCCCTTCACCACCACCGTTGAATCACTGTTCCAGTTTTGTCCACCACGGAACCATCCTGGACTGTGAAGAGAAAGACTGGGACTTCTCGATGAACCTCAACGTCCGCAGCATGTACCTGATGATCAAGGCATTTCTTCCTAAAGTAAGAAGGCCACCGCCTCTAGGATAAGCACCACTGGATAAGTAGATCTTCTTGTTGCCGTCTAGAAAGGATCCCCACATGCACTGAGGCATGAAATTAGTTAGCATAATGACTAACCTGTGTTGAACATTTATATCAAGGAATTTAATATAAATTAACTCATTGAACCTTCCAGTTCATCCATTCAAGGAATATTAAGCACTTTCTCTGCGCCGGGCTTTATTCTTGGTGCAGAGGACACATCAGGAACTAAACAAAGTCCCTCCATAAGAGAAGTCCCATTGTTGAGGGGTGAGATAGGATAATATTTAATCAAATGAGCATGTACCATGTGTGGTGGTTATAAGTGCTCTGAAGAAAAAGAAGCTAGG
The DNA here is from genome assembly GCF_036562045.2 of Rhinolophus sinicus. NCBI lineage: Eukaryota > Metazoa > Chordata > Mammalia > Chiroptera > Rhinolophidae > Rhinolophus > Rhinolophus sinicus. The sequence goes on from NC_133752.1 coordinate 33,772,329, forward strand.
ATATCAGTGGGGCCCAGGAAGGCCTCATTGATAAGGTGAAATTTTCATAGAGATCTGAATGAAGTGAGGGAGCTAACCATTCAGGTATCTGGGGAGAGGCCTCCAGGAAGAGGGACGGCAAGGAGGCACGTGGCACCAGAACAGTCCAATGAGTTAGATGCCACTCTCTCATATCCACAGTACAGAGGATGAAACTGGGAGGCTACGTAATTTGCCCAAGATCGTCACGTAACTAGCAAGTGGTTAGAGCCAGGATTCAAACACTGAAGTTGGGCCCCTTCTTGAATTTCACGGCCTAGGAACACACCCTATTGGATGGATGTACCCTACTGCTTCTCTGTACCCTGAGTATTCTGCTTGCACTCCTGTTTTTAGCTGAGCTGCAGAGATACCAGAGAGGTGGGAGAGAGTGTGTGCTAAAGAGAGTTTTCCTTCTATCTGCTACCATTGAATTCTCCAGCCTTCACACAACTAATCAATGTTGTTTATTTTACTTTACTAATAAGCATTAAGTACGTTTTGATAGAAAGCACCACACTAGGTGCTCTGGGGAAGGGAGGTATAAATATGAAAAACACTAACTTCAAATGGTCTTGTAAGCCTATAGTAATAGACAGCACAGGCTCAGACAGTGAAAGGGGTTGACAGAGTACAGAATCAGTTCAGTTCAAAACTGTAAGTTGAACCCTCGTGAAAAGCAGACGAGCCATTCTTCTCTTCCATCCCAGCTGGATTAGATGACTGACATACTGAATGCTGCCCAACCCAGGGAAGGAGAAGAGCTTTTTAATGCAAAGCAGGGCTGGTACATTGCTCTGAACATTCAACCTAAGGTCAAGAAGGATCCAGATGAATATTAAAAGGAAAATTAGAAAAACTGACTTAGTAACAAAGGAACTTTTTCAATCTACTTGTTTGCGCCTAGAAGGATCTTTGGGTGGGTCCACAGAATGTTGAACAGGTAAAAATTTTAATTGCCTTTTTTGCTTATTTGAAGTTCATGAGAATCTGTATTATTTAGAACTTGAATGTATCCTATGCTAAGACTGATCCTTAGCATAGGAAATGGAAGAGAATCAGAGGCTACGGTGAAAGGGGAAAGTATAGGTCACAGTAAACAAGACTGTTGCACATGTATGCATTTGTCAAACCAGCCTACTTCATGTCTGGAAAGCTTTACACATATCAGTGAAGGAAATATGTGTGGGATACAGTGAAGCTGAAATTTAAACTTGTAAGTAAGTGTTACCTTCTAAATGCCAAACGCTAACTTGTAAATTAGTGAGTTTGTCTATGATTTAAAGCATCATAACAATAATCCATGTGAGCCAATAACACTGATTTGTAAAAAGTAAAAAAAAAAAAAAAATCCCAAGAGATATTAATGACTAGGATGGGGAATCAGAAGGAGTCAGTGCCATTTGTAAAGGTGACCCTAAACAACCTGACCCTGGCCTCAGAAGACCTTGGCAAGGCCTGCACTCCCATGACCTGGGAGATGGCAGGCACTTGTACCCTCTCAGCATCTATCTCTTTTATTTAAAATGAGGGTGACACAATCCCTTCCAGACCAAATTGTCTAGGATCCTCTGTATTCATTAAGCATGACGCACATATACCAGGTTAGAACTTTCCAGGGGAAGCCAGGATTTGGAGTCTAGGCAGATCTGAAAGGTCAGATGGTCAAACATAGGAACACTTGTAGGAATTTTTGATTCATGGATAGACAGAAAGAAAGCCATTCCAAAACTGGAAGACCAGCCAAAAGGCAGACAACAAGTTGAAAATACTGTAAGAAGAGGTCAATGCAGAACCCAAGATCCAATATAGAATGGAAGAGATGTATTACGGCAAGAATTCCGGAGGTCTTGGGTATGTGGTGGGGGCTGCTCCCCTTCCTGTATCTTAGAAGAGCCCCTAGCACATAGAGGTACTTAGCAAACATCTATTGAATGAATAAACCTGCCTAGGTTATCAATCCAGTTGGAGGTCAGGCACAGAATCACTGAAGACTCGGAAGCCAAGGTCTGCCACGTTTAGGAGCTGAGCTCTGGTGAGTGAGGACAGAATGGCTGGGTCAGAGTAGGACTAACTAGACAGAGGGAATGTTTGGAGGCCTTTCTCTAACCCCCACCTGAGTTTCTGGGCCATCAGCCCTATATAGCATCACTACGGTACGTACCAGGCACTTCACTTTATATTTGTAGTCGTGCTCGCCAGAGAGGACCATTGCATGGGGAGCCAAGAAGACGATTCACACCGTGACAGCAGGTACCGAGCTGCTGGTGAGAAGGCAGTACAGGAGGCAAGGACTATGGGCTCTAGAACCAGCAGGGCTCTAGAATATGGGTTGAATGGATAGTACAAGCATTAGGGGCCGCACCACCATCTCCTAGGTGCCCAAATTCTAAAGTTTTGCCTGAGTTATTACACTTCAGAAGGCTGGAGACTTAACTTATTTAATAGCCCATCGTTATATAGAGAGGGTGCCAAAAAGATGTATACACCTTTTAAGAAAGGAAAACTGTATTAAAATTGTAATACTCAATATATACTGATAACAAAAGATGAATACAAGTCACGTTTGACTTCTACAGTTACAAGAGGTGCTCAAAGTGGTTACCATCAGCGTCCAGACACTTCTGATTACGGCGAACTACTGCTTGAGCAACGTTGGCCAAAGTGTCCACTTGTGTACATTTTTTTGGCACCCTGGTTTTAAATTGGACTCTATGTGGTCTATATGTATTGAAAATGGGTTATACATGACAATGATAGCTCAATGAAACTGGAGAAATAAATGAATAAATAGGGTTATGTTATTCAATAAATTGAGTAAGAAAGAATAATTTCAAGTCTTGGTTTTCAACACCATTATACTTTATTATGAGGACCCTATTTCATTATGATCCTCTATTATATGGATAAACAAGTTGGAGTAAATATTTTCTCCCTTGTCATCTTCCTTGACGGCTGGGTCACCTCAGCCTCTCCTTGTATTCTGTTAGTCCATCTGACAATGCTTTAGGGTTTTTATAGACTCAGCTTTTAGGTACAATTTGTAGCTAAGTGTCAAAACAGAAAGTAAGAAGAATACCACAAGGAAACCTATAATCCTGCAGCCTCACTCCGGGATCAACCCTATGAGTCACCTGCTCCAGTCCTACACCTCTTTTCTGAAAGCTGCTGGAGAAACTCATCCCAACAGAAGTGATTTTTTTTTCCCTCCAGACCCTTTACAATGCCTATTGAGACTCTTTTTAGAAACTCTTCACTTGATTTTCGTGATAGAGCATACCCTGGTTTTCCTTCTCTTCTCTAGTAGGTTCTTCCATTTCCCCAGCAATTATTTTAACTCTTCACCACTCGCTGGTGTCCACTGTGTCCCTGGTTCTTTATGGTCACCCTCCCAGCCTCTGATTTCAAGGAAAAGTTAGTGTCCATTAGGCAGAAATTCTCCCCACCTCTCGCTTCTTCCCCCAAAACATTCACGGGTAACCATGCCCTTGCACATAGGTATATTATCTTGAAAACATACATGTTATAATTAATAATAAAGTATAAGTTCATTTGAAAACATTTTTTAATCCATAGCAGCTTTTTTCATTACCTTTAGATCTGGGGCAGGACCCAGCAATCTGCACTTTAAACTGGCACCTCAGGAGATGGTGATTCATCAAAGTGTATTGACCACCTACTGTGTGCCCTGTCTAGTAGGACAAGACAGACACAGACCCTCCCCTCACGAAGTTCATACTTTAGTGGGGAATTCTGAGGGAGACCTTCTTAGGAAGCACTGCCCTAGGTGGGGGAGGCAGCCCTCACTGCCCGTAACTATTTACCAGGTCCTGCTCTTACTGCCTCAACTGTTTCCATCTCTTTGCCCACAGACATTTCTGCATCTCCGCTTCCATCACCCCTTTCCTAAATCACTGCCTCAGCATCCATTGGTCGTCTCTCCAGGATGCTAGAGCCATTGTTAGATTCCCCAAATCTAAACTGATCACTCCTCCCCTGCCTTACACCCTTTACTGTCACCACCTTGTTGCCTTCAGTGGAAAGCCCAAGTTCCTAAATTTCGCTCCTGTTGGCCTGTGCAGCCTCATTCCTCGCACAGCCTGCATTCCAGCCAGACCCATTCCTTCCTCCAGTTCCATGATAAAGCCTTTATGCATACAGTTCTCTCCTTAAAATACTCTTCTATTTTTCTAACACTCTAGTTTTCAAAACTCAACCCACGTTTTTCCTCCCCAGAAGCCCTCTGGCTGTCCCACAGCCTGAATCAGTCCCTTCCTACCACCACCTTCTTCTCTGTGAAGGTCTCTACTGGCCCTGGATGCTAGTTATGTCAGCCAATCCAGTCGGACTGGCAGCTGTCTATAGGTGGGGTTTTTGTCATTTACCTTTGAATCTCCTGGACCTAACACAATACCTAACCACAGTAGGTATTCAACAAATAACCATGTTGAGTGAAGTAAGAGTTTTCCACCATCAGGAACACACAGTAAGGATGACCGTTCATTCGCATTCCATTTAGCTCAGAGGTGTCTTGGTCTTGCTGATGCTCTTGTGCCACAGGAAGGGGGTAATTCCCCGGGAACTCGCTGCCAGTGAGTGTGTGCACACGCCATCAATTCCCAGCAATGTTGGGTGAGACTCCTTCACAGAGCTTAGTGTTAATAGCTAACAAAATGGTTCTGCAAACCCCAAGTAAATGCAAATCTTTTAAAGAGGTAGTAGTTTAATCCTGCAGAGTGGCATTTGGTTGTTGTTGTGTTTTGGCAGATGCTTGCTCAGAAGTCTGGCAACATTATCAACATGTCCTCTGTGGCTTCCAGCATCAAGGGTAGGTCTGTCTTCCTGGGATCATGATGCACAGACTCACACACCTTCCCAAACTCAGGGCTTAGAGAACAAGCATAGCAGAGATCATGGACCCCACACATAACTTCAAAACTGCCTTTTAAAAATCGGTATTAAGTTCTTTAACTCCCAGTCCTTTTGCCTTAGGTGTGAAGCGGTCATAAAATTAAAGTTTGTTTGCGTCACCCTCCCTTTCATTCCTTCTAATGGATATGGAAAGGAAGAACAAACTGGGAGGAGGAAACATGTATCCATTTAATTAATCAAAAAAGATGTATTGAACACCTACTATGTGCCCCTGTTCCAACAGAATTCACAGTCCCCTGGGAGGTGAGGGTCAGGCAAACACACACCTACAGTGTGATAGTACATATTACAACAGAACTTTGTGCAAAGTGCTGTCACAATACCGGGAAGCTAACTGCCTGTGACTCTGAGGAGCGATTCACAAAGACAGTTGATCTGGGCCCTACATGAGAAGTGGAAGAGCCAGGATTGCAGTGTAAAATGGAGGTAATGTCACACTGGCACAGATGGATTTGTGAGTTTAAAATAAAATAGCGACTGCTGAGATTACATTCCTGCTCTTTGCAAGGACACACGGATTAAGCCTGCACAGGAGAGGAATGCCAAGAAATGCCTAGACCTCTTGGTTTGTTTTGTTTTGCTTTGTTTTTCTTTACCCTGATTTTCTTTTGGAATCTGCCTCAGGGGTCTGCCAACTGATGGTGAAAAACTAAGACCACTGCAGGCACTTAAATGCAGCATCTCAACACCTACGTCTCAGCTGAGTTGTGCCGATATTATTTTCACAAATTCAGAAGCTAGCTCTATTAAGGGAGAAATCGTGTTATCTATTTTTAAAAAGGGTGAGGTGGGAGGAAGCATGACAATGGTTACTGAGGACACTTATTTGTGTTCCCTTTTTAAAGGAGACTATTTTTTGTATTCCTTCAATTGTTGAACCTTCCCTACCCCCTCAGGAGTTGTGAATAGATGTGTGTACAGCGCAACCAAGGCAGCTGTGATTGGCCTCACAAAGTCTGTGGCTGCAGACTTCATCCAGCAGGGTATCAGGTGCAATTGTGTGTGTCCAGGTGAGTTTGGCACGTTAGGGCTGTGAGCATGTCCTTTCTGACATCCCCATTGCAATTGTGAGAGATACGCGTGTCTACATAAGCTTGTATAGCCCGTGTTATATTGTATCCTGTCATAAGGAAAAGTTCGAGAGAAAAAGAGCCTAGGCTTATTAACAGTCCAACAGTAAATTGAGAGAGAGGCTAAGTCATTAGGAATAAGCCACAGATGAAAAGTGTTTAACATCACTCACATGGGGCAATTCTAAACCACCAGTTCAGAGACATCACTGGCCAGGGCTGGATGTCTTGGAACCAGACCAGGGATGACCTTGTCAGGGGAAAGAGGAAAAGTAGACCATGCTCGCCGGACAGCTGGAAGAAAGTAAAAGGAGCCTTCAGAGCAGCTGCTGAGTCATGGAAATCACCTGGGTGGCCCATAAATTAAAAGGACAGAGTAACACCTCCCTTTATGCCATAAAAAAGGGGGTCAGCAAACGATGGCGTGCAGTCCCAATCTGGCCACCACCTGTTTTGTAAATACAGTCTTATTGGAGCACATCCACACAGTTTGTTTATGTGTTGGCTAGGATTGCTTTTGTGCCACCATCAGAATTGAATAGTTGTAACAGACCAAATGGTTCTCAGTGCTAAAAATATTTCCTATCTGGCTTTTTACCAAAAAGTATGCCAACCTCTTGTTTAAAGGAAAGGAGAAAAGCAGAACTTATTTTTAGTAGAAAGGACATTAAATTTGTCCAAACAAAAGCATTCAATAACTTATTTCTTAGGAATAATTTCTCATTCTCTTAATCACTGTGGGTGTGTCTATTAGGTAGGTATGCCCTTTCACCCCACTCTGCCTATTCAATGAATACAAGGTGCCTAAGACCAATTACTAACTTCCTCCCTGAAAAGAAATTAAATATTGCATATCCAGTTTCTCTCAGTCGATCACAACTGGTGTTTGAGGGGTTAGGCAGACATATCATTTCACCATTACCTGTGGGACTTTTCCAAACCTGAAAGGTATGCCACAATTTGGGGAAGGAGTTGACAGGGAAAACTGTGTACAGTACAGGCATGCCTTGGAAGTAATGCAGGTTCGATTCCAGCCCACTGCAATAAAGCGAGTATTGAAATAATGCAAGTTGTAATCTTTTTGCTCTTGGAGGCTCTTGCTTTCAATTTTTAAAAGACCCAACATCTGTGGAATGCAAAAAAGTGAAGCACAATAAAACAACATATGCCTGTGGTTTGAAAAGTCCCACAGGAGATTCTGATGTATCCTCTCAGGTTGAAAAACCACTGGCTTATTAAACAGGGAAAACTACTAAGTACCCTTCAAGCTACAGAATTGCCATGATTGAGGTGTTCTGTTTAATTTTTCGTGGACTAGAAAGATAAGCACAGGTAACACTGAGAAAAAGGAGGATACAGGAGAGACAGTTTCACTGGGTTTTAGCATATGTACTGGTGATACTTGAGTCTGGCTATTCTTGGTGCTATTTACCCAATGGAATAAATGGCAAAATGATTTGGAAAATATGATTGTTTTAGCAGCTGGACTTTTCAGGAGATTGGAAAATATGTTATCAAACTCCCTGCAACAAGGAACTAGCTGTGACTCACTGAACCAGTCACAGAAGAAAACCTGATGAAGAATGATTGTGTCTGGGATGGTGCTGGTGGTTGTATAGTCAGAACTCCTCACCCCTAGACTTGTGTAGACTATGGCATGGTGTGTCAGTCTGTGCCATGGACACAGCAGAGTCCAGTGACAATGGAATTAAGTAGAAGGCAAGGCTTGCTCTACAGTTTTCATTTAATGGCCATTCATACCAGCCATGTGTGAGAGATGACGCTCATTCTCGTCTGTGCAAGGAAGCTGATAAAGCTATAAGAATTCTGAAGAGACTGTTCAGTGAAAGCTTTAGGTGCGTTGAACACACTGTTGGTAGAATTCGGGATTTTAAGGAGGCAGTTGATGAGGGAAGTGAAGAAAATATCAGAAACTAATACAAGGGGATCTTTATTATGTGGTTTCAGAAAGTATTTTAATACTATGGCCCGCAGTAACGTGGAAAGTAGAAAACATTCCTAATGAACTCGGTAATCTAGCTAAGGCAGTTTCCACCCACAGTGTTGAAAAGTGCTGCCCGCTTGTAGTAAAACGTGAGGGGAGGGAGAGAAGCTAAAGAAAAGGCTGTTAAATATAAAGGAGCCAGGATTCGCTGAATCTAAAGATTCCCAGACTCTCCAGAGAAATGGCAAATGATGATAAAATTAAGAAATGGTTTCTGAGCAAACATTAAATCTCAGGAGCGTGGTCTAAAGATGAAGCTGAGGGTGTGACTGTAAAATCATTTGTTGTGACCTTAGAAAGATCACATGGTCCCTGGCGTACTGTCAGTCAGAAAAAAAGGCCCTCTAAAGAGAATTTACGGATTACATAAGTGAACAAAAAAGTCTGGGGAACTTTCTCTGTAGGAGTGTGAACTAAGCGGGATTTAAAACTTGCGGTGTCATGCTTTTTTAAAAATAAAATAATTTCAAATTATATTTCTGATGAGAAACATGAAACAGTGGTTAAAAATAGGAATTTGAAACCACTGAAAATAGGCAAGATATGAAGAAAATTTAGAACCACCTAAACTACAGACAACTGTGACAGTCATGCAGTTGAACTTGACCGCACGAATGCTTTTGAGATGATTAAGGCAGTTTAGATCCTTGTTGGTAAAGTACTTGTATGATTTTATCTAATCTCAAGGTGATTGTGGGGATTAATGGAAATGATACATGTAAAAGTGCTTAAAATCCATAAAGTATCATGTTAATGTAATGTGACTAAAATATATGTTTTGGGAATGCTGAGTGATTCACCAAGTCCCTGGCTCATGTCACAGAGAATTATAGTCTGTGTTTTTTAAAATCATAGAAATGTTATTACAGAAGTTACAAACCTACTAACTAAAAGAGCAAGTACGTGGAGGTAAAACTGTCATTCTAAGTCATGGAGAAGAATTGCTGTATCATAATTATATGTTCCATATCATTAACTGTCAATTTCTTTTTCAGTTAAAGTAAGTAACCAAGCTGAATGTCCCCCTTTGATTTAGGAACGGTTGATACCCCATCTCTGCAAGAAAGAATACAAGCCAGACCAAATCCTGAAGAGGTACATCTACTATTTTCAATGCATTTCAATCTTGTTAGAAACTGTCCTCTTCCTTACCTAGAGTAAACAGAGAGACAGAATGTAGAAGGGTGGTTCCAGGGGCTGGGGGAGTGGGGGAGAGTGGGGAGTTATTGTTTAATGAGTACAGAGTTTCAGTTTTGCGGGACGAAATGTGTTCTGCAGATTCATTGTAGAACACTGTCAATGTACTTAACACTGCTGAACTGTACACTTAAAAATGGTAAATTTTATATTATGTGTATTTTACAACTTTAAAAAAAAAGCTCTCTTCATTAACATTAACTTTCTGATCTGTTGCAGTGTCTGTCCGTGTTAGCATAGCAAAATAGTTTGAGTGGCTTCGAAGTCACCATAGGCCTGCTTGGTCTGCTTAGTCCACAATTAATGATACTACTAATATTCTCACGTATCATGTATCATGCATGAGTAATTAAGGCAAGCCAGTGGTACCTGTGTAGGTTCATCTTGCCTTTGACCCCCAGAAGAAGCTGCAGGTGAGTTCATACTTCAGCTTACATCACAGATGTCTGGTATGCTTTCTGGTCACAGGCACTGAGCAATTTTCTGAAGAGACAGAAGACTGGAAGATTTGCAACTGCAGAAGAAATAGCCCTGCTGTGCGTGTATTTGGCTTCTGATGAAGTAAGCACTATTCTTCCCAATAATTCATTATCCTCAATCATATTTGGCCACTATTTGATTATCAGAAAATGTCATCTTAGAGAGTTCTGGCATATATATGCTAAGATGCTACAGTTACTAGATAGAGATAAGTTCTGATTTAAATTGCTCAAAGGAAGGCCACTTGGATCTGAGCTGATGGCTTTTCCTTTTTCAATTTTATATGTCACTAAATCTTGTAGCAAATGAAATGGAGGGTTAAAAAAATTAAATTGCTAGATTTTTAAAGACAGAATTGCTTTCAAAAATTACAATTGGGTATACCCTGGTTAAATGTAATTCAAACAAATGAACCTCCAAAATTATGAGTTTCAGGTAAAAAGGAGAGAGGGTAACCAGATTGTGTCCAGGTGACACAGATTTGGCATCTGGTGTTTTTGGTTTTACTGGTGCCTTGTGTGGGAGACTCCCACTGGTATTTTTTTCTATGAATTCTTTACTTGTTTGCCATCATGTATAGAAATTCCTAATTCTCTTTCCACTTAGCATCTATTTTCCACTTAGCATCTATTTAGCAATGGTTTTCTTCCTTAATGGCTACTGTATATTTTTTAATGGCATACAACTGCAGTAGCAGAATATATATATATATATGACATAGAGCACAAGAACATCCCCCTCTATTTTATGTCTTTGAATATTACATGATCAGGGAACTGTAATGTATGAAGAGACAAGGAAAGGGGAGTAGGTGGGAGTATCATTCACTGATCAGTTACTGTGTTTCCCCAAAAACAAGACCTAGTCGGACCATCAGCCCTAATGCGTCTTTTGGAGCAATAATTAATATGTCTTATTTTACTATAATTTTTTTTTACTTATATTAATTTTTGGTCCAAAAGACACATTAGAGCTGATGGTCCAGCTAGGTCTTATTTTCGGGAAAACACTATATATATGTATATATACATATATACACATATATATGTATATGTGTGTATATATATATATACATATATACACATATATATGTATATGTGTGTATATATATATATATATATATATATATATATATATATATATGAGAGCTTGCATTGTAAACAACAACAAAACTTGGGAGAATTGGGGTCCTTTCTTGGTAAAAGAACCAAAAACACCTTAGTTTATCTACATTATATGATCAGTTTTCATAGATTGAACTTTAAAAATTTCTGTACTCATATTATGTCTTTCCTTCCTACTTCTTCCCTTGTCTCAAGCTTTAGATAAATTTAAAATTAAGAACACAAATTTGAGTCTTTATTATCCAGGTTTAAGTTAAAAGATTTTTAAACCTCTACCACAAGGAATCATTTTAGCTTTAATTTTTTGGAAAATGAAAAATTCTGTAGAAAAAGTTATTTATTTTAACTTTTTTAGTTGTGCACAGATTTGGGTATCTTAAACTAGTATAGAATATTTTTTCATAGTTTAGATTATAATAATTATTCTTCATAAACATTTTAAAAACACATTTATTGTGCTTCAGCTCTTAGAATTACCTGTATATTGAGTAGTTATATATACAATATTTTTGTTGTTTCGTTTGGTAATTGACTTGATCCCTTTATGACTGACACACTTGATTATGTTCAAAAGTTTATTAGTGGCATAAAACTCAGCCAGTTTAGAATAGTTCTGAGTTTCAAAATGAAAATGTACTATGATAGCCTACAATTTATCCTAATTTGAGAAATTACTACAGAGCACTTCACTTCTTAATGTTCTGATTCTGAGATGAAACACCTAACAGACCTTACATAGAATGTGACATGTGCTAAAACACCAGCCAGAGGCCGGTTAACTGCAGACCACAAGAACACTTGGCAGTTTTAAATCATCCAAAATTTAATTTAGATTTTCCTAAATTCTGTTTGAGTTTTCCTGTTCCCATGAGAGTAAATTGTTTAGCTACGTCAGTCATAGAAGATTGAAGAAACACAACCTGTGTTAAACCTGGTTCATTGTTGTCTCCTTGTGTTTATCACTGCAGTCTGCCTACGTAACAGGTAACCCTGTCATCATCGATGGAGGCTGGAGCTTGTGACTTCTGGATCTCCTTGCTGGGAAGGCAGACTCTTCCTGTCCACCAGGAACCTGGTGATGAAGAAAACTCACCCATGTCTTTCCTATTAATGGCATAGTAATCAAAACAAGCTCGTTTTAATGATGGCATTATTCTATTCACAAGAGTCTGCTTCTTTAAACATATTAATCTCTTTCTAATCTGTTTTGAAATCATTGTAGATAACATGAAAGATAATGAATTCATTGCAAATGAATAGTTTTAAAAATAAGCCTCAATTTGTAAGCACATAAACTGTGAATATAAAGAAAAAAGGAAGGTTTTTAAGAAAAATGTATTAATGTCTATTTTACCTCTATATCCCAATATTCAAATATTTTTGTAGAATTCTGCATTGGTCTGTATATGGATAGTGATTTTAAAATTTTACCATTATAATTGAATACCAGAGGTAAGGAGTTTGGTGTCAGTAACTTACACTGAAAGATATTTAGATTCAGAACTGTATTGTTGATCTGTTATATAAAATAATCATCAGGTGTTTATACTTAATGGATGTCATCACTTATAATTAAGTACTATTTTCTTCTGGTATTTAACTTCTTAGTCTAAGTAAAAAATCTTTATTAAAATAAGCAATGATATTTTCATGGGCCTAAGAAAATATAGTTAACTAACTTGGCAGTATTGTCAGTTTGAGGGATTTTTTTTTTTTAGATTAAGTATAGATTTTTTTTCACCACATTCCAGGATAAGAGATAAGAGGATATGAAATTTAGAAAGTCTCTGGATCAATGAATATAAATGAATCATGTAACAGGAAACAAAGAAAGAAAGAAAAGAAAATTTTCAAGAAAAAATTTTAGTAAATTCACTGATGGTAATTCTATAAGAAATTATTACAAAGAGTTTTTTTTCTTGTTCTTTATAGGGTTTTGTATGTTTTTTATTTGTTACTACTTCAAAAGACCAAATGGTATGATGCATGTATACAGTACTCAATAAATGAGCAGTAACACTTAGACTTTTCTCTTAGAGCCTTAATAATACCAAGGAAATATTGAAATGCACAATGAACAGATAACATTTTATGTTTGAGGAAGAAAATTCTGCAGTTTATAAAAGTGAGTTAAACTTGACTGCAAGGATATTTTGACTAGCATTCCCAGAGTCCACTGATTTTAAGATTTGCTTTGGGGTTCTAGACCAGACATTCCACGACTGGATCACAGATAGCTTGGTTTGTAACCTACACCAAGTCAACCAGTTTATCCTGGATTTCAGTTTTCTGGTTTCTGAAATTAAGGAGTTGGGCCAAAAGACCTGGGTTTCTTTGGGGTGTATCAAAATGCTGTAACTTCTTATCAGGTGAGGTATGGAACGCTGTAGTTTATAAGTACACTATGAAGTACTTTATGCTGTAAGCAAGTGCACATGTATACTCGTATGTATAGCTATGAACAAATGAATTCTAAATAAACAAGTGATGATTCTGCAAATGCATTCTAATTTTAACAAATGCTCCCTCAGATTTAGTTCTCTCAGAGCTAACTAAATAAAACATTATAAACAATAAAAGCAAGTAAAATCTAGCCCAAAAGTTCCATGTTCTTCAAAGTCATGCGAATCAAATCAGGTGATGTATCAATGAAGATCATATGACTGGAAGAAAAGGAAAAATGTATTTCATTGTTTTGGTAAGAGGAAGCTAATGTCACCAGGAACTTTTGCAAGCTTTAGGCAAGGAAGAGTTCAGTTTAGGAGAATAATCATTTTAGATGCTCTGAAGAAGGTTATTGGACAGAATGTAGGTTCATCCATTCTTTCCAAAAGGAGAATCTGAAGGACAAAAATGAGTGGTTTCTGCCTGGTGTAGACATTTATTTGACATTTTCCCTCTTGCCTGAAAAGAGGTGATTAAAATTGGCACTTGCTTCAAGGAGTGAAAAACAGGTAAGAATTTTTTTATTTTTGAAGGAAATGAAAATTATCCCAAAAGGGGCGCGCGTGTATATACACACACTTAGTTGGGCCTGGGGGGTGGGGGGGTGAACAGAAGAAAGGAAAACGGAAATGGAAGTGAGTTTTGAAGGAGAAAGAATCAAACAGCTCACGGAAAGGTTAAATCCAAAACAATACACAGCAAGAAGGGCATGTGTTAAAGAAGCGATAATAGGGAGAGAAGTCTTTTATCCCACTTAATTGGTGACCAGGGAAGAAAACTGTCTTCCCACCGCACCTGAGAAGATTCTTCTAAAAAGTACAACTAAAAGATGGTGTTAAAATCCAGAAAACAGAGGTTGGTTTAGGGACCGATAAACCCAGCCATCGGCTACCCAGACCGCACTCCTGGCTCCTGAAGAACTACCGTCTTCGCCCAAGGTCTCGGCATCACCAGGAAAGACTTGGCGCCAGGGTATGCGCTCGCGGGGCGACCTTTCCACGGAGCTTCCCTGGGGAGCGCACTGGTCCGGGCACCGACGACCCGCAGGCCGCCCAGCGGGAACAAAAGACTGAACATGGTGCCACTACGAGGTCCCGGGAACTGGCCCCTCTCCCCGCCGGGTCTCCCGGGCGCCCCTCTTGCCGGCGCCATCTGACCCCAAACCCCGCGGAGGGCGCTCACCCCGGGTGGGTTCCAGCGTCGCGGGGCCGGGTCTCCCTCTGCTGGGCCGCCCAGCGCGCGGCGGGGAAGGCGGGGCCGCAGATACCCGCGGCGCGCCCAGCGGCCCGAGAACTGCACTAATCGCAGCCGGGGGTTCCGCCTGTAGTGATGCGCTCCCGGGAAGCCCAGCGCGCCCGAGCTAGACGAGCCTGCTCCGCACACCTTTTAACCCATCTTTCAGTCGTCGGGCAGAGCCGAGTGCCTGCGCCGGAGACCACGAGGTAAGTGGCCTGCAAAGAACACTGAGGGTACAAAGAAAGAAGCGGCGCCCGCGGCGGGAAACTTGTCGGCCTTGCCAGGCCAAAGACCCGGAGCGAGTGCCCAGCCCTTTGTGGTTGTATATGGAGTGGAAGGTGTCTTTGCTGTTGTGTTGTTGGACAGGAATTTTCTTGTTTGTTTTTGTTTTAATTCTCAAGTCAGTTAGAGGGTGTGGCTACTGTGGGCTAGGTTAGCACCCCTAGGTACTAAGAACCATCAGATCCCACTGGCTGGAGAACAGAATCACCAGCTCAAAGCAGTTTGTGGTTTTTTTCTACATACCAGGCATCAACTTGTTATCTCACCCTAGACTCTGGTGTGATTTGTTGCATTAAAAGATTAATGGCAGGAAGCCACTGTTTCCTTAAGCTTCTCATCAAGAAATCAACAACACCCGCACAGAGACAGAGTAGATACCTTACTTAGCCAGGTCATCCTCTGTTTTCACAGAAAGACTAAGACTTTTCCCCATTTGTCCTCTGTAATGGGGCCTCCACCCGACATTGCTGCTCACCAATTCTCATGAAATTCTGGTTTACTCTTTCTCTCCAAGTCAGGGCTGAAACATTTCAGTTCAGTAAACACCTATGTATCTACTCTGGGCCAAGCAGGCATAGGGACATAGGAGATACAAATATGCATGAAATACAGTTTCTGCCATTCAGTAGCTCAAAATCCAATGGATCAGAATATACCTAACAAGTAATAAGGTCGTGTAATTCACCCTATACTAATGATGTGAACAAATGACTAAGTCACATAATGTATTTTCTAGCTTATAAAGGTCTTTGGAATTATAACCCTATTGACTCGGTTTTTGCCTTTTTTTTATGATTTCCATTATAGGCATTATAAAATAAGTGGGAGGAAGTCAGTGATGTAGGTCTGAGTTCGGGGGCCTACACCAGAAGGTCCTCTGCTGGATATGGAATTTTGTCACTCAAGTCCATTCCTAACTGCTTCTAGTGTGCCTTGTTGTACAGAAGAAACTGGAGAGCTAAAACATTTCCCATACTCCCTTCCAGTTAGAGTTCTGGATGTAAAATTAGGGTCAGGCAAATGGATCACTTGCCTGAGAGTTCCAGGGCAGGGGTGAGGCAGAGGCCATGTCCCTGCTATTTTTGGCTGTTTTCTGTTGGCAAAGAAGTTCCTGGAAACATCAGTGTTCAGTCTCCAGAAATGTGAGTGTGGGAAGAACTTCTAACATTGGTGACAGCCAGAGTCAGCACTGTCTTGTTGAATCACCAGCTCCATGGCTGTCAAGACGCAGTTGAGGCAGGTGGTGAACATATTCTGTGCTCCCTGTCGAGGCAGCTTCCAGATCCCAGCTTCTAGGAGTCACAGCTACAGTGGTGTTCTTAAATTCCACAGTCCTGTGGGACCTCCTGATTGTGCAGAAATAGTACACTCATTGGTTGTTCGGTTACTGATATTCTAGAAGTCATTCCTGGAGGTCCATCCTACACCTTGCACTTCTAGCCCTTTCAACAGTTCACTTAATTCCCTGTATAAAATCTCTTCCTGCTTGAAATACCTGGACTGGTTTTGGTTTTCTGCTCTGCACTGACTGATTAATATGTTTGCTATGTAGCCTCTGAGAGTCACCTAAACCTAATCTCTTCAGTTTCTTTAGATGGGAAATGAAACCATGAGATTAAACCCAGGGGCTGGCAGTGTTTGAAATGCCTTCGGTTGAGTTGCACCTTCTCCACTTGCCACAGACCCCCATGTTTGAGTTTGGCCCCCAAGGCATTTAAGTTTGTTACCCGTAGATTAGATTATCTCTGAAGTCTCTTGCTCTACAAGTATAATGTAAGACATTTCTTCACCTAAAACATTTATAGAATATGTTCTACAACAGCAGATTGTTGAATATCTGGTTCATGTCTAATTATTTACTGGTCTTACTAATAATTTGTAGGCCACAGACTCTTGGTCAGCACACCAACCCCAATGATAAAACAGATTTTTCCTCTGGGGAAAAGGGTTTACATCTTTTGCACATAAAGTCTAGGAACATGGTATACGGGGAAATGTAGCTGCCTATGTATTCTTGTGGAATGAGGAAGTGTTCTCAGTATTTTGTAGTCATGTGTCATACATGTTAAGGAAAACACATTCATAAGTTCTAAAGAGTTTGTAACAGCCTTATGAAGTTATTAAATAAGTCTTGTCAATATAATAAAGGGTCTTTGCCTTTTTAGAAATTCATTCTTTTATTTATTTTTCTGTAGTTTATGTAAAGGACTAGAAACTTTCGATTTACCGATCTCCCTTGCCTGTGCTCTTCAGTACAGTACATGCATACTTCTTTCTCAAGGAAAGTCTTATAAAAGGAACAAAGTATTGGGAGACCACATGGGCACTCTATGATGTACTTAGTACTGCTTTAAGATTGTCTGTGACATAGGCATTATCACCATATTACAGATGAAGAAACATCCCGACTGGTTAGCTTGTGCAAAATGGCCCAAGTAAGAGGCAGTGACGCAGGATTTACACACAGGGTTTTCATCTCCATTTTCCTCTGACCTTTCCACATCTTGCACACAATGCTCTTAATTAATAGAGCTGTGCACAGAATTCCCTACGTGCACTTTCCTTTTCGCCTTTCATCCTTTATTCGTGTGGTTCCTCTGCCTATAATGGTTTTTATTTTCTTTGCAAGACTAAGTCATCTTTCAAGGCTTGATTCAAGTACCACTTAACCTCAGCCAAGCAAGGCAATACCTCCTCTCCCCTGTTTATACCTGCACTTCTCACATCATAATTACATTATCTAAAGGTAACACTAGCTGCTATAACAGATGAATTCCAAAATCTCAGTATAAGGAATAGATAACCTTACAATCTATATAGTCTCTGTTGACTAAAAGAATGACACTAAAAATTTGGCACTCAAATGTTATTTTCTGGACATTTTTGAGAATTAGCAATACAAAGGCAGTGTTCTGATTGTTCATCTTCAATGGAGATGTTGCACCGTGTCACATAGGTAGACAGGTGTAAGCCAGAGATTCTTCATCATTACTTCTCATCAGAGCTACGCAGAGCTGGCTCTGCATCAAAATCACCTGTTTTGTTGGTTAGGCTGCTTTTGGCTGCAAGTAACAGGATATTTGGCCAAAATAGTCTCCAAAAATACAAGTTTAGTTTTCTCCTACAACAAGATGTCTGAAGGTACGCAGATCCCGGGTTTGTTCAGTAGCCCAGTGGTATCAGAGTCTCGGTTGCTTTCTATGAGCTAATCTTGACTTTTTCTGTATGGGAAAATGATAGCTGCTAGAGTTCCAAGAAACACAGTCTCCATCCACAGCTCCACCCACCCCCACCCCCCCAACACACATACAAGGGTATTTAAAAACAAAAAGAGGAGAGGGTTCTCCTCTTGCTTCATTTCATTAGAAAGGAAAATCTAACCCAGTGGCCCTCAATGGCCTTGCCCACAAATTTCATTGGCAAGAAATGAATCATGCTCGGCCACAAACCAACAACTGGAAAAGAGGAATGGTGTTACAGAGATTGGTATCAGCCAATTATGATTTATCCCTAGAAGTGGGGAAGGGATCCACTGGCATACCTGAGCAGTGGCTTTTAGGTAGGCAGTAAGTCTTATCTGTCATACTTGGGGAGATTCAGTCTCTGGAGATTCTGATTTTAGTAGGCCAAGAAATAATATTTTAAACTTAACAATTAAATACCTTTGCCCTTTGTGGGGAGAGAGATTAGAAAGGAGAGAGGCAAGTATTGGGTCCCTTCTTACCTAGGGCTCACATTCTTTTAGTCATATCTCTTTGTACATGGTGTTTTACTTCATGGTGATGCAACCAAATCACCGTATCAATTAACCAAATACAATAGCAGTTGTTTTTCTTTGATAGCTTGGTCTCGTGGTTGGCACAGCTAACACTGAAATAAGGTGTTCTTGTTCGGGGAAACATTCTTAGTCATTTCAGTAATTTAATTGTCAGGGAAATTTTAAACCCTGCTGTTTGCTTGATCTGAATTCCTCACTACTAGGCACAGCTCTTTTTGGGAAGTGAACATTAGATCTGAGTTGATGAGCAGAGTCCAGAAATGGGAAGGTTTCTGCTCTGTATAGAAATATTGCATGAGACTGAGAACCTATACTTTCAGCCCATGAATGAATGAACTCCAAAGATAGGAGATTTCTATTATTATAATCATTATAGAGACTTACTGGATAGTCATAGAGATGCTCCTTCAAAGGCATTAGTGTGGCACATGAAGGACTCCAGCAATGCATGTAAATTCTCAATCAGACCACCCCATTAAGTATCAGCCTGTCATTTCCATTAGGATTTTTTTAAAAAGATTTTATTGGGGAAGGGGAACAGGACTTTATTGGGGAACAGTGTGTATTTCCAGGATTTTTTCCAAGTCAAGTTGTTGAACTTTTAATCATAGTTATTGAGAGCTCAGCTCAGCTCCAGGTCCAGTTGCCATTGTTAGTTGCAGGGGGCACAGCCCACCATCCCTTGCGGGACTCAAGGAGTCGAACTGGCAACCTTGTGGTTGAGAGCCCACTGGCCCATGTGGGAATCGAACCGGCAGCCTTTGGAGTTAGGAACATGGAGTTCCAACTGCCTGAGCCACCAGGCCAGCCCCTCCTTTAGGATTTATGCATTGAACCATAAATTAGAATTTTTTTTAAAGTTTCCAAATGTATAGAGTTTGAGGCTGTCTTTTTGTTCAAAAAACTTGATTTGTAAGATAAAGACTTTCTATTGTTGATGCTTGCTTTATGCCATACTATGTGGGCAGTATTTGTTCTGTATGTGCTTTAAAAGTATGCTTTCTTTTTTTTTTCTTTTGAAACATTTCCTTTACTGAATGGAGCTCATATTCTATAATTATTATTTCATCCTGTACTTTTTTCTATTAACAATTCAATCATAAACACTTTCCATAATATTGAAAGACAAAAATAGTAAATCAAAACTGAAATGCAGCTAAGGCAACACTTGGAAAAAAATATACAGCCTTTTATGAACATACTAGAAAACATAGTGAAAAAAATATTAATGAGCTAAGAATGCAACACAAAAAGTTAGAGGAAAAACCCAAGGAAACTCAAATAAAGTAGAAGAAAGAAAAGAGCAAAAATTAATGAACTAGAAAACAAACAACAAAGAGGATCAAACCAAAGGCTGTTTTTTTTGGAAAGACATAAAAGAAACAAATTTCTAGTATGATTGAAAAAAAGAAAGAAAAATCAAATAATATTATGATTGAAAAAGTTAACAAATCTAGATGCCATTAAGATATCAAAAATAAGACATAACAGCTTCATAAATTTGATAGAAGAAGTGGACCATGTTCTAGAAAATCGCTGCTCTGAAATGTGGGGCACAGAGGAAATTGCTATGGGACTGGAGTCATCAAGAAGATTATCACAGAAGATATGGTCTTTGAAGATGGGAGGCTTTGGGAGAGGCACACCAAACAGGGTAACCAAGAAGAAAATTATAGGGTGAAAACAAGCATGTATTAAGCAAAGTAAGGTAATCTCGAGTAAATGGGATAGAAGTGGAGCATAAGGCGAAAACAGTAAGCTGGATTCAGATTCTACCATGTTTCCCTGAAAATAAGACTGGGTCATATATTAATTTTTGCTCCAAAAGACGCATTAGGGCTTCTGTTCAGGGGATGTCATCCTGAAAAATCACGCTAGGGCTTATTTTCCAGTTAGGTCTTATTTTTGGGGAAACACGGTAGTACAGAGATGCCTTACCCTAGCTGCACATTAGAATCACTTGGGGAGCTTTCAAAAAAAAATAAAATAAAATAAAACACAACTCAATGTCCAGGCCAAACTCCTAGAAATCAGCCTCTGGATGGTCTATGATTATAATTTCAAACATCTTTCAGCCTAAATTTTGTCCAGAGGCTTTTAACACTGACAATTAAATGTATGCAAACAATTAAAAAAAAATGACAGCCTGTCCATTTCCCAGACAAAAAATAACAGAAATAACCAGTCTTTATCCATATGATGATTTTTTCGCAGTAATTCAGTTGATACAGTAAGCATATTTTACTTGGCGAAGAGACTATGGATATTTGCAAATTGATAGTTCTTTTATTTCCTCTGGAATATTACAGAAAGCACTTTTAAACATTTAGATTACTAAATAACCTGAAAACAAGAAGACTGATTTAATAAACATTTCTCTGTATATGAAAGCATATTTACAGAAGTGTTTTTCAATGTGTGCTTCACTTGCCAGGAGGAACGGGTTGAGTGGACAGGGCTCCTGCAGCTCCACCTTTATCCCATTTGTTGGATTTCAAGATAAGGTTTCATTTGATGGAAGATTTTTGGCTTAAAATATATTTGAAAAATACTACTGTAGGAGATTCTAGGCAGTTCCCCATCTTTGAAAACCAGAAAAACAAAAAAATGACCTTAAACTGTGGCAAGTGGGATTAAGTTACCTAAAATCAAATTACCTGATTCTGTCTATGAAAAATATTATTACCGAGGAAAGCTGTATCATTTTCTATTCTCCAAACTTTAAGAATTGCGTAATTCTGTTTTGATATATTTTAAATTACATAAGAAAATCTTCTCATAAAAGTCCTAACAATACAGAACTACAGAGAATAAAAATGAGGATATGGAGAATAAAGACTATGCCAATTCCAGTTCACTCCCCAAAAGCAACTACTGTTAACAGACTTTTTTCCTATTGTTCACACATAGACAAATACAGAACTGCTCATGTTCTTGATGTGTTATTCTTCATCTATAGTTTTCTCTCAAGTGTGGAGGAAAGACTAAGGTTCCTTTGACGTTCACAGCTCTATGATTTTGGTGGCACATGTCCTTAATACTGTTAAATAAAGCTCAGATTAAGCCAAGATAATTTCCAACTGTGTGTATCAGTCCTGTAGTAAATTCTCTCTACTGAGAATGCTAAAGAAAGCCATGAATGGCCACCAGCCTTTGCATATGTTTTTAGAAAACACTTCACCTACTAACCTAGAAGCAAGTATGCAAGCACAGCATCATAACAGCCACGTCCCGTGGCTTAGGACGAGCCTTATTCTTTTATGGAAATATATATTTGAGTCACAGAACTTTGAATTCAGTAAATTTGAATTCAGTAAATTCACATTATTTACTGAATTTATGAAATCTATGTAATTTCACCATTTGACACAGGATAAATTTTTACCTAATATTGTTTACAGGTTGTATATCAGTCTGAATAATACAATATCTTGATTGAGAATCAGAAAAGAAAACTGTTGCTTCTGAGAATAGGCACGTTTAGTGTTTAAAATATACCTTGCCTTCCTAGTTTTCAGTATAATTATCTGATATACAAAAATCCCTCAAAGCGTCTCATTTTAACTGAATATTTTAAAAAGAAAAGCACCTTAGTTCTTACTCTTAAGGCATACGTAAGTGGCAAGTGACCACTTAGCTGGTTATTGAGAATATGTATCAATGTCATGAGAATGGAAGTTCTATTTCTATTCATTTTGTTACCAATGTTGTGCGACTGAAATGGATTAGTATTTTGTTTGTTTGTTTATGATAAGCTCTATAACATCCATAACAATGGGAAAGAATAAAGCTAAAAATAATACAAGATAGAAAATAAAAATATTATATTGTAGAATGTGTTTTAAAATTTCTTGTGGAATGTATTTGCAAACTTTATGGGTATATATGAGTGCGATTTTAAACAAAATATTACAGCAAAAAATGTAAAAATATAATGCAGTGATTTGGTAGAAATGATATAAAGTCAAAAATATAGATTAAAAAACTCTCATTTTAGGAGTTTTTATACAGTTTTACTTTGAGGCTTGGCTGATACTGTCTATGTTAGTTGAAAAAAGTTATTTAGCTTTTCTAGGCTTTAGTTTTCTCATTTGAATATCAAAGTGATTAGAGTAGGTAATTTCTAACGACCTTTTCAACTTTTATTATTCCAGTAAACTATGATTCTTTGGTACTTGGAAGCTATCTAATTTATTCGTATTTCCCCATTTTTTAATATTTCCATTGCAGAAACCCACATCTCAGATCAATTCTCACCCCCCCCCAGTTTTATCGAGATATAATTGACGTGTAACATCATATTAGTTTAAGTATACAGCATAATAATTTCATGTGTGTATATATTGTGAAATAATTAACACAGTAAGTTTCGTTAACATCCATCATCTCACATAGTTACATTTTTGTTTCTTGTGCTGGGAGCTTTTAAATCAGATCTAACAGTGCTCTTGAACCTTCACTGGAACCAAGGATTTTAAAAGACTTCCATGAACACAATGAAAAAATAAAGTCCATAAACTACAGTATTTCTCTTAAACAACATTGTTGAAAAACAAAGTATTTCACTTGATGTTCTGGATAACTGACACCTATTTTATTGAATGCCAAACTTTTTTTTATTTTAACATTCTCTTTAAAGAAAATCTCTAAACTGTACTATATATTTTAATGCCTTTTAAAACAGGAAATATTTTCATATCATTTTTCCTTTTCATCTTCTAGAAGATGTAAAATCACCTTTCTAAACTTGTTATTATACAGGGAACCCTTCAGGGCCAATTCAAGTATGAAGGTTCTTACTAAGGATTCATTTTGTAGCAACTGAAAGAAACCCAATTCAAACTGGTAAGGAAGTTACTGGCTCACCTAATTGTTTTGTTGACCCAGTAAAGTTTCGCCTTACACCCAACTGGCTTTCATGCCTCTATGCCTTCAAGACAAGGATTTTCTAAGGCCAACATCATTTTCCTGTCAAAATGCCATTCTTTCTCATTATGAGTTTAAATTTTGGAGTAAGTTTTTAAATTTAAAAAATTGTATACACCTATGTACACATGTATTCATATATATAGGTATATATATACATATATATGTATATATGTGTATATATGTATATGTGTATATATATATATATATGCATTTACTATATATAATATAAAATAAAAATCAAACTAAAGTTTTTTTGAGATGCCACTCTTGCTAACATTGTGTTTTGTATAATAAGAAAAATGGTAGTTGTGGTGATGATGGTGGTAGTAGTGGAAAGGATATAGTTTTCTTTGAAATTTTAAATGCAGACATCTTGGCGCTTTGTTAAACAGAAAATGATTCCTTGGGGCAGCCATCCTATCTAATTAACCCTTGTCTTTATGGCCTAGCATAGTGCCTGGCACATATTAGGCACACAAATATGTGTTGAATTAGATTTTTCCCTTCTCTTGTATAATTTTTTTCTTTGGTTGTACCAAAGTTTGTAGTTTTTACCTCTATTATAATATTCATCATGCTTGTTGCATTAGGAAAAAGTTTGGTTACTAGTAAAAAGAAAACTTGACTGATAGTGGTGTAAACAATTACCTCAAATCTGGCAGACCAGGACTGATGCAGTGACTCAAGGATGTCATCAAGGAACCAGATCCTCCGGTCTTACTTACCTACCTTCTTTGGTACAGGGCCTTGTAGTCTCATGGTTGAAAGATGGCTGCTGGCCCTCCAGGTAATGTATCTAGATTCTAGGAAGAAGAATGGAAATGTTAGAGGGCGAAAAGTAAACAGTATGATCCTCGAAAGCTTTGCCTTATTATTTGGGAATGAAAGCCCTCCCCAGGGACTGCCACTTGTGTCTCATTACAGACAGCTCTGACACATGGCCACCTCTAACTGCAAAGTGGCTAGGAATTGGAGTACTTCGTTCTCAGCCTAGATAGTATCAGAAGCCCAAGGAGAAAGCATTGTGGTGGGTGTTGATGGAGCAACATATAGGTCTGCCTTATAAGATTTTTAGTTACTTAGTATTAAGTTGTTGGTTCTTTTTCTTTTTTTCTGTCATACTGTAAGCCTATAGAGAACAAAGAGTATGTTTTGGTATCTTTGAATTGCCCACAATAACTAGCAAGTGACTATCATTGTACTTTTTACAGTGTCTAAGACATTATGGCTACTCAAATCAATATTGTTGTATTTTCTTAACTTTTATTTAGAAATAAGAAACAGGCAGGAATTAGTGAGTGTAGTTTCTCTGAAAATGATGGAATCCATTGATTTCTCTTTAGTGACTCATTTCCTCATCAACATTGGAAAATCAGCTGGAGCTTTTCTGTTTCATTGAGTTGGTCCATTAGAGTGGACTATTTAATGGTAATATTACTTGGAATATTTGAAGTAGAACTCAAAAAAGACATGTGGGAAAGAAATCATAAAAAGTATGATGGTCAACAAAGGCTTTTTCAAGAGAAATAAAAAGGTAGATAAGAATTAGGATAAGATATTTTAATAATAACAAAAAGATTAGCAATTGAAAATTAAGAATAGTCTACTTTAAAATATTTCAGCCAGTCAGAGTTCTAAGGGAAAAAATAAGTACTATTCATTGATTCAAATTGCTGTTTAATTTATTCATTTAAATCTCAAATTGCTGTTCTATATCTATACTATTTCTCCTCAATACAGATCTTATTCTTTGTCCCTCAGCCATCTTAATTATAAATCATGGGGGATCAAGATAAAACAATTGATGGTGAAGAATTGGAACCATCAGCAGGAGTGAATCACACAGCTTCTACATATCAAGAAACACAGGTAAATCTATGATTAAATGGAGAACATCCCAACTGTTTCTTTAAGGAAGAGACTATATATTTCCAAGTCTATGACAGAATTATGTTCTCTTCATTCTCTATCACTCAGTTAACAGTTCTCCCCATTTCTAATCCCAGAATTCGTGCAGTTCAGGTTAGGTGTGAATACCAGCTTTTCAGATATTCATTAGCAGCTGGCTTAATATGAGGCTGGAAAAATGGAGAACCCGTGAAATTCTGTGTGTTCTCAACCCAACCTCTAGTATGGTTCTGGTTTCTTCCTTCTCTCTTTTTATTGCTTAAATTCAAGTAGATAAGTGAATGTGAATTTGTTTTCATGACAAATAGTATATTTTACTGAACCACTGTTATATATTTACCAACTATTGCCTTGCATCATATCTTAAATAGGCTAATTTTAAACCTGGTATTACAAAACATAATGAAATTTTATGTGACTTAAGCATTTATAATGATACAAATAGTGACTCAATGGTAAACACTCCCAACATAGTGTTTATTTCAAGCATTAGCTAATTAGCTAGTAATAAAGCTGTGTATTTCCCCTTTAAAATGTTAGCCTTGTTTCTAATACATAATGGGAATTTGACTTGTGATATCATATCTCAGTAACTAAAAAAATGTATAGCAAATATACAGTATTAAGGATTTTTTTAATTGCTTGAAACACAGGAGGAAACAGTTATGAACATCAAAGTTGTAGATGGAAATGAACCAACAGAAGGAAGTAACCTTTTGACTAGCAGTGAAAAAAGGCTACAAGAACCACCAACTGAATCAAATCATTTTCAAAGACTAAGGCAAACATTCGCTTGCCCTCCACGTGGTTCACTGGATAGAGTAATAACAAATGGTATGTAAATGGTAAGGATGAGTTCAAAGAGAGAGGGTAAAAGATGAAGTTGTTATATAATGGGAGATTCCAAAATAAAATGGTTTCAAGGACAAAAAGAAGTTGACTCCCCTCTCAAAAACTACTATGGGACAATTCACAGTGGTATGTAGCTCGACTCCACACAGTCATTCAAGAGCCCAGGCTGAAGGGCTCCACCGTCTTTCACACAGGCTTCCTAAAGTACTATGGTCACCATCATCCCAGCTGCCAGGAGGAGGAAAAGAGTAGGGATCAAGGGCCTTTTCCTTTTCTGTATCTGAGTAATTTCACAAGGTTATGTTAGAGCTCTTGTGAGAAGCACTACATAAATGTTGGTTGTTATTACTGTAAGCTTATGCAACTAATGTTGAGGAGAACACAGCTCAGTTTATACTTCCAAATGAATCATGTCATTTTATAAGTAAGGATCTTGGCGTACAATTCGACTTATGCCAATAGAGCTGTTATTGCTTAAAACATCTTTGAGATTTTTCTTTGGGAATTTTTCTTTTAGGAGTGGATTTCGTTTTTGCGGGCAGCCAAACATTATTCTAATACCAATTTGATGAATAAATGAATGTTCAAATTGAGTACTGCTATTTTTTGTTCAAAAAGGAACTGTATTTGTGTGTATTATGTATTTTGGAGGATGTGTAGTATAGGAGGAAAGAGGAGAAAGGGTTTTAATATTGTCTATAAAGGCAAATTTAAAGACAATTTCAAAAATTGTGTTGAGGAATGGCAGCTTCATTAGAATAAATATAATGCCTCCCAAAGTAAATAGGTTAAAGAAAGAATATGATACATTTGATCTAGAAGTTATGTTTACTGAAAAATCAGATTCTCTTCTTTATAGTTACATTTCATTTGGGAGCTCTGAAAGATACTTTTACCATTCTCAAGTGGAGCAATGGAAGCCAAGTATAATACCTTATGCGTTAGGCTCTAGATATGTTTTCAATAAAATCAGGCAAGTTTCTAAACTAGCATGAGAAAAAAATTTTCAAACTTCTTTTAAAACATGTGGAGAAACCATGTTCCAAAATATACAATAGTTGATATGGCAACATAATGTAATTCCTTTTTATCCTTATTATTATTTTTTAAAACTTTTACCATTCAAATTATGGTACATTTCTAGTTAAAACATTTATGGTAAAATAAATACAGATTGAAATAAGGAAAGGGTATAATTGACTGATGTGATTTTGAGACTTATTTTTTAAAATTCTATCATTATCCGTAAAGGTGCCAGATACAGTATGTAAGTATACTTATACAATATATAAAAACCTTCTCACTTGTTTCCCTGTACTTCTCTTCCTGAGGCTTATAAAACTGCTTTTTTCATATACTCCTTCATGTATATATTCAGTATATGTACATAGATATTCTTTTTTTTTTTTAATTGGGGTGACAATTGTTAGTAAAATTACATAGATTTCAGGTGTACAATTCTGTATTACATCATCTATAAATCCCATTGTGTATTCACTACCCAGAGTCAGTTCTCCTTCCATCACCATATATTTGATCCCCCTTACCCTCATCTCCCACCCGCCTCCCCCCTTAAGAAGTAAATCTTACATGTGAAAAAACAATTTTTCAAAATCGTAAATGAGAAACAAATTTACTGAATTAAATGTGCTTTAGAGAAACCTTATAAATGTACATTTACTATGGATTTAGAACTGCATTTTGAATATGGGAAAAGAAAGGGAGTTTTAAATTTTTTAAAAAGTGGCCTTAAAGTAGAAAAAAATTGTTTAAATTGATACAGTATTTATTCTCATCAATATATAATTTATATTACCAATATGTATTTACTGACACAGTAATAATTTGTTCCCATCAATAAATGGGTAACCAGGTCTCATATATGAGATATTAAAAGTTCCATTGAAGTAGAAAGCTCCTAATTCTGCCTTGCTGAATTTAGTATAAAGTTGAGTTTATACTGTAATAAAGTAAAATTTAGGAGCTGGCAATTCTTGCTTTCCTATTGTACCTCCAAAACTGCATAGGAATTTCAGCCCTTATAGCCAGTTGGAAAATACTAAAGGCCCTTTAGTTGTTTCACTGCAATAGCATCATAAGCCTAGAAAATCTGGGATAATTCTGTGAGGGTTTGAACAATGGGACATAGTATTCCATCTCTAGCAATATGGTAACAAGACTCAATGAACAATCTTTTCACTTCTACCAATGAAAACATCTGAAAAAAATATATGTGTATTTTTTTTACAAAGGAAATCGGTACAAATTTTAATCTGCATGGTAGATAAAAGGTTACTATTTACATATTTTTAAAGCTACGACAGATCACTACAATAAGGATGAATAGCAAAATGGGAAAACAACCTGAACAGGCAATTGGAATAAAAGTGCTAGAACACACAACACTTGCCTATTGTTCTTCCACCCAGTCGGCCCCATCTGTGATTAGGAAAAAAATATTTTAAGTCTTTTTCAATGTACCTTTTGCCTGTCAAGAAAACATGAAATCATCAGACACCAAAACAAAGTATTAGTAAAAGAGATAAATAAGTACTCAATCTGGCTTTCACCCTAGAGGATTCTGTAAAACACCAATGAACTTGAGATTCATTTTGAGACTCTTGAGAGTATAGGAGGCTATGCTAAAGCCTGCCCAGGTTGGAAGAAGTGTAACAGGAGAAATCCTCCCTCACCCACACAATGTTGGAATCCAATGTGATGGTGAATTTGAGGTAAACCTGTCTTGCAGATGGGGCCTGCAACTAAACCTGTCTCAACGGGGCTGACTGGGAAAGGGAGAGTCATCATTAAATATACAACTTCATGCTGATTTGTGCTCCAAATTCACAGAAAAAAATCAAGCTGAGAATATGTCTACAGTAGCCTCTGATTACAAATGTCTAAGTACACTGTAGAAGTGAATTCAGATCCTACCTGACAAAACTCACATTCAATGTAAATCTCCAACAATTCTCAAAGATAAAGTTCTAAGGAAGAGGTCACTCGCACAAAAATACAAACAAAGAAAAATCACAACATGCACAGGAAACATTTCAAAAATTTGCATTTTCAGAAAATAGAATATAAACTATTTTCGATTTCTGTAAAGAAGTTAAGGTGAGATAGCAAATATGAGTACAAAACATGTAGCTATTTAAAAAATGAACAGATATTTTCTAAGAACCAAATTGAATTTCTAGAAATGAAAGATATACTGTGTTTCCCCAAAAATAAGACCTAGCCAGACAATCAGCTCTAATGTGTCTTTTGGAGCAAAAATTAATATTAAGACCCAGTATTATATTTATTATATTATATTATATTATATTATATTATATTATATTATATTATACCTGGTCTTATAGTAAAATAAGACCAGGTCTTATATTAATTTTTGCTCCAAAAGATACATTAGAGTTGATTGTCTGGCTAGGTCTTATTTTCAGGGAAACATGGTAGTAATTGAAATTTAAAACTCAATGGCTAAATAAGGCAGCAGATTAAGTGATAAGAGAATTGGTGAACTAGCAAATAAATCTAAAGTGAGTATCTAGGATGCAGTATATACAGACATAGATGGAAAATATGGAAAGTAGGGTTAGCAACACAAAAAAGAGTGAATAATCATATATCTAGGTGAAGAGAATAGGAAGCATGGGGAAGAGAAAATATTTGAAGACATAAAGACTGAATTTTCCAGAATTAAAGAAAAACATAAAAACTAAGCCAACCAAAAGGAAGCCAGACCTAAATATAACATACTCAAAAACAGCCAAAGAAAAATTCCCTAAAAGAACTGAAATTAAACTTGAAATGAAAATTAACAGTGAAAGCCAAAAAACCAAGGAATAATATTTTCAAGGAACTCACAGAAAGTGACTCTCAACCTAGAATTGTATACCCAAAAAAATCTATCTCTTAAAAATGAGAATAAAGATAATTGAAGACAAATGAAACAATTTACTACCAACAGATCTTAATGCATACTCTGTTGCAAAGTGTTTCTGTACCATGAATCAGCTCATATGCAATGATAAATATGGATTGTGTCAGTATAATATGCAATTTGCATTTTTGTATATATTCTTTCTGGCACATTAATATTTTTCACCATCAAGCAGTAGAAGTGAATGCAAAGTGAATTGAAAAGAAAAAAAAGAAGAATCGGGTATATGCTTTCTTATAATTACAGGTAAAGCCTTACCTTTTAAAAAGCTGAAATCCCTGTGCAAGTGCCTTCTTTTCAGGCAGTTAGTTGCTGATTTAGGGATTTCAAAGACTTAAACTTTCCACAACATTAAGCTATCTAATGAAGAAAAGGTCTTTCTCTTTAGAATGCTGGGTTTCCTGTCAGACTCTTGTTAGCATTGTGCTGGGAAGATGAGGGTGAAAGGATCAATCCATTTGGGTTGTGGTCCCCACTGGTCCCTCCAGTCTCTGTGATAGTCAGGACTTGCTGTCTAAAAGTATTAGGCTGATTTCCTCAGCCAGGAAATTGTGCCTAACAGTCTCCTCTATAGTCTCAAATACAGGAAATGGTTTTAACCAGGTTTTTTTCAAGTTCTATTGCCGGAAGATGTGGGCGGGGGTGGGTGAGAAGGATTGGGCTTCTTCACTGCCCCTACATTGGCAGCCTATCCTAAGTGCCAGGAAGATGGAGCCAAGCTTACTGATGTGGAGTTTCTTCATACTCATCTGGGTAACTGACTGTGTGACAGGTAAGGAGTCAGGGGTGTCTCAGAATCTTGGGAAGGCTAACATGTTACCTCTCCCCAACCACCGAATCATAGAGGGCACCTAAGTAGAAGGTACAGAGAAGGAGGTTGAATCCTGCGTTCTACCTCTTGTCCATGACCCGCCAGAGCCCCATTTTATGCTTCAACTGTGCTCGATCTATACAGAGAGTTTGGAATGGTGGTCTCCTGTCATTCAAAGTCTTTGACAGTTAATTCTGGGAAGAATAGAGTGGCCTGACATTTGAATGTTATCAGGATACTAACGAACAGATTCCTCAAGAAATTTTATTTTCCAATGAATTTAGTTTTCCACTGTACCTACCAGCTGTTAAGATAATGCTAAAAGTCTACTAGAAATCTCTCTAAGACCAGGTTCATGTGCCTGAGATGCCAGTAACTCATATACGAAACATTGGGATAATTTAAGATCTAAGAAAAGTTTAGCTTCAAAGATGTATATTTTGTTTTGTACTGCCTCAGGAAATAATAACTGAAACTTCTTATATGTGCAACTTTATATAAATTTTGGAAATATAAGCATGCTCGCTTTCAGAACACTAAAAAAAAAAAATGCTACCTAATGTAACTGAAGAAGCTGACAGTACAAATGAAGACACTGTCAATACTTTTTCCTCAGTTAATAAAACCAAACATTAAAACAATATTTGATTGGGCGGCTGGATGGCTCAGTTGGTTAGAGTGCGAGCTCTCAACAACAAGGTTGCCGGTTCAATTCCTGCATGGGATGGTGGGCTGGGCCCCCTGCAACTAAAGATTGAAAACAGTGACTAGACTTGGAGCTGAGCTGCGCCCTCCGCAACTAGATTGAAGGACAATGACTTGGAGCTGATGGGCCCTGGAGAAACACACTGTTCCCCAATAAAAAAAACAAAAAACATATATATACACACACACACATATACACATATATATATGTGTGTGTGTGTATATATATATATATATATATATATATATATATATATAATCAATATTTGATTGATGGAGAAGACTACAATATGGATCAGATTTTGATGGAACTACTCCCTATTTAAAGCAAAGCCCTCAAGATTGTACGTCGTGTAACAGAAAATGCGGTTCCTGGGTTTAAGTCTGTGAAGAAGAGATTGATGGTGAGAGATACAAATGTCAGTGGAGATTTAACTGTGTTGGTACTTTTTTAAGGATTGTTACTGTTTTTGTTAGTTCTTTGGCCACAAGTTTTATGTTTTAAGTGATCTGCCGAACTCTGTTTTTCCCATGAGCCTTTCTGTTTTCAGTGTACAAATTTGTAGAACACAAGGTTTTTAAATAGGGAAACATATTTCACTTTCTAACAGAAATGACTCCACCAAAGGGAATCCTTTGGGCAGCAAGATAATTGTCCCAATGAAAGGTGTGAGATGCCATAGTGAATGATGATTTAAAAAATAGGTACCTATGTGGGTAATTCTAAACAAACATTTACTATAGAAAAGAAACAATGTTTAATTCAAGGTAGAACTAAAATACTGGAGTGTAATTGTTCAAGTATTCTCATGTTCCTGCAAAGAAGGTAAAGGTAGTAATTGTTTCTCTTTTAAATATTAACTAGTAATATATTTATCGTAAAATTATTTTTTTTAAATAAGGAAATGTAAAAAAAAAATCGAGATATACTAGTTCCTTCTGGCACTGTGAAAGGAGATGGACGGTGGGATTAGGAAGGGCACAGTAGTGGATTCAAATCCACTGGAAATATCCTATTTCTTTAGATGGTTGGTAATTACCCAGTTGTCGTATGACTGATGTTCTTTTAAACTTACACATAGTTATAAATATTTGTATGTGTATTCAATGTTTATTTTTTAAATATTTTTAGATTATATTAAAACCTGCATACAACCACTTATGGGTAGAAACTAATTTTCCTGGTTTATTTCAGTTACCATTGTTGTTCTTCTGTGGGCTGTAGTTTGGTCAATTACTGGCAGTGAATGCCTTCCAGGAGGAAACCTATTTGGAATTATAATCCTTTTCTATTGTGCCATCATTGGAGGTAAACTTTTGGGGCTCATTAAGTTACCTACACTGCCTCCACTGCCTCCTCTTCTTGGTAAGTGCTAAACACTCTTGTTTTTTTTTCAGAGTAAATCATATTAATCATATTTTTAAAATAGTAGGTTGGAAAGCTTTTGGAGATAAAGGCATAAACTGTTTCTGTATTTTCTGTGCTGCACCTAAAATTGATAAATTTTGAGGAGTTTTGTGAGCCAGTTCTTAAACATGGCAACTTCAAAAAATTAAATTATATATACTTACAACTATATAACTTGCATTAACCACAAAAGCAATAAATACTCTAAATTGTCATGTTCTAATTATTTTACTACATTTCTCCTTATCTCTGCTCTTGAGATTATGGAAATATTATATAATGGTGTGCCAGTAGCATCATGTTGGTAGCTTAACATGGGCCATGGTGGAAGTATCTATAATACAGCATCAGCAAATGCTACAAGTCAGGACTTGATATATTGAAATTACATTACACAAATGAGTGAAGTCCCAAGAAGTATTTTCATTGTTTCATTTTTATCTTATTCATTAATATTAACATAAACAAAAATATCAACCAACATTCATGGTGACACCATATTTGCTCATTAGTGATGTAACTAATGTAAAAATTCTCTACTAAGTTTTTTTTCAATAAGGATTTGCTACAAAATAACGTGGGAATTGATGAAATAAGATTGACCATGTATTGATAATTTTTGCATATTTAAACCACTTCGATAATACAAATTAAGAGAGAAAAAAAAGGATATTTAACAAAGAAGGTGTTCTTTCTTTCACAACCAAGGGAGAAGCCCCCATGGGCTTACAGGCAAGAAGGCGACACCTGCCAAATCATAATCAGGTAGCCACATCAACTCAGACCATTGACAAAAAAAACAGTGTCCCAGATAAATTATTTTCACATTCATTTTGGGAATAAAAATGCTCCCTTGTCTTCCCTAAAACTCCTGAAGAAACTGTTAATATATTTTTGAGTTCTTATAAGATTATTATTACTCCTTTTGATTTCAGGTAATTATATGCAATAATCATTGTAGGACTGGTTTAGATCCACATTTTAAGTTTCAGTACATTACTATTGCCATATTAATGAAATGTAAGCTTAGTGCAGCATTTTTGGCTAACAATTCATCAATATCTATAAAAATGATATACACCTATACGCTGGAGCCTAGCATTTCCACTGCTAGGAATTATCCTGTGTATATTCTTGCACGAACCTACAAATATGTAAGGTCCATATGAACAGGGACCATGTTGGTCTAACTCAGCTCTGTATTACCAAGGTATCATACTGATCTGGCCTGTCTGGCACTTAATAAATACTTGATATGTGAACTGGCCCATTATAGGTCCAAAAAATTATGATATTTCCAAGCAATGAGATACTATTGCAAGTATTCAAAAGTATAAGGCAAATATATATGTGCTTCATTGGGAATATGTCCAGGATATATGGTTAACTGGGAAAAGAACCAATTGCACACTGGTATATAAATATGCTCCCATTTGTGTCCAACACAAAAGAGCACACAGACACACAGACACACACACACACACACACACACAGAGGCATGCTTAAATAGGTAGAGAAACTTCCTGGAAGGGCACAGAAAACCCTTCACAATGGCAACCTTTGGGGAATGAAGATGGAACGTTGCATTTGGGGCAGGGCATGTAGTTGTTACTTTACCCTTGTCTGTAATGTTTTAATTTTACCATGAGCGTATACTATTATCATCATTATTCTTTTAAAAACAGCTACTATAGGCTAGTTCATACTTTCAAAAATTCTTGAAAGACCATGACTGCAGACTTCAGAACTTTTAAGACCTTCTTCTAGATAAAATGGCGGTGATGAGAGATGCCTGGGAGTGATGCTTCCTTGCCTAATGGTGTCTGAAGCAAGTCACAAAAAGCTATACTTATAATTCGTCTCTATTCTTGTAGCTTACATGTAAAGCACCCCAATTTTAGTAAATTTCAGTCATTTAATATGTGGTGCTGATAAGACATGGTGCGAAGAGGGTCCTGCTAGAAAAGGGAGGGCAGAAGCCTCGCTGTGTCTGACAGGGAAATCTTCCCCGTTATGCAACAGGCATGTGGTATCCACCATGGCAGAGTTCTCTCCCAGCTACTCAGCTTCCTCAGTCACACTCCAAAAGTTAGCATGTGTCTCACCTTCTCTTCATGCATTGGAAGAAACTGCTGTGTCTCCCATAGACTTCTCTACTCCCCCAGCCCTGTCTTCATCACCTTTCCCTTCTGGACCGTCTGACTCAGCCATCCTGTCTCAGCTTGTACAACGCCTCCTCATACTGCCATAAAATTGAGACTGTCAGTTTGTCTTGCTCCCCTGGAGGCTGAAGCTGGTTGAGGTGTAATACCGAGTGTTTGTTCATTAAATCTCTAATACTTTCTCCAGTGTCTCAAATACTGACGGCATTTGGTAAGTGCCAAATGATTGAAAGAAGAGGCCCCAGAGGACAGGACAGCTCAATGTCCATTTCATCATAACTCATTGCTAAGCCTTTGTGGTAAAGCAGGTTATGTGTTTTTTATTAAATTATCTGATTTAAAGGTTAAAATAGAGCCCATGTAGGTATTGATTGATATTTCAGATAATCTGACGTAGCAAATAATTTCAGGAGCTGTTTGCTAGTTGCATACAAAGGGATGACTGAATTGGGATTTTTATTACAACATTTTATAATTAGAATTTGATCACACCTTTTATCCAAACACTGCATTCTGTTTCTCTCTTTCCAATTCAGTTATTCGAATCTATCATTTTTGTCTACATATTAAAACCTTTTCATAGCTCCTTTCATTTATCGTATTGTTGTAATTTTTAAAGTTTAACATAATTTTATCTAGGGGCTAAACATAAAGGAAGTGGTCCTGAGATTATAAGGTAGTCTCTTTCACATCTAAGGTGCTGAAAAATATTTTCTGTATTTGAAAACTAACTAAAGTGTCATTTGACCTCTCCATTCTAGGCATGCTCCTTGCTGGGTTTCTCCTCAGAAATATCCCTGTCATCAGTGATAATGTACAGATCAGGCACAAGTGGTCCTCCTCTTTGAGAAGCATAGCCCTGTCTGTCATATTGGTTCGTGCTGGCCTTGGGCTTGATTCAAAGGTATTGAAGTGTACACTTTTAACTATGGCCTGGGAATTTTGTTCCTCCAATACTACAAGTATTTAGAATCACTGAGCTTTAGGAAATGGATGTGGACACTTTGTATGGCATTCTCAAGAAGAGAATGCAATTTATTTCATGCAGCACTATCCCCGGAAGATGTTCCCATATTCTTTCTTGGAGAAAAGTGGAGTTACTGTCTGTCAAGGACAGCACCAAGAATAAAGGCTCTTCCTTTCTCTGACAGAGATATAGGCCGCAGTTATAATAATGGTGGTGAGAGAGAAGACATGATATTTGTGGTGTGCAAAGCCCTATACAAGTGTTCAGGGCTAACTATACTGGCTCAGGAAACTGCCTAGTCTATAAAATGAGTCTCAAGTTGCTTTCTTGAAATGCTTCTATTCACGTATGTTTTTGAATGTGAGAATGAATGTTCTTGGGGATGAAGGTCTTTAACTTAGGTTCATTCTGGGCCCACAGATTGTACATAGACCTAACACCGAGAGGGTTAGACCAACTAGTGTGCAGATTATAAGCAGCTTGCCTGGATTCACACCTAGCTCCACAACTCACCAATTTCATGATCTTGGGCACATGATTTTAACTTGTGCCTTTTCAGATGAGGACATCTAAAAAATGGTGGTAATAATATTACCTATGTCATAGGGTTGCTATGAGAACTAAATAAGTTATCTCTAAAACTTAGAATACTGAAATGTTTGTTAAATAAAATTCATGATGATCTACACATGGTCTGAATACTGAAGAAAAAGCATTTAATGTCATTTTCTTTGCATGTCTTTAGATTATTTTAGTATGTCTATTTTTCTATTTCAGGCTCTGAAGAAACTGAAGGGTGTTTGTGTACGGTTATCCATGGGTCCTTGTCTTGTGGAGGCTTGTACATCTGCTCTTCTTGCCCACTTCCTAATGGGTTTACCGTGGCAGTGGGCATTTATACTGGGGTAATGATTTTTCCTTGTCCTATGAAAATATGCTAGGACTTTTTCTACTTCTGTACAGGAGAATACATAATAACATTTTCTTAAGGACATCAATAAACACAACGTGGATATTCCAGCATAATATTACAACTGTTGATATTCCAGCATATGAATATTATAACTTCAAAATATAGTATACTTCTTTGTTGGTGCTAAGTTTTACAGAGGTTATAACAATTTAAACTATTGAGGACGTAGTTGACTTTTACCAACACCTGATTCCATGCTGGAGAGAGGGCTGCGGGATCTCACTTCATAGTCTGCACGAAAGATGGTAACTACCTCAGCAGTGATCAACACCCAACTCTCTTTTCTTCCTTCTTCTGTCACCAGACTATTGTGATCAGGTGGTGCTGCTGTCTACCCCCCACTGTTAGTTCTTACTTCTAATGCTTAAGGGCCCTGAGAGGTAAATAAATACGAAAGTACTTAGTAAGAATTTAGTACTAGTAAGTAGGCAAGAAGTAAGTTCTTCTCATGGTTAAGACTCTGGAGCTATACTGCCTGGACTCAAATCCCAGCTCTCTGACTTCCCAGTACGTGCTCTTTGGCAAAGTATCTAATCCCTGTACCTCTGCATCCTCATTTGCAGAATGGAGATACTGATTGTAGCTACGTCATAGGTTTGCTGTGAGGATTGAATTAGTTAATATATGTAAAGTGATTAAAGTGGCGTTTGGCACATAGTAAGCATTATAAAATGCTTCTGCTGTTACCACTGCTGCTATTATTAGTATCGATGTCACTGCATGGTGGCCTTCCCCTTCTAGTCTGTTGTCTTATTTTTCATACCAAGTCCTGATAGAAGGCACAGCATCACTGGATTCCAATTCAAAAATCCATGGCCATGTTTTTTAAACCTCATGCCACAAATGTTTTGTTTTTTTTCAAGGTGGATTCCTAAAAAAATGGGGGTGGACCTAACCCCATTAGGTCTTCTAGGCCACCCATAAATATATCTATTTTAGGCAACAAAAGTGTGTTTCCAGTTCAGGCCACACTTGGAAAAAGTGTTCTGTCGGACTTGTGTGTGTGTGTGTGTATTTCTGATTTGGTGGATCACCACCATTTGAAAGACTGGTTCTCTAAAGTGTAACCTCTAAAAGAGTAGAGGGTATTATAATTTCAATAATAATGATGACGACGAGTAAGATACTATCATAAATGTTTAAAGTGCTACCTGCTTAGTTTTGTCGTAGGTGCTGTCTCTCCAGCTGTCGTGGTGCCTTCCATGCTCCTTTTGCAGGGAGGAGGCTATGGTGTTGAAAAAGGTGTCCCGACCTTACTCATGGCTGCTGGCAGCTTTGATGACATTCTGGCCATCACTGGCTTCAACACATGCTTGGGCATGGCCTTTTCCACAGGTAAACTGATCAGTTCACAATGTGCTGTTCTCTCAGGTTCCAGAGACATAGATTGTGATGATATAAGCATGGGTTGTTTGCTTGATGATTGATTATGGCAAATTAAAATAATGAAAGCAACTCCAAGTGTTAGTTCTCTACCAAAGGAGGAATCTCTAGCTTCCTGTCTTGACTCTCTTCACCCACTAGACACAGACTGCTCACGTGGTATGGGAAGTACGTTAAGAGTGGATGCAAAGTAGCAAAGTTTAAGGGACTACACTTTCTGCATGGAACTATCTGGGAAAGTTTAACCTTGGAGACTTTGTACAAGGGAGGAGTAGGTTTTTCAGTGAGCACAAATGACAGAGAGCAGTCGAAGTAGAAGGAACAATTTCTGTTCCCTCATCTTTAACATTTTACGGGTAATAACAACAATGATTTTAATGAGTATCTTATTAATACTTAAGTGCCTGATGTGGATTTATTTTGTTTTAAGTAGTAATAAAAGAGGAAGGCATTTTTTTCTCTCACTATTATTCAACACCTTTATTGTGCTTTGGCAGAGCACACGTTTAAGTTCATTTTTTAATCTGTGTCCAAGAGTGGAAGATAAGATTTGCAATTTCATATTATTTACAAACTGTAATGATAGCCTAAATTTAATTTCAGATTATTCAGTGGGAACACACCTTAGACAGTTATGTATTCTCTCTCCACCCCCCTGTAGTTATTGTGGTGGCATAGAATTAATCCCTGGTCGTTCACAAAAGGTGAAAGCATTCACACAACACTCTACAAAGTGGGCAAGAAAAGGTTTTATTAAAGTTAGGAGGAGAGAAATACTGGCAAACTCATTTGCCAGGGTAGTGCCTGATAGTGGCACTTAACTCCAGGTTAGCTTTTTCTTATATATGAAAGTGGGAGTCAGTCAGGCAGGTTTGAGGGCTGACATCACTTCCTGGGGTCTGGTCTGTTTGAAGATGATGTTAGCCAGACTCTGGACATGGACTCAGCCATTGTGGCCTGGGACTTTAATGCACCACCAGTAAATACTGCAAGGGAGTTGTAAATTGGATTCCAGTGTCCAGACAGCTGAAGATTAAGAAATTGCTCTTTCCCAGGTTAGGATGTTGTGAATTAAAGAGGTATGGGTGGCCTTGAGAAAGGGAACGGAGTTCTTCAGTTAATCAGTGAGAGGAAAAACAAAGGGAAAACAAATGAATATCAGGATGGATCAAACTGCAAACAAACTAAGTCTAATTAAACTAAGTGGCTAGATAGTGAGCTATATGGTGAGCTAAACTGCAAACTACCAGCTAAGTCTAACTGCGTTATTGATTCCCTGAATTTCACCCTTACAGTTATCTTACCATTTTGTGATTACATATGATTTATACTGATGACCTAGAACCTTATCTCACCCCATTGTCCCAGTTGCCTTACATCCAGTCCCTGCTGTGTCTCATTGGTAAATTAATCTGATCAAAACACAGCTTTCATAATGTTACCTTCTTGTTTAAGAACCAATGAGGATTCCCTATTACCTATTATATCAAATCTACACTCTCTTCTTTATTTTAACTCTGTTTGTACCTATCCAAATTTATGTTCTCACTGCTTTCCTGTCATATACCCTTAAAACAACAGTTCTCAGCCTCAGTTGCCCACCAGAATTATCTGGGAGGTTTTGAAACATATTCATATGTGGGCTCTGTCTTAGACCAATTAAATCAGAACCTTTGGGAATGGAAAACACAACTTTAGAATGTTGAAAAACAAATTCCAACCAAGTAAATTTGAAGATCTAATTGGCTTTATTAAGTGATTCACAAATTGGGCAGCATCCCATTTAAAAACTAGAAGGGCGCTGGGCAAGGAACCTATTAACAAAAGAAAAGAAAGGATTATTTTTAGACCAAGATGTCTTTGTGAGAGAGAGAGAGAGAGAGAGAGAGAGAGAGAGAGAGAGAGAGAGAGAGAGAAAGAGAGACAACGGTTTATATCATACAGATTGCCTCTTCTTTCTATGGGGGATGGCAAGGGCCCACATGACAGGAAATTCCAGGAAACTGTTGAACAAGAAATTCCAGACTGGTTGGTTAAGATTGTATTGCTGAGAGAGGTTGGACATGCAATTAACTCAGGTAGTATGATAGGCTTTAGCACACCTGATACCATTTAGGTCCTATGAATTCCTCTTTAACAAGAGCAACAGAGTTTGCATTAGAATCACGGGGGAGAGGGAAGAGCAGGGTCAGGGAAGGCAGTGGGAAGGGTGTGCTTGAGATTTGATAATCTGGGGGGATGGAAGTAAATTATTTTCTGTGATATAACGTGTCATTATCACATACTTTTGACAGTCACAAATTGTCTAACAGTTGTCTGAACTAAATAAAATTACTACAAAGGTACGGTATTTTTCAATAAGAGAGATGATTAAAACTGTAGGGCAAGAAAAACTGATTCCCCCATACCCATTTTAGGTTCATTGGCTGGGGTCCCTTAGAGTCAGATTAACTAGAGAAAAATAGTTTATTATCATGTGTGTTATGCTTACTCATGGGAATATTCAGTGATAAGTAACTCAAAGAATTGGTTAGAATTTGGGCTTATGTGGCATTTTGGCAAAGAACAGTAATTTTGTAGAGAATTACCAAAGGACTTGGAGCTTTAAGGGCAGCAAATTGTGGAAAGGCAAATATGTATATGAGGAAACTAATGATCGGTGAGGGCTGGTGTTAGCAAAAATTGCGATGTAGATTCCTCTGGTGCTGTCTCTGAGCTGATGAGGGTCCCTCGTTGTCTCAGTGGTTAACTTTCATCCTTCCTGGTAGAGAGGGGAGATGGACACTCTTACAGATTTATATCTACCTTTTAAGCAAAAAGAGGGAGTGCAGGTAGTTTTTCGTGTATCTGTTTCTTCTCAGTTGCCTTCAGCTCAAAATAATCCTTATGCCAAAGCAGCATACTTTGAGGTAGCTTATTCTGTATCCTTCACTACAATAACAAGAAACCACAATAACTCCTCAGTGTGTGAAGAAGGGCTTTACGTGTTGATCAATTTTAATATAATTTTCTGCACAATGTGCTAAAAAGAGCTTTTTATTTAAAGTTGCTGAAATCTTTTATGTTATGGAGGAAAATACAGGTTCTAACTTACCTCTATTTTATGATACGTATTTCAAAGAAGCTAAACAACTGGGAAAAAAAATCTCTTCTACGAGCAATTTCAAAAATAATTTCCTTACAGATTTACTTTTAGAAAAAACATTTGAGAAGGGGTAAGTCTCCTATACTCACTGTACTAAGAAAAGAATCTTGATTTTAATTGCCACATTCTTAAATGACTGTAAATCTATACATATCAGAGCTACTAAAATAAGTGTATGTTTATTATTTAAAAATCAGGCTCTTAAATGGCTATTGGAAAACTATATCTGTCTACTCACCCAGCCTGTGCATATAATATAGCAGCACAAATGAGTAAAGTCATGAATTTTACTTTTTGTATTTTCCTAGGCCCTTTAAATAAATTTTTATGGAAGTAGATGTACAAAAAGTACACAAATCATAGCTTGTGCCTATTTTGAAATTTATTTCCCACATATGCATGCCTTTCTTATAAGAGAGGTCTGTTAGACATTTTAAATCACATATATTTAAGAATGTGAGAGCAGAGAAGATCTGTAAACTTTTCTTTCAATGTAATTTGATGATTCACGTCTTCTGCTTATTTATGGATTTAGAGTTTTATCTGAAGTTTTTCTTTTTATGTGTTTTTAAGGCTCCACAGTTTTTAATGTCCTCAGAGGAGTTTTGGAGGTGGTAACTGGTGTGGCAGCTGGATCTCTTCTTGGATTTTTTATTCAGTACTTTCCAAGCAGTGACCAGGTAAAGGAAATAATCTATGAGGAAGCTGTGCTCTAAAATGTAATTGGAAAAACATCTGGAACACTTCCCTCAAAGCCGAGGTGAAGGATGAGACTTAGGAAATGGCCCCCATTTTTCAACTACTTACTGTTTTATCAGTGCTGCCATGAGATTTATGAAGAGGACTAAATGTATAAGATTTTAATGCAATCCTGAATTTATTTTCTCTAGCTTATGTTCTGTACATTTCATATTTTACTGTAAAACAAATAACATCAATTCCAAAATGATAGGATATGCACGTTCTTAATTTTTAAATTAATTTATTTTTATTTTATTATTTTTATTTATTATTCATAATACTCAATTAAATCAAGATATAAAATGGCTTTTCAAACTCCTTTTTTTGTATAAAAATACCTTAGATTGTACTACTATCAAAGATAGACCTTACTATTTCATTATAATATAGCGCAATATTTCTAACCCAGGAGATCAGAAAGTTCTTTACTGTACACAGTGATTTTTAATGAGAAACAAATGTTTTATTTGTTTCCCTTACCTTCCTAAATCTGTTACAATAGATAAACATAAAAATCTTTTTTTTTTCTGTAAGAATTGCATTTGAAGACTTCAGAGTATTTTGAACAGGATTGGAAATTCAATTATAGTAGAACCTTAAGTAAGAAAATTAATATTTCCATTATCGGTATGTTTATTTGAATTTTCATTGTGCTCTAAAAAATTCGAAGTAAAATTGTGTGCAAGCGATTTTATGAATGCATAAAAGAAAATGGCAGGATTTTTTAAAAAAATTACACAACCAAATAAAGGGAAAAATGATGACTTGCATTGGCTGCTTACTGTGTATAAAATGATGTGGTGCCGCTGTGCTCAATACAGCAGCTGCTAGCTATATGTAGCTATTACAGACATAGAACATACCCATAGACCGTGCAAATAAGAACATTCTATTGGAAATCATTGGTCTAGTGCAATCCACATGATAACCCCTGATAGAAGTGCTATTCATATGACCATTTTACTGTTAAGGAAATCAAAGATTAGGGAGGTTTTTAAACAAGGACACATAGCTAGACTGTGGTGGAGCTGGGAATGAATTCAGTTAATTCACCTCAAGAGCCTGCATGCCTCCATGTCAAGCACTTTTAAAGACTTTCCTGCCTTCTAAAATAATCAAGAAGTTTAAAAGGCTGAACAGGGAAAAGTAAGGGGAGAGGGGCACAGATTTCGTAGATTTTAAAAATCAACAACAACAACAACAAAATCTACTCATTCTATAGCCTCTTAAAGCTTCTTGGTATTCAAGGACTTAGAAAAAAAAAGAAAAAACCAGGAAAGCATCACATTAAAGAGTAAACAAAGAGCCTAAAAATAATAGAGATATCATATCTTTAACCTTCACAAAATGCCCGTAATGTAACAGGGAGGAGGAAATAAAAGCCTCAAGAGACTAAATAACGTGTCACACATATGCCAGTGATATAAAATAGCTACAAGCTCATGTGTTTTTTTCTGCTATTCCATTCAGCCCTGTGAAATTCCGCCTTGATAATTGCAG
The DNA here is from genome assembly GCF_036562045.2 of Rhinolophus sinicus. Taxonomy (NCBI): domain Eukaryota; kingdom Metazoa; phylum Chordata; class Mammalia; order Chiroptera; family Rhinolophidae; genus Rhinolophus; species Rhinolophus sinicus. The sequence goes on from NC_133752.1 coordinate 33,816,326, forward strand.
AGGAAGCCAACTATTATTCCTGAAAGAGGAACCTAATTCATGCATGTGCTAACTCTACTTTTGTTAAGGAAAGGAAAGGAAATGTTATATCATGCATTTTTGTGCACGGATACACACATTTTTGTTTTCCACTGAGTCCTAAAGATGGAAAAATCAGTAATTAAAAATAAATTATATGAAATAATTGAGTTAATCAACCTTTTTCTCCTCAAGGACAAACTTGTGTGGAAGAGAGCATTCCTTGTTTTGGGGCTCTCTGTGCTAGCGGTGTTCAGCAGCGTGTATTTTGGTTTCCCTGGATCAGGAGGACTGTGTACATTGGTCATGGCTTTCCTTGCAGGCCTGGGATGGAGCAGCAAAAAGGTGAATTTCATTTTAAGTTCTTCTCATGACTATTTTCTGATCAGATTAGTTTTCTCTTTGCAGATAATTTCTTAATATCAAATTAATAAAATGATTTAATCATAAAAGCTATTTTCTATCTATATACAAATGTATGCCCCAAAGAACACATGCACGTTCTTTTTTCTCCTTACATGCCAATCTGTAACTTGATGTCTTTACTTATAATATATCATGGTCGTATTTCCAAGATGCCTTCCTTATTCTTTGTAAGGGCTGCAGAGTATTGCATTGTATAACTGTACTGTATTAATCCAGTCCCTTACTAATAGACATTTAGATTGTTTCTAGATTTCTGCTAAACAAAAAGTGCTTCAATAAAATATCCTATATAGGCCATATTTCATAAATTCTAAGACACTATCAGGTCTCAGAAGCACCATTATTTTACGTGCCACCAAGAAAGAAAAGAATGCTGCCAATTCAACTATGACATGACACCTTAGTTTCAGAAATGTTTAAATGTGAAAAAAGTGTGTTTCTTAAAATCAACAAAATGTAGCATGTCTTTTGAATTTATAGGATAAATTTCTAGAAATAGGATTGCTTTATGAAAAAGTATGCACACTGAAACTTGATAGTATCAATTTGCCCTTTTTAAAAGGCTGTACCAATTTATATTCCCACCAAGAGTATGTGAGAAGATCTGTTTTTCTGAACTGAGAATTTTCAATCTTCAGATATTTTGCTAATCTGATAGGTGAAAAATGTATGTCATTATTGATCTGATTTACATTTCTTTATGAGTGAAGCTAATCATCTTTTCAGGTGTTTATTAGCCAGTTTTTTCAAAAGACTGTGCCTATTTTTTGTAAGATTATTTTGGTTTTTCTTACTGATTTTCAAGATCACTAAGAGTATTGATTTTCTTAATACATATTATGGAAACTAGCTAGTTGCCATTTATTTTTATTTCAAGATCCATTTTTATAGATTTGAATTTGACAGATCGGATGCTGTTCCATTTCATGAAGAAATTAGACGTAGGTGACCTAAACTAAATGCAGATATATTATTTTGGAAAACCTGAAGATAACTGTTCAAATTAAGCTTAAAATAATGCCATGTTGAAAAATATGTGAAGGTTATGAATCTGGAGCTTAAATACATAATCATTTTCAACTAAATGACCTCTGCAGAGATCTGCTAGAGACAGAATGTCATTGTGGGTAAATAGCATTCATGTAGAAGGCTTTCACTCTGTAAGGGTGTGATATAAAGTTAGGACAAGCATAATTGTGACTCATCTTGCTTCAGAAGAATATGGATTGGTAGGAGCTGCTGGGAGCCTTGTGTAGAGAAGGATATTGAGGCCACAGGAAAATGAGCTGAGATGGATTGTACTTTGAGGGAAAAGAGACAGTCCTTTTGAACTCTGTTCTAGGTACTACATGGGCACCCAGGTTTGCTGCCTCATTAAAAGATTTGACTCTAAGGCTTATTTCAGGCCAACTTTTTTTTTCCCAGCAGCACCTATAGTATTAATTCTACTTTCTGATTTTAAGTAAACTTACATCTGATAAGAACAAAGTTAACATTATTTATAAATAAACTTCCTAGTGTAAATTGGGTACTCTCATCATCCCTCCTCTCTTATAAGCATTTGCTGTTACTAGGATATTTGTTTTTCCAGGGCTTCACTTTACTTGTGGGCTGAGGCAAGATTATCACACATCAAGATTATCACACAGTATAACACTCTGGTCTGTCTTCTTTGGTCTAATCTTAGCTCAGGACCAAGGGCTCTGCTGCCTCCCTCATTTCTCTCTGAGGACTCTGCTGCTGTCTTCCAGCCTAGCCTGCGCTGCTGACAAATGCACTCTGCTTTCTGAAGCATTCTGATCTGCTCCTTTGACCCAGGACCAAGGTCACAGTTTTCACTTAGTGAAGGGATGCTATGGCATTGCACCGTGACCCCTTGTCCTACATCTGGGAAGTTTGCCCAGCATTAGCATTGTATAAACTATCCCTTAACTTCTTAACGGTAACCTTTTTCCAGCATTTAAAAAAATAAATTGCTAAAGAGAATATTTTTTTAAATAAAGTTGAATTTACTTCTGAGTTTGAAAGTAGTATATGCTTATCACAGAACTTTAAAAAAAATTTAAGTCAGAAATAAAAGAAAAGAAAAAAATTATTTGTAATTCTTCCACCTAAAGGCAACAGCTCTGTAAACTATTTAAATATTTTGGTTTACTTTCTTTCATTTATTCAACTGGAAAATTCTCAAATATGCTTGGAGTAAGTTTCTTCAAATTGAATTTTACAAGTAAATTCTTTCTGTTGTCACCTCTTTAAAAATCTTCAAAAATTACAATTAGCTCATTATATTATATGGATAATATATTACATGGTTAAAAAGAGGGAAGGAAACTAATAAATTTTTATTGCCACTCTGTATGGCCCTGTGCTAGGCACCAAGTGGATATTCTCATTTATTTCAACAAAAAAAAAACCTTTGAAAAAGTATTACTATTTTCATTTTTGGACACTATAACTTAGAAATACTTAAATTACATGTTCAAGGCCATAAAATTAGAAAGTGGCACTGAAGTTTAAGCTCAGATTTACCTGACTCTAAAGCGACTTGACTACCCTATAATAAATACAACTGTAGCGTTATTGTGCAGGGCCCATTTTTATATTTTTATATTTTGACCTCTGTTTGAGTAATACATACCAAGTGTATTAAAAATATACTTCTAAACTTTGCAATTTAAAAGTAAGTCTCTAAATTAATAAGTTATAGGATAAAAAAATAAACAGTGCAATAAAACCATATCATTTGAAATACAGCATAAAAGTAGTTTTAGCAAGGGGGAGACTTGCACGCATTAGCTATGAGCACCGAGAGGCAACAGAGAAAAAGGGACACTTTGATCACTTCTGATTACACTGTTCTTCAGAAAAACTGTGGGTTATATAGAAAAGATTGTTATAAACCAAGCAAAGCATCATTGCCTGCATTTGTCAGAATTTTGCCTGAATTGCCTGCAGCCCTGCTGATTACAGAGAAGAACAATGTAACCCCACAACCCAGAGAGAAAACTAGGAACATCTTTTTCATATTTACCTCTGGCTACTCTCCTATGTATACCTCTTTACAACACACACACTCACACACACAGATCATTAGTTTTCTTTTTTTAACCATTCCCTTATAGCTATATATTTAGGTTACTTCTAATCTCTGGTATTTTTAATTATGCTGAAATCCAATGTCTGATTTCTTTAGGCGTGTTCCTAACAGTGAAATATTGGGGTCAAATAATTAAACATTTTCCTGTATTTAGCCGCTAACAGTATGGCTAAAGATAAAAAACAATAATATTTTAAGCCAGTGATTCCCAAAGTGTGGTCCCCAGCCCGGCAGCATCAGCATCACCTGGGAACTTGTTAACAAGTGCAAATTCTCAGACCCACTGTGTCTGCCTAAATCAGAAATATGGGGGTGGGGCCCAGAAATCTGAGACTTTCAGTTGATTCTGATGAATGCTAAAGTTTGAGAAACACAACTCTAAGCTGATAAGCGTGTAATGAGAGAGGCACCTCATATATTAGTGGCGGAAAAGTAAATGGCTATAACTCCATTATTTCTAACTGTGTTAGAAATATCTTTATGCAATTTTTTTGCTCTTTTCTAGCTAACATCTTATTTAGTGATGTTAAATCACTAAACCCTATCTGAGGTCAAATTGACTCAAATTTCAAATTGGTAAATTCTTAGAACTTGTAACTTTGCATAATAAAAATCTGTGTGTATGTGTGTGTTTCTTTTAGGCAGAGGTTGAAAAAATTATTTCAGTTGCCTGGGACATCTTTCAGCCTCTTCTTTTTGGACTGATTGGAGCAGAGGTATCTATTGCATCTCTCAGACCAGAAACTGTAGGTAAGATTTTCAAAGTAGTACTTTTGCTCAAATCAACTCTTTTTATATTCAGTTGAAATATCTTTAGTAGGTATATGTTCAGTGGTTCCCACTGTCACAGTATATAAAAATAATGATTTAAATATTTTAGAGTAGGTTGGTTAGGAAATAGTTTGTCAGTCTAAGTAAATTTTTATGTCTTTAGTATTGTTCCTTATAAAGCAAACTAATACTGCTTACTACTATCAAAAAATGCTGGCCTTAAAATTTTTTTTCCCAACAATAAGTGTTCATCTAGTTTTGTTCTGATCAAGGGCCAGAATTTTAAAGATAACTATAATATGTTCTATAATATGTACCCATGGAATAGAAATGTTTATTGGTTCATTCATTGTTTTATTCATTTATGCATTCAAAGCCATCATATTAAAACTCTCGATTCATAACACTACACTTAAAGTTAATTTGCACATATATGCTCATTATTTCCTCCTTTCCTCTCATCACAATATTCTCTACCCATCCTGGGGATCCTTTCTCCTGCCCCCTCCTTCTATATCTCACACATAGATTCTTCCTTTTTCTATATATCTTTAAATATACTTGTCAGTTTTCTCCTCTTCAGAATTTAAATAGACTCCAATCTCTCCTATCCTAAAACAATATCCTTCCATTCTAATACAGACTACAACATGGATAAAACTTGAGGACACTATACAAACTGAAATAAGCCAATCACAAAAAGATAAATATGTATGATTTCACTTATATGAGGTATCCAGAGTAGTTAAATTCATAGAGATAGAAAGTAGAATGGTGGTTGCCAGGGTTTTGGGAGAGAGGGAAATGGGGAGTTCTTGTTTAATGGGTACAGAGTTTCCGTTTGGCAAGATGAAATGTTCTGGAGATTAGTTGCACACAAATATGAATCTTTGACTTAATACTACTGAATTATGTACTTCAAAATGGTTAAGATGGTAAATTTTGTGGTGTTATTTTACCACAATTAAAAACTATCCTTTCTTCATTTCACTGGCCCCCTCACCTACCACTCTACCTCTCTATTCCTTTTTTCAAACATTTCAAAAGAGGTAATCATATCCCCCATTTCATTTCAACTCTTATTCCTTTATTCAGTACATTTCAGTTCCGCTTCTGCCCCATCACACAACCAGCCCTGCTCTGACCAATGTTATATTGCTAACTCTGCTGAATACATATTAGTCTTTATTTTATTTGATCTCTCAGCAGCATTTGATGTTATTGACCTCTTTGAAACTCTTTTTACATTAAATTCTGAAACTTCATATTTTCTAATGCCTTTTGAGTAATTCTAGACACTATATGTGGCTTAAATGCTGCTCTTCTTGTAAGGTTTTTCCAAAGCCTCTATGCTTCTCACTCTACATAACGTCTCTGAGCTTATCTACACTCAGTGGCTTCGATTATAAACTACATACTTCCAAAATCTTTATTTCTAAATCAATATATCCAGTTGCTAATTGGACAACACCATTTATAAGTCCCACAAAGCTTCAAACTCAATGTGCCTAAAACTTCCTCATCATCCTCCCCCCAAACCTCCAATGTTCCCTCCTGGGAGTGGTATCGTCTCTTGTATCCTGTACTTCAGGCAGCAAATACTTTTGAAAATCTACCAACCTAGGAGAAATACCCTTCATTAAGGAGCCACAAAGTTTTTTCTACAAGGAAATCATACTGCAGATTCACAGTAGGTACTCTAGCAATGTCTGCCTGGTATTTTACAGCATTTTGAACTTGAGAAAGTTATTTATCCTTTCTAAATTTCATTTTTTTCAACCATAAAATGAAAAAAAATTACCCCACAGGTTGTCAGGATTAAGTAAAGTAATGCACTTAAGGCTTAATACAGAAGGTGGCACAGAGTAAACACTTAACAAATGTTACCTTTTGAAAAATCACCCTATTACTTAGTCACCTTAGCTATGCCTTTCTCGGGTGCAGTAGCCTACAGCAGCCCTTGTTGCAATCCCTTATTTTGCAAATCGGGATGAACTTATCTTTATCAGCAAAGAATTCTAAAGGATTGAATTTAGTACTGCACCTGTGAACCAGGGCTGATGGGAAGTCACTGCACACACCATGTTGAAACCAACGTGTACTGCCAATGTTTATTTTGATTGGTCAGTGTCCAGCCAGCTCTGTTCTGATTGGCTGATTGCCTCTATACTGGCTGGTAAATATTTTGAATATCACCTCTGGTCTTATACTCAGTAAAAAATTTTCAACCATTTTGATGAAAATACTAATTTTCTCCTCTTCTTACTCTATTATAAGTATGTTTGTACTGCACTTACCTGCTACTATATTAATTTGTTGTTTGTGTTTCTGTCTTCCTCTAACTTTGAAGTTCATAGAGGCAAAGTCTGTATGTACTTTATATATTTTTGTGTACCTAATACCTAGTCCAAATTCTGTCATGCATTGTTATCATTTAATAAGTTCTTACTGAATAAACACATGGAAGAAAGTGTGATTTTTGCTTTAAAGTACAAGAGAAATAACACTCAAATCTCCTTTGTAAAATTTAAATATGTTTAATTAATTTCTCCTTTTAATCTAGGGAAAGTAACCTTTTAAATAAATGGCCTGATTGATCCTTAATATTGATGTTTTGATTGATTATGCCTATTTTTGTCTTTTAAATTTTGTAATGGTTTTGGATTATTGCTCTTGATGGTATTTTGAATCAATAATCTTAAGGTTCAGTTTCCCTCCCAGTATTTTATTATGTCTAAAAATTGAGTATTTCTTACAGGCCTTAGTGTTGCCACCCTGGGCATTGCAGTATTGATACGAATTTTGACTACATTTCTGATGGTGTGTTTTGCTGGTTTTAACATAAAGGAAAAGATATTTATTTCTTTTGCATGGCTTCCGAAGGCCACAGTGCAGGTAATGATGGATAGATGGCTTAGCATTTTAACTTCTATTTCTGTATGATATCTTGAAATTTTGCAAAGAGGGCTTATTCAAATTTGGTGAAAGTAAGTAATTGAAATTTGATTTATGAGGAGTTTATACTAATCCACTCTTTAAAAGTTTTATTTTTGGTATATTGACCCTTTAAATAGGACAGCTCATTTAAATTTATTTAGATCACCAGAGTACAACAATAATTACAGTAAATCCCCACACTACTAGAAAGCAGAAGTAGCAAGAGGAAAGAGTTTAAATTTTCCATCAGCGAGAGCTCTCTAAATCCCTAGAAAGATATTTGTTAATTCTTTTCGTTTCAATATCTTCTAAGAAGAGAGTGAAAACAGAAATAACATGGCCCGTCTTAGAATTGGGAAATACTTCAGTGTCAATATGATTGATGACCAATTATGCTTGACCACAGTCTTTATATATAAAGTAGAAAGATTTATTGACAACTCGGAAAATACTGATTTCCTAGATTATTAGTTGATATTAAAATTTTCAAACTAGCTGAACCTCCTGTCAAATGTCTCAATTGCATGACCCAAAATGTGTGCACTCTGATGAACGAGGTACTAATAGACAGGTGCTTGAAATTATTAACCACAAACTTGGTAGAATGCCTATAATTGCTAATTAAATTAGACCTGTTACATTTATGATTTGTTGCAAATGTAATATATTCCTGATTGTATTGCCTAATTTCTAGACTAATTATAGCAAGTGAAATTTAACTGTTCCATCCCTGATTATTTTGCAATTATTTAAGTATACAAATTTCTATTTCATGAAATAAAAATTAAATGTTCTTAATTTAGGAAGTTTTGGGATGTATATGCTCTGTAACTATATGCTAGATTTTGTGTGGCTGTGGGCTTGGGCATTATTCCAGAGAAGTTTTTTGTTGTTGTTGTTGATGTTGTTGTTTTCCATTAGAATTTCAAAGATGTCTCGGACATAATAGCTAAGAATACTGTAAGGTTACTATAACACCGAAAGCGAAATAGTTTCTCCCTCACAGTGTCTTCATCTTCCATACTACTTCTGGTAACTTTAGTAGGTAAATATTAAAATCATCACTCTAGTAGCTTTGATATGAAAGATGTGTTTCTAAACTTTCCTGCTATTAAAACAAATTTTAAAATAAGGAAAAATTATCTAGGAAATGTTGAATAATGTATGTTCTATGAAGCAAGTATTGTATAGAATTTTCTTTTTCTCCTTTTGCCACTGCACAAGAAACAAGACTTCTCATATATTTTTTCTACCATGTTTCCCCGAAAATAAGACCTAACCGGACAATCAGCTCTAATGCGTCTTTTGGAGCAAAAATTAATATAAGACCTGGTCTTATTTTACTATAAGACTGGGTATAATATAATATAATATAATATAATATAATATAATATAATACCGGATCTTATATTAATTTTTGCTCCAAAAGACGCATTAGAGCTGATTGTCCGGCTAGGTCTTATTTTCGGGGAAATGCGGTATGCTAGTTGTTTTCTAAAGTATTTTGTTCATATAATACTATAATACATATAATACTATAAGGAATGAATTTTAAATCACAACTCAGCATACATAGAAACCCCAAAACATACACACATAAACACACAACAAGGAACTGAAAGAGAAATATACATTTGACTCCTGAACAACACAGGGGTTAGGGGGGCCAACCCCTGCCCAGTCGAAAATCCATGTATAACTTTTGACTCCCCCAAGACTCAGTTGTCCGTCAGTACCCATGGGGAATTAGTTCCATAACCCCCTTTGGATACCAAAATCTGAGGATGTGCAAATCCCTTATCTAAAATGAAATAGAACAGCGCATACAATCAGCTGTCAGCATCCACGGATTCCCACCTGGAAAATACTGTTTTCAATCCATGGTTATTGAATCCACAGATCCAAAACCCGGAGATAGGGAAGGCCAACTGTATATTTACTGAAAAAAACCCATGTATATGTGGACCCGCACAGTTCAAACTTGTGTTGTGCAAGGGTCAACTATACATCATAATGTGTGCAGTTCTTACCAAGAATTCATGAAATGTTGAGTTAGTTACAGTAGCAGATAACCTGCAATAACAAAGAACCCTCAATACAGGAACTAAATTCGATAGATTTTTTTAATTTCTCACCAGCAGTCCAGCATGGGCGTTCCAGAACTGGCAGGGTCACCACTATCCTCTGCATGTGCCTTCCACCCATGTGTCCAACTTTCACCATTTCTCATCCAGTGGGAAGTGGGGAAAGAATAAGGTACAAGTGTGCATTTTGAGGGAGCAAGCTACAAGTAGCATTTAACACTTCCACTCACCTCTCAGTGGCCAGAACTTAGATACATAGCTGCTTCTTGTTGCTAAGGTTGAAAAAAAAAAAAGTTTCTATTTGGACAGAAATGTGACCAGGTAAAACTCAGTTCTATTATATTATAGAAGGGAAAAGGGACATTCAGATTTTTGTGGGCAATTAGCAATTTCTGCCATTGTGTCTCCTGCACACTAATATTTTCTCTTCTGTTTCACCGTCCTAGAGGCAAACATTGTTGTGTTCTGTGGAATAAGGAGATGATTAATATATTATTTTCTCATGTGCACTAGTATTGCATTTTGCCTCTAAAAGAACATGAGAATTTTTATAAGACTTTCCAGTAGATAAACTTTAAATGAAACAGTTCACCAACTCCTGAGGCAAAGAGTTAACCAAATACCAAATAAGATTAACTTCAAGTTTTGAAGGTGCCTACCACTTTTCAAGTTTCATGATGTTTAACAATTAGTTTAAACTCCAAAGCAATACATATTCTTATGTATTTTCCTTTAAAACTTCACCATCTTCCAGTAAGTATCACTTCATTTTTTCATCTTGTTTTTTCTTAATTCCAAATTCCTAAAGGTAAAAGAATAAGCTGACCAGCAACTTTCATCTTTACTCAGGAGAAACTTAGTACATCGGATCATGTTATAGTTAATTAATATCATGAGTCTCTGTTTGCCTAGTGTTTTGAAATATATTTGCCTGCTATTTTGTGACCTTACCTTATGCAAATAGGTGGGTACAGGGAGAGTTTAAAACAATCAAAACCAACTTCAGTATACTTTGAAAACTAATAGAACTTGCTTAGTTGAGCAAAAGAACAAGCAATTTGTTTTTGCAAATGGTAAAATAATTCACCTTTTTTCTATGCGCTTGTCTTATATTTCCAACTTTACCTTTAAACTTTTATAGGCTGCAATAGGATCTGTGGCTTTGGACAGAGCAAGATCTCGTGGAGAGAAACAGTTAGAAGAATATGGAATGGATGTGTTGACAGTAGCATTTTTGGCCATTCTCATCACAGCCCCCATTGGAAGTCTCCTGATTGGTTTGCTGGGCCCCAGGCTTCTCCAGAAAGCTGAACATCAAAATAAAGATGGAGAAACTCAAGGAGAGACTTCTGTACAAGTTTAGAGGTGAAAAGAGAGAATGCTGATTTTAATGGTTAGAAACCTGTTACCAGAGGCTACTTTTATCCAGATGACTATTGAAATATGTAATGTTTAAGCTTAAAATGTAATAGAACCAGAAGTGTAGCTATTCCTTCAAACAGCATTTTTAGCCATTACTGTTTCCATGTGTTTTCCTTTAAAACTTCACCATCTTCCAGTAAGTATCACTGCATGTCCAACCTGATCTATCTTCCTTGTTTTTTTCAAATACACTTTCATCACATATCTTAATTTGTATAGAGACATATACACTTTAATGTACTATCACAATTTAAAATTAACATGCGAAAGATCCAGTTCAGAATCCTGTTCTGCTAGCCAACAGCTTGCTGTGACTTATTGTCATAGGGTCATTACTCATGGTCACCTAGCCTCTCATGCCTTAAGTTGGTTCTGGCTCCTCTTTTCTTTTTTGTTTTTAAAAAACCATAATGCAATCCCTCATCAGTTTCCACCCTCACTTTGCCTGTTTATCTGCCTCTTCTCCATTTCTGTCCCTCTTATTGTAACGGATTGATCCCACCAAAATTTAAAAGTTCACAAAGTATTTTCATTGGTTCTTCTTCTTGTGCCTATCTAGATGACAAAAGACCTTAGCCTGTCTCCGAGCGAGCTACACAGGCTCATTTCAGGGGCCGATCGGAGTTTGCCTCCCCTAAGGAGTGCCCTGTCCAGCCCTTTCTTATTTGTTTCTTGTGACCCACAGCTTCAGGCTCTCCCTGTTCTCAAGGTGAAGAACAGCTCAATTTCAAATTTTTATCAGCCTCATGAATATCACATTAATTAGGGTAAAGTAAGCTGCTACTATAATAAACAAAAAATACAGCACTTAAGAAAATAGAAATTTACTTCCCTCTCATAAAACTGGCTGACTGGTTGATGCTGACAGGGCTAGTCTGCTCATGAGGTAACTCAGAGGCCCATGTCTTTTGTCTGGAGGTTCTGCCGCGCCCTAGCTTAGGACACAGCATGTCTCGTTTCTAGCACTCAGGAAGAAGGAAGAAAGGAAGTCCAAGGCAAGCAATTTGTTTTTAAGGAAGTGATATGGAAGTGGGCGTGTGTCTCCCTTACATTCTGTTGGTGATGACCATACCAGCTGTGAGGAGGCTGAAAACCACATTCCCACGGGGAAGGAAAGATCAGGTTTGGGAGCCAGCGGTACTGTTATGTTGGGAGTTACCATCACTTAGGAGCATATTCATGTATTTTAACAAGGGCTTTCCAAAGATAGTACCTTTAACCAAAAGAGTGACTTCCGTAGCAGGAACTTCCTCCATTGTGGCATGCCAGCAGAGAAGATACTAGAAGAAAGACTTATCTGCATAGGTCACACTTTTTCCCACTGATTCAACAGATTGTCTCTGCTTTTGTATATCACCCATAAGTTCCTCTTTACTCTAGGTCAACTCCTGCCTAGTTGCTAGAATAATCGTGTTCAAATGCAGTTCACAGCTTTTGTCATGTTGTTTATATACCCAAATCATTTATTACTTGTTATATCCCCTCTACACTCTTTAACCTAGGATTCAAAGTTCTATCTAATCTTGAAGTAGATATTAAATATGTATTAAATGAATGGATTATGAATATTTTAATCCACCAAACTGATCTGCATAAAGCCTATCCACTTCTCTCTTGTCACTAGACTATCATGCCAGCCCCTTCAACCATGACTTTCACCTCTATTCAAAACTAGCTTAATTTTTTTGTTGTTTTACTGGTTCGTTTATTTTATTCTTTAGATTCCACATATAAGTGAGATCACATGGTATTTTTCTTTCTCTGTCTGACTTATTTCGCTTAGCATAATACCCTCTAGTTCCATCCATGTTGTTGTGAATGGTAAGATTTCATTTTTTAAATGGCCGAGTAATATTATATTTATGTACCACTTCTTCTTTCACCAATTATCTATTGATGGGCACTTAGGTTGCTTCCATACCTTGACTATTATAAATAATGCTGCAATGAACATAGGGGGGGTGCATGTATTTTTTCAAATTAATGTTTTGGATTTCTTTGGATAAACACCCAGAAGTGGAATTGCTGGTCAAAAGGTAGTTCTATTTTTAATTTTTTGAGGAACCTCCATACTGTTTTCCATAGTGGCTGCACCAATTTGCAATCCCACCAACACTGCACCCAGGTTCCCATTTCTCCACATCCTTGCCAACACTTGTTGTTTGTTAATTTATGGATGTTGGCCAGTCTGACAGGTGTGAGGTTATATCTCACTGTGGTTTTTATTGGCATTTTCCCGATGATTAGTGACATTGAACATCTTTTCATGTCTGTTGGCCATCCATATCTCCTCTTTGGAGAAATGTCTATGCAGGTTCTCTGCCTCTGCCTATTTGTTAGATTTTTTTTTTTTTTTTTACCATAGACAGTTTAGTATTTTATGTTACAGTTACCAAATTTTATGTTACAGTAACACCATTTGATTATTTTTCAGTGAACTCTCAATTGTTGAGGATGCCAAAGCAGTCGCTCAGAGGTTGTAGCACAGGCTGGTGCCTACTTAGCATGTTCAGCATAAAAACTGATGTTACAGTGACTATTGAGGCCTTGGCCTGGTGTTACTTCTCCAAACCTGTGTGTTTTCACTGATGAAATGTGAATCTGGATTTAGTTTTTTCTTAAAACAACAACGAAAAAAACTTTTAAGGTCATTAAATGTGAATACAATTAGAACACATTGCATGTTAATAGCATACTTATCCACTTATTAAATATTGATGTAAATAACGTTCTATTTTTTAAGATTTTTATTTAACAAATTGTGGGGACAGAGTCCCAGAGAGCAGTTTCCAGGCTCTCGGCCTCATGTGGAAAGGTGCTGGCTCGGGTAGTAGATGGCTGTCAGCTGTGCTAGTTGCCGTCAGCTGTAACCAGTTAGCCATTAGCCACTAATGTAACTGCCACGGCTGCGTTGGTTGGGGAATCGGTGGGTTGGCAGGCAGAGAAGCGGACAGCAGGTTGCGGATTGTGTGGATCCAGCCGCCAGTGAGACGATAGTGGTATGACTCCCCTATCTATGGCTCCATGGGTGTTCCTTTTTGGCCTAGTCACATCCTGCGTTCTTATGTGGGGAGCAGGAGCAGAGACCCCGCAGGTTGCCTCACACGACAAATGGCGTGGCAAGCAGGGTCTCCCACACGACACAAATATAGCTAACATACAACATTATATCAGTTTTAGGTGTACACCATAGTTGTTCAACATTTATATACTTGTATCATATTATCATATTCAAACTGCTTAAACAAAATACAAACTCTTGAAGGAAGTCAGATAAAAAAAAGACATTACAAATGAAGAGAACCTGTGCAAATGTTGTTATGCTTGAAGTTGTCACAGAAGTCTCTCACACTACCCTCATTTTTTTTCTTTTTTCATTTTGCTGTTCTGATTGCATGTTTTCTGCCACCTTGTCTTCCAAATCATTGATTTGATCCTTTGCTTCATCTAGTCTGTGAATTGAGGACAGCTGCAACCAGTACCGGGTCTCGGGTAGCTCCGCAAAAAGCCAGGTCACCCTGAGGCCTGCTGCCACCTGCCAGGTCCCGTAAGTTTCAGCTGCAGATAAAGTCCTGTGAGATACAGAGATGGGTGAGGCAGGGTCTCAATGAGTCGGGTGGAGCAGCAGAGCTCACCAGACCAATCAGATTCAGATTTAGCCGTAAGCATAAGGGGCGGGCTCAACACAGGAAAGATGGCGCCCGCCTGCCCGCTGCATGGGAGGAGGACCCCCCTTGGAAAATAGCAACTATCTTCCAACCCTTGCCCGAAGCCACACACCTTAGTCTGCTCCCCATATGCCTACAATGTCCCCTGAATCACTCTCCCTCCGTTTGCTCCCAGGGTGAGTACCTGCAATCAAGTGGGTTTGTGCACGGTTCAAGAGGTTGTCTGGGTTTCCCAAGACCAACTGTCCCAGCTGGATTGTCAGAATCCCCATCATTTTTCACAGCCAGGTGTTGCGGGGGCTATATTTCCCAACACCAGTACTCTGGGCTGGAGAGCCTGGAGTGGAAATGGGGTCCCTTGCTCCTCCAGCTGGAACTTCTGTGGCGAAACTATCCCTCCCAATTTTGATCTGGAGGTTTGGGGCTTGACCGTTTCACATCTCCGCCCCTCCTACCAGATGGTTCTCCAGGTTGACTGTTCTATAATTTAGTTGTAATTTTGATGTGTTCATGGGATGAGGCAAGCACAGTGTTTATCTACTCCACCATCTTGTATCCTTCCAGCTTAATTTTTCTTAAGCTAACATAATAAGAAGCCATAACAGGTTTCATTTAAATTATATATCAGCCTGACTCTATGATAGTTTATTCCCTTAGTGTGTATATTCTCTATTTGGACTGGATTAATTTATACAAAAATTCAGATGTTTGAAATTGAATTCATTGATTAGGTGCACATTTGTGCTAGCACCATAAACCTAATGCTCATCTGGTTTTCTACTTTCAAAGGCTCTGAAGCTAGATTCATTCAACAAATATTCACTGAAAGCCTTTGGTGGTCCAGACACTTCATCAAGACTAATATTTCTGTCCTTAGGGATCTGACAGTCTGATAGAGGAGACAGACAATTAAACAATGACTGCAAAACAGTATAAGTGCTATAATACAGGAAGTGCAGGGGTGCTGGGGAGCTCATAGCAGGAGCAACTAACCGGTCCAGAGGGTGATGCAGTTTAGGCACAGCTTCAGAGAAAGTAGGGTCTTAGCTAGGAGGTGGGGGATGATTAAGACTTAGACAGCAAAAGGGACGTGGGGTGGGAGGATGTTGCAATTCATGCTGGTTCCCATGTTCACCCGTAGTTTTTCTCCATGTAAAAGGCTTTTAATACTTATCAGATACAAAAATACAGTTAGTATAAATAAATGAGAATGTTGTTATACATACTCGAAGCCCCAAAGGAGAATTAGAAATGGAAATTCACAGAGTTCAGAAATAATTGAAGAGCCCTGTGGGGACAGAGCCAGGAGTGCAGTTTCCAGGCCCTCGGCCTCACGTGAAAAGGTGCTGGCCCAGGTAGTAAATGGCCATCAACTGTGATTGGATGGCCATCAGCTGTGGCTAGTTGGCCATCAGCTGTAACCAGTGAGCCATTGACCACTAATATAACTGCCGTGGCTACAACAGCAGCAAATGGGGGCTACTAAGAAGATGGTGGCTGAGCTAGCAAGCGCGGATTGCAGTTAGCAAGTGAGGTTGGATGGCAGAGAGAAGAGTACCGCAAGTTCCGGTTAGTGTGGCTCCTGCTTCCTGTGTCTCCAACCTAGCCACCAGCGAGAATATAGTGGTATGACTCCCCTATCTATGGCTCCATTGGTGTTCCTTTTAGACCTCACCATGTCCTGTGTTCTTATGCGGGGAGCGGGACTAGAGACCCCACATGACGTCCCACATGCCACCCCGCATGACAAGCCCATTAAGCCACTGCCAGTAGTCTGTTCCATTTTGCAGAGCATGCAACAAGTTCTTTCCTACCTCTCCTCGGTGGACAGCCACCATCTAAATTTCTATGACTGTCTGTCCAGTATTGGGCTCTGCAGAGCTCACCATGTGAAGTCTCAGGTTTGTTACCACCTTGTAGGTGACAGCCTTTGGCTTCGTTGGTGATCTCCAAGTTAACTAGATAAAGAATATTAACTCAGGCCAACCAAACTTACCTCATGCCAACCACAGATAGAAACGATTACTCCTACATTTGAGCCCCTGAAAGAGGGGTGTATGCACCCTATAAGTACTTCTGTCAGAGCACTCATAACCCTTTTTTTTCAATTTGTTTACATGTTTGTCTCCTATTAAATCAGCTAATTAGGGGTGAGAGCCTTGTCTTGGTCATCTTTGAATCCTCAGCACTTTGCACAAGGCATGGAACACAGTAGGCATTTCATAAATGTTTATTGACTGAATCAATGAGGGGATCCTCTTCCAGTGTAGAAAATTACCTGCCACATAACAGTTCAGACATTAATCTGCTATAACAAAATACCATAGAGTGAGTGACTTAAACAATAGACATGTATTTTCTCACAGTTCTGGAGGCTGGAAGTCCAACATGACGGTAGGTGCCAGTATGATTGAGCTCTCTTCCTGGCTTGTGGATGGCCTCCTTCTCTTTGTGTCCTCACATGGTGGGGGAAGAGACAGGGATGGGGGAAAGCATGCAAGTTCTCTGGTGTCTCTTCTTATAAGGGTACTAATCCCTTCATGATGGCTCTACTCTTATGACCCCATCTAAATCTAATCACCTCCCATAGACCCCATCTCCACATGCCATCACATTGGGGATTAGGGCTTCAACATATCAATTGTCTGGGGGTAATATTTTTCTTTCACTTTACTTTTTAAAATTCTATTGATTTATCACCTGATTAAAGCATGGGATATTTTAACAGTATTATACATAGTATTTTTGCATAGAAAATTTTACATAGCATTCCATATTATGTAATTCTGCTTATTCTTTCAAAAATGTATACATCCATTGGGCAAGGAATGCTTTTTTTAAATTGCCAATATTACATGCACTTAATCATCGTGTATAAGTCAAACAAAAGCAGTTATTAATTTTTAGGCATTTTAATTAGGTAAAACATATGTCTAAGGATGGGGGGGCAGAATATGGGACACAGCTCATTCCAGGGCAGGTTTGTCATATTTCCAAAGATGGTGCTAAACAAACACTGTAAATTCTTGTTATTTAATGCCCTTTTTTCCCTAGGGTCAGTGCCCTCCATCTCCCCTCTGAGAAGTATTTTTTCACATAGATTGCTTAGGATGCAGCTCTTTAAGTTATTTTCACATTCCAGTGTTTTTCTCTTTGGTAACATTAATTGTCCTTAATATTTCCTGAGCCATGCATTTGCAAATAATCTCATCCAGTGCATTCTTTAAAAATAGTATTGATTATTTTTTATTACAAAATAATATATTTTAATTGCAGAAAATTTAGAACACAGAAAAGTACAAGAAAGAAAACTGAAACTACCAGTACTTGATGTAAACATACATTTTAGTTTGACTCTTTTAAATTTTACTCCTTCAGTTCTGAGGGCTGTCTTATTTTCAGAAAGACATACCATCCACTGAATGAGTTGGGTGAAAGGTAACATAAATACATTTGACTTCTGTGATGATATATAGACTGATAAATTTTTGTGGTATAATAATAAATGCTAAGTCTTCCAAAAATTGTTTGTTCACCTGGTAATATTTAAATATTCATTTTGTAATGAATAAAACAGAAATAACCCTGCCTTCATGCAGGTTATGTTTAAATCCATTCACTCATTCAGAATACACTTATGTCTACTATGTGCCGTGCATTATGCTACCGTGTTTCCCCGAAAGTAAGACCTAGCCGGACCATCAGCTCTAATGCATCTTTTGGAGCAAAAATTAATATAAGACCCAGTATTATATTATATTATATTATATTATATTATATTATATTATATTATATTATACCCAGTCTTATATTAAAATAAGACTGGGTCTTATATTAATTTTTGCTCCAAAAGATTCATTAGAGCTGATGGGCTGGCTAGGTCTTATTTTCGGGGAAACACGGTAGCTAGTGGAGAATACAGGGATAAACAAGGTATTTAAGGGCTCTGTTTTCAATGAAACTTAAATTCTAGTGGGTAGTTAACATTGGGGATAGAAATGTGAATCAGACAGACTACTTGTCTTCAAGAATCTTACAAGGAAGTAAGATATGTACAAATAGCTGTAATCCAAATGAATGATTCAAAAGTATTCTCAGGTAGGAGCATTTCTTAGAGGAGGTGAGACTTGAATTTGACCTTCAAGAGTGGATGTGATTTGGATTGATAAAGCAAATTAGTGAGAAATAAGACTGGAAGAGAAAATTGGCACTTATACACCAAATAGATCATTGGCTAAATTTCTCTATTGAATGAATTCAGAAGTGCAGAACCATTTATGTAGAAGATATTTTAAAAATTGTTTTCCTCATATCAAATGCTGTCATGAATTAGGTTCTCCTTGTTCCTCAAAAGTTTTTGGCTTTCAGTGGCATTGTTGCAAATATAACTGATACAATCATTTTTAAGTTACTATTACTATTATTTTTTTACAAGAAGAGTCATCAGATGTTTCTTTAGATGTTTTTTAAACCATCCTTAAATTTTCATCATATTGTCTTTAAATAAATGAAGGACATTATTTTTTTTTATTTTTCAGAGTATTATATTTGTGTATGAATAATTATATAGTTCTGTGTAACGGGTGGGAATTGCTTATGCCATTTTGGGAGCAAGTAATCTCACACATTTCAGTTGAATAATTCAAATTGAATGTGGCCTGAGCCCTCTGACTTGTTGAAAATTACAAAACTCCATTTGTTGATGTGCCTTCCATCTTCCTTAGATGGTCCCTAAAACACTTAACCTCCAGCAGGTCATTGCATGTGGGGCACAGAGCAGTGCCCTGGAGGCCGTCACACTCCTCGCAAAGGTCCTCTTTCCCACCTCTATCTTATATCCACCTTCGCAGCATCCTTGGAGATCTACCTGCTCTTTCCTTCCCCACCATGAGAACAAAGCATTTCCTTAAGCCTATAATCACAAAAATACCTTGTCTACTCCTAAAACAAGGTAGTAAATAACTTTCAATCATTGCTGAGATGTGTACACCATGCTGATGGTGGGAGGGGCTTGCAATAAGAAAATGTTTTATTCTGTCACCCAAGAAAGAGTTGTAATTTGAATAAGATCTGAAATGATAAATAAGAAAGGGACAAAGAACATTCCCAATAGAATAACTTTAGAAAAAAACAAAAGGGAATACAGTGTATGCAAGAGTAAAAGTTGTTAGGAGTATCAGGAGAAAAATTAGGTGGAAAAGGGCAGTTTATCTTTCTAAGAAGTTTTGACTTTTCTCCAATAAGTTATTTTAGTCTATATTTTAGGAAGCTTGGGGATTCCGTTAGAGGAACCTATGGACCACCTTTGGGACTGAGAACCCAAAGCTTGAAGGGCCCCCCTTCAGTCAGAGCAACTATGCTTTCATTTGTTTCATCTAAAGTTCCTACATAAGATTTCATGTGGAAAAAAAACAAAGGTTTATACTGATAACAGGATTTTGAGTATTTACTTTGTACCAAGCCCTGTTCCAATCACTTGCCGTGTATCAATTTATTTATTCTCACCACAGATAAGAAAATCCAAACTCAAGGAGATTATGTATTTGCCTCTGGTGCCATAGTTATAAAGTGGCAGGGTTGAACTTTAAGCCCAGACTGTCTTGATCCCAGAGATTATGCTCTTTTATGATTATACTATATTTAAGCTGACTTGAGAGGAAACATGATCTGACTTTTGACAAGTTGGTTTTGGCACATGCAGCCCCTGGCACTGCTTTTTGGCCAAAAGGCTCTGTGATATCAACACTGTGCCTGAACTTTTACAACCCAATAGGTTAATAGTCAGAAAAGACGTTGGATAAGGTTGAATAGACGGAAAATATACCAGGCGGTCCAGGGGAACCCTAAAAGCCTTGTGTCCCCAGGCAGTTGCGGCCACAACGTCACTTAAACATGCCTTCGCCATTAGCCCCGCCCATCGCCATCAGCCCCTCCCAGGCCCCGCCCCGCCGCCAGCAGCCCCGCCCAGGCCCCGCCCCACCACCCTCAGCAGAGCTAGCGGCCACCATCCTGGCCTGGGCAGCTCTCGCGGAGGTCGTGTCCTGGCGGTTTTTGCCTCAGAGGGTGCGTAGTCTACGCGGCGGTTGCTGAGCAGCAGGGCGGCTCCCGGAGCAGCAGGTGATGCTAAAGGAATTGTAGGTACGGTCCATTTTTCTCAACTCTCCCTTTCCAGGCCCTTGGACACTAGCCCCTCATCTCCCCCCGGTCGTTTCTTTTCCAGTAGCCCCCAGGAACGCTTTTCCTCCCTGGTCAGTTCAGGGAAGCAAGACGCTGGGGAAGCAGCCACAGACCTTTTTCTCTCCTATCCCTGACTCTTTTCTTTACTCCCACATCCCACATCTCTTCATTATCCTCTCTCTTCCTCTTGTTTCTCTCTCATTTGACAGATACTTGCAAGTGAGAAAGAAGAGATGTGTCAGTCAAGACTGACTGCAAAATTAATTTTATTGAGTGCAGACTGTTGTTCAAATGGTGAATATCTGCACGTGAACCTTCACATGCTCCAGTGATTGGAGATGTGTTCCAGGAATGGTTGCTGATTCCGGGAAGGCTCCCCTCCCTCGTTGCACACCCCTCATCCCTGCCTATGTCTGTTGGCTTTATCGCAGTGGACAAGCACTGTAGACCCATGCTTTTGAACGATTAAGGACAGTTGTTGCACATGTACCATGTGTCAGGCACATCATTCAGGAGTCCTTATAAGAGCTCTGCAGGCCCATACCAGGCCCCTGACCTCCCTCTAGGCGTGTCCTCTCGCCTATGAAAGAGCAGATGGAGAGTGGTAGTTGGCCTGAGTGTCACTGAGGGGGCCAACAACCCACTCTTTGGTAGGGGAAACTAAAACAGTGCAGGGGAAAAGGAAAACAGTGTGAAGTGAGAGACTGGGGGAATGGTTACTTTACATTGATTGGTTAGGGAAGGCCTCGCTGAAGAACTGACATTTATGCTGAGACCTCAGTGATATAAAAAAGCCAACCATGGAAATATTTGGAATCAGAGGATTGTGGAGAAAGAGAACTCCAATTCCAGAGGGTACATAGGATTGTTATCTGTGCAACATAAATGTAGAAAATTAACACTTATTACTATCACACCTAAAGAATTCATGCCCCAAATGTTTAGTCACTATGTATGTGCCTATGAAAAGGGAATTCCTATTTATTACTATCTGTGAGTACCAGAATTTATACTGCTGTTTTACACATCAGCTCCTGGCCATTATTAAAAGGAAAGAGACAGGTGCAGTAATATATAAAATAACATTTTTATAACTTCATTTTGTACACTATTTTCATATCCTATTTATCCACTTCTGTGACTGAGATAGAGCAAGTTAACAAAACTCCGTTTTACTGAAGAGGGAACTGAACACTGAGATGGAACAGTACCGGAACATAGTATAATATACATTCAGTAAATATTTGCTGAAGGGATGAATGTATGAGATTCACAAGGAGCCATGCCCATTTGCCTTAATATTCGTGGACCCAGAGCTAAGTCTAGCAGTAAGTCTGCAAGTGTGAGTTAGAGAAGGTTGAGTGACTTACTCAGGGACAGGCATTCATCAAATATTTCACATCTACTACTTTGCCAGGTATTGTGAATACAATGGTAAGAAAGATTGGCAAGATTCCTGTTCTCATGGAGCTTAAATTCTAGTGAGGGAAGATAGAAAATAAACAGGTAAACAATAACATATGAACAAAGAAATGTTTAATAATGGTAAGTGCAGGGGAAAAGTAAAACTGTGAAGTGAGAGACTGGGGGAATGGTTACTTTAGATTGATAGGTTAAGGAAGGCCTCGCTGAAGAACTGACATTTATGCTGAGACTTCAGTGATATAAAAAAGCCAACCATGGAAATATTTGGAATCAGAGCATTGTGGAGAAAGAGAACTCCAATTGCAAAAGCCCTAAGGTAGGAAAGAACGTGGCTTTTTCAAGGAACATCATAAAGACTGCTGTAGCTGGACCGTAGAGAAAGTGGTACAAGATGAGCTTGGAGAGAAGTTAAGGCCAAATTTTGTAGGGCTTTGATTAGGCCATGGGGATCTACCCATTTAATAAGTTTGGAATTATTTTAAATGGATAAGAAACTAGTAGGGAGTTTTTTTAAGAGAGTGATAGAATCTGATTTACATTGTAAAAAGGTTTGGTCCACCTGTTAAGTGGTGAATGGATTGTAAGAATTGGTGAGCAAGATTAGTAGCAGAAGACAATTGCAGTAATCCACGAAGGCATGACAGTAGTTTGGGATAAAATGGTACGTATATAGAAGTGCAGGGAAATGAGATATACTGGAAGGCAGAGCCTACAGATTTGATGTTTCGAATATAGGGGTGAAAAAAAAAAGAGAGAGAAGAGCTTGAGTAAGTGGTTGTGCCATTTACCAAATGGAAAAGACTAGGGAAGAAAATGTTTGGGGGTGGAGGGAGATATTTATTTTATTCACCTTAAGTTTGATATGCCTATTGGAAATCTAAAGTAAGTTCTGAGTTCTATGTAAGGGACCAAAGGTACGAAGTTGAGAGTCATTAGCATGTAGAAAAAATTAGAGAGTGTGTTCACAAACAGCATTCCAATGATTAGACGTAAAGCAGAGGAAAAGCAGTACACAAAGGAAATGAAGAAGGAGTAGCCGGTGAAGTAGGAAGTAAACCCAGAGTGTGGTGACTTATAAACTAAGATAACAAAGCATAGCCAATGGTATTGAAACATGCTCAGAGCAATATAAAGAGATCTGACTATGGGATTTTGGCAACAGATAGTAGTCATGTGCCTGGACAAGCACGATGAAGAGCAAATGTGATGGGAAGAAATGGTTTACTATGAAGAAGAGTGAAAATGGAGGTAATGGAGAAATATATGGGGTCAAAGCAAGATTCTTAAAGATGGGGATACTTATGTTTATTTTTAGGCTAATGAAATGGTCCAGTTCAGAGGGGAAAACATTATAGTGTAAGAGAGAATGTGTATATTTTAGAAGTGAGAAATACTTTGAGAAAATGAGGGGTGGAATCCAGGAAATATGTAGAAATGTTGTCTTAGGAACATGAACATAAAATGTATAGTAATGGGAAGGAAGGCAGTGGGTATAGGTAGAGATGCAGATACACGGCTATATCAAATATTTGATGAGTGCCTGGAGTCAGTAATGGGAAGGTAAGAGTTTCTGCCTGATATTGGTTCTTTTTTTTTAAATGAAGTATAAAGTCTGAGGCAAGATCAGTAAGAGGAGAGGAGTAATGTTTGGATAAGGGGCGAAGAGAAGGTAGAAAATAGTCATCTTGAAGGATAAACATCAGTCATACCTGTCTTATTCTGTTCAGGCTGCTGTAACAGAAATAGACTGGTGGCTTATAAACAGAAATTTCTTTCTCATAGTTCTAGAAGCTGGAAAGTCCAAGATCAAGGTATTGACAAATTTGGTGTCTGGTAAAGGCCTGATTCCTGTTTGTAGCTGGCTAAAAGGGGCACGGGAGCTCGCAGGGTCCCTTTTATAAGAGCACTGAGTTCTCATGACCTAATCACATACCAAAGCCCTACCTCCTAATACCATCACATTGGCGATTAGGATTTATACATGTGGATTTTAAGGTGATACAAAGAGTCTACAGCAATATTAGAGAAGCATAGTAGCATAGCTGGGCAGGATTGAGTGGCCATTTGACATTGTGGTCTTGTGAGTGGGTGGCTGAGATAGGGTGGAAGAAAAGCTCATATGATCCAAGGAGACCAAGGAACTGAAAGACCAGAATATTGGATGGGGTGACTATCTGGGGATTAGTGGTTAAATTAGTACGTAGTTAAACAATTCCTTGAACTCAGATATTCTGACTTTCCAACTCAGTGGGTTACCATTTTACTGAGAAATGATTCAGAGTGTTACTCTTTTGTGCCACCAGCTATCCAGATAACATTAAACATTTATGGCCTGATTTTTTTTTTGATTTTTTTTTTTTTTTTTTTGGTTCACATGTCCAAATTCTAGACTTTCATAAACTCTAACTTCTGTTTCTCTTGTTCCCTATAGTATTTACTTGTTAAACTTTTTTTGGCTTGTCTTTCTTTGTATTTTTTTAAACCACTTTTATGTATTTACTGAAGTACAAAGCCTACCTCTTAAATGGTAAAAGAAAGACGAAAGATGAAATTTGGAAATCTTGTTGCCTGTAAAGCTGGGATGACCAGTAACAGGGAGACCTGTATCATTCTAATAACAATTATAATAGGCAGCATGTGGATAGCCCTTGACATTTTGTGCTAAACTTTTATTTTCTCTTACCTCATTTGATTTTGTAACTGCCTTTTTCAGATGAGGAAACAGAGAGGTTAAGGGTCTTGAACAAGGACACATACCTAGTAAGTGGCAGAATTATTAACCACAGTATTCTAGCAGTGTCCCATATGTTCTCTGTAGAAGTTTGCCTCTTCTCTTTTTACACTTCATTATATCCAAAGTGATAGCAAAGGAAAACTCTGGTAGGTAGAAAGTAATAGCTGGCTGGAAGCCTCTAATAGTGCAAAAACTTTTTGTATGTGTTTAAAATCCAGCAGTTAATGTGATTAAATATTTATCTACCATCTACTGTGTTAGGTCATTCGAAGAACACAGAAATGATTGTGAAATCAGCACTGATTTCATCTGGTAGGGAAATAGATGGAAATGCGAGTCACTAGGATGCACTTCTTGGACCCTCTCCCACATACCATATGCACTTCCACATGTTTTGTATCAACAAAATTCTATGTACAGAGGAGACTGTAGTGCCAGTTATGTACTCGACTCTCAATTAGCATTTGTCAAATAAAGGATGATAAGTAATTATAATAGTGGGGTGCATGCTGTGATAGGGGGTGGACACTATGATAAGAATGCATAAATACTGAAGGGAGCTTCTGCAAGCATGACTTCTAAACTGATAATAGAGTTATCTGGGCAAAAAACAGGGGTGTGGGGTTGGAAGGCAGCATACAGAATGTGTAAAGTCTCGGAGATGTGAGGCATTGCAACTTTGAAGAACTAAATTTCACTTATGGCTGAAGTTTAGAATGCCAAGTGAAGAATGAGGAGATAGGCAGAAACAATGTTAGCCTTTATTACAAAGCTGAGTTTAAGGAGTTTGGATGTTTTTCTTCTGTGGAAAGCCATTAAGGAATATTGAGCAGGAAGTGGCCATAATCACCCTACATTTTAGAAGTTTACTGTGCATTATGGAAATTACAATGGGGAGGACCAAGACTGGAGGTGGGGAGAACAATTGGAAGGCCATTACAGTGTTTGGTGTGGTGCGGGGTGGGGGGGAGGGTAGGCAGTGCTTATAGCCTGGGCTGGAGTGGTGGCAATTCATATGGGGAAAAGTAGACAACAGTTTTAAATAGTTATAAGCTTGTATTAACATGATTCAGTAACTCACTGGATGTCAGCAGGGAAGAAGGCAGGAGAAAGAATGGCTCCTGGTTTCTGTAAAAATTGGAACAAATCAATAGATAGTGGTTTCATTCTGTGAGATAGGAAATTCTCTGAAGAAGGAGTAAATTAGGTGGGGAATGGTCTTGAATTCAGTTGTGCATGTACTGAGGTTTAGATGCTTATAAAGAAAATCAGATAGAGATATCCAATATGTAGTTGAATGTGCTAGTTAGAATCTCAGTAGAGATTCTCTAGGCCAGACTCATCAGCATGTTGGTCATAATTGGAGCCACGGGAGTAAAACAGATTTCTTAAGAAAAGTACGCAGAGTGAGAAGAGAAGAGGGCATAGGGCAGAATCCTTAGAAACCCCAACATTTCAGGGATGGATAGAGGAAAAGAGGCCCGTAAAGAAGACCAAGAAAGGACAACCAGACAGATAGAAGGAAGATAGAGCAAGTGACAAAATGATGTGTAATTCAATAGGGGAAGATGACTTCCTGGTTTGTGGTGTATCTTGCAGGAAGCTTTGCTTGGAATGACGTTTAAGCAATAGATACCATTTACAAAGAAGAGATGCAGTGGTAAGGGATTCTAAGCAACTAAAACAAATAATGGGAGAACAATTAATAGTTTAATTTGACTGAAATGTAGCATCGAGAACTAGAGAGAAAACTGACAAGATAGTTTTATGCCATGTTGTGGAAAACCTTGGATTCTGGGTAGGTTGGTAACTTGATTCCACAGGTGAGAAAAACCATTGTGTTTCGTGCTAAGGGGAAGACAAGAATATGAAACATACTCTGAACCCTGGAATACCTTCTTGGGAAATACTATATTGTGGAAACAAGATCTAGTTACCTGAAAAGAATAAAAATCCAAGATAATATGTGATAATGAGAACAAACACTAAATACTGTAGAAATTTTAGCAGTAGCAAAGCCAATTGGAATTGTAGTAGTAGTTTAGCCCAGAGTTATATTGCCCTGATTAAATAATAATGGCAGCTAGTTATTGTCTTTTTTAAAAACGGATCTAATTTGAATGCTCTTTATAAAGAATACTCTCTTTGTGGATATAACTCTCGAATTTATTTGTTCAAGAGCACTTATACTGTAGTTGTTTTTATTTGATGATCTTTGATGTAAACTCAGAAAGAAAAAGTGTCTGAAGGCAGCCGTAGCTCCAAAGATTCTAAAGCAATAAATACTCATGAACATAGATATTGATGCATTTGCTTTACCTAACATTCATTTAATATATGTTAAATGTCTAGTATGTGTCAGTGATGTATAGTGGCTAAAGGCATATGATATATATTGAAACACACCTGAATTCAAATTCCATTTCTGCCACTTTCAATGGAAGGAAAAAAGTTTGTCTCACTTAGAATAGTTTATTCTTAACTCTATATGCATTATGATTTTTGAAAATATCAGTTATTATATATCCAATTGTTAATGCTACTGTCAAATTTAATTGCTATTTCTAAAAATCTATAGTTAGATGGCAGGGGCATATGAAGAATGATATTGAAGTATTTAGCTAAGCCACAAAGTGAATCATCCACAGTAAGAAGAGTAAGAATTGGTCATAAATTTTTGCTGAATAATGATGTGGTGTAATCACTAGATGTCACCATTGCACAACATTGCTCCAAAAGGATAACCCCTCAATACAGTATACAGTTCAAGAACACATGGCAGGGAAAAACAAAAAGTGTTCCTATTAAGTGATATACATATATACATACATGATGTTTAATAAGATATGAAGTTCCCAACGGCATGTTTTGGAATTCTTTCACCCTGTTTCTTAGCAGGTCCATAAGAGAATGTAAGCATAGACAAGACTGATAAAGGCCTTAGATCACCTGACATCCTTCCTCCCTACCCCATTTTATAGGTTTGTAATCGAGGTACAGGGAGGTAAAGTGGCAAGAAGTTTACTCAATATTATATAGCAAATTAAAAGCAAAGAGCTTACTTTGCCCAACGCTTTTTATAATACCACACTGTCCATTATTAATATGTACAAAGAGACATTCTAATAAAACCGAGTGAAAATAGTACCTCTAAACCCATCAAAATTTTTCATGACTTTCAAAGCAAAGCTTAGCAATATAATGATCATGGTGCATATTTCTAATAAAAATTATCAGTTGAATACCATAGTTTTTGTTGTGAATTATACAACCATCTCACTTTATTTTCATAATAGTAAGATATGTATGTATGTATGTATGTATGTATGTATGTATGTATGTATTTATACTCGGCCTCATTCCAAAAAGGATTTTAAGAAGGCTTATTGAAATAATTATAGCATAAAAATTAGAAACTGAGGTGATCATAAATGTAGGCTACTGCTATGAAGCTTTCTTTTTGTTAGTATACAAAAGCATGCCACAATTTCCAGTAAACTTAGATTTAGTGGGCTATTCTCAAATTTGATTCTGCTTTCTCTAGCTATGAACATGAAGCAAGAGATGTAAATGGTACTATGTCCATTAAAAGATGATGAGATACTGTCATTTACCCGAGAGCATGCAACTAGTATATTTCTGATTTCCAATCCCTCATTCTTTCCATAATGCCAGCTATCCAAACAATCTAATAGAGGACTCCTAACAGATACAGTCACTGTAACCCTTAAATTCCTGGATTACCACAATTACTTCTGAGTTGTACAAGTAGGCTTTTGCTTATATCAAGTTTATTTCAAACAATTGCACAGAAATGTTAAGAAGATGTTTTTCTATCAAGAAATTGACCCCTTAAAATGAGTTATTAAGAGAAAGATAAAATTTATGAGTTCAATTTATCTTCATTTTAAATTTAAAAATTTATATTATGTTAAGGAAACAGGCATTTAAAAAATATAAGATAAGAGAGACAGAGGTGTCCAGGGAAATAGAGAAGTCCAAAGAAAAATAGAAATAAGGAGATATCTAGAGCGAAGAAGAAAGCAGATAGGCACAGTATTAAAAAAGAGGGGAATGGGTAATGGGGAGAGAGCTAAGGCCCATATATTTTACCTAGCCTGCTTCTGATCCCTACATTACTCAAGTATCTGTTTTTTCTTTTTCAACTTCCTCCATTAAAATTGTGCCAAAAATCTATCCTAGCCAGGGTCCTAGTTCTTTAAAACATCTACTCTTTAAATTTTTGTTCTATAGGAGCAGAACCTTTTTATAAGTTGTCCTGTTGATTCCTTATATGTCTTTGCAGCCTAATTATTAAGGATCTTATTCATTCTATAATTTGCTTCCTTTTTATTAATGTATTTGAAAAACCTATTCTTGGTGTTAGATAGAGTCTCTTACTCTTCTACCAAAGATGCCTTTCTTGTTAACCATGTTTTGCTGTCATTTTGAGTATCTGGCATTTCTCAGTTCACTCAATGTTTATTCCACAAATATTTGTTGAGTGCTTACCTGTGCTAGGTACTATGTAGATCAAGGGTAAAACCAGATATAATCCCTCCTCTGAGGGAGCACACAGGCTTGTAGTTCCATTGAGATCGAATAGGCTTACTACAACCCGTTTTCTACTGTTCACAACCAAAAACTCTGGATAAAATGCAAAGAGCAACTACCTGAGGACTCAAAAGTAAACAAAAGCAGGTGGACTGTGAAGGACAGTCAAAACTACAGGGGTGAATTTCTCTTGCACTTGCATCTTTGATCTGAAGACAGGCCCCAGTCACAACTGTGTAAGGACAGCACAGAAGGCCAAAACCACAATAGAAAACCTATTTTTATGGCCTGAAGATCTGGGAAAAGTTTTTGTCCAAAACGAAAGTGTGAGGAACTCTTGTTATTATTGTCATCATTGTTTTCCTTTTGCATTTTTTCCCCCATTTATGGCATTACAAGCACCTAAAACTCGGAGGAAAACCCCATCTTACCACAGAAACCAGGAAAAGAGACCTTGAGAGACAGCGAGTGAGGTGGGCAGTAGTGCAGATTCAGGAGAGGAGCAAACTGGAGAAAGGGGTTCTTTAATTCTGTGTATAAACTGAACCAAGTACCTTGGCTCACCTTCACCTGTGCATGCATGAGACAGGCCCAAAGCAGCATAGCAATGGCTTTAAGAACTGAAGTAAGTTCAAACCAAAACAAACAAAAACAAAGAAAGAAAAAATCACTGCCCAAGTCACAGACTAGCCCCTGACTGGTTCATGTACGGGACAGACCGAAGGCAGTATAGCAAAGGCTTTGAAGATGACTGAGATTGAAAACAATGCCCACAGAAAGTTCAAAAAGAGTTTATGATCGGCACCTACACTAGTTGATTGTCTGCCAAACAGACAAAAAAAATTAAGTATTCCTCAGAGGGTTTTAACAGAACCCAGAGTCTACACAAGAAAACATCCAGTATGTACTCCAGAAGTACTTGACCTACAAAGAACCAGAAAATGATTGTCTTCGGGGAAAAGAAAATCAACAGATATCAACACAAAATGACACAGATGTTGGACTTAATCAGACAAAGATGTTAAAGGAGCCATTATAACTATGTTTTATGTGGTGAAGATAAGCATAGTTTAATGAGTGGAAAGATACTCATTCACAACAGAAAAATAAAAGCAGTTTAAGAGAAGCAAGTCAAAATTTTTGAACTACAAAATACAATACCTGAAATTAAAAATTCACTAGATGGACTCAATAGCAGAGTAGGAATGAATGAAGAAAGAATCAGTGAACTTGATAGATAAGTAGAAATTGTCCAATCTAAAGCACGGAGTGAAAAAAAAAGAGATTGAAAAAGAAAATGAACAGAGCCTCAAGGACCTGTGGGATACTATTATGAAATCTACAGCCTAATGAGACAAACACATTAACCAATCACTCTAATAAATATATAAGCACAAACAGATAAATGTCCTGAAGAAAATGATCAGTGTTCTATAAGAGCATATAAAAACTACATGACTGAGCTTAGGGGCAGACCTGGTGTCACAAATATTTCTCTGAGGATATGGTATTTGAACTGAGGGATAAAAAAGAGTTAACCAAATGAAGGGGAGATTGGTGGTGGGGAGTCTTTCAATTAGAAGAACAAGCAAGTGGTCATCCCCTGCAGAAGAAATCTGGCAGTTTCAAGGAACTGAAAGAACATCAGAGTGCCTAGGAGTGATAAAAATGGATAGGGAATGATATGAAATTAGTCTAGAGAGGCAGCCAAGGACCAGATTGTGCAGGATCCTGTAGGTCATTGCAGTGGGCTGAATGTATGCCCCCAAAATCTTAACCCCCAATGAGGTGGTCTTAGGGGGTGGGACCTTTGGGAAGTAATTAGGTCATGAGGGTAGAGTCATTATAAAGGGACGTGTACCCTTATAAAAGGGACCCCAGGGTGCTCTCTAGCTCTCTCTTTGCCATATGAGGATACAATGAGAAGTTGGCAGTCTGCAAACTGAAGAGAGCCTTCACCAGAACCCAACCATGCTAGGACCCTGATCTTGGATGTCCGGCCTTCAGAACTGTGAGGAATAAATTTCTGTTGTAAGCCACCCAGTTATGGTACTTTGTTGTAGTAACCTGAACTAAGACAGTCATGTAAATATTTTTGTCTTTATCCTAAAGCCAGTGAAGAACATTGGGGCACTCAACCACTGAACTAGTGGAGGATTGCTGGATGGAACCTTCAGGATCTTCAACTTTAAGCAGTTGAGAAGGATGAGGCTACATAGGAGATAGGGAAGGAATAAGAAAGATGGTGGGGGAGGGGACAGGGTGGCAGAAATGAGAGAGTAGTTTAACAAAAGCCAAAAGAAAAATGCTTCATTGTGTCATATGGTCAATTAGAGATTATTTATGACCTTCATTAGAATTATTTTGTGGAGTGAAAGGAGTAGAACCTTAACTACAGGACATTGAGGAGTGAATGAGCATGCAAGCCACAGAATGAGAGCAAATATTTGTAAGTCATATATCAGATAAGTGATTAATATCCAGGATATAAAAATAACTCGTACAACTCAACAACAGAAAACAACCCAATTTTAAAATGGGCAAAGTGTTCTGGAAAAAATTTAAAAATTAAAAAAAATAAAAATGGGCAAAGGACTTAAATAGGCATTTCTACAAAGAAGATATACAAATGGCCAATAAGCAAATGAAAAGATGCTCAGTATCACTAATCATTAGGGAAATGCAAATCAAAAGCACAGTGAGATACCATTTCACACTCATTAGGATGGCTATTATCAAAAAACAAAATAACAAAAACTACATGGAGAAATTGGAACCCTTGTGCATTGCCGGTGTGATTATAAAACGGTATAGTCACTGTGGAAAACAGAATGACAGTTCCTCAAAAAAATTAAACATAGAATTACCATATGATCCAGCAGTTCTACTTCCATTTTTAAAAATGGGCAAGAGACTTGAACAGACACTTTACTAAAGAATATAATCAAATGGCCAGTAATTATGTGAAGATATATTAGTCATCAAGAAAATGCAACTTAAATCCACAATGCAATGTCACCAGAATAACTAAAAGGAAAAAGATGATGATACTGAGGTTAACAAGGATTCGAGTACTATTAAAGAGTACTGGGTTCAAATTCTAGCCATGCTCCTTGCTAGCTGTATGACTTTGGGAAAATTACTTAACCTTCCTTGGTCTCAGTTTCAACCTGTGTAAAATGAGGATAATTGTCGAGTCCCGTGGGATGAGGGTTGTGGGGAGTGAGGAGGGCGGTGCAGGGTTAAGAAAAGACAGTCGCCATGAATAGAGTGCAAGCGGGGCCAAGGGACCTGCAGCCTCAAGGACTGGGCTGGGCTAATCGGGGCCTGCGCATTAGCTTGTATTAGTTAGGTGGGGAAGTAAAGGAGATAAAGTTTGTCAATCTCAAGATCTGTGAATTCCATACATTATAATAGGAAACTGATTCAAGCCAATCACCCTTGCCTGCAGGCAGCTGAACCATGAGTCTCAGGATGTATGTACCTCCCCAAGGGACACAACCTATATGCATGTGAATAGATGGAGAGCACATCACTGAGTCACTTCCCCTGCAGGTTGTGGGAAGGAATGCAGCTGCAGAGGCAGAGGCTCTCCTTAGCCCGGGGAAGGTGGGGGCTGTACCCACCTCTATGAACCCCGTGGGTTCTCCTGTTGGTCCCCACTCAACTGCACCTGGCTTGAGTGCCCCCCCCCCATGGGGAATCTTACTCGTCATTGGTAGACCACCCATCTTTTTGGGGCCAAACAGGGAGACATAAGGTGCCAACACAAAGGTGAAGCAAAGTCCCTGAAAGGATCCGTCTCACAGACTCTCCTTTCTTTGGGGGCAGGTACAAGGAGACAGACGGGTAGGCTGCTGCGTGGCCACAGATAATAATAGTAAATAACTCAGAGTTGTGAGATTCGAATGAGATGATTCATGTTAAATGTTTAACATAATCCAACTGTGTCAGCTGTTATATCATTTAATCTTGACAATAAATTAATATTGTATCATTATTTCACAGATAAGGAAATTGAGACATAGGGAAATAAATCACTTCCCACAGTTATTAAAAGATAAAGGGGAGAGTGAAATACATTTCTAGCTCAACTCCAGAGTCCTTACTTTTAGTTACTATGCATACCACCTACCAATTCCACTCTTGACAGGTATGTAAAGAGAGTATTAAGTAATTGCCTGGCACAAATATTGCTCAACACCGTATCTTATAGCAGCTAACCTGTACATTTATTATTCAGACTCCTTATCTAGGTTTTGAAGCTCTAATGCATGATGTGCTTGCTTGAATTCCAAGTCCTGCTATTCTAATTATGACATAATTGCAAATCTTAAAATACACCGCCTGGTTTCTTGATGTCTCTGCTTGTATGATTCTTGGTGTTTTGTTTGCCAGCTCCTAGTCCACCTGCCTAATTATGACTCACAATTTCTCCTCATTTAGGTCATAGTTCAGATGTCACCTCGATCACTATAGCATTATCCTGGTTTTTGTTTCTTCAGTACTTAATCACAATCTGAAAATTGTTTGTCTTTCTCTTACCCCCAACAAGAATATATGCTCCACGAGAACAGAAACCTACATTTCTCTTTTGTTTTGTTTGCTGATTTATCTTCAGATCCCAGAAGAGTAGACATTAAAAAAATTACTGGCTGGGGGCCGGCCCGGTGGCGCAGGCGGTTGGAGCTCCATGCTCCAACTCCGAAGGCTGCCAGTTCGATTCCCACATGGGCCAGTGGGCTCTCAACCACAAGGTTGCCAGTTCAACTCCTCAAGTCCCGCAAGGGATGGTGGGCAGCGCCCCTTGCAACTAAGATTGAACACGGCACCTTGAGCTGAGCTGCTGTTGAGCTCCCGGATAACCCAGTTGGTTGGAGCACGGGCTCTCAACCACAAGGTTGCCAGTTCAATTCCTTGACTCCTGTGGGGGATGGTGGGCTGTGCCCCCTGCAACTAACAACAGCAACTGGACCTGGAGCTGAGCTGCGCCCTCCACAACTAAGATTGAAAAGACAACAACTTGACTTGGAAAAAAGTCCTGGAAGTACACAGTTCCCCAATAAAGTCCTGTTCCCCTTCCCCAATAAAATTAAAAAAAAAAATTACTGGCTGGATGAACTTTGTGCCCTGACCTCACAATTCGTGTCGACCTCAAATTTTTAATGGCCCTAACCCTTGGCCTGTCCCTGGAGAACTTGACACAGCTTAGGTGATTCATCAAGCTTCCTGTTCATAGAACTTACTAACATTTAGCTTCTGGTCTAACAGCTAGTGACAGGTAGTCATTCTAAGGACAGGGTAGTAATTTTGATAGTCATGTTAAAATGGATTTTTTTTCTAAAGGGACTTAGGCATCTAATTTTTTTAGTATATGTGATGCCGAAGCGAGCACTAGACATCTAATTTTTTCATCAAATTTAAAAAATAAATGTTATTTTCTGTTTAATGTCATAAATTCAGTTATGATCCCTTATAGGAGTTTATACACTGATATTTTCCTTCATTAAAGTGAGACAGTATATGTAAAACCCCTAAAGTATAGTAGGTACTCAAATGTTAATATTCTTTTTCATTAAAAATTTTTATTATTAAAATTGCTTGCCTTAAAAAAAAAAAAAGTACAGATAGTTGAATCACTAGGGGAGTTGGTCTTGATTAAACACCTAAAAATTAAAACTTGAAATACTAAATTTTGTCCTCAACAATTTTTTGTCCACAATTCAAGAATTGAAAAATATTTTCAATTCTTTAAAGGCAAAGGTACTCTCCCTACTAGAGTAGCTCCCTACTCAAAAGCAGCAAAGATCCCAGAAAAGGTAGAAACAACAGATGTTTTAAAATAAAAGTTTTCAGACCTCATTCTTCTTTTGACTGGTTCTAGTTCATTGTTTTATTTTCTAGTTCATTCTTATTCACAATAAAACTTATTTTATTTTGTTTAAGTGTTTACCTTACAGCCCTTTCAAATTGACCATGTATTAAAGACAGCATGTATCAGTAACTTATAGATGTACGTATTAATGTAGTTGATCATATTTTAAATTTTCTTGGAGTCTCTTATGTAGGAATGTGACTGAAGATAGAATACATCAAAGTTGGAAATTATCTCAAGTATAAAATAAAGAGCTGGGTTTTCTAATACATGCCTTTAAGATACAGCCCAGCATTGTGAACTATTGAGAAAGTAGTACATTTCTGTATGATGTTTTTTTTAATACTTGTGCACCTGACTTTGGTTAATAACTTTAAAATGAATACTGGAACTGTTTTGATTAAAAAGGTATCTGACTTGACTATGATACAACTTTATGATTTAAAAAAATCATTAAGAAATTAATCCCACTTAACTATGTGTGTTTTTTTCAGATGGACTTATAGTCCTATTTTTTCTTTCAAATAATTTTTCTTTTAAATATTAGCATGTACACCACAGAACAAAATAATGAAGATTTGGAGGATAAAAACATCCAATCATCTACAACTCCTCAGGTAAAAACTTAAAACTATATATGACATAAAAATCAATCTGTCCTTAAAATTTATTTCCAAATTATTAGGGTTTTTTTCATATATCGAGTTAAAAAATGAATAGTCATTTTAAATAGCTAATTTTAATAGGTCCTAAGAAATGAGCAAAAGGAATGAAAAGATAAATAAGGGTGACTACAGACTATTTTGGAGATAAAGAGGACATATTTTAGGAATAATGGAAATACGGCTTATTATTTCTTGCCATGTCCAGGAAAAACTCAGTAATTTAGACTATAAGAAGTAAATAAAGACAAATCTAAACTAATTAAAATGTTGTGCTATACTTGAAGAGACCCACGTTTTGTTTTTGCAAGTGTATAGAGTAAGTCACTAGACATTTTGTTGGTCCAGTTTTACTAAATAGTAATTGTTTGTATTAGAATTACAGGGTTTTTAAATTTTTTTTTAAATAGAGGTTTCTACCATTCTTAAGGGCCAAAAAGTTCTTTTAAATATTTAAAATATTCACCACTAATTCTGATAACTGCTTTTATCTGTAAAAACTTCATCCTAGTCTATGTCAATTTATTATAAATTTGGGAATAATAAAACTTAAAATAATATGGTTTTACTGTATATGACCTTTCACCCACCCTAATCAAAATTCACCTTTGTGTCTTTACCTTGGTCCTTTTGTACAGTGACAGACTTTCTCAAAGTCTCTACACCAGAGCTCCAACAGAGTAATCACGATCAGGTTTAAAGAACTTTGATCTTAAAGAACTACATAATTCATTTATATGCGCTGCTGTGGTGCCCATCTCCCTAGTTATTGTTTTATTTCCTTTCCCTTCCTTATTCTGTCCATGCTCGCTAGCCTTTGTTACCATTTCTTGTGACAATGTGATGTTCTCTCCCCCCTGCACTCAAAGTATTATCAATACAAAGTGTTGGCCTGTGTGTACACACATACTCGTACACACACACGCACGCACACACACACAGACACAATAACGACAGTAAGGCAAATTTGAAGCTCTCTATTCCAGGATTAACTACTCTGTTTTTTTGTTTGTTTGTTTGTTTGTTTTGTTTTGTTTTTTTACCTTGGGAGGAGCTTCTCGATAGTCTCACAAACTTTTTTTTTTCTAAATCAGCAGTTTCATAATTAGACTAACTACCATTAAAAGCCTGGATGATCTCAATATATTATCTCTAAATAATAGTGGAAACATGAAACTTGAACTTCTGAAGGCTTGATATATTGTTCTCATTTTTCTTTCAAATATGTAACTTTTCAAATGAGTCCATGATAAGTTATATTTCACCTCCTTTCCAATTTAGTTGTATTTTCATTCCACAGTTTTGTTGAGCAATCTTTGGGAGTTAAACTGAGGAGAGACACTTTTAATTATTCTACCCACACCGTAGTCTCACTTTTTTGGTATACTTATGAATCACAGATGAAAATGGCAGGGAGTCAGGTCTATAAAAAACTCAGTCAAGGTGCCCTGCAAAATGCTCAGCTGTGCTATCCCCATACTCGTATGTCAATATCACATTGATATAGAGCATGAATATACTTTTGTATGTGTAAGTCTTTATGTTGACAATAATAATGAGTTAAACATTTATAAAATTGTATGGAAAGTATATTTCTTAAAAGATTTCTTTGTTTTACTTAAGATCCTCCAAGATAATAATACTAGTGAACACGAAGAAATTAAGGAGAATGTCTTCTCAGAAACAGAGGAAACAAAACCACAGATGGAAGAGAATTGTTGTCCTCCACGAGGAACACTGAATAAGATTATTACAAATGGTATGTGAAATAAGAAATGTAAGTGGAGAGAAAATGAGAAATATATTTGATAAATATGAAACCACAAGCCAGCAAAGCCACTGCTTAATCTACAGAGGGTGCCAAAAAAATGTACACACATTTTAAGAAAGGAAAAAACTATTAAAATTGTAATATTCAATATACACCAATAACAAAAGATGAATACAAGTCACATTTGACTTCCGCAATTACAAGAGGTGCTCAAAGTGGTTACCATCAGCGTGTAGACACTTCTGATGACGGCGCACTACTGCTTGAGCAATGTTGACCAAAGTGTCCACTTGTATACATTTTTTTGGCACCCCCAGTTTATACTCCAGATCAAATGATCAGCTCTATTACAAGCAATATGTGAACAAAAGGAAATGTTTCCTTGAATCTGTCAAAAATAATAATTGCTTAACAGGTCTATATTTTAAAGAGTTTTGTGCTTTTTTGATGTTAAATTCTGGGGATGAGAAACAGCACTGATTAAAGATTTTTATTTAAAACGTACTTCTCACATTTATTTTTAAGTTGGCTGGAAAGGACATTATACTTCTGGCAATATTAATGTTCTTATTAAATTATGCCCCTAGTTTTAAAACAACTGCTGCATTGTAATGAGATGTATAAAATTTGCTGTCCCACTAAAATTTTAAAGTATGTCGTTGTCACCAAATATGTATATGATATTCTTAAATTTTTTTCTAGATATTCTATATGATTTAACTTAGAAAGATTTTGACTTCTAGAAGTACAGAACCTATAGAGAACAAAAATTATTTTAAAATATGATGAAGGATAAGCAATTGAAATTTCAAAATTTTATTTTCTTCTTTGCTGCTTGCTAACTTTAAACTTTGGAAAGCAAATTTTATCAATTGATTTTGCATTTAGTAAATGTTGCTTTTTAATTAACATCAGTATTTTTAAGGCCCTGAATCTAAACTAAACTAGGACACCTGCCAGTGTAAGTGGTTGGACACCTCTATAAATGTAATTCCATGCGTAGGTCTTACAAGCATGTTCCCATGACCCTAATTAGTGGGCAGTTTCTATAGAACAGTTGTTAGAGTAGGGCCGGGGCTGAAAGAGAGAAAAATGTATTGATCACCAAAGACTTTCTTTTGAGGTTGAGGACTGCAGTTTGCTCATGAACTAATTGAGGATAACAAGAGTACTGAAAATACAAACTTACTTAGGTCCATAACCCATTTCCTCCTTTGTTTTCTTTCACTTTTGATTTTGCCATTTTAGAGAAGTTTATAGGGAAAGGAGTTTCTGTGATTGTATCTTGGGGGGGTTATATTTTTGTTCTCTTTTTCACTTTCTCTCTCTCCTTCTCACACACCCTATATTCACACTAAAGAAACCCTTAAAACAGTATATTCTCTGGATAATAGAAATATAACTGCATTTTCTCTACAATTCATACTTAATTCACCAATTCCACAGTGTATGCAAGTTAATTTAAGTAAGAAATCTAAACTCTCAACCACACATAGAAATCAGTCTCATCACTTTTAATCACATTGTTTATATCCCTTACTTGGGAAGTGGCTTGCCTAGTCCCAAAGAAATGGCTATTCTAGGGCAATAGGCTATTCCTCCTTTTTAAGTTCTTTTTAGTTTACTTTCAATAAAGGTACTAATTTATTTTCATGAAGCTGTTTTTCCTTTCAATAAATGAAAGGAAAGCTTTATTATATATCTAACTATGATTTTTAAATAATCTTGAGGCCAGAATTTCTCCATTAAAATCTTATCAGTTTTATGAAGTAAGCAGCCTTGGAAGTTTAGAGCTCAAAAATAATATCCCAGAACCTTCCAGATTCTGGTCCAGCATCATCATTCCATCCTAACAACAAATAAAATGCTGAACTGAAAAATTGACAAAGAAGTGAGGTCACAGGGCAAATTACTGCCCCCCAAATTGGAGACAGATGGGTGGATACAGAGAATCATAACAGAGCAGAAACCTCTGTGGGAACCAGTACCAGGGCAGGAAAACCAAAATTGTAATTGTAAATTGGCTGGAGGCTCAGTGTGGACAATTCTGAGAATAAAA
This sequence comes from Rhinolophus sinicus, assembly GCF_036562045.2. Classification (NCBI taxonomy): domain Eukaryota; kingdom Metazoa; phylum Chordata; class Mammalia; order Chiroptera; family Rhinolophidae; genus Rhinolophus; species Rhinolophus sinicus. Next base: position 33,856,006 of record NC_133752.1, read on the forward strand.
CTCCGGAGGGAACCCAGTCGTGGTGTGAGGGGAACACACTTTTGTGAGTTTTTACCTCTAGGAGCCATGGGGGGTGGGTGGCAGTTAAGCACTGTGAAATACACCAGAGCATTCAGTTCTTTTTTTTACAAGACCTGTCCTCAAGAGAAACTATTTTATCAGAGCCCAACCCACCTGGGAGAAGAGAAATACCCTACTTCAGTCCCCTCTAGCCATCCTGGGGGGGTACAAACAGAAAATAAAGCAAAACCTGAGAGGCAATAGTGAAAGTCACAGCCCAGGGTTGCAGGCTCACTAAAAGACTGGAACCTAGTCATAGGACTGTAAACTCTTCCCCTCCCACCACACATTACCACCACATTACCAGAGGTCCTTTTACCCAGAACCAAATGTTTGCCTTTGAACAAAAATATACACACTGTATTAAAAGGCAAAAAACAAAACAAAACAAAACACCCCCACAGTTTGAAGAGACAGAGAAAGCATCAAAACCAGACCCAGATTTGGCAGGGATGTTGGAATTATCAGACCATGAATTTAAAACAACTATAACTAATATACTAAGGGCTCCAGTGGAAAAGTAGACAACAGGTAAGAACAGATTGGTAATGTAAGCAGAGAGATGGATATTCTAAGAATCAAAAAGAAGTGCTAGGAATTAAAGACACTATAACAAAAATAATGAATGCCTTTGATGGCTTTAGTAGTAAACTGTACACAGCTGAGGAAAGAATATCTAAGCTTGGGGATATGTCAATAGAAACTTCCAAAACTGAAAAGCAAAGAGAAGAAAATATTGGGGGAAAAAAGAAATAGAATATCCAAGAACTGTGGGACAACTACAAAAGGTGTAACATACTGGTAATTGGAATTCAAGGTGTGATCAAGAAATATGGTGAGTATTTAAAATAGAAACATTTATTACAGTAAAAGACACATTGCCATTGACCCCCCCACAAAATACTCCTCCTCACTTCAAACACCCTTATCCCATTGTTCCTGCCACTTTCTGAAGCAGTTTTGGAAGTCCTTTTTCCTGAGTGTCTTTACTTTATCCTCCATCGTGACAACACTCTGTGTCACGCATCGCTCCTGGTACAGCAATTTCTGTCAAATAAAGACATTACGATGTGTCCTCATCCACCTTACTCACCGGATCTGGCACCGTGCAACTTCTGGCTCTTCCCCAAAATCAAAATGACCATGAGAGGAAAATGTTTTGAATAGATTCAGGACATCAAGGCAGCCAGGACAGCACAACTAAAGACATTCACAAAAGAGGACTTCCAGAACTGCTTCAGAAAGTGGCAAGAATTGATGGGATAAGTGTGTTCAAAGTGAGAGGGAGTATTTTGAGGGGGATTAATGGCAATGTGTCTTTTACTGTAATAAAATTTTTCTATTTAAATATTCACCATATTTTTTATCACACCTTGTATTATTAAATATAGTTACCACACTATATTTTACATCTCCATAACTTAATTATTTTATAACTGGAAGTATGTACCTTTTGACTGCCTTTACCCATCTCTGACCCCACACCTCTGGCAATCATCAATCTGATCTCTGTATCTATGAGCTCAGTTTTGTTTTTATATATACCACATATAAGTTAGGTCGTATGGTATTTGTCGTTCTCTAACTTATTTCACTTAGCATAATGACCTCCAAGTCCATCAATGTTGACACAAGTGTCAAAATTTTCTTTTTATGGATGAATAATATTCATTGTATATACAAGTATACACACCTCATTTCCTGTATCCATTCAATCATTAATAGCCACTTAGATTGTTTCCATATCTTGGCTACTGTAAATAATGCTGCAATGAACATGGGGGTAAATATATCTTTTCCAGTTAATGTTTTAATTTTTTGGACAAATACCCAAAAGGGGACTTGCAGGATCATATGGTAGTTCTAGTTTTGATTTTTTGAGAAACTTCTGTACTGTTTTCCATAGTGGATTCACCAATTTACATCTCCACCAACACTGCGCATGAGTTCCCTTTTCTCCTCGCCAACACTTGTTATTTCTTGTCATTTTGATAATAGCCATTCTAACAGGTGTGAGGTGATACCTCATTGTGGTTTTGATTTGAATTTTCATGATGATTAGTGATGTTGAGCATCTTTCCATGTACCTGTTGGCCATCTGTATGTTGTCTTTGGAAAATTTTCAATGCAGATCCTCTATTTTCAATTGGATTGTTTGTTTCTTTTGCTGTTGAATTGTATGTGTTCTTTATACAGTAGGTGCCAAAAAAAAAAGTATATATATGTTAAGAAAGGAAAAAACTGTATTAAAATTATAATACAATGAATGACACTAGCATTCATTTGGTTAATGCCATCTTTGAGTGAACGTCATACTACACATTGCTACATAATTCAATTCAACTTTGAAAAGTAATGCATAGATAACATCTCTTAAAATGTGTATACACTATTTTGGCACCACCAGTATATTTTGGATATTAATCCCTTAACAGATATATGATTTGCAAATATTTTCTCTCATTTAGTAGGTTGACTTTTTATTTTGTTGATAGTTTCCTTAGCTGTCCAAACTTTTTAGTTTGATGTAGTCCTGCATCTTTTTGCTTTTGTTACCTTTGCTTTAGGTATCAAATACAAAAAAAAAAAAAAAAAAAAAAAAAAAATCATTACCAAGACCAAGAGTTTTATGGTTTCAGGCCTTATATTCAAGTCTTTAATCCATTTTGATTTAATTTTTGTACATAGTATAGATAGAGGTCCAATTTCATTCTTTTGCATGGGGCTGTCCAGTTTTCCCAACACTATTTATTGAAGAGACTGTCCTTTCTCATTGTATATTCTTGTCTCCTTTTTTGGAAGGGTTCATCCATTATCTCCTAATATCTAGAGTTGCTACTAAGATATAGTATGCAAATCTGTTTATGATTCCTTTGGAAATGGCTTTTTTTTAAGTACCTAGAAGATTTTAGAATCTTCTATATATCCTTGACATTACAACATTCACATTGATAAGTGTAGATAGGACCCTTTCATCCTTTGTATTGGGCACTTCATTGAACCTTTCAATTTGAACACTGAGAAATTTGCATATTAATTACTTGACAGTTTTCCCGCTCTACTCACTTTTTTCTTTATTCTCTCTTCTAGTCAGATATTTTTCATTTTTCCAGTTTTTCATTTCAGCAATCATACTTATTTTATCTCCAAAAACTTTTTTTTGTTCTCTAATTGTTTCTTTCATGTGGTATTCTGTTCTTATTTTATGTATGTTCTCAAATCTCTGAAAACATAATTTTATTTTTTTCTTTTGTTTTATTCTGGTCCCTGAATTATCTGTTTTTTCTGAGATCAGGTTTTTAGTTTGTTTTACTTGACTTTTCACTTTCATGCTGCTGGTTCTTATTTTATGCTGGTGATCCTTGGTTATCTGATATTTAACACGTTGCGTACGGCGGGGTTTAAATCCCTCATGAAGATTCTCGTGATCCGTACGCAACGTGTTAAGAAGGAAGGTCTCAGTAGCTTATGTTGATATACTACTCATATGCTGCTCTGAAAGTAGGACTGTTTTCTTGTTGGGTTCCTACTCTGAGAGTCTTCTGCTTGGGCAGGACAAAGCTTTATTGACTAATGGGCTTTGGCTTGTGGTGTATGGACATAGAGCTGGCTATGATGTCAGGGATTTTCCCCATACCAGAATGAGATGTTTTCACTCTGGAACTCCAACAATTACTCCTGAAGCTTTAGTTGTCCCTTATATAATACATTCATTTATTTAAAGTATGATAAATGCTTGCAGTCTCTAAGCACAGGAATGGAGAGAAAAGTGGAGTTGCAGACTGGAGCGATTGTTCCATTTCCAAACCCTTGATTAATTTCCCTCTTTTCAGCCCCATTTCCTCACTCCTGCCTTTAGTTGTATACCACCTCCAAGCCTAAGATTCTTTCAGTTTCCATTGTCAGTTGGATTTTTTTTTTTGGTAGTCGTTAACTCACATATTCAAGGATACAGCTTTTTCCACCCATTTCCATCCTTCATCTTGGTCTTATTTGCTTTCATCTCCCAGAATTGTGTGTGACAACCACTGTATCTTCTCCCCTAATTGTCTTTATGGTTGTGTATGTGTTCCTTTTTGTATGTCTATACTTTTATTTCAGTTGTCTCGTGTGCCCTGTCTGCCATCTTGAGCTAGCTTGGTTTTCTACTATTTCCTTCTCTCCCTTCACCTCATCTTTTTTACATAATGAAAACTCTCATTATTTAGTTTATCTGCTCTCAGCTTATTGTTGAGCAATTAGCAAATAGGTTAATTTTAAAGGAGGTGCTTGTTTATTCATGTAAATATCTAGTTAGTAAAATAGCATGAAACATGATTAACTACAGAAAATATATATGGGGTAGAGAAAATTGTTATAGCCTTGCTGGAATAAAGGTGTTAGGAAAAATAGAACCCAAGGAATCTTTATAGTAGGGCCCTCACAGTAATTTTCTGCCCAAAGCAGTCTCGTTTTTATTTATACCCAAGTATAATCTTCTATTTCAGCTGTTAGAATGGGAGCTAGGAAACTACAGCCCATAGACCAAATCCAGTTCCTACTTGTTTTATAAAGTTCTATTGTGCCAAAATGGCAAACTTGAGTAGTTGTAACAGAGACCATATGACTCATAATGTCAAAAATATTTCCAATCTGAGCCTTTACTGAAAAGATTTTCTGACCTCTCTCCTAGAAGATCATTTCTATACCATGTCCCCCTCCCGCCCCCGTCTTTCTTTTTTCGGGAATTGAGCTGCAATTTAATAAATAATCTTAAAGCCCAAATTTTTCTACTACCCCATATATAACCTGGGTGGCCATCACCAGATCAGAGCATCTTTGGATCTTAAATTGACTGAATTCTATCTAATTCCACTCCCTCCCCCAATAACATAGTGACTAAACTTGTTCCATATACTCTCCATATTTTTTTAAATAGCAAACACTTGATTTTAGTGTATTTGGATTTTTTTCTCTTCTTGAATCAGTTTTAGTAATTTGTGTCTTCCTAGGAATTTGTCTAGTTCCTCTAAGTTGTCTCATTTTTTGGCTTGAAGTTTGTATTTCCCTAGCATTCTTTTAATTTCTGTAGGGTCTATGGTGATGTTTCCTCTTTCATTCCTGATTTTGGTAATTTATATCTTCTCTCTTTTTTCTTGGTGAGTCTAGCTAAAGATGTATCCATTTTGATGAACTTCTCAAATAATTGTTTTTGTTTCATTGATTTGTCTCCAATTTTTTTTTCTATTTAATTATTTTCCACTCCAATCCTTTGTATTTCATGCATCCTACTTATTTTTGGTTTGGTTTACTTACCTTTTTCTAACTTCTTGAGCTGAAAGTTTTTGTTGTCAATTTTAGATTATTCTTTCTGTGTAATAGTTTTTAAAGCTATTAGACATTTCCCTCTATACACATAGCATCCCATTGATATTGATGTGTTGTGTTTTACTATATATCCTCTTTAAGATATATTGTAATTCCCCTTTTGTTTACTTTGATTTATGATTACTGTATGCATGATGTATCTTTTCCATCCTTTTACATTAAGCCTATCTGTATGTTTCATCTAAAGTGTGTTTCTTGTAGACATCATATAGTTAGATCTTGCTTTTTTAAAATCAAGTATGGCAAACTTTTTTTTCTCCACTGTTCTATGTACTTTATATACAATTTGTCATTTAGTTCTCACAGGAATTCTGTAAGATATATTCTTTTCTTAAATTGCAAATAAGAAAACTGATACTCAAAGAGATTACATAACTTTACCCAAATCACAGAAATAACAAGTTTGTAGAGTCAGTGGGTATTACGTGCCATTGAGTCAGCTCCAACTCCTGTTGAGTTGGCACCTATGAATGAGTGATACCCACAATGGTTTGTCCTCAACAGCCCTGCTCAGCTCCTGTAGACTCACGCCTATGATTTTTTTTATGGAGTCACCCATCTCATATTTGGTCTTCCTCTTTTCCTGCTGCCTTCAATTTTTCCCAGTATAATTGTCTTTTCCAAAGCGCCCTGACATCTCATGATGTACCCAATGTAGGACAGCTTCAGTTTTGTCATTTTTGCCTCCAGTGATGTTTTCAGACTTAATTTCCTCTAGGACCTATTTGTTCATCTTTCTGGTAGACCAGTGTATCTGTAGAGTTCTTCTCTAATACCATATTTGAAATGAATCTTTTTTTTTTCCTATCAGCCTTCTTCACTGTCCAACTTATGCAGTATTTGGACCCAAATCTGTCTGTAAAACTCAAGTGTTTGTCAAGAACTGTGAAGGGTCTGAAATTTCACCCTGCTTGCAAGTTGCCATCCCGACTGTTACTGTTTTATGGATGTGGGCAGAAACATGGGGGACTCCTAGGTCAAAAAATAAAGAACTTTATTATGCATGGCACAGCGAGCAGCATGCACATCATCATATTTGTGTTAGTTCTCTTTGTCCCCAAGTCCCATGGGGTGGTGTTGATGGGGCAGAATAATGCCAGCACACACAATAAGTGTTATTAAAAGGAAAAGGAACCCTGAGCTTAGGGAACCCAAATAGTTTATAATGAGAAGTAAGCATGCCTGGCTTTTGCTCTGAAAGGAGACACCATCTATTTGTCCCAAAGCTGTAGGCAAACTTTCCTTTTGCTCCAGAAGAACACATTGTCTTTATCTTACAATTCTATTCTTGATACAAGCATCCTTACAAAGATATTCCAGAACTAAGTGTAGTTAGTGCCTCTGATCACAAGACATACAGAAATATGAGAGACCCATGGAGAATGTCTTACAAAAAATGTTTTCCATCAAACCAAAGTGTTCTAGTTAATTCTGTTTAACAAATTCCCCGAAACCTAGTGACATAAAAACCACAACTATTTTATTATACTCAAGGATCCAGTGCATCAGGACTTTATGCAGGGTCAGAGATGATAACTCATCTCTGCTCCATGATCTCTTGGTGGACTCAAATGGCCAGGGAAGGAACAGCCATAAATTCTGGGGTTAGAATTATCTAGAGATTAATTCTCTTTTCTATAGCCTGGGCTGAAATGACCTCAAAGCTGGGCTCAGCGTGGCTTTGATTGTACTTGGGTATACAGCTATGTAGTTTTGTAGTTTGAAACCAAAAAGAACTGACACTCTCTTGAAGTGTCTATATATGGTTTCTTCATTTTGCTTCACTATTTACAGTATGTAAGATAGGGCCAAGAGCAATTATTCTAAAAAGCATCCAGAGAGCAAGTATTTCAAGAAAACCAAAAGAAGGATGCAGGGCCATTTACTGTTTCTCCTCAGAAATCATATAAGCATCTCCCACCAACATCTTGACTGGTTGAAGCAGTAATGAGCCAACCCAGATTCAAGGCCATAAATATGCCATCTTGTGGGGAGGTTGTCAAAAAAGTTGAGGGTCATGTTTAGTAACCACTACTCACATTGACTCCACAATTATAAGTAGGTGTTTTCCTGCCTCGCTTGCTTGACACTCTCCCATCCTCTGTTCTTTTTCTAGGTACTCAATGCCTTTTAATTTTATAAATTATCTGTAAAAAATTTGCCCCTTGATCACATTTCTATGCATCCTATTCCCCACTTCTTTGATAGAAATCCTGTTCTCTCAGTTTTGTTCTCTCATCTATGTTGCTAAAGTTTAGTGTGAATTACTTTAATGAAATAATCCCCTAAAGTTTTGAATCATTGACCAATTTAAAAGTTTCAGAGGTTCTTCACATATCAGATGGGGAATAAACTAATCAAAATGAACCATAATTAGCAGAAGGTATGAGTGAGTACATTCTTCTGCTTCCCATGTATTTCTCATCTCCTCCTCAGCCCCTATACTGCCCCAAACTAAAACACGAGCAAAGACATTCTGTCATTTTACGTCAGAGGAAGATACCACCATTTAGCTATGCCTCTCAACTCTCCCTCAAAGATGCATTTTTAAATTAATCTCAGGGGTACAAAACAACATAGTGATTAGACATTTCTATAACTCACAAAATGATAACCCCAATAAGTCTATTATTACCCATGAGACACTGGACATAGTTATTAGAATATTGATTATTTCCCCTATGCTGTACTCTATATCCCTGTCAGTGTATTTTTAATTATAGTTGACATTCAATATTATTTTATATTAGTTTCAGGTGTACAGCATAGTGGTTAGACATTTAAATAATTTATGAAGTGATCCTCCTGATAAGTCTAGTATCTGTCTAACACTATACATAGTTTTTACAATATTATTGAGTATATTCCCTGTACTGTACTTTACATCCCCATGACTATTTTGTAACTGCCAATTTGTACTTCTTAACCCCTTAACCTTTCTCGCCCCCTCCCATCCAGTAACCATCACTTTGTTCTGTGTATATATGGGTCTGTTTTTGTTTTGTTTGTTCATTTTGTTCTTTGGATTCCACATATAAGTGAGATCATATGGTCTCTGTCTTTCTCAGTCTGACTTATTTCCCTTAGGATAACACCTTCAATGTTGGTCCATCTATGTTGTCACAAATGGTAAGATTTCAGTCTCTCTTATGACAGAATAATACTCCATTGTTATATGTACCACATCTTCATTATCCAGTTGTCTATTGATGGGCATTTTGGTTGTTTCCATATCTTGGCTATGGTAAATAGTGCAGCAGTAAACATAAGGGTGCATATATCTTTTAGAATTAGTGTTTTGGATTTCTTGGGATAAATTGCTGGGTCAGAAAGTAGTTTTATTTTTAATTTTTTGAGGAACCTCCATACTGTTTTCCATAGTGACAGCACTAATTTGCAATACCACTAACAGTGCACGAGGGTTTCCTTTTCTCTACATCCTCACCAACACTTGTTATTTGTTGATTTATTGATGATAGCCATTTTTTCAGGTGTGAGGTGATATCTCACTGTGGTTTTTATTTGCATTTCTTTGATGACTAGTGATGTTGAGCATCTTTTCATATGTCTATTAGCCATCCATATGTCCTCTTTGGAGAAATGTTGTATGAGTATTTTATGAATCTTGGATATTGAGCCCTTATCAGATGTACCATTGGTGAATATCTTTTCCCATTCAGTAGGATGTGTTTTTTTGCTCATGGTTTCCTTTGCTGTGAAAAATTTTTAGTTTGATGTAGTCCCATTTGTTTTGTTTTGTTTTTTTTTTCTTTGTTTCCCTTGTCCGAGGAGATATATCAGTAAAAATATTACTAAGGGTAATGTCTGAGAGTTTACTGCCTATTGTTTCTTCTAGGAGTTTTATGGTTTCTGGTCTTACATTTAAGTCTTTAATCCATTTTGAATTTATTCTTGTATATGCAGTAAGAACGTGGTCCAGTTTCATTTTTTTTGTATCTATCCAGTTTCCCAGCAGCATTTATTGAGTAGACTTTCTTTACCCCAATGTATATTCTGGCTTCCTTTGTCATAGACTAAACAACCATATAGGCATAGATTTATTTCTGGGCTCTATTCTGTCCCATTGATCTGTGTATCTGTTTTTATGCCAGTACCATGCTGTTTTGATTACTATGGCCTTGTAGTATAGTTTGATACTTGTCAGGTAGCATGATACCTTCAGCTTTGTTCTTCTTTCTCAAAATTGCAATGGCTACTCAGGGTCTTTTTGGTTCCATATAAATTTTAGGATTATTTGCTTTAGTTCAGTGAAAAATGTCATTGGTATTTTGATAGGGATTGCACTGAATCTATAGATTGATTTGGGTAGTATGAATATTGTAACTATATTCTTCCTATTCATTAGCATGGGACATGCTTCCATTTATTTGTATGTTCTTTAATTTATCTCTTCAATGTCTTATGATTTTCTGAGTACAGGTCTTTTACTTCCTTAGTTAAAGTTATTCCTAATTGCAATTGTAAATGGGATTGTTTTCTTAATTTGTCTTTTGCTAGTTTACTATTGGTGTATAAAATTGCAACCAATTTCTGAATATTAATTTGGTATCCTGCTACTTTACTAAATTCACTTATCAGTTCTAATAGTTTTTTTGGTGGAATCTCTGGGGTTCTCTATGTATAGTATCATGACATCTGCAAATGAGTTTTCTTCTTCCTTTCCAATTTGTATGCTTTTTTTTTTTTTTCTGTCTGATTTCTGTGGCTAGGACTTCCAGTAATATGTTGAATGAGCATGGTGAAGGTGGACATCCTTGCCTTGTTCTGATCTTAAGGGGAATGCTTTTAGCTTTTCCCCATTGAGTATGATATTAGCTGTGTGTTTGTCACATATGGCCTTTATTATGATGGGATATGTTCCTGTATTTCCACTTTGCTGAGAGTTTTTATCATAAGTGGTTGCTAGACTTTGTCAAATGCTTTTTCTGCATCTATTGATATGATCATATGATTTTTCTGTTTCATTTTGTTTATGTGGTGTATCACATTAATTAATTTGCAGATATTGAACCAACGTTGCATACAAGGAATAAATCTCATTTGATCATATTGTATGATCTTTCGATGTATTGCTGAATTCAGTTTGCTAATATTTTGTTGAGGATTTTTGCATCTATGTTTATCAAGGATATTGGTCTATAATTTTCTTTTTTTGTATTGCCTTTGTCTGGTTTTGGAATCGGTGTAGTGGTGGCCTCGTAGAATGAGCTTGGGAGCCTCCCCCTTCTCTTGACTTTTTTGGAATAGTTTGAGAAGAATGGTGTTAATTCTTTTTGAATGTTTGGTAAAATTCACCTGTGAAGCCATCTGGCCCAGGACTTTTGTTTTTTTGGGAGCTTGTTGATTACTGATTCAATTTCGTTAGTAGTAATCGATTGGTTAATGTTTTCTGTTTTTTCTTGATTCAGCCTTGGAAGATTGTATGCTTCTAGGAATTTATCCGTTTCTTCCAGATTGTCCAATTTGTTGGTGTATAATTGCTCTTAGAATTTTTGAAATTTTTTTGTATTTCTGTGGTGTCTGTTGTTACTTCTCCTCTTTCATTTCTGATTTTTTTTTCTTGTGTTTTTTTTTCTTGATGCATCTAGTTAGAGGTTTATCAATTTTGTTTATCTTTTCAAAGAATCTGCTCTTGTTTGGTTATTGATCTTTTGTATTTTTTTTTTTAACGTCTTCCATTTATTTCCACTCTGATCTTTATTATTGCCTTCCTTTTACTTTATTATTTCCTTTTGTGCCTTGGACTTTGTTTGCTGTTTTTTCTCCAATTCCCTTAGGTATAAGGTTAGATTGTTTATTTGGATTCTTTTTGTTTCTTGAGGTAAGGCTGCATTGCTATGAATTTGCGTCTTAGCACTGCTTTCGCTATGTCCATAAATTTTGGATCATTGTGTTTTCTTTTTCACTTGTCTCAAGGTATCTTTTGATTTCTTCCTTGATCACATTGTTGACCCATTCATTATTTAGTAGCATGTTATTTAGCCTCCATGAATATGTGTTTTTACAGGGTTTTTTTGGTAATTGATTTCTAATTTCATACCATTGTGGTCAGAGAAGACACTTGATATAATTTCATTGAGACTTGTTTTGTGGCTTAACGTGTGGTCTATCTTGGAAAATGTTCCATGTTCATTTGAAATGAATGTATATTCTGCTGCTGTGGGGTGAAATGCTCTAAACATACCAATCAAATCCATCTGGTCTATTGTGTCATTTAAGGCCATAGTTTCCTTGTTGATTTTCTGTCTGGAAGATCCGTCCATTGATGTCAATGGGGTGTTAAAAGTCCTCTACTATGATTGTGTTACTGTCAATCTCTCCCTTTTTGTTTTATATATTTGTTTTATATATTTAGGTGCTCCTATGTTGGGTGCATAGACATTTACTAGAATTATGTCCTCTTGTTTGATTGGTCCCTTTATCATTATGTAATTCCTTCTTTGTCTCTCATTATAGTCTTTGTTTTAAAGTCTATTTTATCAGATATAACTATTGCTACCTCATCTTGTTTTTCATTTCCATTTGCATGAAATATTTTTTTCCATCCCTTTACTTTCAATCTATGTGTGTCTTTCAATCTGAGATAGGTCTCCTGTAGACAGCATATGTATGGGTCCTGCTATCTTATCCCTTCAGCTATCCTATGTCTTTTGATTGGAGCATTTAAAATAATCATTCACTTACATTTAAAATAATTATTGATAAATACATAGTTATTGTCATTTTATTCACATTTTTTTATCTTCTTTTGTTTGTTTATTTCCCCCCTTCTTCTTAAAGAAATCCCTTTAACATTTCTTGTAATCCTGGGTTGTGGTAAAGAATTCCTTTAGTGTTTTCTTGTCTGGGAAGCTCTTTATCTCTCCTTCAATTTTAAATGATAGCCTTGCTGGATAGAATAGTCTTGGTTGTAGGCCCTTACTTTTCATCACTTTGAATATTTTGTGTCAATCCCTTCTCACCTGCAAAGTTTCTGTAGAGACATCAGCTGACAGTATTATGGGAGCTCCCTTGTAAGTAACCAGTTGTCTTTCTCTTGCTACTTTTAGGATTTTCTCTTTATCTTTAACCTTTGCCATTCTAATTATAATGTATCTTGGTGTGAACCTGTTTGGGTTCATTTTGTCTGCATAGTTTAGTAGTCACCCAGTGATTTTTGGGAGACATTCTGTTCAAGCCAATAAGACTTCCATCAATGTCACGTAATCTGTAGGTGGACTGAAGAATTCAGTCAAAGTTGCTGCAAGTCTCATATCATTTTTTTACTTTTTAACATACTATCTTGAGTTTTCCCTTCACGTGCATACAAGTGCTTCCCCAAGCATTCATGGATATGTGGAGAACTTATCTCAACCTTTCTAGGACTTTCTCGTGTCCAGGATCTTCCAGTTACATTTTTAGGTGATCTGACACTCACCCCAACTTGGACTACAACCTCAAACTAGGAAAACTTCATGTTTTTCTATTTATTCCCAGTGCAGTCTACCACTATTACCTGGCAAAGTCATGGGTTTTCTCCCTTTACTCAGTATCAAATCTACCTCTATCTCTTCTGGCAACAAAGCTGCCGGTTTTATATCTAGTGCCATATTTGTAAAATTATAATTTTTCCCAACTGAGTTGGAAGTGGGAAGGAGGAGGGAAGGAATGGTACAATCCCAGGCAGGAAGGCCCCAGACTCATTGATTCTACCCAAACTCAAGCACATTTTCAAGAATAAACACTTCTCAATTTGATAATGCCTTTGGTCAGTTTTCAGGATCCTGGAATGTTTGTTTTGTTTATTTTTGTATAGTTTTATAGGTTGGGAATTTTTTGGTTGAAATAAATTGCCAACCTCTTTATATAATTATTATTAGAAATCCTTCACCAACTTATTTTTGTATCCTGTGATTTAGAAATTTTGATCAAAACTTTTTTAGATTAACCTATATGTTTACAAATTTCTTTTTCCATCATTCCTTCCTTTTTAGTCCTATGTCCTTTTTCTAAAGAATATCTTCCAATAGTTTTTTCCCCTCAGTAAAAATGGAACATGTTCTTAGATATATTTGCTTGACAATATCTTTAATTTGTCCTTTGCTTGAATATATCATTGGATATTCTATCTTTGAACTTTGAAGACTTTATTTTCTTCCGGCTTCTGTTGTTGCTATTGAAAATTGAGAACTGCTCTAATGTTTATTTCTTTATAATTAATCTGTGTCTCTGGATTCTTTAATACTTTATTTTTGTATTTGGTTGTCTATAGTTTCTTATCATTGTGTCTAAGTATCTATTTTTATTTAATCCTTGTGAGAACTCATTTTGCTTCCAAATCAGTACAGTATTGATTATGGTTTTAATAAATTCTGTAAATTTTTTAAGCCAGTTATCTTCTCAAATATTGTCTCTTCTTCACTCTTTCAATTCTGTTTCTGGAGCTACCATCAGATGTATTTTATATCTTTTCAAAATCTAAATATCTCATAATTTTCACCTCATTTTTCTTTTTATGCTACACGCTAGGTAATTTCTTCATATCTACCAGTTTGCCATATTTCTCTCTTCAGCAGTATCTAATCTGCTGTTTAAGGTATCTGGTGATTTTTTTAAATTTCAGTAACTTTTTTAGTTTTTTTCTAGATGTTCTGTTTGATTCTTTTACATTGCTTCTGGGTATTTCTTATAGCTTTAGTCTTTTTAAATTGTTTTGCATTTCTTTGAAAATACATATTTTATAGTATCTATCTAGTAGTTCTATTAGTTGAAGTTTTTGGATATCTAATTCCATTTTTTGTTGTATCTATCAACTTTTGTTCATAGGAGATTACTTATTGTTTTGTAAGGTTTTATTTTAACTTCATATTCAGTAGGGCTTTATCTTTGGGACTTTATGCCATCTGGAGTCAGGAGTGTTTATTGGGATATTTTGAACTAAAACCTATTAACTGCCTTAGGCATAGTTCCATGGGAAGACACTTTTTTTTTATAGGTATAGGGTTTAGGGGTTCCCAAACCATTCAAATCATATAAATTTGAGCCCTAAACATCAGGTAGTTGAGGCATATTTTGTATATGAATTCTCAGATGTGATTTTATCACTCAGACATCAGACAAACAAACTGCCTTTTATTTTCTCTGTCAGTAGAATATTTTCTGGTCCATTATTTCAGTAGGAGTGCAGTCCTTCCAGTGTTCATGGAATAGCAGTAGTCAGTGGGGAAGGGACAAGAATCTTAGTTCTAACTTACTGCCTTGAGTTTATCAAAATCCTCCTTGTTTATTCTATGCAGCCAAAAAGAGGTCACAACTGAAAAGTGCACTTGTGTTGTTTTAAGAACCTGTAAAAGCACTAGAAATTATCATTCACAGTAAATGAAGGTAGCCATTTAATTTTCACATGGCAATTTACAGGGTAACTATCTGTCCTTGATAGAAATCTATGGATTTCCCTGTGAGTAGCGCCTTTCATTAGGATCTAGCTGCCAGAAACAAGATGTCTACTACCTTGTCCTTACTCTGACTACTTCTGCTTCCTACACATAATCTTAGATACTTTATATTCTCCCAAAGACCAGGTTTACTTTCTTTTCAGCCCTTACCCCCTTTAATAATTTATACCAAATGTCAACTGAGTTGTCCTTTCAATATAAAGATTTACTCTGCTCCTGTTGAAAAATTTGGCACCCTGCCACTGTGATCTTCAATAAATTTGAGAATACGTATCACAACCAATCATCTTATTCCTGATGGAAAAGCTACTTTAAAATGTAAAATGGAATAAATCTCATTATATTGCCATGACATTTTAGAAATGTAATATATTATGAGAAATGTTTATCACTTTAAAGGATTCATACATAGTTTTAAAATATTTTTTAAAATAAAAAACTTAGTTTAAAACTTGTCCCATTAATTGACAGGCACATTGCAATAGATGTTAAACAGATATTTCTTCAACCATACTAGCAAGTGACATTAGTCTACACCATATAAGACTGGCTATTAATATGATATTTAATAGAGTAGAATTCATCTTTTATATGTATATATCCATGTCTATGTAGATATGTTTTTTTTAATGTTTCAGGAGTTTTCCTTTCTCTGATATGGTGTGTAACCTGGTCAATCTCAGGGCGTGACAGTCTTCCTGGTGGAAATTTATTTGGACTGTTAATTATCTTTTATTGTGCCATAATTGGGGGGAAACTTGTGGAACTCATTAGAATACCTTCAGTGCCTCAACTTCCACCACTTCTTGGTAAGGGTAGAATTAGTTCTCATTTCGCTTTATTGACTGTACGTAAATTATGAACATATTTTAGTTGGAATAGTTATAATTTACAAATATTTCAATGTAATATGATTTATATATAGCTTCTTGATATATATATGTACTATATATGTATATATAAGTCATTTATAGAAATATTTATTCTCTATATATACGCACAGATTTTTTTCTGGAATGTATTTTTAAATAATTTAAATATACTCAATATGGGATTCTTTTTTATTAAATTTATTGGGGTGACATTGGTTAGTAAAATTAGATAGGTTTCAAGTGTACATTTCTACAATATGGGATTCTTATTGAGTTATCATTTAATAGGACATTTTTACTTAATTTTAAATGTACTATAAAAAAGGAAAAAATTGGAAAAGACTGTGTTTTTCTGTAGATAACCTAATTCAAGTACAATTACAAGATCCAAATATTAGTGATTAGGGCACCAAAAAGCCTTATAGTTTTTGAATAAACTGTTTTGACATTCTACGTGTATTCATGGAGTCACCATCTGCCTGACCAGTGTTTCTTCATCACCATTATTACACAAATCTCCAGCTGGACAGAGGAAAATTGGTGGAAGAACTTCTATTAGAGGTGTCTCATATCTTCTAAGTATTAAATACATCCAAATATTCAGTACACTGTCAATAGAAATTATCTCTAACACCCTTTCTATGTCTATAACACCCTTTCAGTACCTCTTAAGAATTCATTGTACCTTTTTTCTCCTCTCCAAGACTATTGCTCTTGTCCTATCTTAGGCTATTTCTTTCCAACTATTCCAGGGACTGTGGCAGAGGCTTTTAATTGGTCTCTCCTCCAGTTTTATGTCTATCTAATTCACCAAGACTATCGCATAAAAAATGCAATACTCATTGTGTCACTTACTGCCTAAAACTTGCCTTACTCTTCCAGAGCAGGAAGGGGTGCTCGGTAGGGGTAGCTACTCACAATCTGACCCCTCCTGCCCATTATCTGACTTCCATCCTTGCCCTTCATGTTCTAACAACACTGGATGACTTGTACCCCATTGAGCTGTGTCATTTCATATCTCCATTTCTTTATTTGTGCAGCCTCCTCTACTTGTATATAACTTGCCCTTCACCAAAGTCATGAAAGACATAGGGTGTTTGAAGAGGGGAAATTAAACATTTCTGTTTTCTCTCATGGAAGAATCAACTGAATTAAACATAATTCATTTTCTTTTATTTTTTTAAGGGATGTTACTAGCTGGTTTTACCATCAGGAATGTTCCATTCCTCAGTAAGCATGTTCGTATTAGTAATACGTGGTCTTCAACTTTAAGAAACATTGCCCTTACTGTTATCCTAATACGAGCTGGGCTTGGACTTGATCCAAAGGTAGATTTCCAATTATACCTTGAGTAATGTTAGTTTAAATATTGGAAGCTGGTAGAAAAGAAGATGAAGAATTTTTCTTATAGCTGTTTCAACTCGAGTCTTTAAGCAAAACTAAAATAATGAACAAAAATTTTGCAGAAATATTGTTGCCTTAATTTCTCTTTCTTGTCATTATTATTACTGGTTATAAAGAGAAATCACTGTGATGTAAAATCTCTGTTCGAGATAGCCTTTAATTTGCATAGAGCTAAATTCCCCTTATACAGCTTTTGTGTTATTTGGGAATTGTGGCTTATCTATGGAGAACTATTTACTTTTCAGTTAACAAAGGATACGGTCACCCCATAAAAGGTTTCTCCTTTTCTGTTTTGTTATATTTTTTCGGAGAGATTAAGAATTTCAATAATATATATTTTTATTTTTTGTTAGTTTCAGGTATACAAAGCAACGTAATAGTTAGACATTTACACCACTCACAAAGTGATAACCCCCTCCCTCAATCTACTACCCCTCTGACATTGTATATAGCTGTTACAATACCACTGACTGTATTCCGTATGCTATAATTTACATCCTGTGACATATATATATATATATATATATATATATATATATATATATATTTATGGTTGACATTCAATACTATTTTTGTTTCATGAATTTTTTTCCACAGAGTATGTTCCTGATTATCTTTGTATTGTAAAAGCTAATCTTTTAGTTACAATATTTCCTAAAATATTACTATCTAGAGATCATAATTCTATTTGGATTTTTAAAAGATTCATGAATATAACAGCTTCCCAAATAAAAGTGGCAAGTATATAAGTTTAGTGGTAATATCTCAAAAGCATAAAAATTATAGACAGTGATAATTTATTATATTCTTCAGTAGAAAATTTGAGCCAATGAGGAAATTTGAAAGTTCTTTTTAGTTAATTGTGCAGTTTTTAAGTGATTTTTCTCTTTTCTCATTTTGATATTTTCTATTTATAATTATTAAGTTAATCACACAGTTCATCTCTAAACATTAAATGATGGAGATAAACCTATAGTTTCACTATACTATTTACTAGGAAGATTAAAGAAGAGATAACTAGTTATTTAATCACAGAGAAATTGATCTTTTAATAATTAAAATATAATAATATTTTATAAAATATGAAATAGGTTATAATCCAATCTATGATGACATTTAAAATGGACTGTATTAATATTTCAAGCCTAGTAGAACAGCTGGGGAGATTTACTTTAGTAAAACCTTATTACTCAAAAAAAGACCTTTATTTTAATATTTGCTTAAATAATTTTCTTTCTGACCATTATAAGTTTGTCTAAATATGACTGTGTTTATATTTCAGGTTTTGAAGCATTTGAAGGGAGTTTGTTTAAGATTGTCTATGGGTCCATGCCTTATGGAGGCATGTTCAGCTGCTGTTATTTCCCACTTCCTTATGAATTTTCCCTGGCAATGGGGATTTCTATTAGGGTAACTTTTTCTCATTTTTCCCTATGAAAATATTCGATTAAGGATGTGTGGTTTAAGAAAATGTGGATGTATTCAGAATATTGTATATAGAAACTTCTCATTAAAATTCTTTTCACAGTGGTTTAAAAAAAAAAAGAAAACCAACCGTAAAAATCAGTTGGTCACAAGTAGAGCCATGTTCTAAATCTCCTATATCCTTGATAAACATGTGTAGTCCCTAAATGTTTAATGCCAAAATAGTTCACTTCATCAATTCAACTTTATTCCTTCTCTCCTGTATTGTAATTTTTAACCTATGTAATGGCCTTTTCCTTATATACTCCATGTACATATTATATATACATATAGTATATGAGAGAAATTTTGTATAGATATTATAACAACAACAATAACAAAACTAGCAAATACTCTTCCCAAATCCAATGTCCCATCTATTGTTTTCTACCATCCATGTCTCTTCATATCCAACTTCCTCAGAATAATAATCTACAATATCTACTTCTGGATCCTGACTCCTATTCATTTTTCAATCCATTTAACTTTTGCCTTCACTTACCTATTCCAATGAAATTTATAGCTAATTTCACTTATTACATACTTTCTACTAAATTCAATGAATCTTTTAAATTAAATTTTATTGCAAAATACCCAAATGTATTTTCCTTTTGAAAAATTAGAACTTTACAAATAAAAGTAAAAAGGCTTTTGACCATGCCTTCAAATCCTAGTGCCCATACTCCAACCCAAAGTGAAAACTTTTGAGTTTTATATCATTCTAGACCTTTAAAAATAACATCCCAGGCTTCTAAATAAATCTCCACAGAGAAAACAGTATTATTTTGTATATTTTTATATAAATCATACCTCCTATCTGTGACTACTAGCCTGTTCATATCCTTTGTCTATTTTCCTATTGAGTTATTTTTCTTTCCTATTCATTATATCATTGCTTTGTCTGTTATAGGTATTATACTAAATATATTATCTCAGTATACTACTAGATATTTAACTTTGCTTATAATGACCTTTTTAATCTGAAAAATGTATTTTATGATTTCTACCAGATAGAAAGGCCAATATGTAAAGCCATTCACTTAACCTTGAAAATAAAAAAAAAATAAAAAATATATAAAGGCTGGGGGTAAGGGGGTGTATGCTTTTGGTATACCAAAGGGCTTTTTAATATAATTAAATTTAACAGTGTTTCTCTTTATGTTAATGCCTTTCTATGAGTCACTCAAAAGGTACTTTTTACCCCATGGTCACAAATGTATATTCTTCAATATTTTATTCTTACTACTTTCAACTTCAGTTTTTTAAATTCTTTAAAATAGCTAGAATTTATTATGTGTGGGGTCTTGCAACATTATTTTCCACATGAATAGGTTGTTGTCTCAACAACTACCATTTATGGAAAAGTCCTCCCCCCCACACTGATTGCAGATGTCAATTTTATCATGTAATTGATCCCATAGATTTGTTTCTACACTGTAGTCTATTTTCTTCCAATCTATTTTGTCTATTTCTGTGTCACTATTACACAGTTTTAACTATTTTACCTTTATAAAAAGTCGGTTTTACATTGACTTGATTTTTCATTCTAAGCTCTTGTTCTCCCAAATGAATTTTAGAATGAACTTGTCAAGTTCAGTGAAAAATCCTGAGAGATTTTTAATTGGCATAGCACTGAATTTATAAATTAATTTGAGGGAGAGATGACAACCTTATAATATTGATGATTTTTACCCACAAATGTGAAACATCTCTCCAATTATTCATGTGTTATCTGAAGTACTACAATATTTATGATTTTTATAAAGGTCTAGACTATTTCATAGTTTTGTTCTTAGGTATTCTGTTTTTTTTAATTGATGTTGTTGATGTAATTTTTCATAATATTTTCTAATTAGTTTTTTTAGATGTGTAAGAAAGCTACTAATTTTTAAAAATCACTTTCACTGAGGTATAATATACATACAAAAATCAGCACCCATTTTTAATTAACATTTCAATCAGTTTTGACAAATTTATATACCCATGTATCCACTTGCAAAACTGAGATGCAGTACATTTTCATTACCTCCCCAAATTCTCTTATATCCCACCCCAATCAATTCCATACTGGCCCCAAGCAAACCGTAATCGATTTTCTGTCACAATAGATTAGATATTTTTTCAGAATTTTAAATAGATGGAATTATATAGTATGTACTCTTTTGTTTCTGGCTTCTTTTGGTCAGCAAGTTGTTTTTGAAATGTATCCATATTATGACTAGTAGTTCATTCCATTTTATTGCAGAGTACTATTTCATTGTATGAATATGCCATCAACTTACTTGTTTATCACTTACTTGTTGGTGAATATTTGGATTGTTTCCAGTTTGGGGCTCTCGCAAGTAAAGCTATGACCTTTTGAATTCAAGTCTTTGTATGGACATAAGTTTTCATTTATTAGGGAAATATCTAGGAGTAGACTTTCTGGGTCATATGGTAAGATAATATTTAATTTTACTAAAATCTGCCAAACAATTTTCCAACGTATTGTTATATTTTATATTCCCACCAATAATGTATGAAGTTCCAGGCTATCCATATCTTCTCCAATACTGGTAGTATAAATTTTCACAATTTTTACAAGGTATGTAGTGGTATCAGGTTGTGTTTTTACAGTTTTTCATCAAATTTGGAAAATATTCAGCCATTATTTCCTAAATATATTATTCCCCCTTCTCTTTTTTCTTCTTCAAGAACTATAATTACATGTGTTAACTGCTTGATATTAGTTTGTATAGTTCCCTGATACTCCATTAATTTTTTTTCAGTCATGTTACTCTCTGTGTTTTATTTTGGATATATTCTATTATGATGTCTTCAAACTAATTCATCTTTTCTTCTGTAGTGTTCAACCTTCTGTTAGTCTTAGCCAGTGAAATTTTCAATTCAGATATTGTATTTTTTAATTGTCATAAGCCATCATACATTTTTACGTTTGTTTTTCCAGCTTTGAGGTATAATTGACATATAACATTGTGTAAGGTGTACAGTGTGTTGATTTGATACACTTATATATTGCAAAATGATTGTCGACATACATTAGCTGCCATGTTTCCCCGAAAATAAGACATAGCCGGACCATCAGCTCTAATGCAGCTTTTGGAGCAAAAATTAATATAAGACCCAGTCTTATTTTAATATAAGACCGGGTCTTGTATAATATACTATAATATAATATAAGACCTGGTATAATATAGTATAATATAATGTAATGTAATATAATATAATACTGGGTCTTACATTAATTTTTGCTCCAAAAGACTCATTAGAGCTGATGGTCTGGCTGGGTCTTATTTTCAGGGAAACACGGTAATACCTCCATCTTGTCACATAATTTCCATTTCTTTTTTTGTGGTGAGAACAGTTAAGATCTACTCTCTTAGCAACTTTCAAGTATATAATACAGTATTATTAACTATAATCACCCTGCTGTACATTAGATTCCCCAAATCATAATCATCTTATAAGTGGGAGTTTATACTTTTTAGACCAATATCTTGCCATTTCTACCACCTTCAGCCCCTAGTAACCACATTGTACTCTTTGTTTCTGTGAGTTCAGCTTTTTCAGATTCCACATATTAATGAGATTATGAAGTGTTTGTCTTTCTCTGTCTGACTTATTTCACTTAATGTAATGCTCTCAAGGTCTATCCATGTTGTCACAATGGCAGGATTTCCTTTTTTCCTCCTGGCTGAATACTATTCCATTGCATACATATATGCCACATCTTCTTTATCCATTCATCCATTGATAGACACTTAGGTTGTTTCCATCAGCTATTGTATCTTATTTCCAAAAGTTCCATTTGGTTCTTTATTCTACCTTCCGTTTTTTTCCCTCGTTATGTTCACACTGTCCTTTAAATCCTTAACCATATGGAACATATTTATAACAACTGCTTTAACATACTGATCTGCCATTTCCAACGTTGCTGTCATTTGTGTATCTGTTTGTATTGACTGATTTCCCACCCACCCCAGCTGACCCCCTGCTGGTTATGGGTGAGATTATCCCACCTCTTCATATGTCTAATGATCAGATGCTAGACTTGATAGGTTTTACATTGTTGAATTCTCGGTTTTGTTCTTTTCCTTTAGAGTGTTGGACTTTGTCCTAGATGGCAGTCGTAAATTATTTGTGAATTAGTCTATCCTTTCAAGGCTTGTTTCTAAGATCTTTTAGGGGTTTTGTAGAGTAGCCTTACTGTAGAGCTAATTTAGTCTCTTTCAAAAGTGTGGCCCTTCTGTCTTTACTGAATGGCCTATGTGTTTGATAAGGTATCTCTACTCCAGCTGGTGGGAACTCAAAGGTTTTAGCAGGCTTCTGTGAGCTCTGGAAATTACTATCTTAACTGCTCCTCAATAATCTTTCTTCAGGAGTTATGCTTGTCCAGCCTTGTGGGGGTTTTTACTCTATGCCTGCACTTCTTGGTGTTCAACCAAAGACACAGAGATCCCCTGTGCAAATTTCTGGAACTTTCTTTTTGTCATCTCTCTCTCACTCTGTAGTAAAAATTGTAGCTGCCTTGGCTTCCCCAAATTCTTCTCTCCTCAACTCGGCATGTTCATTGGCCTTTGGTCGGTTTCTTTCCACCACAGCCTTGAAATTGCTCCCTAGCAGAAAGCCTGGGTAATGGTGAAGTTTACGTCATTTGTTTCCCTTTTCTTATTTGTAACTGTCCTATCCTGTCTGTTACCCAATGTCTGAGAATAGTTGTTACTTACATTTTTTCTGGTTTTCTAAGGGCTTTCAGCAGGAAGGTAACTCCAGAACCTATATTCCTTCATGCAAGTAAGCAGATGTTATACTTCTGATTTTTAAAAGTTGATCTTGTGTATGGCTACCTTGCTGAATGTACATATTAGTGCTCTTATTAGCTCTTATAGAAACATCCTGTCTTTGAATAGTTAAACTTCTGTCTCTTCCTTTACCAGTATTTCTACTTTTATCTCTATTTTATTGTGTTTGATAGAACATCCAGTCAATGTTGAATATTAGTAGTAGGAAAAAAGAGACAATTCTAACTTTTTAATAATTTTAATGAAAATGCTTCTAATACTTTGCCATTAATATCATTTTTACTGTAGGGTGGTGGTCAATTCTTAATGTTAGATCAAGGAAAGTTTCCTGTACTTCTTGTTTATCAAGAAGTTCCCTTTTAATAAAAATAAAATATAGTATTGTTTATTTCCTTTCAATCTGATAATGTTACGAATTATATTGGCAGAGTTTCCTAATGTAAAACCATCCATTCACTCACCTACTTGGGCAGCTTGTTTATTCTTTCAATAAACTGTTAGATTCAATTTGCTCATACTTACTTGGGAGTATAAGTGAAACTGAACCATAGTTTTTTTTTCTTATGCTATCTTTGCCCTGTTTAATATCATATTATTATTATTGTATTACTGCCTCAAATCCCTTCATGTTGATATCATCTAGCATTTTAATCCAAGCTTAATAATCAATATCAATTCTCTTTCATGTCAGTTTTCTTTCTTTCCTTTTAAAATAAAAATAAGTATTGAAGCTACCATGTTTGAATACCCTTAATTTGTATGTATCTTTCTTACAGCAACTTCTGGATTCATTTTTCCTCTTATTTACATACTTTTGCCAAAAATTATTGTTAACATGGGTCTTTGTGTGACATATCTTTTGAAGCCTTGTGTGCTTGCAAATATTTTCATAATATTATGAAACCCTTAGATTTGAATAACTATTTGGCTGATTTTAAAATATGCAAAATGATTTTCCTTGAACTTTTAAAAACTATTCCGGCATCTAGCCTTGCTATTGAAAATTCTGATGTCAATCTAACTCTTATTTTCTGTAGATAATCTTTTTCTTTGGATGCTTTTAGAATTTTTTCTTTGATTTTGTTAAATATTACTATAAATTATTTAGACATGGATTATTCCTTACATCTACTGTGTGACCCTTTCAATCTAAGGTCTTTTGTCGTTATTTAAGGGAATCTTCCATTATTTCTTTGAGTACACCATCTTGTCTACTTTCACATATTTATCTTTCTGAGGCTCTTATCATCTATATATTGGCAAATCTGCTATTATCATATCTCTTACCTATTAGTTTACATTTTCTGATTTTTTATCCTTTTCTGCTAATTCTTGGAAAAGTTCTTCAATCTTATCTTTCAACTCACTACTTCATTCTTCAGCTCTATTCATTCTTTAGTTTATTCCAACTATTGTGATCTACATTTTTACACTAATATTTTAACTTATCATTTTTTATGTTTTCTGGTTTTGATTTATTTTGCTATTATCTTGATTTTACTTTGTTTATTATGCTTATTTTGAATTCTTAATCCCTCTCTTCTAATACCTTAACATCTGATAAAATCTGTGCATATCTTGCTGTATATATCTAAGCTAAGTTATTAGGTCACAAAAATCCATGATTATTATATCTTCCTGCTGGTTTTTAAAAAATCAATGTTAAATAACCTTCTCACTCATTTTAATGCTTATCTATCTTCAATTCTACCTTGTCAAATATTAATATGTCTCTCCCTGTTTTGTTTTGGGCACTCTATTCAGAATTCATTTCTCCCTCCTTGAATTGTTAAACTTTTTATTGAAGTATAACTCATATACAGAAAAGTGTAAAGTGCATGAATGTACAGTTCGGTGATGAATCAAAAGGTGAATATTCATATAACCATCACGCAGATAAAGAAATACAACAATGCCAGAACCCCAGAAGTACCCTAATGCCCCCTTCCTAACTACTTCTCTACTCCTCCCACAGAAAACCACTATACTAACTTCTAATACTATGATTTAGTTTGCCTGTAGTTATATTTTATATAAATGAAATCATACAGTATATTCTTTTTTGCCTACCTCTTTCACTCAATATTATGTTTGAGATTCACCCATATTATTGTGTGTAAATGTAGTTCATTTTCTTTTTTGTATAGTACCACAGGTCCTCAAATAACGTCGTTTCATTCAAAATCATTTTGTTATAACTGTAGGAGCTTAACTCTTGTTTTTATCAATTAGCTTATAATAAAATTGGTTTCACTATATGTTGTTTCACCGCAGTTCCAAGAACCTATCAATGATGTTAAGTGAGGACTTAGTGTATATTATTGTATGAATATACTACAATTTATTTATTCACTCTGTTGTCAGTGGAACTTTGCATTGTTTCTATGTGAGGTCACATTATTGTTAATGTGCTCTTACAAACATTCTTGTACATAACTCTTGGTACACATGTACACAATTTTGTATAGATACATAACTAGGTGCAGAATTATTGGTTCATAAGAATATGAATAATGTAATGAACACTCAAATACCCTTAACTTAAACTTAATCTCTAATGAATCTTAAAGTAAATTACAGAGATTATATTTTACCCTATAATTTGCATTATGCATTTCTAAAATGTAAGAGCATTTTTCTAACTAAATTAACAACAATTCTTTAATGTCCTTGGATGTGTCTTTTTGAAATTTGTTCTACTCAATAGTTGGTATAATATCTTTCAGAGGTTTGTGTATCTAATTTTTTTCCATGTTTTAGACACATCTTTTATCTCTCCTCAGTTCTCTTTTATCTCCGTTTTTTACTTTCCCCTCTAAAACTATTAAGTATTCTTTATAATTTTCATCTGCTTGCCTTTTTGCAGTATACACTGGGAAATTTTTTCTCTGCTCAGTTCTCTGGCTTATTAACTCATTCTTTAGCTATGTTCATAGCACCTATTTATTTTTTTTTATTTTGGCAATTGATTGTTAATTTCTGAGAACTATAGTTAAAATGTTATGGGCAGTTACAGTATACTTTCATGATTCTGAGGATATTTACACTTATTCTGAAGTTATGTTCTGGTTTCTCTTTTTGATATATACATATATATATATATATATATATATATGTATATATACATATATAATATCCTTGTTAAATATCCATATGTGTTAAATATACACATATATATATACACACACACATATATATATAGTGTGATCAAAACATACAGTGAATGTTTAAATTTAAAAAAAATATTACAGTAAAAGACACATTGCCGTTATCCCCCTCAAAATGCTCCCTCTAGCTTTGAACACACTTATCCCATCTTTCTTGCTACTTTCTAAAGCAATTCTGGAAGTCCTCTTTCATAACTGTCTTTAGTTGCGCTGTCGTGGCTGTCTGATATCCTGAATCAACTCAAAACGTTTACCTTTCATGGTCATTTTGACTTTGGGGAAGAGCCAGAAGTCGCACCGTGCCAGATCCAGTTAACAAGGTGGATAAGGACACATAGTAATGTTTTTATTTGACAGAAATTGCCATACCAGAAGCAATGTGTGACACAGAGCATTGTCATGATGGAGGATGAAACTGTTTGCCCACTTCATGTTGATGCATTGTTTGTGATCCATGATTTACAGTACACATTAAAACATACCTTCTCTCAACCATAGCTCACACCCAAGTGACTGCACTGAACAAGTTGAAACTTGTCACACACTGTTACTAAGGTTCGACACACCACTTCCCGTATTGAATATCCTGCCTTTCCATTGGATGGCACTCGGCAGCAGCATTGCCTGTATTTTTTTATCACACCTCTTATATGTACCGGGGATGCCAAAAGAATGTATACAGATTTTAAGAAATGTTATCAATGTATTACTTTTCAAAGTTAAATTGAATTATGATAGCAATGTGTAGTATGATGTTCACTCAAAAGATGGCATTAATCAAATGAATACTAGCATCACCATGCGACAGCCAGGATAAAGAAAATGGCGGAAACATGGTTGTCCTTCAAGGACCTCAAGACTATTTTGAAGTGGTATTTGAAATTCGAGAACATTGTGGAAGTACAACAACAATAGGGGCATGAGTGTGCAACAGAACCTCCAACACGCCTAACAATTGCGTGCATTCGTGGTAAGTTTGAGACACATGATATTGTGTGAAGAGATTGAAATGGCATGTGCAGCGATACAAGTGGACACTGGTCAGCGTTGCTCAAGCAGTAGTTTGCTGTAATCAGAAGTGTCTGGACGCTGATGGTAACCACTTTGAGCACCTCTTGTAATTGCAGAAGTCGAATGTGACTTGTATGCATCTTTTGTTATCAGTATATATTGAGTATTACAATTTTAATGCAGTTTTTTCTTTTCTTAAAATGTATACATTTTTTTGGCAGTGTGTGTGTGTGTGTGTGTGTGTGTGTATGTGTGTGTGTGTGTGTATCTTAGGTGTAAATTTTTCCACTTAATGAACGTGGTGCCTCAATTCAAATTGCTGGCTTTCCCCATATATTTGATGACACTTTAATGGGTGTTCATTTTGTATTTGAAGCTTCCTATTAACTTCTGATTGCTTTATCCATTTACTGTTGCCTTCTTTCAGGGAATAGGCCAATCATGCTACCAAGCAAAGTACCTTTGAAGCTGAGGGTGATATTAAGATTCTTATGCAAGTGATTTATTGAGGGAGCTCTCAGTAGAAACCTCTGAGTGAAGGAAGCCAGATAGGAATGTGGGGAAAGTCAATGGTTCCCAAATTCGCTATACATTAAAATCAACTGAGGAGCTTTTGAAAATCTTACCAATCAGAGGAGTAATGTCAACAAGATGCCAGAATATGAAGCCCCAGGCTCTCCTTTCCCCATGGAGAAACTGACTTAAAAATATAAGGACCAGATTACCTTTGTGAGGATGCCAGAAGCCACTTGAAAGATTATAGCACTCCAAGTGCAAGTTCATATTGGAGCAATTAGGACATTTCATTGTACTTACCCATCATACCCCACCCTCCTTCATGAAAAACAAGGGGCAATTGAGAGAAAACTCCTAACTTGTGGCTTCTCCCTCAGGAGGAAAAGGAAAACATGGAACATGTATCCTAAATTCTGGCCTTTTGAGGGGCTTCCCAAGGTGCTGGTTTTTGTCTCACCTGACTTGGATTGCTGACAGGAAAGAGATTGGCACACTTTAGATGCTTGAGGTCCCCTGAAAACAAAAACAAAGCAAGTGGGTTGCTACAACTCCAGAGATATTTCAGTACTGCAGATAGACACCTGGGGATGCTCCCTAGTAGAAAAAGGCAAAACTCTTCAGCTGGAGATAACACATCCAAGCCCAGAGAAGACATATCCCAGAAAGGCTTGCGAGGCCCCCAGAATCTCTAGCTGGACTGATTGGTGAAGACCTCTCCCTAGTGAAGATAGTCCATAAAGACTGGGAGAAGTAACTGTTTTTTCAGATATGCAAATTTCAACAAAAGATAACAAGGCAACGAAGAATCAGAGAATCATGGCTCAAAGGAACAAAATAAAACTCCAGAAACCAACTCTAAACAAATTGAAATGTATGAATTACCAAACAAATAATCAAAGTAACCATCATAAAAATGTTCAGTGAGCTAAAAGAGAACACGGACATCTAAAAGAAATCAGGAAAATGATGCATGAACAAAATGAGAATACCAACAAAGATATAGAAACTATAAAAAGAACAAAATTGAGCAGCTTGAGCTGCTGTTTACAATACCAAAATTGAAAAAGGGATCAATGACAGACTGTATCAATCAGAAGAAAGCATCCATGAACTTGAAGACAGGTCATTTGAAATCAAGTCAGTGGAGCAAAAAGAAAAAGGAAAGTGAAGAGATCCTAAGGGAGTAATGGGATACCCTTAGACAGACCAAGCTACACATTATGGGAGTTCTAGTAGTGGAAGAAAGAGATAAATGCTCATGAAGCCTATTTGAAGAAATAATGGCCAAAACTTCCAAATTTGAGAAAGGAAATGAACATACAAATTCAAGAAGCTCAAAGAACTCCCACTAGTATAAACCAAAGACACCTACACCAAGGTACACTATACTCAAGCTGTCAAAAGTCATAGAAAGAGAGAATCTTAAAAGCAAGAGCTCCATAATAAGGTAATTGGATATCTCAGCAGAAACCTTGCAGACCAGAATGGACTAGGATTCATATTTTCAAAATGCTGAAAGAAAAAAAATGTAAACCAAGAATACTGTATCCAGCAAACCACATGTATAAGCTTCATGACACTGAATTTTGCAATGATTTCTTGGATAAGACACTAAAAGCACAGGTAGAAAAAGTGAAAATAGGTAGATGGGACTACATAAAACTTTAAAACTTCCGTACAGCAAAGGAAACACAAAGTCAAAAGGCACCACAAAATGGGAGAAGATAATTGCAAAACATATATCTGAAAAAAGATCAGTATTCAGAACATATAAAGAATTCCGACAACTCAACAACAACAACAACAAAAAAACCTGAGTAAATAATGGTAAAGGAATTGAATAGATTTTTCCCCAAAGAAGATATGCAAATGGCCAACGAGCTTATGTATGAAAGTGCTCAACATCTGTAATAATTAGAGAAATGTAAATCATACCCATCAGGATGGTCACTATTAAAAAAGAAAAGAAAAAAAAACCTAGAAAATAACAAGTGTTTACACAGATATGGATAAATTGGAACCCTTGTACACTGCTGTTATTAATAAAATGTGGGAAACAGTTTGAAGGTCCTTCAAAAAACCAAAAATAGAATTACCATAAAATCAGTAATTCTGCTTCTGGGTATATATCCAAAATAATTGAAAACAGAATTTCAAAAAGATATTTGCACACCCATGTTGCAGCATTATTCACAATAGCCAAAAGGTAGAAGCAGCCCAAATATCTATTGACAGATAAGTAGGTAGAGAAAATGTGGTATATACATATAATAGAATATTATTCAGCTATAAAAAAGGAAATCCTGTCACATTCTACAACATGGATGAACCTTGATGACATTATGCTGAGTGAAATAAGCCAGGACAAAAACTGCGTGATTCCAAAGATATATTTATTTAATCAAAATCACGGTAACAGAAAGTAGAATGGTATTTCCCAGGGGCTGGATGAATGGGAAATTTTACCACCATTAAATGACATTAACTCAAAAGCAGAATTTTCAAACTTTAAGTTGTTGTAAAGGTTAATATATTTGTTGTAAATTTCCATATAAAACGCTGTTTTGTTAAAGCGATGTTTTAGAATTGGTTTTCACAGTGTTTCTCTCAGTTTTGTACTAGGTGCTGTCTCTCCTGCTGTTGTTGTCCCTTCCATGCTAGTTTTGCAAGACAATGGATATGGTATTGAGAAAGGCATCCCAACCTTACTAATAGCTGCTAGCAGTTTGGATGACATCCTGGCTATCACTGGATTCAACACATGCTTCAGCATAGTCTTCTCCACAGGTAAATGAGAAAATATAACCACTGCCATATCATTCATTGCTATATTTTCGTTGTTAGTTCTTTTAATAAGCTTTCTGGCTTTAGTTCTCCATTTATTAACCAGGACTTTTTTACATTTAACATCTTTTTATTCTTCGTAGAAATCTCATTCTAGACCAGGAAGCACATTTCAATGGGTGACAAAACCATTACTAAACAAAAATGATTTCATTTTAATAACCATATATTTCAATTAATTTGATAGCCCATATTACCATTTATCTGCTCATGTTGCTTTGGAATTTTATCACAGTTTTCAATAGAAAATTTTAAGCAGCAATCTTATTAGTACTGCTAATATATTTAATAGATATTTTTGAACTATACCTTTTGGCTATCATTATAAATAACTGGTTGCTCTATTAAGACAACTTAGATATGTAGAACATGGACAACTGTGTGCCATTTTGGAGGGTCAGGATCCTGCGCCAGTGCTGACTTCCAAGGGGATACCGGGTCTGACAATTAAGTTCGCGAACTTGTTGCAACGATGTTGCTAACCTTCTTTTTGATATCGGAGGGATTATTTATTTTGAATTTGTACCAAATGGACAAACAGTTAACCAAGTTTACTATTTGGAAGTGCTGAAAAGGCTGCATGAAAAAGTTAGACAACCTGAACTTTTCGCCAACAATTCATGGCTCCTGCATCACAACAATGCACCAGCTCACACAGCACTGTCTGTGAGGGAGTTTTTAGCCAGTAAACAGATAACTGTGTTGGGACACCCTCCCTACTCACCTGATCTGGCCCCAAGTGATTTCTTCCTTTACCTGAAAATAAAGGAAATATTGAAAGGAAGACAGTTTGATGACATTCAGGACATCAAGGGTAATAGGATGACAGCTCTGATGGCCATTCCAGAAAAAGAGTTCCAAAATTGCTTTGAAGGGAGAACTAGGTGCTGGCATTGGTGCATAGTTTCCCAAGGGGAGTACTTTGAAAGTGACCACAGTGATATTCAGCCATGAGGTATGTAGTACTTCTTCTAGGATGAGTTCACGAACTTAATTGTCCGACCTCATATTTGGTCTTGAATATCACTCTACAGAAATTATGAAAGTAAACATTTCCACATTTAGTAATGCTTTAGTTATGTGCAGTATTTGAAATTCTGTCTTCTGTGGTATTGAAGAACCAAAATATTTTTTAATTATATATATACAGGTTTCTCTTAAAATCATAACATATGAATAAAAAAGAAGGAAAAGGGGGAAAGATAAAAATAAAATCTGCAATAGTCATACCCCAGGAATAATAATTCTGAATCTTTTGATGTAAATCCACCTACACTTTATCTATCTATCTGTCTGTCTGTCTGTCTGTCTGTCTGTCTGTCTGTCTATCTATCTATCCATCCATCTATCTATATCTCTCTTTCTCTCTCTCTTACTGTCTTTTTCTTTCTGCTCCCAATATTCTTATAAAATTATCAAACATTGACATTGACCATACTTTCCTGTAACCTGAGCTGTTTTGCACTTACCTGTATATTGCAAACATGTTTCTCTTCAGTAAATATATTTCTATGTTTTTAATAGTTGCATAGTATTCAGTTGGCTGCATCATAATTACTTGTTGAAAACTGAAGTTGACTCCAATATTTATTAATAAAATAATATTTGGTTGAACATCTTATAGCTAAATAGTTGTACCTGAACTTAATAATTTCTTAATTATATAGAGGTATAAGATTTTTGAAATATATTGCCTCAATATCTTGTCCTACCATGCTGCACAAGCTTGTCACTTTCTCTTTACCCTTTCAAAATGCGGTATTACTCATCTTTTTTTACCTTTGCTAAGTTGATAGGTGAAAAGTGAGGCCTCTTTAAATGGAGTACTTTGACTACTAGTGATGTTAAACAGATGTTCATGTTTATTGGCCATTGGCATTTTGGTATGTTTCATAAATTGCTTTTCTTAAAATCTTTTGCCTATATTTTATAGATGTGTTCATCTTTTGTTCTTTTTGATTTGTTCTTTTTGATTCTTTATAAAATTAAGAATAATAACCCTTTGTTATATATTCTTTAGTTTTCCCCATTTGTAATTTGTTGTTGTTTTTTTTATTTTTATTGGAGAACATTGGGGAACTGTGTTTTTCGAGGACCCATCCAGCTCCAAGTCAAATCATTGTTTTCACTCTAGTTGTGGAGAGCACAACTCACTGGCCCATGTGGGAATCAAACCAGTGACCCTGGAGTTATGAGCACTGCACTCTAACCCACTGAGCCAACCAGCTGCCCCCTGTAATTTGACTTTTAACTTTATCTCTTTTTGCCATTCAGAAGTTCTGAATTTTTTATTGTCAAATCTGGTAGTCTTTTCCTTTGTGACTGGTATCAGTCATTCTTTCAAAAAATATATTTGTGCTCCTCTTCCATTGTGCCAGCTACTGTGCCAAACTCTGGAAAAACAGTGAACAACAGTGTTAGCTTTTATTGAGTAATTGCTTGGTACTTGCTCTAAGTCCCTAGATGTTTCCACTCATTTAATAGTCACAATAGTGCTATGCTCATTTTACAGATAAGGAAACAGGAACACAGGTTAAGTAACTTGCTCAAAGTCATAGATCCAATAAGTAGGGGAGCTAAGATACAAACCTGGCAGTCTGACCCCACACTTTTAAGGACTACTCTACTGCCTCTCAGCACAACAGACAGAAAAGACCATGTGTCCCATGTTCTCAAAGAGTTTATTTAAACAAATACTTACAAATGTAATGAACATTACATAGTATAGGATGCTATGGGACCATGCTACAAGAGAGCAAACCTAATTTAAGGGGAACAGAAAAAGTGAAAAACCAAGTAGGTGCAAGCTCAGAAAATCCTCTTTCCTCCCATGACTATTAAATTGTCACTTAAAATTTTAAGAACTTTTTAAAAAGTTTTGTTTTATACATTAGATCTTCAATACGCATACCTTACAATATGATAAATATTGAGATCTAAACTTATCTTCCAGGTCAATTGGCCCTTTTATCGTTACAGAATGTCCTTCAGTATTTCTTTTGACAGTATTTGACTTAAAGTCTGTTTTGTGTAATATAAGTATGACCATCCTTATTCTCTTTTGGTTACCATTTGCATGGAATATCTTTTTTCATCCTTATAATAATCGCTTTTAAAGTGATAACTTCAATTGCATACAAAAACTCTACTCCTTAACATCTCACCCTCCTCACTTTATGTTATTAATGTCTCAAGTTTTATCTTTTTATAGTATATCTATCAATTTACATAGTTTATAGTTATAGTTATTTTTATGCTTTTATCTTAAACTCTGTAACAGAATAAAAAGTGATTTACTCACCACCATTGCAGTATTACAGGTTTCTTAATTCATTTATATATTTACTTTTACCAAAGATTTATAGTTACATGTTTTTGTGTTGCTGTCCAACGTCCTTTTATTTCCTCTTGAAGAATTCCTCTTAGTATTTCTTTTGTAAGGCAGGTCTGGTGGTAATGAATTCCCTTAGCTTTCATTTATCTGGGGAAGTCTTAATTCTCCTTCATTTTGAAGGACAATTTTGTGGAATAATATTCCTGGTTGGCAGTTTTTTTTCACCACTTTGAATATATTATCCCACCCACTTCTGGCTGTAAGGTTTCTGGTAATCTTTTGGGAGTTCCCTTGTACATAATGAGTTGCTTTTCTCTTCCTGCAATTTCTTAATTGGCTTATGGAGTTTGATAAGGGCTTTTAGAATGTATATTGTTAAGTTGCTGTCTCTGTGGGGGATTGAGGTTCTGGGGCTTTCTATTCCACCATATTGCTATTGTCATCCTCCATTTATATTATTTCTAATGGAGAAATATTTCTTATATATGTGTTTGAAATATATATTACATATAATATATATACCTTATTGAGCTAAACACACAAAGCATAACTGAACTTTTTGTGACTCAGGATCATGTTTTTAAACTTATTACAATAAATTTCAGATAGAGATACTTAAAATATATTGGAAATTTAATTGGGCCTTGAATATTCCTAGGATTGAGCCTGGCATAAATCTTTTC
Organism: Rhinolophus sinicus; assembly: GCF_036562045.2. Classification (NCBI taxonomy): domain Eukaryota; kingdom Metazoa; phylum Chordata; class Mammalia; order Chiroptera; family Rhinolophidae; genus Rhinolophus; species Rhinolophus sinicus. The sequence goes on from NC_133752.1 coordinate 33,890,985, forward strand.
TTCATGTTGTTGTTAAATTGTTCTTTTTATGCTTAAATTATTTATTTCTTTGTCATAATTATGTTTAAATTATTTGTTTCTTTGTTCAGAGAAGAAACAATACCACCCATTTGCAAGGTGCTAAAGGTGCTCCTTTGTCAATCTGTCCATTCTATCTCACCTGGTCTTTTAGGTGGATTATGTAAGGGGAGCTCATAGCTTACTATGTCTTTGTTTTCTGGCCTATTTGTTCAATAAACACTTTTGAGTTGGAGTGTATGTATCAAATTATTTAAGAGGGCCAGCCCAGTGGCTCAGGTGGTTGGAGCGCCCTGCTCCTAATGCCAAAGTCGCCAGTTCGATTCCCACATGGGCCAGTGAGCTGCACCCTCTACAGCTAAGATTGTGAACAACAGTTCTCCCTGGAACCTGGCTGCCGTGAGAGCCAGAGGTTGGCGTGAGCTGCCATGAGCTGCTGTGAGCAGCGGATGGACGATCGGCAACCACAACTGGCTACCAAGTGTCTGAGTCGGGGGTGCGCAAGGCTCATAATACCAGCATGGGCCAGGGAGCTGTGTCCTGCACAACTAGACTGATAAATAACGGCTTGAACTGGAGTGGCAGGGGGAGGTGGGAGAAAGGGGGAAAAATTATTTAAGAGTACATATTTAATTTATCAAATAGATCTGCATATGTTTTCACATTTATTAATATTAAAGGTCCATTTTTTTGTATATTCTATAAAATAAATACCTTTCTTCATTAATCACCTAGGTTTGATTTTCTGATGTGTTGGGTATATAAAAATATTTCTCTATGAAATGTTTTCCTTATTGTGTGCCCTTACAGGTGATATACTTAGAAACATCATTGCCTCTTTTCGGGATATAATTATCGGTGTGATTGTAGGAACTGTTTTGGGAATTTTTGTTCAGTATTTTCCAAGTAGAGATCAGGTAAATAAAAAATTAATCAGTTTTTAAAAGTATAGTATTGGACATTTCTTTCAAAAATTTGAACTTTTAGAAGATCCATGAAATATTAAATTTAATATTTAATTCTCTTTCCCCAAAAGTAGCCCCAGTGCCTACTCTGCATAAAACTGAGGACAGTTGTGATTGATATAGGTCAATGGCCTTGAGTGAAATCTCTGCTTCCTGATTTGGCAAATTAAAAATATTAGAAAAATGTACTTAATTCAGAGTACCTTCTCCATTCCACCCCACCCCTTTCTTCACTAAATTGTCTATTGACTTCTGACAGTTTTTCCTAATTTTTTTTATCTCACATTTTCCCTTAAACATTTTGGGAGAGATAGATTCCCATTTATCTCTGCGTGTTTCCTGAGTAAAATTCACTCCCACTCCCTTTGACTAAGGCAATACTATTAAACTTAACCCTTTCCTGCCCTGAGGTATGTGCTATTATTCTTGTATTTCTGTAATTTCCATCTTGATTTGTCTATAACAATTAGCTGTTTTAGCTAAAGAAATATTCAGAAATTTATTTTTAAGAATTCATTGGATATGTTATATGGAGCTGCAGGTTATATGGGTCTCTTATTTCCTTCTTCACCGTGTATTAGAACCACTTTACTGACATTAGTATCAGAGATGTGGCAGAAGATGAAACTTAATGATTACAAATTTTGTCACTTGGTATCAAGTCTACTAAAATATTCAGTGAGTGAAGCAAGTCAAAGTTCTAGACATTATTTAATGTAACGTATAGAGACGTGGTCTCAAAGGGTCAATGATAAATGATAGATAACGTAAATATTGTTATCTGTTTAATGTAAATTAATTTATAAATATTTATCTAATTCTAGACAAACATTCCATTGAAGAGAACATTCCTTGTTTTGAGTATGTGTGTTTCTGCTGTCTTAGGCAGCCATCATTTAGGTAAACATGCAGCTGGAGGATTATGCACACTAGTGTTGACTTTCATCGGAGGGATGAAGTGGTCCAAAGAAAAGGTGAATATTTTTAACACACCATTTTTTAGATAAAATAACTGCATTTTTTACATCTACAGCGGACATTTAGGAAACTTCCTTGTTCTAGTTAGAAGATATTCCAGAAGTTTATGTCTTCAAGGAAGTATACAAATCAATAAAGGAAATAAAGTATTTAGGAAAAGGACCAGGACATACACTAAAATGCAATCAGGAGTTGAGTTATCACATCAGGCCTTTTTTTCCCCTCCAAGTTTATACAATATGATTATATAACTTTTATTCACTTATTTTATTCATTATAATTTTATGCAGTTAATACTTGAAAACACACTCATAAAAGATTAAAATAATACAGAAGATTCACATTTGGAATACTATGTAAAAGACTACTTTTCCCCACCACTCCCAAATAACAACCCCCTTCCCAGAAATAATCATTTCCTCTAATCAGTCCTGTATTTGTAGACATTTAGATCACTTCCATTTTTTTATTATTACAAATAATGCTGCCATGAACAGTCCTGTTTATGTGTCTTTTTGCAAAGTCCAAGTAGGAATATATTCCTGGAAGTGGAATTGCTGGATTTAGAAATGGTATGTTTCTATTTTGATGGGTACTGCCAAATTATCCTTTTAAAAGATTTATTTAATTACACTGTTTAGTTACACTATTTATTACCAGCAATGTAGAAGAGTCCCTAATACCTCAAACCATCAACAACCCTGGATATCATCACTAGTTCTATTTTTTTTACAGTCTGATGGATAAGAAACTATATAACATTGTGGAATATTACTCAGCCATAAAAAAGAATGAAATCTTGCCATTTGTGACAACATGGATGGACATAGAGGGTACTACCCAAAAGTAAATAAGTTAGACAAAGAAGAATAGACACTGTATGATTTCACTTATCTGTGTAATCTAAAAAACAAAAGCAGACTCATAGATACAGAGGACAAACTGATGGTTGCCAGAGGGAAATAAGAGGTACAAACTTCCAGTTATAAAATAAATAAGTCAGAGATGTAATGTACAGGGAATATAGTCAATAGTATTGTAACAATTTTATTTATAATGTCTTTTGTATGGAAGTAATATTTCCTATAGTCAAACCTGTCAGTTTTTCCTTTTTGATTCAGTATCTTATTTAAGAAGGATTTCTTCATTCAAGATGATAAATATTATAATATCTTCTATATTATCATCTAATACTTTGGTAGTTTTTGTTTGTTTTTGCATTTAGTTCTTTGATCCATCTGCAATTTATTTTTATGAATGCTGTGAGATAAGGATGTACGTGTGTGTTTATACAAGGTGTGATCAAAAATACGGTAAATGTCTACATTTAAAAAAAATTATTACAGTAAAAGACACATTGCCATTAATCCCCCTCAAATATTTCCCCTCTCTTCCAACACGCTGTTCCCTCATTCTTGCCACTTTCTGAAGCAGTTCTGGAAATCCACTTTCATGATTGTCTTTATGTAGTTACGCTGTCGTGGCTGCCTCAATGTGCTGAATCAATTCAAAACATTTTCCTTTCATGGTCATTTTGACTTTGGGGAAGAACCAGAATTCACACAATGCCAGATCCAGTAAACAAGGTAGATTGAAGACACACCATATTGTTTTTATTTGACAGAAATTGCTGTACCAGAAGCGATGTGTGACACAGAGCATTGTCACGATGCAGGATAAAGTAAAGACACTCACAAATAGAGGACTTCCAGAACTGCTTCAGAAAGTAGTAAGAACGATGGGATAAGTGTTTTCCAAGCAAGGGAGAGTATTTTGAGGAGGATTGATGGCAATGTGCCTTTTACTGTAATAAAGTGTTTTTATTCAAACATTCACCATATTTGTTGATCACACCTCATATACATGTATTCATAAACATACATATATAAATACATATAATAGATATATACACATAAAGGTAAACATTGGATGGTCAGTTATTGCCAAATTATTTTTTGACTAATCCATGAATCATTCAGTGATCTTTAAATGCCTTTTTTAATATGATCCAAACTCACATATGTCTAAGTTCATTTCTGGAATCTGTTTAATCCTACTTATCTGTTCCTATGCCACTACCACTCTGTTTTAAATCTATTTTAAATTATAAATCATAGTTGTATGTTGCAAAATCTAATATAGAATATTGCCTCTTATTATACTTATTTTTAAAGTATTTCTTGGCTGTTCCTGCTCATAGTCTTTCTTAAATTTTAGAATCAGCCTGAGAAGTTCCCTACCAAAAAAATCATGCTGGCATTTTGTTTAGTATTCCAATAAAGTTATACAAGAAATTAAATGGTTAATAATAAATTACAATTAGATAAATTAAAAGAAACCCACTACAATTCTTTTTTTTTATGATAGAGGAAATCAGACAGAAAAAAATAGACTTTAAAGATTAAAAGTAACAAATAGGATAATGTGCTATAAACAAGGAAGAGTAATAATTGGTTCTTTTTCATTCTTTCTTTCTCTTTTAGACTTTACTTTTATAAATAGCCATCGGAAAACTCAGACATTAGGGGAATAGTCATGAAGGTAGTCTAAAATCGCTTCGCCCAAGTTCCTAGAAAAGAGTCAGAACACTGTTAGGTCACAGGGGCCTTTGTTGTAACCACATCACTGGGGAAGTAGTACTGGGAGAAATTTGTTCCCAGAAAGGGAAGCCGGCAGTCAATCAAATAAGAATCAATTATGTGTTTTTGGTTTGTTTGTTTTAATTTTTTTTTCAGTTACAGTTGACATTTAATATTATTTTATTATTAGTTCCAGGTATACAGTATAGTGGTTTAACATCTATATAATTATGCAGTGATCCTCCCCATTAGTCCAGTACCCACCTGACACAATACGTAGTTGTTGCAACATAATTGACTATATTCTTTGTGCTGTACTTTACATCCAATGACTATTTTGTAACTTCCAATTTGTACTTCTTAATCCCTTCACCTTTTTCACCCAGCTCCCCAACCCTTCACCCTTTCGGGCAACCGTCAGTTTGTTCTCCATATCTATGAGTCTGTTTCTGTTTTGTTTGGTTTTAAGGAAAAAATAACTGAAGTTTTCAACATGGGTCCTTTCAAAACAGGCCTAACAGATTCCCAGAAATTTTTCCTAGTAATTTAGGACATATCAGGATTCATTTCCATGGGATTGGGTTCTAGGATAATTGTTAGTGAAGACTGCCTTCCCCACACCCTTTTGAGAGCTGAAATGTTTGCCTGATCTTGAGTATGTTCTCATTAGGATGATGTAGTTCTGTCTCTGTTCTGCTACCTTACAAACAAAAGCTGGACCTCTTGCTGAACCATCAGAACATGTCTGGAGCTCCAAAGACCTTACTTGTTCCGTGACAAAATTACCAAATATTTATATTTTATAGCTTTGTAAATTTCTTTTGATCAAATTTTACCTAAGTGTTAGAATTAATCAACTCAATTTTTACTGTTTTAACATTTCTCCTATAAATAAACTATCTTAAGTTTATTTATTAAGAGAGACTTTAAATTTCTGAAATGTAGTTATTTTTATGTGCCACAGAAACTAAAAATGTGTTACTTTCTTCTACAGATTAGAGTCCAAAAAATTATGTCATCTGTATGGGATATTTTTCAACCCCTTCTTTTTGGTTTGGTTGGACTGGAAGTATCTGTTGCATCTCTTAAATCAAATGCTATTGGTAAGAATGATTAGAGGCACAAAAAATACAAGATTTGAAAATATTTAAGGAATCTATGAATAACTTTTATTTTTACTTACAATGTGTCTTTGAATGCTACAAGGATCTTCTTCAGAAACTCATGTTGAGACAGTAACACACATTTGCTCTTCTTGTTTGCTCTTTGTATCTTCCCTGAGTGACCTGAGGAAATGGAGATTAGAATTCTTTTCTGAGGGGAAATGTGAGATACCATGAGCCTCGTTTGAATGCTTTCATTTATAGTAAAAGTTCAAAGTCTGTTAACTCAGAATTAAATAAATGTAATCTATCTTATTTTCCATGATACCACCACCATCAGATAATCTCTTGCACTTTACATAGAGGCTTCAATCATATTTGTATTTTTTAATGATTGTTATTTTTACTTTAAAAAATAAAGGCACAAAGAGGCAATAGCCTTAAAATGTTTTCAACACTTTTACAAGTCATAGCTTCGGACATAAGGAACCCCTTCTTCCCAAGTATTTTGTTATTTATGTTTGTTTTTATCTGTTAGGCGTTTCTGTTGCTACCGTGTGTCTGGCATTATTGGTTCGAATTTGTTTTACATTTTCACTGATGTCTTTTGCTGGTTTTAATTTTAAGGAGAAAATATTTATTGCTCTATCGTGGATGCCCAAAGCTACAGTCCAGGTAAGAACATACTAAATCTTTCTAATAATTTTAATGTTGATTTTTTTAAAATTCTAAATGAAAAATGTTTGCGTAATCACAAAATGTGGGCTATTATCTTTACTTTTAAAATGCTTGATTGATCATAACTACTCATTAAAATTAACGTAATCTTTTAAAATCTTAATTTTAAAAGCAATTCTCCTGAAATTGAAAAGTGTACTTTCAATGACAAATACTTCCTGAACTTATTAAAACGTTTTTTTTCCATTTTCCCAGGACATAAAATAAGAGTATACCTGAATATTGGAATTTTTACATTTTGCTGAAAATTACAGAGCTAAATATTATGATTTTAAAGTAGAGAAACATTGATTCTTTTAAAAATATATCTTTCCTACCACTGCCAACCACTCCACCACACATGAATGACTATACACATATTATTTTTAGTCATACATTTAATTTGTATAACTATTTGATTAATGACTGAATCTCCCCCACTAGATAACACAAGAAGGACAGGAACCATGTCTTGTTTCTGTTTTTGTTTTTTTCATTATTTTTTTCCCTAATACTTAAAAGAGTGCCTAGAAAGCAGGAGGAACACAATAAAAAGGCATTGTGTGCCTACAAGAATGAATGATGGATGAATGAATGAATAAAAAGGAAGACGTAGTTTTGCAATCTAATTCAGTGATATTCTCCTCCTACTGAAAAAGGCATTGCTGCTTCCTATTAGAGTCTTTAACCTGGCAACATGTGTTTATTCCCTGAGTTTCTTTTCTCCGTTGTTATTTCCAAGCAAAAGCTTGTGAGCCTCCATGCAACAAAATTCCCTATGTGTCATGGTTAGAAAGCAGGTCTGTGCGGCCAGACTTCCTGTTTTGAATACCATGTTAGTTGCCTGTAACCTTATTGACAATTACTTCACAATCTCTCGGTGCCATTTGTAGATTTCAAACCTCTTGTCAGTTTTACTATATCACCACACTGCTCCCCAAATAGGAGGAACAAGAAGATGATCAACGAAGTCCTAGTGAACCATAAGAAACCTTAGTGTTTTTTGTTGTCTTGTTGCAGCCAAAGACCAAGTGGTCCATTGTAAAAGCAAATAAAGAAAACCCTGGTTCACTTAGAACTCAAGAGTTCTGAGAGTAATGTGAGCACTCCAAACAAACAAACAAACAAAAATTTAAACAGGGAAAAGCTAAGATGACAAGAATACAAAATCAGCCCCAAAATGTCTGTATGCTGATTTGTCTCTATTTCACTCTTCCTCCAGATGTATTTGCTAGGAAGAGCATAGAATTGATGAGTACCTTATAAAAATTTCTCAGCACTTTAAGTCTTGCCTCTTTTCTAGTAGTATAGTACTGTTTTGTTTATTTTAAGAGAGCCATTTACTTTTATTATATTTTAATTCTGTTTAACATTTTTCATTATGCCTCGCCTTCCTCCACCACCCCACCCAAATGCAGGCCGTATTAGGTCCCCTGGCTCTAGAAAGAGCAAGAATCAGCGCACCCCACTTGGAACCATATTCAAAGGATGTGATGACAATAGCATTTTTAGCCATCTTGACAACAGCTCCCAATGGAGCTCTGATTATTGGCTCACTGGGGCCCAAATTACTTACACGCCATGATCCAAAGGAAATAACACTGGAATTGACAAGATTAGAACTTCATTAAAAAGTTCATTTGCCATCACCTGCCTGCTTCTCTTAATGAATTATCTCACATGAGGGAAAAATAAAAAGGAACAAATATGTGAAGACTGCATAGAAGCAAGGATTTAATAAATATGTGATTTGACTACAGAGCTTTCCTATGATTTTTCATTGCAATGTTAATTTAATGGAAACGATATAAAATAGAATGTCCTAGTATTTACCTATTTCAAGAACAGAGTAAATTTGTAAATGCCCTAGGAAAGTTTAAAATAATCCACCAGCATGAATTTACTCCCCAAATACCAACCAAGTACCTCTCTCAGTTGCCTCCTGCTCTAATAGCCCTCTGAACCTCAGTGACCCTCACTGACCACATCATCATTTCCTGTCCTCTCACCAACAGTTCCACTCTATTAGCTCATCTTAAGTTTCCTTTTTCTTTCACTGACAACATATTGCTTAAAATTCTGTTAGGAACAATGAATATGAATTCCAATCAAGTAGTCACTGGATATGTACATGCCCTCAAAGAGGGAGTGTAATGGGGCTCCCTTTGTCCGAGGGCCATTTTTACAGAGGGATTTTGTTGCGAGCCCTTAAGAGACAGCACTTGAAGCTGGCACGGGAATGAGTGCCTCAGTCCTGAAAGAGGAATGTGAGCTACACACCACAGAATACACTACTGCTCACCCCTTGTGCCATTTGGATCTATTGCTTCATATAATTTCACTGCATCTAGGAAAAAACCCCTCCAGGATTCTTGGTTTCTTTTGCTGGGGAAATTTATGAAAGAATATTAGTGGAATAAACTACAGCCCCTTAGCCCTTGGCAGCTGGTCTTACACCCTCAACTGACCATTTCCTGCCTCTACTACCTGTGTGCTCTCTGTCCTGCATTCCTCCTGCCCTCAGTCTGCGGCACCTCTGCTGGTCTCGGTCACTTAGCTGGTGGGGTGGCCCAGCTCAGCATCCCTCAGGCATCTGAACCCAGATCACCATTCCTTCTCCACTCAATGTAGGACGCTGTACTCATGCGTGGCTACTACACTTGTCTACTTAAATCGAGCCATAAAAAATTGAACAAGAGGTTGCCTAGACATCCCCCAGTAGGAATGGGTGCCAGACATTCCTCTCTGCTTTCATTTTGTAACAGCTTTGAATTGTAACCACTGATCTTTTTATTATCTCTATGATTTGCTATCTAAATGAAATTTTTACTGTCATTTAATTTGGATTTGTTTCTTTGGGGGACATATTAGGTATCTATAATTTTAGGATTGGTGTATCTTCTTGGTGAATTTTTATTTATTTTTTTATTGTGTAGTGTATAAGGGGGTGAGTTTGAGCATTTTGTGACTGATCAAGGAAAAAGCTATGGCTTTGAGGTGCCACTAACACACAAGCTTTCTTTGGGTGATACTTTGACAGGTTTGAATGTTGGGGAAAGCTCTAACAGCATGAGACCATCCAGAGGCTTAAGGCATGGGGGCCATCATCCAGAAGGGAAGGAAGGCAAGGGAACTCCTGGGTGAGAGGGGGTTTTGGAATCTCTGGGTCAAAGAATTCCCCAGGGTAGCAACAGCTTAGAATCTTCATAGTCCAAGCCTTATTTTATCTGTGGCAAGCAGAATTTGGATGCAGTTTCATAGGGTATGTAAAGCAGGCAAGCTCTAAATGGCTAAAAGTGTGCCGGTTTGTGCTATGTTTAAAACAATTGGATGTGTAAAATTTTGGTCTGGTGCCAGTGGGTTTTGAGCTAATGCATGTCAGTCTCCTATGAAGAAATAAGCAAACCAGGGGCTAATACACAGAGGCTATCTTTGCCTAATGTACATACCAGGTAGTGACTCTCTTTATCCCTTTTTTCACTCACCATTGATTTTTTTTTTTTTTTTTAGTTTTGTTTTTATTGGTATTATTTTGGTAAAGTTTCAGTTTATTGTAGTCTGCTATCTTATTTATTATTCAAACTGCTCTAATAGAAATTTTACTTCATTCTTTACTCCCACTGAACTAAAACTGCTCTCAGTAAGGTCATCAATGAACTTCAAGTTATCAAATCCAATTAATGTTTTAAATTTTATTGTGTATATGCATGTTTAATTTGTATAATTTCCAAATGAGCTATCATACATGGAATTTAGTATTTTGCTTTCCTTTTGGTTTGCTTACTCTCACCTCTTTCCTCTCTCCTCTCTTTTTCCATCAAAATTCCCATCTTTACTCCACCTAGCCTCTCCAAATGATGTCATCTTCATTTGAATATATTCATCCCCCGTTTTCTTCATTCTCATAAAATTAAATACACACATACACATACACACCCCAAAATAAAAGTGTGTATATATACACACATACACACAGACATGGGATTCAATGTGCCGTAGTGCATCTTGCTTTTTTCACTACTGCATAGAAATATTGAGTCAACTACTGTGGCTCTAATTTTATTTTTGAATGAGTTCAATGTTGTAATTTTAAAAATACACATATTCATATTCATGCATTCTGACTTTGTTTCCAGAGGATTTCTGTAACAAAGAATGTATTTCTTCACAAATATTACCAAATCATTTCCCAAAAAGACTGCAATAATCTATTTCTCACCACTATGGATGAAAAAGTTACAGTTCACATCTGTAATAAGTCTAACCAAAAGTAACCTCACAGGGTGATCTAAACATAAATTCCTAACCATGCAGGTCAAGGTAGGTAGTCACACCTCAGACCTATACAAGGTTTATCATCACCTTAAGCCAGCCCTGTCCATTCGTGTGCATCTAGGTTAATACACCCTTGAAATGCCTCTGTTGCAGACCCCTTGGAAGCATATCCACCTTCAAGAGAGCACATAATCTTCTAAACTATCCTGTAATGCAATCCATGCCTTTCTTTCTCCCATGTAATCTTCCTTACATTCCTTCCTTAATTCCAAAGTTATAAAAGTAACTTCAAAACTGTCATTCTCCGGACCATTTAAGATCTTGCTTCCTGACATTTTTGTCACTTTGGCTCATATAAACTCATAAAAATTCTCTACAGGTATGGATGTTTCTTATGTTGACACTGTCCATTTTCATGTGCTCATTGTATAGTACATATTATCATTATATATTCCATAATACATACTAGTATGGTACAGGTGTTACCTCTTCTTCTGTGACCCACATTGCAATTTCCCCCATATTAATTATGTATTAATATTTGACTTCATTTATCTCTTTTGCCATATAAGTATTAATTTTTGCCACGTAGGTTTTCCGTCTTTAGTCTCCTATTTTTTTCTTGCCCTCCACCATCCCCCATCTCTCTTTAAAAATGATTTTAAAATCATTTTGTGTGTCACATCAAATACTTTAGTGCCAATTGGAATCCAATTTATTTTCTCTTTGAATTGAAATACCACGTCATATGGGGTATGACAATTAAGTTCACGAACTTGTTGCAACAATGTTGTTAACCTTGTCTGATATCAGAGGGATTATTCATTATGAATTTGTACCAACTGCACAAACAGTTAACCAAGTTGACTATTTGGAAGTGCTGAAAAGGCTGCGTGAAAAAGTTAGACGACCTGAACTTTTCCCCAACAATTCATGGCTCTTGCATCACGACAATGCACCAGCTCACAAGGCACTGTCTGAGGGAGTTTTTAGCTCATAAACAAATAATTGTATTGGAACACCCTCCCTACTCACCTGATCTGGCCCCCAGTGACTTCTTTGTTTACCCGAAGATAAAGGAAATATTGAAAGGAAGACATTTTGATGACATTCAGGACATCAAGGGTAATACGACAGCTCTGATGGCCATGCCAGAAAAAGAGTTCCAAATTTGCTTTGAAGGATGGACTAGGCACTGGCATCGGTGCATAAGTTCCCAAGGGAGTACTTCGAAGGTGACCTTAGTGATATTCAGCAATGAGGTATGTAGCACTTATTCTAGGATGAGTTTGCGAACTTAATTGTCTGACTTCGTATATTAAAGTTTCATCTATATCTAAATTCTCAATGATTTCCTACCAATCTTGTTTATTCTTATTTAATACAATGTTTCTATAGTTTTTTGTTTTGTGTTTCTTTATTAGGTTTTCACACTAATGTTATTCTAGCCATAGAAAATAAATTGGGGAGTTTTTCCCTTTTAAAAAATTGGAATAATTTAAATAACATTGGAATTATCTTTCTTGCAATCCTAGTACTTTTTACATTATGGATTTTAAAAATCACTTTTCCATTCTTATTTGATAATTGGTCTATTAACATTTTTAAATTTCACCTTGGGTTACTTTCGATCATTTATGTTTTCCTAAGAATTTATGCATTTTTCCCTAGATTTTCCAATGTATGGCTATACAGTTGCACGCATTATTATTATTATTTTGGGGGCTGATACTTATATAGAAAAACTTTATATTTAAGCTCGACGTACATTTTAAAACAATGTGTGAGAAGATTCTCAAATTACATTTCAAATGCAATTGTTAGAACCTCAGAATCACGAGTATGAGGAGTACATCCATAAAGGAGACACATGCCTTGTATGTTCTAGTGTTGAAAGGCCTCAACTACCACATAAAAAGCAACTATTTTTTTTAACAATTATATCAAAAGTTTGGTAATCAGAAAACTGTTTTAAGCACTTTCCATCATCCTAACAGATTGCTACCCATTCATAGACATTTTGCTAGTTTTCAATATATTTAAGGAAGTTGGTTGAGGGTTTGGGGCTGTCATGTAACATATTGTACCTTTTCCAATTTAGAATGTAAGAAACATAGGGAATGGTGGACATTTTATCCTGGTTAGTGTTTACACATTACATACAACTTTCAGAAATGGATTATTAGAGTTAAGTGATAGATGATGCTATTTTTGTTCACTAGTTACCCTTGAAATTCTGCCCTCCATATTTAATTCTGAGGTTAATCAATATCTATACACTCTGTAAATAATACAAGGACTTCAGAATGCCCTAACTCTAATAACCTGCCTTGCAGATAACATACTATTGTTATCCAGCACTTTTGTGCTACCATTTTTAATCCCAAAACTTAGATAACTGATAAACACATAGTCTTTGGATATATCTCAGACCTATCTTCCAAAATCATTTCCCTTTACCCTAAAATACATTCTTTAGAAGTTCCTTTATTGGGTGATTGTTGATAGAAAACTATTTTTTTCTGAAAATGTCTTACTTTGCCCTCATTCTTGACAACAGTTTGAGACGTCTGCTGTAAAATTCATTCGTTTATAAGTGATCCGTCTTTTCTCTTTGGTTGCTTTGAGCTCTTCTTGCCTTTGGTGTTCTGTAGTTTCAAAACGAGGTGTCTAGGTGTAATTATCTCTCTTGCTTGCTTGTACTTTTTGGATCTAGGGATTTACATATCTCATTTCTGCAAAATTCTTAGCCACTTATCTTTTCCTACATTGTCTTTCCCTCATTCTCTTTCTATAATGTTTATGTTAAGCTGATTCATATGAAATTGTAATTTTACAGATCAAAATTGATCCAATATTGGTAATCTCATTTGGTTCAACCTAAAGACCTTCTGTAACTATTTTCTGTTAACTCCGCTTTCATATTTTCCATTTTCTCATCTGAGATGCTCTCTGGGTAACTGACTTTATCTTCTATTTCACTATTGTCTTTCTTCAGCTGTATGTAAGTGCTGTTAAGCACATTCCTTGGGTTTTTAATTTTAATGACTTTTTAAAGTCATGTTTGATAGTCTCATTCCTTATTCATTGTTAATCCATTTTTTCATCTCTTAAAAACTTTGCATATACTTATTTAATAGTCTATGTCCAACAGTGTGGTATCTAAAGTGCTTTGTAGGTCTAAATCTTACTCTTTGGTTCTGATGCCTCTCAAACTTTTGGTAATATATTTCTTTTTGTTTGCTACTTTTGTTTTGTTTTGGTTTGATTTTGTTTTGGAGGGGGTGGTAAAGAATTAATCTGTAGGAATCTTGAGGGGCCTAAGTTAACAAAGTTTCATCCATGTAGAATGTTGCATACATTTTTAAGTGAACGTTTTTCTATCTTCATCTTATTTCATTTTTTGGCAGCATTCAATATAGTTGAAAACTCTGTACTTCCAAGTTTGAGTTTCTTCAATTTGTTCAGTGGGTGTTACGGTTCCTATCTTTAGTGTGATAATGCAGAGGCATGCATGATGGATACTAATGGAAAATTCCAGGAAATATGAAAATTTAGTGAATTGTCTGTTGACATTTTTATTTTCTCACTAGGGTTCATTTCTAGTACAGGATAATGCCACTTATTACCCTTTCCCCCTTTCTGTATTATTTTGGAAAATTCCAAATTTTAATCGAGGTCAGGAATTTGTTAACCTCATAGCTGATCTATTTGTCATCAGTGCTCTATGAGAATAGTCACAGATACACTTTTTGTAAGTGAAGAATCAAGCATTTAAACCAAAGGAAAGTTAGTGATGTCAATTCCGACTGAAAAACATAGCCATGAGTCTCTGAACAGATTTTCAATGTCCTTCAAGACCATAACTAATATTAAATTGCATAACAGAAATGCTAGTAATTAATATGGACTTTCTACTTTTTATATTAAAATACTTGATACGTGTCTTTAGAAAACTGGATTTCTGTAGAAGATAAAAGTAGTTGACTTTCTGAACATAATAAAATGAGCTTCCATAAAAGACTTTTATGACACACCAAAGCAGAACCTCAGATGATGCAGCATAGCTAAAAAAATAAAAACTAAAAATAAATGTGGGAGTCTTCTACAGTCCAACACCTCTGGTGCAAAGGGCCAACAATGGACAGTGAGGCAGTGACAGAACTGCTGCTGAATGGTTTTTAAACATGATTTTAATCCTCTTTCAGGTGGAAGAGGTCATCTAACATGATTTCTGTGGTTTAAATCACTATTCTTTGATTTAGTTTTCCTTGTACTTTAACGAATTAGATTTTGCAGTGAATTAGTGATTTAACTTGAAAAATGTTTCAGCTGAATGGAAAAACTTCCTATAAGCCTTCCAATATGAAGGTGTTAAACTATTTTCTGTACAAACTTTCCACCTGGACGTACCACTTAAGTACTAAGATTTTAACTATTTGAAGTGGAAACTGGTATGTATCACCAAATGCAACATATATCCTGCCTTCTAAAATACCATAGTACTTAGCTTGATTCAAATTCATCATACATCGCTTGTATAATGTGATCACAGTAATCTTATCAGGAACTGTGGTGTGCAGGTCTCAAGCCATTTAGTTTTCTGTAGTTTTTAAAGCTTTTAATATTCACATAGTTTCTAGCCTTTTAACATTCACATTAAATTTATTTTTTTTTGGTTCTCCCTCCTGCTGTCAGCTGTCAGCTGTAGATACTTATTTGTTCTACATCTAGCAGGACCCTGTAGATACTTGTTTGTTCAGGAGCAGAAATCAGATAACCAAACTTGTTATAGAATCAGGTGTGAAGTAAAAATAAGCAGACTCTGAAGATGAGGACCTGAGGCACTCACTTCTGAATAAAGTACATGTGTACTGGTAACATCTCTCCTGCTCTTCCAGATTGGTGATGCTGTCACAACTGGATTCTAAATGAATGAGGTGCAATCAGATGTTTCTGGTAGGTAGTAAATAAAATAGCCACCATAATTTAAGAACCCTGTTGAACCGTAGAGTTTTGAGAGAGTAAAACTCTTTGCAAAGAGTCTGATAGCATGTTTCTAATGGAAGGATACATAAGGAAAGCAGAACTATATAGATCAGCAACTGGCTTAATTAGCTTTGCATAAACTTATGAATAAGTTAGGTTACAAAATACAAAAGCAATTTACTGAATCATCATGAGGCATTGAATTCAAAGCTGCATTGTAATGTGCTTTTCACAATAACTTGCTAAATTGTACATACAAATGAATCATTAATACTGCAAGCCTGCTCACCAGCTTTGCATACCTATTTATGTAGTAGTATCGCCCATCTGCTGAGTAAGGCACTGAGTACTTCCTGGGTAAGCATCAGTCCTCAGCAATCATGTGACACAGTAAAAACAGGGTTGTCTCTTGAAGGTTTTAGAAACCCAAGATATGTTATTTCAAGAGCTATCTTCTGTTGTATTAATTCAGATACAGTTGCTTATTAGATATCTATTTTTTAAAGAAGACATGATGGGATTCTGTGAACTTACAAGAAAAAGTGATGGCAACTGATCACAATGCATAATGTTATTAAAACAACAGCCTCAGGCTTCTGAAAAATTTATACAGGTGGGAAAAATATTTGGGCACAACTCTTTATCGTATTTAAACAACTGAGAACGTGGAGGGAAAACTATTCTGAGAGTATCTTCTTACTTTTGGGGTGTGAAAACTACCTTTTATGAGGTAATTCTATTTTTTAAATGTTCTTACTTTACGGAATTAAAAGTTGATAATTTAATTTTAGTCTCCATATTTTGAGGAAATTTTTCCTCCTCCTGTGAAATCTAAGTATGGGAACCATTAGTACATGTGTAAACATGTTGCTGTGAGTTGCAGTGAATGATTTTAAAGAAAAGCATTTCATGACCATCAACCAAGCTATTTGAACTTTTGGTGAGGAGGCTTTTTCCCAAAGTCTTGTGATTAACTGTGGAAAAATAATTAGTTAATCAGACACCTTAAGAGTGTTGAAGAAAAGATCTCAGGAAAAAATACCAGAGCCAAAGTGAAAGCAATGTTGTATTTGTCCATTCTCACAGGTGAGAAGAGGAAAAAGCAACAATTTAGGACATACAGCTTGTAAAACTTCTCAAAACCACAACTACATTTCTAACTCTAAAATTCCTGCTATTGGTCAAGAGAAAGTAAAAAAAATCACACAACAGAAACTGTTGACATTACATGTAATAAATTAAAAATCCAAGTACCATGCTTAGTGCAGTGGCTGGTACATACATATAAGTGGTCAATAACTATTAGCTTTGAATATGATGGAAAGAATAATTACATATGTCTGCCTCATGTACCTTCTTCATTTATAATGGAGGCAGAGTGAACCTACTGGATTCTACCTTTAACGGACAGACATAAGGATAGCTTGTAATATGAAATGAAACTAAACAGATTCTTAGGCTAAAAAGTTGCAAAAGTTTTAAAGATTCTCCAGTAAGTTTATTTTGCAACTTTTTGTAGGGTTTACACTATTATAAAAAGGAAAATGTTCATATAAACACAATTTTGACCACTGAACTATTTATTATTTTAATATAAATTCAGATATGCTTTATTTCTAATTGACCTTTAAATTGCAGCAGCTCATGAGTTTAGCTGTAAGTGTTCTTGTCACCCCACCCATGCTGTCACTGAGTCAAACAGCTCACTATACATATACACAACATCCATGAACATACAAACAAGCCTTTTGCAAAGTAAACAAAACTTTTACAGTGTAAATAAGTGTTCCTTGTTGGAACTTTTTATATCTAATTCATGTCTTTTCTGAAACTGGGAAACATATTTATTAGACAACAATCTCTATAAAGCAAAGGGTTTATCTCTTTGAAAACTCAAGTAATTCTTGAGAGCAATAATTTTCTTAGTGATCTATAAAGAATGGAGTGTTGAAGGCTGAAAAAGAAAAAAAATCACTGCAAATGATCAGAACAGAAGATAACTGAAAAATAATATCTTTAATAGTGTAGGGAGAAAAAATTTAAGTATTGAAAATATTGATATTCAAATAAAGAGTTTTAGACCCATGGCCAAAAACTTAAGATTTTTCTTAATTAATTAAAATCAGAAGTGTTGTTTTTTTGTAGGAAGATACATTAACTCTTTGAAGTTAGAATGAAAGGGTTGTACACTTTTATATAGTAATTTCTATATAAATGACTGAAGATACGAAGTATCAAATATAAACAGTAGTGTAGCAAGAAAAGAAGTTGGCAGAAATAACTATTTAACCAGTATTAATAATTAAGACCACCGTTTGAAAGATCTATACACAAAGAATGAAAAAAATACTGTTATAAGATTTTACAGCATACAATTGAATTCAATCCTAATTCATTACTATTATACTTCTTTCTTCTTCAGTATTAGTGGACCCACATTATCTCCTGTCAATTCATTGTGTTTATTATGTGAACCATCACAGGCAGGAAACTAGAAAGGAAAAATAATTACAAGTGTTATTTTTAAATGATTCAGTAAGTAGAAATATTTGTAAAATGCTCATTACAAATAAAGAAGGCACATTACTTTGAAAAAAAATAAATAAACCATCAGCTAGCTTTCCTGAGTATAGATATAGTCCACATCTAACCAAACTATATCCCATTACCACAGCAAATCTAACTTTTAAGCAGTTAATTCATTATTTGGTATAGATTTTAAATAAGCTTTGTACAATTCCATATGAGTCAATAAAATAGGTTTAAAAGGGGATCAAAATAAGCTCTTGTTCTCTGTGGAGCTCTAAATTTGTGCTCACCTATTTTATTCCCTTATTTAAATTTTAAAAGAATGTAATTTAAAGTCAAAATATATTATTTCATAATGTTTTCTTACTATAAACGTGTACTATAACATTTTTGAAAATATTAAAAAATATTTTAAAAAGATTCACTCATAGGTAATAATAATTAAGTTTTTAGTATATCTTTCCTCTGCATTTACTATGTGTATCCATTTTAAAACAAAATGGGATCACACTGAAATATGCTTGTCTTACTGGTATTACATCATGCTTTCAAGTCATTAAATATTCTTTAAAACATGATTTGTAGTAGCTTCCTAATATCCCATCATTTGTATTATTTGTATGAATCATTCATCTATTATCAGATTCTAGATTGTTTCTAAAATTTTGCTATTACAGAGGATGCTGTAATGAACATTATTACACTTAAAACCTCAAATAACCTATGATCCAAGTAGTAGAAGAAAACAGACCTCATCAACTACTTATAATACTTAGCACTCCAAACTCCTCCTTTTTAATCTCCACATTAAAAATCATCCATAATTATAGCTCACACTATAACGCACTGTACACACACATCATCTCACTAAATTCTCAAAAATGCCTGTGATGTTGGTATATTATCAGATTTAAAAAAAAAAAAAACAACCCTGAAGATCAGCGATTAAAGATTCAGTAACTTGCCCAAAGTCATAGCATGAGTGACAGACATCAGCTTTGAACACAATTTATTCGGACTCCAAAGCTTAAACTCTTTTCCACTAAGCCTTACATCCTCTCTCATAACAGGTATATTTTAAACGACATGTTAGTCTAGCTAACTGCTGAACACAGTGAAAATATCAGATGTCTACCTTTCCTTGCTGCTCTAACTTTTTTAATATAGGTAGTATTGCTTATAAAATGCACACTTTAGAAATACAGACTTTCAGTACTGACTACTATGGGAACATCTCTCATCTCACAGAACCTCAAAACTGGGGATTTAAGAAGGAAAACAATTTTAACTGCACAAAATTTTAGTGTATGTATAAATGGACATCTTACCGTCTTAGAACGCCAACACCTACAATAAGCTGCTTTCGTAAGACACAAATCTTCAATGTTTATTTCATTCACCACTTTGGGATTTTCCTTTTGTATTTTAAGATTAATCAAGCTATCCTTCTGTTGTTTTTTCTTTGGGAGGAATGGACGAACTGCAAGGTAGCCAAGTAGTGCAAGCACACCAAGGAAAGGCAACAACCGAAGCCATTCTGAAACTGAACATGGGGATTTGTTAGTCGGCAGTGCTCTTGTAATAGAACTCACATTGCACGTCTTATCTTTGAGATTATTCTTTATCTAGTCTTTACTTCTCACTTTCACTTCTCAACTATTCATCTGTAAAACTGTGAATAAGTTAACATATCAGCCACCTATATACCTAGGACCACCTGGTTTCATTTGTGGGCTAACTTGAGACTTGTGAAATGGAAAACAAAATTTTCAGAAATAGGTCCTATATCAAATATCCTCTTTCAGTATCCTAAGTATATTTGTGTTTACCTTTATTTTCAGTTCAGGAATTATCACCATAATTATAAACAAAATTCAATGTGTGATATATTTCATAGGTTTAGAAAATATTTCCATGTCTAAAACCATAAAACAGAATATCTGTAAATATTTTACCATTGATTTATAATTTCAGACAGAACATGTCTTCAATGCTTTAATTTACACTTTTTGGTAAGGGACAGTGATTCCTAAGGAAACACCTACATGCTGTGTCAAAGCTACTATTTTTAAAGAACTGAATTTTCATAGACTGAATGTTCTCATTGTTAGCTACATCTTATTCCGTAAGTGTTCATTAAATGCCTTTCTAGTACTCAGCACTGCCCTGGGGGATAGGGAACATAAGTGATATAAATGAAATGGTCTCTATGCCTGTAGAAACAAACACACCAGGAAACCAAGATAAACATTTCAACATGTATTTATCAAATGTCAGCTTGGCTCATGTCCTGCCTCTGTTGGGCTCTGTTGGGCAATCCTTTCTGTCCTTAAATAGTTATCATTTGACATCCTTCACTGGGGACCTCCTTGATACCTTAAGCACTATGTAGAAATAGCTTAGTCGAGAAAAACTGAAGATTATATGTAAAGGCATACTAATAAATGTTCATGATAATAGATTATGGTAAGAGTAAGACTGTATCATCTCATTTAACTGTGTTAAACAACTGTATTTGGTAGGCACCATTATTATTCCCATTTTTCACGTGGGTAAACTGTAACTTAAACAGGTTTAGTCCAGGACAGTAGGTCCACAGCTTGTTCTAAATCACCATGGATCAAATCCAGCAGATTTAAAACTTTATCTGTTCATTTGGTAAAACTACACTCCAGATATAATTGTTCTTTCTATTCAACTACTGAAAGATTAGCTTAATACCAACTCTTCCAAAATGAAACTATTTTTGATACACCATGCCAAAGGTTTGTTATGAACTCTAAATTAAACATTTATCTATAGCACCTACAAATATGACTGTCTGGCACAGAAAAGATATACAATAAATGTTAGCTTTTAATAAGAGATTCTGGAGATGGTAGCAACTCTTGAAAAAATATTTTGACAACTCAACTTGACAATGCCATATGGTAGAAATCTGGGGGGATACCATCTTTTAGTCACTAGAATGAAGCTTTTAAGGATCTTATCTGTCATGCTGGCTATTCTATTCTCATAACCAAAGTGAACACACTCCAAATAGATACTTAGAATGAATTAACGTTTTGGGAATAACAAAAGCAGTTTCTTGGGCGTGGGGGCTATCTATAGATCTATGCTGTCCAATATAGTAGCCAATAGCCACAGTGTTTTGATTTGTACCCAAGATTTTGTTTAATCAGATATGGTAAGATGACAGACACAGAGAGAACTGCCTTGAAAGAAAAGTGTGACTTACAGTTCCCAGGAGGAGGGGACAATATGCCATGCAAGTCTACATGGGAAAATACCAGAGTTGGTCAGGAGGAAGGAGAGGGGAAAAAAGTGGGCAGAAGCCTTTATTGTGGTTTCCAGGAATGGCAAGGTAAGACAAGGTAAACAGTTTAGGATTGGATAGCTTGAAAATTTTCAGTGGGCTCTAAGCTATAGGGATGTTTCTTAGTTGTTTCATACCTGGCCCAGGGTGATTTAGGGCAGGAAAAATCCTTGTTGGCGGTGAGAGTTAGAGCTGGCTGAGGTATAGGCTTTGGATTGGTTGATTTGCATATGAAAAGTGAGCTCTACAAGCAAGTTGTTTATTATCTCTAGGAATTAGCTAGTCCTGGGAGGGGCAGGTTCCCCAGGGCCAGCAAGTCCCCCCAAGATGTCAGAGTCAAAATATAGAAAGTAAAAAATATGATTAAAATACAGATGTGGCTATTTGAATTTAAATAAATTTAAACTCAAAATTCAGTTTCTAAGACACACTAGTCACATTTCAACAGCTCAATAGCCTCCGGTGGCTGTATATGACAGCACAGAGAACATTTCCATCATCACAGAGTTTCTTAGATGGTGCTGCTGGAGACCATTGTTTCCATAAAGTACTAACTGTATAGCGTGGCAGGGCTAATGTGACAGTTTCCGCTCCCACAAACATTCCGTCTCGCATGTACTTAAAACCATCCAAAGCTTTTACCTAGTAGCAGCCTTCCTGTGCTTTTTGCATAAGCTATTCCTTTTGTCTGCCATGCCTTCCTACCCTCTGATATATGACTCATTTGTGTAAACTCTTTCAGACTGGGGTCAAACACGTTCTCCTCCAGAAGTCTTTCTTGATTTCACAAAGCAAAATTAATCACTTCCTCTTGTGCTTTCAAGCCCCTTTCCTCAAGATTCTTTTATTACACTACTGTTATCTATAAAGTTTCTTCTGTCGGCCTGTAAGAAAAGGAGCTATGTACTACTCTCCTGGAACAAAGCAGATACCTCAGAAATGTTTAATGAGTGACTTACTGAATGAATAATGTAGAGCATAAATGTCAATTCCTTTCTCACTCATCACATTGTACTGTAATTATTCATTTACGCTTACCTTCTAGATCAGGCAATTAATATATTAGATTGCAATTGTCCCCAACAGCCAGTATAGTCTTAAAATAGTATTCAATAAATGTTTGTGGAATGTAGAATAACATTACATAGTATACTGTAAATTAAATAATTATAAAGTCACAAGAGGTTAAATGCTCCAAGTCAAAAAGTAAATGAATGAGAATGTAAAGATGAAATCCTTAACTTATATTCTTAAGTTTAGCATTTCCTATCTTAACCCACAAATCTCAGGAAATAAATGGTATTAATACTATTTAAAATCTACTTCAGAAAATGTTGCTCTTCTGACACTTCCTTGGTAAAAACACTAGTCAGTCTCTCTTTCTCTCTCTCTCTTTCTCTCCTCTCTCTCTCCCCCCGAAAATAAGACCTAGCCAGACAATCAGCTCTAATGCATCTTTTGGAGCAAAAATTAATGTAAGACCCGGTATTATATTTTATATATACTATACTATACTATATTATATTAAAGACCCGGTCTTATAGTAAATTAAGACTGGGTCTTATATTAATTTTTGCTCCAAAAGACGCATTAGAGCTGATTGACTGGCTAGGGCTTATTTTTGGGGAAACACGATGTGTATATATATATAATATATATATATATTATATATATGTAATATATATATACCCTTTATATATATATTACATATATTACATATATATAAAGGGTATATATATATATAATTTACATATATTACATATATATATAAAGGTACTATTATCTCCTACAATGGAGTAATTTATATAACAGTTTTAGTACCATCTGCTTTTTAATGATAAACTTCAATTTAACTACAGAAAAGTTTTATAAAGGAAAATGATACAACCTATATAGCTCAATTAGAAATCATTTTACTTATTAAGGCTGACTTTTAGTGAAGAAATATGAAATACAGAAAAATCAAACAAGAAACTTTAAAAAAACTTTTAAGACCAGCGTTTTCCTATGAACCCATTCGATACATGTTGAGCTATTGCAGATATTTTAGATACTGTGAAGAAAAAACTATTACTTACTAATTGTTAGGTATAATATTAGGTTGGTACAAAAATAATTGCAGAAACCGCAATTATTTTTGTACCAACCTAATATATATTTTGTACAGTATATTTTTTATTTTTGTTGTTTTAGGATTTATCAAAAATAGCATTTATTTGTAAAAATTTAGAAAAGTATAAAAAATAAAATAACTTTCAATACCCCCCAGTCATGAGTCAGTAACAGTTTGTTGTAATTCTGGGGGGTTTTTTGGTGTATAACTATGTATGCTTTAAATACTGAAAAAAACAAAAAGCGAAATTGAGACCATATTGTATATACATTCTGCATCCTACTTTTTCACTTAATATTATATCAGAAACATTTCCCAATTCCTTAGTATCCTTTGGAAATATGCATTTTAACGGCTGTACCCGGCCATCACGTACCCCAATCATAACAGAAGATCTACAAGATGTCTGAGTCACTACTGTAGCCTCAGTGCCTAAATACTGCTTGGCTCAATTTATTTTATTTTAAATTGAGGTGTAACTTACAGTTCAGCCTATCGAGCTTTGTATTAAGTATTCAATTTGATGAACTTTGAAACTATACAGACCTGTAAACACCACCTACAACAAAATCTAGGGCATTTCCATCACTCTAGACACTGCTTTTGTACAATCCCCTTTTTCTGCATTTGTTCATCAATTTAAGTGCTTAATAAATATTTCTGAATGAAGAAATCTGAATAAAGAATTTGTTGTCAACGTTTTTACTATATAATTATTTACTATATAATTATTAAGTGCCTACTACTATGTGAAGAAACTGTGCTAAATGCAAGTGTAGCAGCTGTCTTATTTGTCCCTATGTACCCAGTGCTTCGTACAGTGCCTGGTACAGAGCAGGATTTCAAATACATAACTAATTCCCAGTTTATCTGTTGTATAAGTCAGATTTTCATAGACTTGGAATCAGGTTTCTCTGGTCTGTAAAATAGGAATAACAATAATTCATTCATTTGTTCCACAATACAAGTACCCGCCATAGTCCAAATACTGCACTAAGTGCTGGGGACACAAGCTAATAGTTACATACGGTCCCTGTTCTTATAGGGCACACATTTTAGAAGAAGGAGCTTTCCATCTTGTATGGAATAGATCTATAAAGGGTTACAGTACTGTGTAGTATGTATAATCATAAATAAGCAATACAGAGGAAGAAATGATTAACTCTTTGCAGGGATGAGCAAAGACTTTATGGGGAGCATTTGACACCTAAACAGGTTTCTGAAAGATGAATGAGTACAGGAGGGGACCCTAGGCAGATAGGAGGAGCACGTTCCACACAGGAAAAGCACCATAGGCAAAGGCACAGAGATACAACATACATGAAAAGTTTGGGAAACTAAGTGCTGTGGTATTGCTGGGATATAATGAAAGGAGAGGGGCTGTAGAAGTGAGCAGGTGCCAGATTATGAAAAGCTCTGATACAAAAGCGAACCACTGAAATATCTGAATATTTATGTAACTGGAAAATTGTTCATTTATGAAATCACACTGATATCAGATGGAAGATGGATTAGTGGAGAGACATAAGGAAGAGCAGAGAGGGAGGCTAAGAGGCAAGACAACCTGTTGGAAATCCACTGAAATAACCTAGAAAAAAATGTGAGCTGAAACTAAGGCAAAAAGAGGACAAATGGATCCCCTAATACTCCCTAGAACAATGTATGTGTATGAGTGCACACATTTTCTGAGGAAACAGTCTATAGCTTTCACTGGGGTAGGTCTGTGATCAACCCTCACTCACCTTGAAACAAACACTAACTCAGGTAGTCAAATCAATAGGATTTGGTGATTAAGTATGGAGCATGAGGTAAATGGAGGTAGTGGAGATCCTTCATGATTCCCAGATTTCTGGTTTCACTATCTGGATGTATGATGATACTGGCCTCTAATTAAAAAAACAAACAAACAGAATATAAGGGCAGCTTTAAGCAGAAAAAGAAAGTTCAGTATTGTAGAAGGGAAAAATATGAGGTGTCAACATCCCTAAAAAATGTAATGGAGAGACTAAAGTTGAACAGATAACAGCCAAGAGGTACACTGATAGATGGTAAAAGACATAGTTTTTGTTGAAAGAGAGTGAAACAGTTCCAGTGTGGAAGTAGCTCTGCAGGGCCTGAAAGATGCCCAATGTGTCTGCTCTCTCATCCCACAAAGACAAGGAGGGATAGAAAAAGACACCACTGAGAGAGCTACGGGGAGAAGTGCTTTCCTCAGGGAAAGCTTTGTTTCACTTAAGGCAAGAAGGTGCCTCAAGTATCAAGGGTTTTAGAAGGCAAGCCACAATTTGAAGATAAAAGTGTGAGAGAATATCAGGGGGTGGAGAAAGAAAGAGATGCATTTTTGGCTGCAGTTACGTCAAAGATGGAACTGACTGACCTCAACGTTCAATCCATTGAAAAGGTGCCCAGTTAGGCAACATTTTGTTGACTCATTTCAAAGTAGGACGCAATGCCCCTAAATTTGTCAGCTCTGACATGTTTGTGTTTCTCTGGGGAAAATATTATTTGTCTTTAAGAGCAAAACCATTACATTTCAAAGAAGCAAACTAGTTCAAGTGGGGAAGAACTATATTCAAAGTTACATAGCTAGCTTTTAAATCTAGAAGTAAATGATTTTCTGAGTTTAAAATAGGAAGATTTTTTTGTTGTTCTATTTTGAAAGTTCATATGACAGGGAAAGCTTTTTTAAAGGTCAAAGTATTAGAATACACTACACTTCCAAAGGTGGGAATCATACTAACTCATCTCAAAAGCCTCACTCTTAAAAATGTGACCTAAACTAAGATAAGTTGTTTCTAATAGATAAGGATTGTCTGTAAGTATTGTACAGTAATTAAGGATCTCCAAGTGTTATACTAAGAATGTAAAGTCATCATGAGAGAGATGATTGTTTTAAAAAAATTTCCTAGAGCTAAATAGGGAAGGAAAAACAGGCAACAATAATGTGGAACTGTGCCTTTTTTTGCTCTAATTGTCAACGATTAAAAAAATGAGTATATTTTTTGGTCTCCTAGACATTTTAAACAGTTGCTAAAAAGTTATCTTCCAGGTAACTTTCTTTCAACAAAATCTAAGCATGGATTCTATAAGACGCTCATTCAAGAGAGACAAATGTCATTAGATATTATAAATATTATGTTTTGAAAAGGAGATTCAGGGTAGAAATTGGTTGTTTTTCCTCCATAGTGCTTCAAAATAGATTTTGAAACTGCTACAGTGTGAAAAAACCTGTCTCATTTTTTTCATAAAGTAATTATTACAAACATGTTAATGTTTCCTAAACAAATAAGCAATGCAATGAGAACTAAATTGTAGACACATGTAATGGAACTTAAATGTGTAACACTGTTTATCAGAGTTATCATTATTTCTGAGAATCAGTCCTCACATTAAAAATTTAACAGTTTCGAAGAGGAAGTTACTATATATTATTGATGTAAGGGGAAAATGGTTTGTTTCCTTAATGCCTTTAATAGGAATTAAGTATTTGTTGACAGCAGGGTTCTTCAATTAAAAAAAAACCAAAACTTCCAAAATCTCCTAGCCACTAAGTGAAATATCATACTTTCTAATCTGCTTCAACTACACTCTAGTTACAGAAAATTAAAACTAATATAATTGGATTGGGTGGGAGTAAGGGGACATTTTTTTTTGACTGCTAAAAATTCAGTAATTTATGCAAATTATTAAAAAGTAAGCTGGCAACCAGGAACAAATATCACAAAATGATCAATCATTTTGACCTGGTATTATTATTTTAGTGACTACATCTAAGGGTATAATTCAAAAGAGAAAAATAATAATAATAATTGGTATTGGTATAGGCCTACTTACCAGTGAACATTAAAATCACAAAATATATAAACATTACGAATTTCCAGCTGCAGGGGAATGGGTAGGCCTATTGTGATGTTAATCTAAAATAAGATCATATAGTTGTTAGAACAAGATGAGGAATATATTAAAATATGTAAAGTAAGTAAAAGAAATGATAAGGGGAAAAAAGTCAATTTTACATAATTCCTGCAAATCTATCAGAATAAACTGGTAGGATTAAAAGATTTCAATTTGAAACAGTTTTTCCATTTTGTTACTTTTATGTGGCTTATGATGTTTAGATGTTTCTTTTTAACATTTATTATTCAGTTATCATGCTTTCTACTCAGTTACGAGCTTTCTACCCAATGCTTTAAAATCTAAAATGTCAAAATTTCACAATCCATTTGTCAACAGGGCAACTGTCTCTGTCCGTAATTCAAAGAATCTCTAGATTTGGAACAGTCATCTAGTTTACCCGTCTAAATCTATCCCCACCAGACATTTTTTTTTTCATCTCCAAGAGGGGCTATCTCCCAAAGCACCCTAATTTGTTTGAGGTAAATTTTCTTTAATTTAAAAAAAAAAATTTCAAAACGTCCTCGTACTGGAGCTGAAATCTATCTCCAAATAACTTTCACTATTCTGGTCCTAGTTCTGTCTTTTGGTCTATACAAAATAAATCTTCTAGTCTTTCAAATGCTGTATTTTAAGTAAGCTACCATACATCTCCAGACTGCCCCTTACCATCGTAATCAATCTGAGTCTGGTTTACAAATATCCCACGCACACTGTAATGCTTAGAACTGGACATTTTCCAAGTGTTGACTGCATTCTGGAAATTTTCATCCTCTAGATATGAAATCCTAAATTGTGGGCTCTTTTTCTGTAAAGGAGGGATCTTAAGTACAGAACGTTACCTATATTTATTGAATTTCATTTTCTAAGATTTGGTCCATCACACTAGTCTTTGAAGACATTCTGGCTAATGTATCCTTCCTCCAACTCGAGTTAGCCCAACTTTCTCCAAGCTCATAGTAACGGAGGTGACCTCAAATGCCCCCATGATAGGTCATCTCGCCCCTATGGGAATAGAGATTATTTTCTAGTTCTGTTACTAAATAAAACGGCCATATACATATTATGCGTATGTCTGTGTTTCTGTCCCACACACCCACTCACACCCACAACAAATGTGGGTAAAATCCAGCCGAGAACTGAGCCTGCCGGATACGCAGCGCCTTGGATAATGCTTTATCGTGCTTTACAACAAACAAGCACACTGCAGAGAGCGATGAAGATGGATGAGATGAAGGCGCCCCCAGCTCAGCACCTTCTATGGAAAAATCTGGTCTCCGTCCGCGAAAAGACACCGGAGATAACGACGAAGCCAAGCACCCGGTGTTGCCAACTACCGAGAGCGGGCATCACGCGAGCTCCACCGCGGCTGCGCCGGCGCGCGCCCACCAGCCTCCGCGCGCAGGGTCACGGGGTCACGCGCCAACTCGCCAGGCTCCGCTCCGCCCCTTGGCCCAAGAATTTTTGGACACCCCCGCACACACGCCCACCCCGACCCCGCCTTGGGGAGCGCGCGAGGATGGGGACTGCATGAAAGTGGGGATTACCTGTGAGCCGGGCGAACCCGGTAATGCTCTCGGGGACTGGGAGCCGCTTAAGGTATGCGGGGAGCTGCACTTTCACGATGCGGGCCACGCTCTCCAGCACCATCCTTGCCGGCGGCGTCCTTTCCTCTCCCAAGCCCCCGCCCCTCTCCAGCCGAGCTGCCGCGCCTGCGCCGAGAGCGGAGGCGACCGGTGGGCGCCTGAAGTCCGGGCCCCGGCGGCGGCAGCGGCGGCGGGCGGGGCTGCGAGTCCCGGGACGAGAGGTGACCTGCCCGGCGCCGATTGGCAGCGAGCGAGTGACGTGCGCGCCCGGTGGACGCCTAGGGGGCGCGGGCGGCCGCAGGCTCCGGAGCTGCGGGGACGGGTGGGTAGCGGGCCCCCTTTGGGTCTGGATTTTGAAGAGTGCCTTCGCGTTGGTCCTTTTACGTCTGTAGACGCCGGAAGCCAGCAGAAAGGATGCTGTGTCCGATGAGATAAAGCATGTGAGAGTGCTTTGTAACCGGAAAGGGCCTTTCAGAAGTGGATCTCTCCTGGCATCTCTGTTTACTTCGGCCCTTTTCCTCTTGGCCTCTTCTTCCTACAGGTTGGGCGCCGTGGCCTTAGGGTTACATGTTCACCTAAGAGGACCTCCATCCACCTCTACCCTAGCGGTGTCTAAGTTCGCTCCCTCATCCCTACAAGTCAGGTCTCTTAAAAAGAAGTTAAAATAGTCTACCTAAACTAGGGGCTGCTACAGCTCTGCCCCTCGGCAATTTCGTGCAACCCTGCTCCGAGGCCCCGAGCTTTTTGCCACTCAGTCAAGACCCGTGATAGTACTTCCTTAAATATTTTCAGTTCCTTCTGCAGATCAGTTCTTTTTTCGGTTAACTAAAACTGGGAAAGTGTTAGCGAATGTAAAACCGTCGGGTTTCCTTTATATTTTGTTGCAGGGCTTTTGCTACAATGTAAAGTATCCGTGAAGATCTTTCCATTTTAGTTATTTTTATTAACATCTTTAAAAACTTGAAGGATGTAAGGAGACAGCTTCACTCGCTTGAAACACCTCCCTTGACATGACTTTGTTTCATACTTTTGCCAAAGTCAAATATCCGAAGTAATGCATGCACTTGCTGCTTGCGTGTTGTGTATGTGGTGTGATATGTTAATTCAGTGTCTCATTACAGTGCTGAACCTTACTGGCCAGCAACATACTCGTATAGTACCAACGAACCTGCGCATGGTCCAGTTTTCATTTTATATGAGTTAATGTAACAGCCAGTTGTAATACATACATTTTATTTTTTGTTTTTCCCTTGGCGTTTTCATTTTAAAGTGAGAAAGGGAAGGAATTTTTTTAAAGCAATTTTCCACTCTCTGGACTAATATTTGTGATTGTCAGTCACTAAAAAAATAGCCATCAGTAAGAAAGTTAATTAGAATCTAGATAAGCTGATTATCTGTCATTTTATCCTGTTCAAAATTATCAAAGTACCATTACAATGGAAATTCTATTCTTCATATAATACAGGTTCATGTTCATGAGCTTGAACAATATAGAAGTGATTTACAAAGTGATGATTAAAAGGTTGGTGTTTACATTAAGATTTCCTTTCAATTACCTTTTGGGAGCTTACTTTTGGTATCGTGGAAGAAGGGCCCTGAAGCTTGTTTTTCTTGACTATGATGATCTCAAATATCCCAGTCCTCTGGACTGTTCTGTTGGTGGTTTTCGTTAATCTCTGTGGATCATAGAAATGAGGTAGGCATGGGTTGGGAGCCTGACACATTAGGGGAAGAAAAGCTTGGAGAACGCCACTAAATAATTGTCTCTTCATTAGAGGCTTTGTAGTCTTGACAAGGGCAAAGCAAGCTGTGCTGTTTGAGATTCCTAAGGCCTCTAAGAAGTTTTTCTTTAAAGGAATTTAAAAATGTATACCTCAGTTAAGAGCAATAACATAGTTAAATGCTCGTGCCAAATGTACAATTTGATGTCACCACCACCCAGATCAATATATATAGAATATATCCAACACCCGGAGAGCTTCTTTGTACCCCTTGTAACCACATCCACCTACTACCTACCCTACCACACCCCACTACCATTATTTTGTCTTGTTTTGCAGGTTCTTGAATTTCACATAAAAGGAATTATATAATAATGTAGTTTTGTGACTGGCTTCGCCTGAGCAATTTAGGTGGATATGGATAGCTGATTTGCTATTTCCAAGTAGAAGAAATATAGTGAGTGGAAGCCTATATGTATGATGGGCAAAACTTTTTTTTTTTTTTTCCAATTTGGAGAAGATGTGGATGCAACATTAGATATTTGTGATGTATTACCTGAGCTGTGCTAATGTATAAAAAGGAGAGTTTCTGACCTCACCAATTAAAAAAAGAAAAATCTTTACTGTGCATGTAGGGAATATTTTCTTAGATTTCCTTTACTTAAAATTTATATCTTGTTTTATTCATATTTTTAAATTTTCATTTCATTTCCACAACCCTTCCTTCTTGGCAGTATGTGAAACGGGGGCTGAAGATAATATCCTAAATAGAATAGGCTTATCCAACTACCTTGTGATGTAGTGCCCAACAAAATCTGGTTTTATTAGCATTAATTCTTATATTTAGACTCAATTTTTAAAAGACATAAAGATACTATGTAGTCAGAAAAGCCCAGACAAAATAATCAGTATGTGAGTAAAGTTAAAGGTGTAACTATTTAGTGTTAAAACTTGAATGAGGATCAATAATCTACTGTCTGCTTTGTGTCCTCGCTAGAAAGACCTACTCTCTAACCTCATGCTTTCCTTCTATAAGCAAACTCATCTAGTCCCGTGAATTCAAATATGATCAGTAAACTGATATAGCCTAAATCTCTATTTCCAGTCCAGATTTCTCTAGTACTACTAATCCCACATGTCTTCTGGATATCTCTGGGCATCTTTGCGCATTTTGCTATTGCTTTGCTCATCTTTGTCATTGATTTATGTTTTCTGGATAGTAATACCTGGCTTGTTGTATTTGATCTCTGTACATCTTCCTCCAGTCTATACCTTTTCTTTGACCTTTGTTTATGGTGTCTTTTTACATACTGAAATTTAGTTGGAATGTAGATAGATTTATTCATCTTTTCCTTTATATTTTGTGACTTGCAGGTCTTATTTAAGAAGTCATTTTTTACCTCAAAAGCACGAAGATACTCATCTATGTTTTTGCTAAAAGTTACAAACTTTTATTCTTTATGCTTAGGTTTTTAATCAACCCACTATTTTGTGTATAAGGTAGCGATCTAATTTATTTCATATGTGAACAGTCGATTTTTTTCTTGCAGCATTTATTGAATCATTTAAATCTTCTTCAATGGTTTATAATGTCACTGATCTCAAGTCAGTCAGGTTTCCACACAACCATGGGTTGTTTATTCTTCCATTGATCAATTTGTATGACCTCTGTGAGATTATCACACTATCATAATTCTACAGGTTTATAGTAAGTGTTAATACCCAGCTGGATATTAGTTAACTGTTAATATTCACCTGTTTTCTTCAAAATTATCTTGGGACTGCCAGGCCCTTTACTACTCTATATGAATTTCAGAGTCATCTTAACATCTATGAAAAAAACTTAGTTTTCTTGAAAATTCATTAGGGCCTCAGGTTCTCCTCTCTAATATGCTGTTATTGATGGTTGTTATGACTAGAAGTAATTTTTGGTGTGCTTAATGAATGGGTATTATCAGCAGGATCATCTTCATCATCATCAGTGAAGGAGTTTTTAACTCTGGTTTTGAGATGTTAAATTCAGAAATCCTACCTTCTGACCACACCGCACATGTTTGTTTGTACATCTTCTACTCCTTTACTCCCACTAAACTTATTTTGACTTCATCAAGATATTTAATGTTGAAACCATCTCTGTTTTTCTAGTCAGTGCATTCCTAGATTTATTATTTTTCACATTCTTCACAAAAGTTGCTCCAAATTTTCACTGTTGTACATTATTTATTTATTAAACCTTCTAATTTCTACTACCATGCTTATTTTGAGCTCCGATGACTTGATTTGCAGCTGCCAGAGAAGTTTTCTTTACCATCATCTTTAAACGTGGCTATAAATCCTCCTATACTTAGCGTCTGCCCTGTTCTTCAAGTCTGTCTGCTCTCTGTGCTCTAGAGCTCATCCTCCAAGACGTGGCTCCTTCAGTTATCTGCTCCCAAATTTACATTTTCTTGCTCTCTACTGGCCCTGTAAACTGGTGATTTCCAGCCTTTTAGATTTCACCAAGCAATACATTTTTTTAACTGAGAAAATCAACAGGTTTGCCAACTTTTTATTTTGTCAAGAAAAGATATGTACAAGCAATATATATATAATATTATATGTCAACTATAATACAATTTTAAATATAATATTGTATATCAACTATAATTCAATAAAAATAAATAAATGAAAAGCAATATAACAATAAAAAAACTACTACCGTGTTTCTCCAAAAATAAGACCTAGCCAGACCATCAGCTCTAATGCGTCTTTTGGAGCAAAAATTAATATAAGACCCAGTATTATATTGTATTATATCCAGTCTTATATTAAAATAAGACCTGGTATTATATTATATTATATTATACCCAGTCTTATATTAAAATAAGACTGGGTCTTATATTAATTTTTGCTCCAAAAGACTCATTAGAGCTGATGATCCGGCTAGGTCTTATTTTGGGGGAAACACGGTACCATCTACTGGTTAAGACCACAGACTCTGGAGCTAGACTCTTTGGCTCTGCCAGGGTAAATTATATAACTTAAAAAAATGTAGATAATATCTACCTCTTAAGGTTATATCGTATGTACTAATTCAGTGACTTAATATAAAGCATTTAAAAACAAAACCTGGCGCGTATGCATGCACAGCAGTGTTATCTTTCATCATCGTCATAATGACTATTTTTTACACATCATCAACACGTCTTTTTCATTATAGCTGCCCTTGTTTTGTTTTTCACAGTGGTTGCTCTAGGGCTGCACTTACAGTCAGTGTAATCGGGCAATGTGTCATTGCTAGCAGAAGTGGCTCTTGGGAATCTAATTAAGATTTCTGTAAGTATAAAATGCTTAAGGGGACCCCATGCAGATTTCTGGAGCAAAGATCTTTCTCTGTGTATCTCCCATCTCCCCTTACTCTACAAAAATGATAATTAGATAGACAAAGCACAGATTGTACAAGTTTATTGCCAGAAAAAAGCAAGTTTCAAATGCTTCAAAATTCTGAAGGAAAGTTACTTCTAATTTAGAATTCTATACAGCCAAAACTAGCAATCAATTGTGAGGCTAGAATGAAGTTATTTTCAAACCTAAAAGGTCTCAAAAAATATGCATTCCATGCATCCTTTCTCAAGAAACTAATGGAGGATCTATATACCACCTATATGAAGAGTAAACGAAGAAAAATTAGGACATGTGATTTAAAAAAAAAAAGATGAAACCCAAAATAAGAGAGTGGTAAAAGGTATTGCTGACTGATGGATTGGAACAGTAAGATGAAATTAATGGACACCTAATAACGTTTGAACAAATTGAGAGGAGACTTACCCTTCTGGGCTATAGTTTGGGGTTAAATTAATGATTATTACATGAGAGGCTAAGCAAAGTTTTTAAAAGAATTTTTATTAAATCCATTTCTTCAAACATTTTTTAAGGGATAAACAAAACTTATTAAAAAGTTTGTTTTGATTTTGGTGCTTAGCATTCTTACATTATACTTCCCTTTTGTTTCTGAGAAACCATATTTTAACTGTCTTGCCTTACCCACAATTTTAAGAGAACACACAGCAAACTAGAAATAAGAGCAAAATTAGAGAAACAAAACTAGAATCTAAATTAATAACGTGGCAAACCTATTTTAAAGTCATATTTCATAACACTTTGTGGTACTAAAAACAAGCGGTGTATGGAGTCACCTAATAGAAAATTCCTAGAGACACGTGGTAGAATAGAGTGAGCTTTGAAAAAACCTTCCTTCCCTATAAATGTGTGAGTGTATATGGAAAGGCCACTTTTGCTGTCATTGACTAGAAAAAGATTACAGTTAAGAGGTAAATATATACATCGTTATATGCATACATACATAATAAAAAGCTTAATTCTGTAGATCTTCAAACTTTCTTTTTTAGAAGCCACCTTTTTGCCTTAGAAATTCCATGCTTACTGTAATTTTCTTATATAATAATTAAAATAATAGGGCAGGTTCTTAATTATCTCAAAAGTTTATGGAACTAGCCTACTCCAAGTGCTGAACTAGGCATTAAAGAAAACAGGAATGTGACTAATGCTTTGTGATACCACTGTTGTGCCCAGAATAAATTTTAGATTTAATAATATGTTGCTTTATATTATGTTTTGTTTATATTTTACCTTTGAGCTTGTAAACACAGATATAGCTGCATTTTTTATGTAATAATGCTTTTCAGATTAAAAGTACCCAATAGTACCTTGTTAATGGCTGATTTGTTAAGAAAGTATATAGGTTATAAAAACTCTACAAATAATTTAAGGACATACACCTAGTAGATGGATAATTTTCTGGTTCCTCCACGTCACGTTAACTTAAAACAAATTTATCAATTATGACTATTCACATCTTTTCAGCCACATTTCCCTTTTGTTCTCATAATTCTTAAGCATATTGGTTTTTTGCTGCTCCTGATTAACATACTATTTTTGATACATTACTTCTTTAAGTCAGAAACTTTAAATTCCACTTAAGACTTTCTAATGTGCAGTTTTCTTCAGTATTAGCACATCTGTTCAAACTAATTTCATTTGCTACCTTAGTACTAATCATTTTATTGCTGGACCAGAGCGACAGCCTGCCTGATATTTGACCTCTAGCCTCCAATTCTAAAAATCCTCTACAAAGTTTTAAAAGTAGTTTTTCTAAATGAAGTTTTTTAAAATTTACTTTGTTTTAGAGCAATGCTAGGTTTACAGAAAAATTGGGCAGAAAATTCAGAGTTCCCATATGACACCCCCACACACATACTCAGTTTGTCCTATTATCAACATCTTGCATTAGTGTGATACGTTCACTACAAACCAATATTGATATTATTAACTAAAGTCCATAGTTTATATTGGGGTTCACTCTGTGTTGTAAGGTTCTGTAGGTTTTGGCAAACGCATAATGTCATGTATCCAGCATTATAGTATATAGAATAGTTCCATTGCGCTCACCACCACCCCTGCTGCAAACCTGACAAC
Source organism: Rhinolophus sinicus (assembly GCF_036562045.2). Classification (NCBI taxonomy): domain Eukaryota; kingdom Metazoa; phylum Chordata; class Mammalia; order Chiroptera; family Rhinolophidae; genus Rhinolophus; species Rhinolophus sinicus. The sequence goes on from NC_133752.1 coordinate 33,927,243, forward strand.
CACTGAAATTTTTATTATCTCTAGAATTTTACCTTCTAAATGAAATTTTGACTGTCATTTGAAATCTCAATCTCTGGAGTAGATCCATATGTGTGAAGAAAAAAGCAAGCTGCAAAAATATATATAGTATTTATAAAATTTTAAAACCATATATACATATATTTAATTGTGCATAGAAAATTTCTGTGGAAGGATATATAGAAAAATGATTACTTCTGTGGAAAGCAGAATGGGGGAAGAGATGATGAGGTCTTTTACTTTCTGCTTACCTTCTATTTCATTTGAATTTCTTACCATGTACAAATATTATAATTTACAATATTTTCATTATAAAGCTTTTTTAAAAAATCTCTGAAGATTTCTTTCAAACATGAAATTACTGAAGACCACAAAGGAAAAGATCAAGAGATTTTAACTGCATAAAAATAATAAAATTCTGACCCTCAAAAGCATCATAAAATCGTATCCACCCTTCTATTTATCCATCTGTGATGTTCTGTAAGCTCATTATTTTCATGCCTAATATCCTCACATGGATTTTTAATGATTTCTTGTTTCTTTACACATTACTAACCTCCCACCCATCATCTTCTTGACTCCTATTTTAGGCTTAGTTTCATTTTTAAATTGTGACCCTTTTCAGCAATACCAATCTGCCTTACCCTGCTCTATTTTTATAGCAAATATTACCTTTTAAAATGGTGTGTTCATTAGATACCTAGTTGTTTGTATGTTTTTCTATCTGTCCCCCATGTCATTTCCAACCACAAAAGATACACAAGAATAAAACTTTTTGTCCTGTTCACAGACTCCTCAGTGCCTGACACTTGGTAGGTGCTTAATAAAAATTTGTTAAATGAATAACTTTTTAAATGATTAATTTTTTAATATTAACTGTATGTGTTCCTTTAATTCTGCTTCAGTTGTTATATGTTGTTTAGTTTGTTGTATTACATCGTGAACATACTCCTCAGGTGTCTAGATATTGTGGTCCACAAGTTCATGTTCTCTACTACCCTTTCTGATAATGGATATGGAGGAAAAGCAAAAGGGCAGAACTTCCCACAAGTTTCAGAATTAGAGAGTAGAGAGTGCTTTGTCTGCTGCTGTTTCACTGGTTCACTCCGCTGATAAGGAATTGCCTTGACACTCAAAATCCAGCGAAGTCTTGTAATCCCCCCAAACCCTGGAGGTTTGGGGAAGGACTGGGGGAGTCAGTGTCCCAATGCTCCAGAGTATCTGGTCAGCCCACACTCTTTTTCATCAGCAACTCACTTCAACAGACCCTTTATATTTTTTTACACGGGGAGGCCTGATCTGTAGCAATCAGTTGTCTGGCACTGATAGTGCCAAAGCAACGTGGGGAAATGGCAGGAACAATACTTAAAAACTTATTCCTTACCCTAAGTAGGGTTTCCTCAGTTTTTGATCTTATTCTTCAAGCCCTTGTTTCTGTAGTTATCCAGAGTTGATTTGGAGGAAGGAAGATAACAGCCCTTACATAAGTTCTCTGTTTTCTCAGGAACCATATATGTATAAGAAACCTACTTTAAATATAAAGACAGGTTAAATGTAAAAGAATGGCGAAAGATCCACCAAGTTAATACTAATCAAAAAAAGCTGTAGTTGCTATAGTCAGATAAAACAGACTTCAGAACAAGGAAAATTACTAGGGATAGAGAGGGGCATTACATAATGATAAAGGCATCAGTTCTCCCAAAAGATGTAACAGCCTTTAACGTGTGTACATCTAACAGAGCATAAAATAGCTAAGGCAAAAACTGATTGAACTACAAGGAGAAATAGGCAAATCCACTGTTACAGTTGGAAACTTTATCACCTGTCTTTTCAGTAATCGAGATCTAGCAGGCAGAAAATCAGTGAGGTTATGCAGATAGTTGAACTGTGTAGTACCATCAATCAACGAGACCTAATTGGCATTTATAGACTACACCTGACAACAGAATACATTCTTCTCAAAATAGACACGTTAAAGTAACTTGTATGCAAAAAGATAAATAGTTCAAGTTAATTGGTATACAATAAACTTAAAAAAATATTTTCAAGGAGATTTAACATCTCTTATACAGAGCTCTTAGAAATTTGCCTTACCAAAGGTAATCACTATCCTGAATTCTAACACCAAAGATTAAGTTTGCCAGTGGTTAACCTGTGTATATATTGAATACATAATGTATGCTTTTGGGTCTGTCTACCTTCAACACTGAGATTCATCCATGATGTTACCTGGAGCAGTTCATTCATTTTCATTGCTATATAGTATTCTACATTATGAATATACCACAACATATCCATTTTACTGTTTCATAGACAGTGGAGATGTGTCTATTTTGGTACTATCTTGAGGAATGCCAGTAAGAACATGCTGGTGTACGTCTTCTGCCTACATATGTATGCATTTTTGTGGGGTTCCATTATACCTAATAATCCATTTGAAGATTTTTCTTTTGGAAGGGGTGGGTCCTTGAAACTTTGGACTTAGTGGTTTGAAGGTCTTAGTACTCAAGGGAGGAATGCTTCCTAGGAAACATGGTTTCAATGAATTTTAAGTGGATACTGCTCACTGGCAAGTTTGGTCTTTTCTGTCACTAACCAACAGGGAAGGGGATGACTCTACTTGGTGGGAGTGAGGCAAACTTTTTAACATGGGAAAGTTGGATTGCTGCTATACAATGGAGTAAATAGAACTATATGTGGAATGGAGGGTATTCACTGAGATGCTTCTTAGTATTCTCTTGGTCCAATAAAAACCTAGGGTAACCCGAAAAAGACCTCCACTAGGACTCACAAGAATGAATGTTTGGGTCACCCGCAAACATGTTTGGAATGTTTGGGAAACCTGGACTGGGTGGTGAAAACAACTATTTATTAATTTAGGCCTCATGACCAGCTAAAAAGCAGGTTTTATGAAACTATGATTGTTTTGTTACTTGTTTCATTTCTCCCCTACCATATATGAAAAATTCAGGGGTGGCAAATGTTTTTGGTTTCAGGTAAAAGTATGACTGAATTGATACACCCCATGGTGATTTCATAGCTGATGGGAGGAGATTGCATGGTAGAAAAGAAGTGAGGTGAACATATTCTCCCTGCTCCCTCCGATAGAGGTTACCTTGAACCTGATGTGTACCTTGACCAAAGGTCATTGCCTCTCTCAAAGTGAACTCCACAATTGTCTCCTTCCAGAATCTGGTTAACTACTTCTGTCTCCAGGGGCCTAAGTGTGGTACAGCTCCCATGCTGTTAGCCCTGGGTTACAGAACTATTCCTGTAATTCTCATACCCTGCACACACATTTGTACTTAGTCCCTTTGTAAATAAACCTTCCCTAAATGATCATGAGTATTTGTTTCCTGTTAGGACTCTCACAATCTTTTTATCTCCTGTGTTCCTTCTTGTCTAAAATCTGCTTGGCCATACCATCTTTCTGTTAGTTTTTGTATGATATATCTATTAACTTTAAGCTTTTCTACATCCTAATATTTAAGATTTGTCTCTTGAAAACAGGTTAAAAGTGTGTCTTTATAAATCCAACGTGACAGTCTTTGTCTTTTAATTGGTATAATCAATTGTCATTTAGTATAATTACTGATATATGGGGTTTTAAAGCTGCCATCCTGTCTTTTGTCTCACCTGTTTCTTCACTCTTTTTTCTCTACTTTCTTTGGGACTGATCAAGTTTTTTTATTATTATTCCATCTTTTTCTTTTGATTAACTTTTTAATTATGTTTGTTTTACTATTCTTTTATTAATTACTGTAGAAATTAGAATGTGCGTCCTTGACTTCTAAAAGCCATGTCCATTAGTACTTTATCCACTTCGTGGACAATGTGAACAGCTTAGACCACTTTAACTTTTTTTTTTAATTAAAGTTTATTGGGGTGACAATGGTTGGTAAACTTACATAGGTTTCAGGTGTAAAATTCTGTTATACGTCCTCTGTATATCACATTGTGTGTTCATCACCCAGAGTCAGTACTCTTTCCATCACCATATATTTGACCACTTTAACTGTATTTACCCTCTCCTCTCAATTTATGTTGTTATGTTTTCAATCTGTGTTTCTAACACCATATGTATTAGCATTGTTTCATAAAGTTAACATTCATGGAGATTTACCCATGTATTTCTCACTTGCATCGCTTTTTGTTGCTCTTCATCCCTTCCAGAATCTGAGAGCTTCCATTTCTCTCTGCTCAAGGCTGCACTTTCTTCTAAGGCAAAAATGATGACAACAAATTCTCAGTTTCTGTGTTTGAAAATATCTTTATTTTGCCTTAATTTTTGAAGGTTGTATTACTTGAATGAATTCTAAGTTCGCAATATTTTCTTTTAGTACTCTGAAGATAGCATCATTTTGATTGCAAAGCAGATGTCTTATTGTCATTCATTAGATAAAGTAACATCTTTTTCTTCTGGATGCTTAAATTTTTCCACTTTGGTTTTCAGCAGTTTTACTGTGATGTGCTTAGGTGTGATTTTCTTTGCCTTTTTCTTGTTTAAGGTTTAAAGTGCTTTTTGAATCTGAGGCATAATGCCTTTTGCTTATTTTAGACATCTCTTCAAATATCACCACTTTGTTACATTCTCCTGCCTCCCCTTCTGGGTCTTAATTATACTGCATTAGACTTTTTTTCCCCTCTATACCATATCTCTTTCACATTTTTTTTTTTTACATTTTTTCATCATTTTGTCTTTCTGTAAATCTGTCTGCATATTTTCTTCTGAACTTCTTCCAATATCTAATTTTGTCTTCAGCTCTGTATAACTAGCTATTAAATCCATCCATTCGGTTTTTAATTTATATCTTTCAAAAATATAATTACCATTTGGTTGTGTTTCCATTCTCTATAAACATTCTTACTCCTATATTTTAAGTTCCTGAGCATATTAATTATAGTATTTTAAAGTCTCATAATCCCTGTGGGTTCTGTTTCTATGGTCTGTGTTTCTCTGGTTTTGTCATATTTTCTCCTATACCTGATTACTTTTATGTGTACTGATAATTACATATAAAATATCATAGAGGTATTTTGAGGCTCTAGATAGCATTACTTTCCTGAGAGGATTTTTAGTTTCTTCTATTAGGCAGCTAGACTACGGCCATTAGCAGACTCAGATCATCACAATGCAGTGAAGGCCTGAGACGATTCAGTCCTTGCCATTTCTGATCCATTTTCAGTTCACTCTGATTCCTAGGGTATAGCCCTTCAGGATCTCAGCTGAAAGACTGAGGTGTTTATCTCTATTTTTTTTTTTTTTTTTAATCTCTTCCTTGATGAGCCCTAAGCTCCAGTTTCTCTCCCTTCCCACCCCCACCTAGGCCTGTGAGCTTGCAGAAAGCTCTTCACCTCAGTTGCTTTTGGAAGAGACGACGCCTCCAGCAGAAACGGGGCCCCAAAGGCTGTGAGCATTACTTCAGCCTGTCTCTTCTCTCCTAGCCTTGGCCCTGCAGTCCTCACCGATTTAGTAGTTTTCCAGTGGCTTTAAAGAGATGTGTTTTGCTTAGGTCCAGATTTTCTAGTTGTTCTCAGCAGAAGCATGATCAAAACCACCTACTTCTTCATTATGAGAAGCATAACTGCAGAGGACTCATTTTTAATGTCAAAAAATTTACTAGAGGGGCCGGCCCGGTGGCTCAGGTGGTTAGAGCTCCATGCTCCTAACTCTGAAGGCTGCCAGTTCGATTCCCACATGGGCCAGTGGGCTCTCAACCACAAGGTTGCGGGTTTGACTCCTGCAACTAGCAGCGGCAACTGGACCTGGAGCTGAGCGGCGCCCTCCACAACTAAGACTGAAAGGACAACTTGACTTGGAAATAAGTCCTGGAAGTACACATTGTTCCCCAATAAAGCCCCGTTCCCCTTCCCCAATAAAAATCTAGAAAAAAAATTTTTTTTTTAATTTACTAGATGCTCCCTGCATCCTCTCCATCAAAACACATAAGGTAACAGTTGTACATATGTTTAGTCTGTAGATAAACTATAAATAAATATATAACATATGTATATGTTTTATATACATTATTTCTATATAATATGTAGTAAGTGTCCAGGTCCCCTGCAATAACTCCTCAGGGATTTGTAACTCAAAGAAGGGAAATACAGCTGAAAGCAAAAGAATAGTCTCAGGAAAGTTAGAAGTATGTTTGAAGGAACATGAGCCCAGTTTCATTAGAGATTTCATGTATAAAAGCAGAGATAAAGTTCTGATTTTTATTTTTATACAATAGGAAACCACTGAAAACTTCTTGTTGTGGTACCTTTTAATAAAAGCTGTGTTTTGTCTGATAGTGATATGTAAGGTAGGCCAGAGAAGTAAGAGTAGCTACAAAGAGTAGCTACTAGGAATCTACAGTAATGGACCAAGTATGAGTTGATGAGAAGCCTCATAGTGTAATGAAAAGAATGCTGACATTAAGAATCACAGGACTTGTAGTCACTGGTCCTGTCAATTTGGCAAGTAATTTAACCTGTCTGATTCTGCTTCCTATTCGCATGCCAGTCACCATGTAGGCCTTCAATAGAATGATGAAATGTTAATAAGTTTTGCTTAACTCACAGAGTGGTTATGCAAATGTAATGATGACTATCTTTTAATGCACGTTATAAAACTTAAGGTGTAATATGTATTTGAAGGCTCAAAGAAGTAAAAATGGAGACTGATAAGAGAAGAGTGAAAGAAAAGATTACTCCAATATATTGAATCTTGGTGACTAGAAAATATATTCGCCTAATTAGGTCAGTCAGAAGAGGAACTGATTTTGTAAATCAGGACAAGGTGAGGGAGAAAATAGTGATTTATTTAATTTTAATTGTGGAAATGTTCAGCAGGAAATTCTCTGTTACATTTATTAGTTTCATGTATACCTAGATATTTTTCATGTGAGATTATTCAATCTCCTTCATAAAATTTTAAGTCCCTAGAGAGAGGAAGAAGTTAACTCCTTGGGAATTTGTATTCCTTTATTTTTAATTTTTAATAAAAGCCTGTACCTGCTAACTGATGAATTTTATAAAGTTCCATCTACTTTTTCCAATTTATTGGGAAAGTGATTATATAGGGCATTGATTAAAGATTGTTTGGTCCCTTAAACTTAATACCAAACTGCTATTCTTTATGTACATCACTCTAAATAGTTGTCACTACTAGTACTTTAAGGTACTAGTACCTTACTATAATCCAGGCAAACATTTTCTTTACCTTCTGTTTGAATTCCATGTAAGACATAACAGATGTCTTACTGAATGTCCCGTGTATGTTTCTTTTATATTTTAAATATATATGCCTTTCATTTAGACCTTGAAATTTAAGATGGTTTCTAGTCCTTTGAAATCCTTAGTTTCTCCCAGTACTTTTAAAAGTTACATTGTAAGGGACATTCAACCATAGCAGTAGCTCTGTTTTTTTGCACTAAGAATTTGTCCCCCCCAGTTTGATTATCTCTGGACTGCTATATAGTATGTTACTGAATCTGTAACGTTAAATTCCCAATAACACCCAATGTCTTTTGTAAATTTGGATTTCAAAAGTCTTTCATCCACCTTTTAAAAAGCTGATTGGGTGTTTAGAATAAACTTTCCTCTTGTATCATTGTTTGCTCCCTCTCATTTTAGTCTAGTTTGCTCCTATCTTATGTGAATAGAAATTTGGTTATACAGAGCTGTTTGCCTTTCCTATATTTTCGTCCATTACAATTTTTTGTATTTAACAGCCCTTCTAGTTCTATTTGAAATAAAATATTTTACGTATTTTGTACTTGGAACCACAAAAATAATGTGCCAGCATCCTCCTTTATCCATTAGACTTTGGCATTCTCAACCTGAGGGAACTTAGAAGTAAGAAAAAAAACTGAGCAGCAAGGAAAATAGGTGTTGTAAGCTTTATTCTGTAGCAAAAATATTGATCTGTTCTTGAGGAATTAAATGTTTCACAAAGGTGAATTCTCCATGTAAGTCAGTGCAGTTTGAATGGCACTGTCATTTCTGGTATGCTGGTAAATGTCTTCAACTAATTCTCCATGGGAAAAAAAAGCTCTGATTGTGGTCTTTGCAAATTTCTCTGGGGTAAATACTCCCTTTGTGCCCCATATCAAGCAACCACAGGACATCACTGAATGTAGAATTGCAAAGAGGTGTATACTATCTAACTATAATACTCCCACCCTGTGGATACAATAGACATAACCATAAAAACACAGATAATAGTAAAATGTTATACAATGATTAGGAAGTGAATTTTGAGTATTTATTATTAGGTCTTACATATTGGATTTTAATATAATTGTAAGATTATACAATTATTTTTTAATAATGGTTGTTTTAAGCAGTCAGCCTGCAAACTTCCTAAAAAATTTAAAATCGGCACTCATAAGTCAGCATAAGCCAGCTCTAGAATATTACTGCCTATACTCTTAGTTTTGGAAGTGACATAGGGACTAGCCAGTATGAATTGATGTGGTTGTGCTAGCTAATTATAGAAAAACAAACTTAATACTCAGATTTATAAAGTCAACCCTTCAATGCTACCATCTCACAAAGTCCTTCATGCCTTTTTCATGTTCCTCTATGTATATGTTACCTTGTTATGACTTTATTACTTTTTTAAATCTTTTAAGGCTCCTGTGAATATTTAATATGTGTTGCCTGTAAATAAGTATTGACAAAATAAACCCAATAAACAATGGGCAAAAAATATAGAGAAAGAGATTTCTTCAAAAAGGTATACGGACAGCAAAGCAGCGCATGAAAAGATGCTCAACATCATTAGTCACTAAGGAAATGCAAACTGAAATGACAACGAGCTACCACTACATACCTATTAGAATGGCTAAGACTCAAAAGACTGATCATAACAAGTCAGGAGGAATTGGAACTCTCTTACACAGCTGGTGGGAATGTAAATTGATACAACCACTTGGGAAAATAGTTTGGCACTGTCTTAAAAAAAATAAACATATACCTACCATATGATCCAGCCATTCCACTCCTAGCCATTTATCCAAAAGAAATTAAAGCATATGTCCATACAAACACTTATACAAGAATATTTACAGAAGCTGTATTTGTTATAGACAAAAGCTGGACACAACCCAAATGTCCACTGACAGGTGAATGGATAAATAAATAGTGGCATATCCATACAAGGAATACTACTTAGCAATAAAAAAAAATGAACTATTGAGACACACGACATTGATAAATCTCAAAATAATTATACTAAGTGAAAAAAGCCAGGCAAGAAAAGAGGGCTTACTGTATGATTCTATTTAAATAAAATTCTAGAAATGCAAACTAATCTATAGTGACAGAAAACAGATCAGTGATTTCCGGTGGATGAGGGGAATGAAGGGTGGGAAGAACAAGAAACGGTTTACAAAGGAGCACAGGGACATTTGTGGTTATGCATATGTTCATTATTCTGATTTTGGTGATAGTTTCATGGGTGTGTATACATGTCAGCTTACCAAGGACTGACTATATAAATCTGAGTACATTTTAAGTATGTGCAATTTATTGTATGTCAATTATATTTCTATAAAGCTGTTAAAAAAAACACATAATCACCATGGTCTGCCCAGTGAGATAAGGAAAAGGCAACTGCTTTGTTCTGGATAGCACGTTTCCACCTTTCAGGATAAAACCGTATTTAGAGGTTCTTCAGGCAGCCCTAAGCACATTTCTGGTTTATACTGAGATGTCAGGCAACTGAAATTCTCATGTCTTTATCCCATTTCTGCTGTTTACCAGATTCTCTGCCTCCCTTTACATTTGTCTCTAATATATTTCATATTATTTGTTTTACACATGACTATTATTTATAATGAGGCTTCAGTATTGACAATCACTAGACCGTTTTTTAGACTGTTTTGTGAACACTGGACAGCCACCGAACCACCTGAGGCATCCTGAGTGGGCATGGGGACTGGAGATGGAGGCAAAGTGATAAAGAACCTGAGAAGGCAAGGCTTCTGCCTCCAACCCAAGCAGCTTCTGAGTTTTTCAGACTTAAGGGCTCCTCAGGGAAAAAACAAAGTATGAAAATCATCCAAGCCAAGCTCAGAGCCTGATGCATAGTAGGTGCTCGATAAATATCTGCTGAGTGAATCTTGACTAAATTCAAAATGCCTCTCTCATTTCTTTCTGCACTCCCTCTATAACTGGCATATAAACTTTTATTCTGTCATTTGAATTTCTTGAGATGGAAACATTAATTTTTGAGAAGGGTTGTTGATTTTACATTTAAAAAAGCACCAATAAATATAATGTAGTAAAGTGTACCATTTTCAAAAAGCACTGATTTTCAAATATTAACACATTGATTAGCAATGCAAGCCCCTATTAACAGATCATATGGGTATTAAACACACACACATGCACACACACGGGTTCTAAAAGCCGAGGGGGGAAAAAATCATACAACCACATGGAAAATTGCCCCTACAAATTCATGATATCCTACCTTAGGCCCTTAACAAGGCCTTTTATCTTTTCTTTAGTTAGTTCTTCAGTTTTCCTCCTCAGAGATTCCAAACTTACCTACTTTTCTCATGCCCAGCTCATTGCGATTACATAGCCTTCCTTCCTCTTTTACTAAGTTGAGAACACTAAGTAATAATGGTCAACTTCCTGCCTCCTCCCACCTAAAATTTATCTTCATTTTTACCCATTCTAATCTTATTCCCTCTAGTGTCAGATAGGTTTACCTTGTTCAAAGTCAAATACAGTTGACCCTTGAATAACAGATTTGAACTGTGCAGGCCCACTTACATGCATTCTTTTTAAAAAAAATAAATACCTGTATTGTTTTCTATCTGCTGTTGGGATCTGCAGGCCAGATGTACTCACTGATCTATGCCATTTTTTATAGAGGACTTGAATATCTGGATTTTGGTATTCATGGGGTCCTGGAACCTGTCCCCTGAAGATACCAAGGAACAACTAAGTTTGGGGGGAGTCAAAAGTTCTTTGTGTATTTTCAACAGTGTGTGGGGGGCTCAGCACCCCAACCCCCATGTTGTTCAGTGTCTATTGTACTCTATTTTTTTACCTACAGTCACATAAAGAAACTGGCTCCATCCATTAATTTCTCTGTTCTTTATCTCATCTCTCTCGATTCGTTTAGATTATAAATATACTCAAATCTCTCCCATTTAAAAAAAAAAAAAAATCCTCCTTTGACCCTGAGTTCCTTTAAGCTAATACCCTATCTTGTAGCTTCCTATCGTGGCCAGGCTCTCCAGTTTTTCACTTTCTAACCTACTTAAAATATGTCAACATGACCCCACTAAAATTCTGGGTCATCTGTGACAAAATTTGACAAATTCCTAATCCTTAGTATATCTGAATTTTCTGTACCATTTGTCATTTGGTATTTGGAATAGGTAGTCAAATATTTTTTGGGTGAATAAAGTGGGAATCAATGGAGGGAAGAAGTTGCTCTTAAACTCAAGGGTACCCAATGAGTTATAAATAGCTGTAATAGCCAGAATGATGTAACCCCTCCCCGATCCCCAACAAAAATGGCCACATTCCAGTCTCTGGAACCTGTAAATTTGTTACATAGCACGGGTGAATTAAGGTTGTGGATGGAATTAAAGCTGCTAATCACCTGGCCTTCAAGTGAGGAGATTATCCCAGAATAGTCATGTAGGCCCGATAGAATCACAAAGGTCCTCATAAATGAAAGGAGGCAGAAGAGTGTGCCCGAGTGATATGATGTGAGGAAGACAAGCCATGGTTGGCTTGGCAGATGGAAGGGGGTCATGAGCCAAGGAATGTTGGTGGCCTCGAAAAGCTGGAACGGGCAATAAAACAGATTCTGCCCTACAACCTTCAGAAAGGAATTAACCCTGTTTATATCTTGAGTTTAGACCAGTGAGACCCATTTCAGACTTTTGAGCTCCAAATCTGTAACTGTGCTGTTTTAAGCCAACTTTTATTAGTGTGTTACATCAAGGAAACTATAACAATAACCATTCCTAACTTTCCTTTAAAATATAATTGAATGTTATGATTTTTTTCTATTGAGTCTAATTTATTTAGTGGGCACTTGGGGGTGGTGATAGAAAGGAAACCAGGATCAAATGAAAGTTCTTTAACTCTTCATCACTTATGCTACTCTCTTACTAACCTTCATACTCTCAACTGCTTACTCATAATCATATATAAGTACTAAAGTCCTATTACCATAAATAAAAACCTTTATGAAAACTTAGGGTGCTTTAAGAACAAAAGTATAAGGAAAAAAGAATCCTGTGAGATTGTACTTTTCCATACTGAGCAGGATAGAAAGAAAACTTGCTAGTTCCTGTCAGGAAGCAATTGATAATGGCAGTTGAGAGGAATGTGGATGAACCAATTGGCATTGAAAAAGAAGGGGGTCGCAGAGCCAATCTAAACCACACGGTGACACCTAAGGTTAAATGTAGATTCCTTGGCCACCAATCTCCAACTTTCTAAAGCTTTCATCCTACAACTCAGTATGACTTTACTGTAAATCCAATCCTTCCTGCTTTGCTTGAGTACTTGCCCTAAGGCACAGTAAGTCATTACTGTTGCTTGAAGCTAGAATTTCTCACTAACAAAATAGAAAGGTAAGATACCTCATTCTGATGGGCAGAGGGGTAAATCCATTCCTGCTGTATCAGTTTGAAACTGTGGAGCATTTTCTCATAGGAACATAACACAGAGAGTGGTTGGCCTGGAGACATAACTACTTTTCTATTAGAAATTATGTTCTGAGTTCCAGAACAGGAATGAACCTTAAAATGTTATCTAAGCCTTTCCTTTCTTTACTTTCACTTTATAATCCCGTTTATTTATCTGTCCTCCCTGCCTAGGATTTCTTGAGCTTGACTCTTCTCAAGAGTCATCAGATCAGACAACAAATTTGACTTTAGGTATGTGACAAAAGGATTTTTATAACCTCTACATCAGTGTTTCTCAAACTAGAATCTTTGAATTCTTTACCCAATTTTTTCCATTTTGTAATTTATTTCATTAATCTATATAAGCATAGTCCAGATCACCTTGATCCCCGCTTATAACTAAGTACTGCCGTGTGATTCCAGAACCTGTGTTGTGTTTAGATATTATGATCTTGTTGGCACCATGTAATAGTACTCTGTCTTAGGCAAATGAGAACAGAAATAGATAATAAATGCTTCATTCTGGCAATGTGGAAGCCAAATGACATCAATAAAGAATGAACAAAAGTCTTCTAAAGGTTCTAGTAGAGAAAACTGGTCATATATAGAACACAGCATAGTACAGACATGCCGAATTAAAAAACCTAAATTATGGCAGCTAGTTTTTTGTTTCCACAGGCAATTTAATTTGTAAAAAATAAAATACTGGGGCTGGCCCAGTGGCTCAGGCGGTTAGAGCTCCATGCTCCTAACTCCGAAGGCTGCCGGTTCGATTCCCACATGGGCCAGTGGGCTCTCAACCACAAGGTTGCCGGTTCAACTCCTCGACTCTCGCAAGGGATGGTGGGCAGCGCCCCCTACAACTAGCAACGGCAACTGGACCTGGAGCTGAGCTGTGCCCTCCACAACTAAGACTGAAAGAACAACAACTTGAAGCTGAACGGCACCCTCCACAACTAAATATTGAAAGGACAACAACTTGACTTGGAAAAAAGTCCTGGAAGTACACACTGTTCCCCAATAAAGTCCCGTTCCCCTTCCCCAATCAAATCTTTTAAAATAAATCAAAATCAAGTAGCAGATACTAATTTTATTACATTTTTCCACATTAACATATAAACATTAGTTTTAATTTAAATTTAAATTACCTCCTGTACCATTACTGCAACTGTTTTAGGTCTTTCTCACAATCACACCTCATCTGGATTGTTTCAGTGGCGTCCCAACTGGTGTCTTTGCCTCTAGCCTCCACACCAACAATATTTTCATTACATCTTCCACATTGCTATCACAGTTATTTTTGTGATTAAAATCTGATTAAAAAAACACTTTTTTATGCTAAAAATTCAATACCCCATCCCATACCCTTCAGAATGAAATCTGAACTCATTAACATGGCAAGTCAAGGCCCTAAGGATATCGAGCCTTGTCTTTCAACTGTTGTCTCATTTCATTTCATTCTTTCCGCCACTAACACCCCCTAACCCCTATATAGCCCCCTCTCTCTCTTTCTGTCTCTCTCTCACACACACACACAACACACACACACACACACACACACACACACACACACACACATTGAGGCCAAAGTACTTTGGAAACTTACCAGGTCAAGTTCTCTGTCACTTTACCGTTGTTCCCTCTGCCTAGGAGCCTTCCTCCCTTTTCTTTTTCCAGCTATACCTCTTTTTTCTTCATTTGTTTCAAGACAGTTCTTTTCCACAGTGAAGCTTTCCCTTACCACCCCCAGCTGAATTAGGCACGTTGATATTACTCTATGCATGCATTTGTCATCAAACACACTCTGTGGTAATCATCTGGTCCCTAACGGTCTCCCCAATTACAAATCTTTCTGAAAGGTGACATCTGGGTCTTTATGTATCTTCAGCATCTAGCTTAGTGTCTGGCACATAACAGGCATTCTAATTTTTTTTTTAATGAACATTTAGGAGGATGGGAGTGATTCTGTCAATAAATCTCTATTACCTTAACATTCTTCAGCCTAAACCTGAAAGACCTCCTCTTACCCTAGTCAGACCTAAAGATTGCTGATTGACACACTGTATGAATCTCTTGGTCTTGCCTCAACCTGCATCAAAAGCAGACCCATATTATAAATGGATGTTTTTTAAAACTCTTTGTAAATAAGGCAGCTTTTTGGAAGGCAGAATGTACTATTGTATGTGAACAATGTTATGATGACTAGATATCAAGCCGGCAAGTACAAAAAAAGCAATTAAGTTACATAAAATGGAACCATCACAATGGTGGTAGCGTGAATTCTGTTTTCTAGGGTGGGAAACCTTGTAGTGCTTGAGCAAAGAGGAGGAAGAAGCAAACAAGGTTTTCTCATTCCCAGTTCCCCCAAGAACAGTTTGTTTGCCTTTGACATTTTCCTTCACACTTCTTTCTGAACACTTCTCCATGAAGTCTCCAATTCCCTTACCTTGCCTTCTGTCCCTAATTATAGCTCTAGCCAAGCCCGGGTAGGATAGCCCTATCCTAAAATGCTAGTTATTTTCCCCTTCACTCCATTAGTGAGAATAGGAAAGAAAACAAGGAAAGCTAAATTCACACAAATCTGTGAATACTAATTATATCTTAACTTGCCTGGTCTTTGTGTGTGTCTAAATTAGTCTTGGAGTTAAATTTTAATCATTGTAGCACCCAACGTTTTTTTTTTCGTTCTTTTTTTTGGGGGTATGGGTCTTTTTGTAAGACGGGGAATCTGTATCATTACTGTTCTCTTACCAAGTATATATTGTAAAACCCAATCTCATTATTTAATCATTAACTTGGAGATTTACTATGTTTTGATGATGGGGTATCTGAAATTGTCACACTTCTTCAATACAAAATGAGCCAAATTCTTTAAGTTTTGGGGTTTTTTTTTCAGATGTAGTGGAATGTTTCTTAGTAAGTTTCATTCTTTTAGTGTTATATGCAAAGAAAAAAATCAAGTACTAAATAGGATGTATTAAAAACTAAAAGCCTCACAGTGGCTCCATTAAATCACTTAGATACTATGTAGATCTGATCCTTCAGAACCACTATGTACAACATTCCTATTCACTAACTTAAAATCTTTAATAGAATTTTAAATGTATCATTACTGCCTTTCTAAAGAATTCTCATATATATTTAAACAATCAAATCCAATATTGGTAAAAAATGATCATTTCTGGTCTAAATCACACCCTATCTGTGTACTTTAGATTTTTTGTATTGTTATTGAAGCAAGGTTATAATTAATGTTGGGAAATAATTTTAATTTTAATTCCCTATTTTTAGTTAAGTACTAATAAAGTTAATTCATATATTGGGACCCACAATAAGGCCATCCCAGTGGCCTGACCTGTCATAAATTTAAACCTAAGTCAGCCTGCACTTAAGGAAACATTTGTCAGGAAAACCTAACCTACACCAATCACAATCCTCCAACTCAGGTATATAGATAGCTCACCTTACCCTAGGAAATAGGACCTGCTAGCTTACCGGGAAAGCCCCAACCTCCTAGCCCACCATGCCATTTCCTGCCGTGCTGCTGCTTCTAATGCTCTGTAAAACTCAGCTCCTGCCCCAAACCCCTCAGGAGCAGTGCTCCTTGTGAGGCACTGCGCTCCTCTAGTCCACGGATTGTTTTCCTTCAGTAAAGGGTATCAAACTCGTTACTAAACTTTTTGTGTTTTCTCATTTGACAAGTACCTCTCCCTCAAAATCCTTATCTAGATTTGCCCAATTTTTCAACCTACTTAATTTTGTTTGACATTTTAAAAGAAATTTTTCTATATTTAAGAGTATGCTAAAAGTGGTGTAGTCTCCTATTTCTGACCATAATTATGAACTTTTCAATGAAATATAATGCTATTTACAATTAATTTTTAATCAGTTTTATTAAGCCAGTAGTATTGATGAAAATATCTCCAAATTTATAACTGAGAGCAAATGCTTATTAAAACCAAATCTAAATTGCATTGTTGGTTTGTACTGAAGGGGAAAACCTCTTGCTTGCTGTAAATTTTTCACATTTTACAAAGATGCTGTATCTCATTTATCATCAGTAACCTGAATAGTATTATGAGATATTGAAAATATTTAGTAACAAGTTTCCATGCCAGTTTCACATTTTAGTTCTAATTAATATTTTTAACGTACATTGAGATAATTCACATACTATAGCATTCACTTTTAAAGTGTATTAACACAATTCAGTGGGTTTCAGTATATTGATATACTAAACCATTACGATTATCTAATTTTAGAACATTTCATCACCTCCACCAAAAAGACCCTATACTCATTAGCAGTCATTCCCCATTTCCCCTACCCCTAGTCCCTGGCAATCAATAGTCTATTTTCTGCCTCTATGGGTTTCCCTATTCCAGTCATGTCATATATAAATTGAATCATACAATATGTGGCCTTTTGTGTCTAGCTTTTTCACTCTGCAGAGTATTTTCAAGCTTTAAGATACATGTTATAGCATGTATAGTATTGTGTTCCTTCCTATTAACGAATACGATTCCATTATATGGATATACCACATTTTATCCATTTATCAGCTGATATTTGGTTACTTCTACTTTTTTGGCTATTATGAATAATGCTACTCTGAACATTCATGTATACAAGTTTTTATGTTGAAAATATTCAACTTTATTTTTAGCTCATTTTTGCATGTTTATTATATGCCAAAACCCATCTTAATTTAAGGTTAATTGATGTGCTTAGCATGAAAGTTTCCCAAAACTACATTACCTTGTATTGATCATAAAAATGAGATTATGAACTGGTAAGATAGAAACTCATTTGATTTTTATGCAAACCATATGAAATAACCTTTCATTGACTTGGGCTCTAATTTACCTATTCCAAGCAGAATATGTCAACCTGCATTCTGGATATAAAATCTGGACCATAGCATTTACAATGTAACCAATAAAATGGCATACACTGTGTTAGAGACAGTGTCCTTAGCAAGTTATAAAATTCTGAGAAAGTTACAAAGATCTGAAAACATAGCTACATTAAATATTACTAATCTATATTAACTATATTCACAAATATATCTTTATTAACCCTTGTACTCAAGTTATTATAATAATGTGGCTACACGGATGCGTTCACATATTAAGACTTTGGCACACCTTCATTATTTGGATTAGTTTTATCATTGCCACTTTTATATTAATTTTCTTGATCCTTTATATGTTTCTCAAGTTTTATGCCAATTCATGTAAGATAATCTGATCTACCATAATTAAGAAGTTTTGAGATTTCAATATAATATTCATTAAGGATGAAATTGTTTTTAGGGCATCTTTTCAACATTTTATACCTGCATTAATTTTTAAATGTAATTGTTTATTTCAATACATAAAACCATAATCTTTTTAGTACATTGCAAACTGCAATTTTTTTATTTTTTTTTTAAAGATTTTATCCAGGAAGGGCGGAACAGGACTTTATTGGGGAACAGTGTGTACTTCCAGGATTTTTTCCAAGTCGTCGTCCTTTCAATCGTAGTTGTGGAGGGCACAGTTCAGCTCCAGGTCCAGTTGCCGCTGTTAGTTGCAGGGGGCGCAGCCCACCATCCCTTGCAGGCATCGAACCAGCAACCTTGTGGTTGAGAGCCCACTGGCCCACGTGGGAATTGAACCGGCAGCCTTTGGCATTAGGAGCACTGAGCTCCAACCGCCTGAGCCACCAGTTTGCCCACGAACTGCAATATTTTTAAAAATGGTTATTCTCCTTTCCTTTTTCAGATGGAAACATTTCAGTACCAGTATTAGTCAAATAAGTCAAGTGAATAAAGTCAGCTTTATTTGAAATTAAAAGTGGGCTCTCTCTAACACTACAAATGCAAATAGTATTTTAAGATTTGAGCGAATACTAGACTACCTCAAGCATCAAAATGCTTTCAAGCCATGTTTAGTTTTAACCTTAGCAAAACTGAGTAGAAACGTTAAGTTTGCTAGTATAAATACAAACAAACGGCATAATCAACCAATGAATTTATTTCAGTGCCAAATAAATTTGGGATTACACAATGGATAATCTAGAACTTCATATATTAGGATTTATTCATGTCATCATTTGTTGTGTGAGATCTTGATAGTGGTCAATATAAAAAAAACATAGTGGCACCATCATAAAACAAAGAATTAATTTCAGATGCATGCTTATAGGGTAGGGAAGGGCATAAGTGGATATCTTCATCTTCTAAGCAAAACTCCATTACAACAAAACTTCCTGTGGAACAATTTTCGAGCCCCAACTGGTAGCCCACTTATTTAAAGGTGGTGTTGAAGATAAGCAGTAACTCTGCAAAGGGAGAATTTAGAACATTCCTTTTAGTCACTGGATGGAATTTGACTTGGAATACTAAGAAATGCATAAATTTATGAGGTTGCTAATATGTATTTGTTGTACTAGTGGGCAAATTAATGTTGGCTAATAGTCGAAAGGCTAAAAAATAATCAAACAGCTTAGTGGTTAAGAGTGTGAATCTTGGGGCCGGCCTGGTGGCTCAGGCGGTTAGAGCTCCATGCTACTAACTCCGAAGGCTGCTGGTTCAATTCCCACATGGGCCAGTGGGCTCTCAACCACAAGGTTACCAGTTCAATTCCTCGACTCCCGCAAGGGATGGTGGGCTGCGCCCCCTACAACTAGAAAACGGCAACTGGACCTGGAGCTGAGCTGCGCCCTCCACAACTAATACTGAAAAGGACCACAACTTGAAGCTGAACGGCACCCTCCACAACTAAGATTGAAAGGACAACAACTTGACTTGGAAAAAAGGCCTGGAAGTACACACTGTTCCCCCAATAAAGTCCTGTTCCCCTTCCCCAATAAAATCTTAAAAAAAAAAAAAAAAAGTGTGAATCTTGAGGTCACGCTGCCTAGATTTAAATCCTGGCTCTACTTAATAATTATATGACGCTTGAATATTTCATCTGTATAATGGGGATTTGATGAGATGATGAATTAAAGGACTCAGCATATAGTACTTCAAATAATAATCATTAACAGTTATTTTTAAGACTTTTTTAATATATAGTATTTTAATTTGTTTCATCCTTGGTTATTTTCATTTTGCAATTCTTCCACCACATCTTATTTGTAAAGATGAGTAATAAATAAGAGTGATATAGTAAAACCTAAGTTATCCAGAATGCATAGAAAATGAATCATTCTGGATAGTAAATTTTTCACAGGGTAACTTCATAGGCATCAAAAAAACAAAAAATCAACAAAGAGGATAAAACTATTTCCTAAACTATTACACACTTCCGTGCCTTCTTAAAGAGAGTATATGGTGGTAAACTTTTTCTTGATGAATCACGATTGCTATGAATATCAATTACAATTCTATGTTAAAATTTCACAATCCTTTCGAGGCTTTCCAACAGGAATAAGCCTTAGGATTGACTCTACCTAAGGTTTTTTAAATATGTAGTTCATTGATAGAAATCAGGGTGTGAACTTGGATGTGAAAAAATAAATTAAATTTTTCAGTTTTACTAATGTCTAAAAATTAGCATTTCCTTCCATTTTGAATGTAAGCAACAAACAGTTGTACCTATGTCTCTGTCACCAACAGAACTCATAGATACTTTATATCACAACTTTTTCAAACTCTAGAAATGTTTATGTTCATCACTATTTCAAAAATTTGGTCTTTACTAGACCCATCATTTGATCTTACTGTGTTAATAAATCACATATATTCCTGTATCAAAAATTTGTTTTTCTTTAATATTTTGAGACTCTATTTCCAAATGTTTTCTTTTATAATGGGTATGAATTTTACATTATACATTTAAAAACATTATTTTGAGAAGAGTCCATGGCTCTACCAGACTGCCAAAGTAGTTTATGGCACCAAAAAAATTAAGAATTCTCACTTAAAATCTGTCCCAGTCTGCTATGCTCTTAATTCAGTGCCTTAACACGTACCATTAAACTTTCATACTGAAGCTTATTTAAATTAGGGTAATACGAATTGGCTTCTCCAGGACTTTCATGGGCCTCTCAGATATTGTGAGTTCCCTTTGGGTAGGTAGGAATGTTTCCTACCACCCTTGAACCTTGGCTTCTGAAAGAACAAAACTCTTACAAAGGGAGAAATTAGTCAAAATTAGATTAAGATGGCATTGAAAGTAGAAACATAAAACATCCTACTTTCTAAATTAAGAGACAATATGAAACTCCATTCAATACATACTCTGAAGTTAATTACTTGGTTTCAAATTCTACTTCTGCCATTTATTAGCTGTGTGGCCTTGGGACAGTAACTTAATCTCACCATGCATCAATTTCTTTATTTGTAAAGGGGGTTAACAAGCACAGTACCTGGTACATGACAAGTGTTCCATAAATATTACCTATATTAATATCCTTACAGATTTGTTTCACAGTATGGCCAGTTAACGTCTGACTGATTAGTTTAATAACTTACATTTATACAGCACTTTATTCTACAGTGCCCTTTCACATACATTATGACATCTGAACCACATAATAACCCTGTGAGAAAGGACAGCTATTATTATGCTTTAGTGTTGAAGAAACTAAGAAGTACCATATCACACAGCTGGGAATTGAGCTAGAAGTCAAACCTGGATTTCTCTCTCCACTCCAGTCACCTAACCTGTGTTGCTACTATATTAGACCAGTTAAAAGAACAAAGCAAAGATGGTGGGGTGGGGGGCAGTGGGCAGCGGTGTCCTGTACACCATGAAGTGAGCACTTTAGTGCTTTGCTACTCTCACACAGGTCTTCTGTATAATCTGTATCACCTGGGAGTTTATTAGAAATGTTTATTAGAGTCTCAGGCTCTACCCCAGACTACTAAATCAAAATCCACATTTTGAACAAAATCCCTAGGTGATTCGTAGATACTAGTTTGAGAAGCACTGTTTTAGTAATTGCTCTAGTGACACTAGTATGGTAGAACCATATACAGGGGGTACCAAAAAAATGTATGCAAATAGACTTCGGTCAATGATGCTCAAGCAGTAGTTCGCTGTAACCAGAAGTGTCTGCTCACTGATGGTAACCATTTTGAGCACCTCTTGTAATTGCAGAAGTCAAATGTGACTTGTATTCATCTTTTGTAATCGGTATATATTGAGTATTACAATTTTAATAGTTTTCCTTTCTTTAAATGCGTTTACATTTTTTTGGTACCCTCTGTATATTAGCTCATTTATCACAACCTATGATGTTTTAATTAGGTAATATTTCTTGTAACAGGAAATAACTTGCTGCTTTTCTATTTTAAAGTGTGTTTTTAAAAGAAGTTTGTATTTCATTTAATTCTTAGAGATCTCCACTTCGGTAAGTAGGGTCATTAAGTAATATTAGAAAACTTTAAGCAGGCCAGTGCTTACCTTTAACTTCCTTTTAAAAATTAATGTCTTGCTAACCTTTGCCCGAAGAAAACTCTAGAGAGCAAAACCATCCTCTCCCATACTTCACACCAGGCAGATCAAAAAAGGCCAATCCTATCCTTGTATTTCTTCCCCTGGATGTTTTCAGAATTAAGTTTTTCTGACCCAAAACTTTGATTTATTGTTTGAGTTTCGCAATGTTGTGGCTCTAGGAATGGAAACATATCAACAGGAAGAAAAAGGTATTAAGTTTATTCCCATATTTAAATCATGGCGGATGGTGGAGTTGATTACAGGGACCAGTGAACAGCCCGCCCCTATCTCCCTCTCCTCCATTCTAATCAATTTAGTTGATCTGGATTCCTAAACTGCTCTAATTCTGGGAACCGGTCTATGGGCCCGCTCTTCTCAGCATTTATCCTGTAGGGGCAACAATACACTAGATTCGGCAGGTAGGGACGCTGATCAGCTGTCCGCTAGATTCGATATTAAATTACTGTTCCCATTTTGAGGGGCGTCCCCCCCCCCCCTCTGGTTAACCAGCACAGACCAGTAAGCGAGTAAAAGTCGCTCACCTGCTCCACCGGAAACTTCAAAAGCCCGGGTCAACCCGGACTAAAGGTATCTAGTAATTAATCCATGGTACCTCCCACCGCACATTCCTGATTGGGTGCGTGAGAGAGGGATGTGTCGGCGCGCGCTCTTACCAGTCCGGGGAATTCCATTTCCTCTCCCTCCCACCAGCATAAGCATTCAGGGGCGGTGCTTCCCCGGCGACCGACCGCCCCAGCCCCAGCCGGTGCCTCATTGCATCTCGCGAGAACTTGTGGTTTGGGGGCGGGCCCCCATCAGGAAAAGCGCACAAAACTGTCCTTAAATCATTGCAGACCTACAGCTCCTGTGAGCCAGCCAGGAGGTTCTCGCGAGATCCGCCTCCTCAATACCAAGTGAGGAAATTGGGGGATGCTGCTGGGAGGGGCGTGGGGTCGACCGCGCAGCTGCCGTTTCCATTACCTTCCTCCCATGGTCTCCTTCCGGTTCTCGATGCTTCTCTGAGTCTAAGGGTTTCCGCCGCTCGTCTACCCTTCCCCCAGCCTATGACCCGCCTCCGGCCCCCGCCCTCCCTGTCCAACCTCCGATCTGTTTAGTAAGAAGGTGCTGTTCTGAAAAGAAGAAAAAGGGGGTAGCACACACTCAGTTCTGGACTTCGGAAGTAAACCGTCCCCCTGCATCCTTAGATTCGTCCTGTGCTCGCGACGGCGGCGTTGGCGGACTGATACGCGGCGGTGAAGAGGCAGGAGGAGGGGGGAGGGGCGGAGCGTGGCAGCTGGCAGTAGTTCCGTCAGAGCGGACATCTTGTGGCTGTGTCGTGCGCGTGAGCCCCGTAGGGCCGGGGAGGCACCAGCTGCCGCGCGGGGAGGAGGCCGAGGCCGCAGCTTGAGGGAGGCCCCGGCCCCTCAGTACGCGTGGGTGTGGAAGGGAAGGGTGGCTGGCCCAGTGGCCGGCCGGGTAAGAGGGGAAACACAGGCCCTGGGTGGCTTGAGTGACCAGCCTGTTGGGTGGGGTAGGGTGGGAAGGCTGGAGAAGCCGGGGCCTCTTTTGCTTAAGGGGGAGGGGGAATGGGCGCGTCCTCGCGCCTAAGTCGGAGCCTCAGGGGCTGCCGCACGGGCGCGTGGTGGCGGTGGCTGGGCGGGCGCGCGCGGGAGCGCGCTGGAAGGCGGAGTGTACAGTGGCGTCAGGGGCGACACAGAATAGCTTTAGCTGCGGGGACAGCGACAAACATCCAGCTTCTCTTTATTTCCTTTCCCTCCCTGGCCGCACCTTTGAGTAGAAACCGAAAGAAGCCTGGCGTCAGTCCGGAGCCTCCTGCTTCCCCCTCCCCCTAGCCTTTCTTTGCCCTAGTGACGCGGGCATAGCGCCGACTAGGCCCCGGCTCCTCCTCTGCTGGGCTCCGGACCCTGCCCCGCACCCACCCCTTTCTCCTACGCCTCTTCCTCTCCCACCCGGGTCTCTTCCTTTCGAGAGGCCGGGAAGTCAAACTTGTAGCCACCCCTCCGCTCTTCCTGTCACTCGCCCCCTCTTCGGGCCGAAGCTCGGCATAGAGGCTGTTGCCACGCCACCCCACCCACCCCGGATCGCGGCCGTTTTAAGGGACCTGGATTCATCGGGGTCTCTCCGGGGCCTGTTCGAGTGCTGATCTGCTCCGTTTTTGCAAAAGGCGCCTGTGTCTGGCAGAGCCGGTGTGAGACGAAGAGACAATCCTTCCCTCCCGCCGGGATAATCAAGAGTTTTGGCCGGACCTTTGAGCACACACCGAGATAGTGAGGAGCCAGACGCAAAGCACAGACTATGGCGCTGAAACGGATTAATAAGGTAACCTATGGAGCTGGAGGGGACGGGGTCGTGGGAGGAAAGCAAGGCTCAGGCCCGGAGGAAGCATGAGGTGGAGGAAGTATAATTATGAAAATATTCTTCCTTGCGTCGTTTCTTCCATTGGGGGATGGGGAACGGGGTTATAGTTTATGAAGGTTTATGAGGTTTAAAGGTAGGGAACAGAACAGTCGTGGCAAGTGGGGTGTTATCTTCAGTATGTTTCAGCGGAATCGGCAAATTCGGGATTGGGGAGAGTGAGTTCAGGCGCTTGGATTCTGCTTCTAAAGGAAGAGTTAGTCCTCTGTTGGGGGGTCAGAATTGAGGAGAGACGCACCAGCAGATGTCATGGCGTTTCCTATTCTCGGTACCTGAAAACTTATTTTAGTTGTAAGATCAAGGCTCTAGGCCTTGTAGGGGGAATAAAGTAGGAAGCTCCGCGGAGAAAAAGGATCAGAAATCCAGCGGGTCCCCAACTTGATTAGGGGTTGGGGTAGAAGTCTTTTGCCAGCGGAAGAGTAGTGAATGAGTCTAATTAGAAACTCTTTATCACTCTGCGCGGGTTACACAAGAATAAGTGTGGTTGGGAGGAGATGGGCTGACACAATGTTACTACTTCCTACGGGTCAGGCTTTTCACCCGAAACTATTAGAAGCACACCGGGAACTGATGTAAAAAGCTTTCTGGAAGCTCCCTTTCTCTTTTGGCTTGTGGGGGGTGGGGGGAGGGTGCGATGGCAGTAAGCTGTGGCTAGGTGTACCTATTTATGCCTCAGCCCATTTAATAACACCCTCCGGGAAGATTGTTTCACTACTTAAAACGTGGTTTGATGCTAAACTATCGATCTAAGTTGGGGGGAGAGGAGGATTTTTCGAGTAGGGGTGAGCGGAACCTCCACCTCCGGTGGTTTAGTCTCATTTTCTTGCTCTTAACTTCTATCCCGCATTTTAAGATGGCGGCTGCTTTAACTGGTTCAGGCTCTTTCCGGCATCTCCTTCCGTAATAATGAAATAATATTCTTTGTTAAATGTTAACTTTTACATTAGGTCATACACTGCTCTAAGACCTTCTGCTCAAGACTTAACTATATTCAAACTCTCAGACCATATTTCCCCTTTTTTGTAACTTGTGTATGTGTGGTGTGTTCGGTTCTTGCACAATCGAGGAGGGTGGAGTATTTACAGCTAACTTGAAAAAAATGTCATGGAATAAATTCGGCCTTACTAAAACTAGGAGACGGGAGGTTGTGGGTTAGAATCTTTCGTTTTGAGAGGTTACTTTTTTAAAGAGTTCTGCATCGAAGGAATGGCAAGGACTTGGCTTTACTAAAATAGATCTGATGGCTTAATTTTCTATTTAATACGTGTGACTTTGGTGTTTATTTGGCAAAACTGGTCTTTTATGAAAGATGAATGTTTAGATCTTTACTCAATGTATTGATGCTGAAATCTTAGATTTTTGTTTTAGACCATCATTGCATTGTCATTGTGAGTTTATGTGAAATACAAATTTAAATCTTTGTACATTTGAGGAGATGGAAAAGGAGGGGAAGTTAAACTTTTTAGGAGTTAAGACTTAAAGGAAAAGGATTATTTATAAACACCCCGTTTCTTTGACCACTTTGAAGGCCAGAAACACATTGGAGAAGCATAGTTATGTTTCACAGCATAGGTAATACAAAGAAAGTAATATTTAGTACAAATCAAAACCTTTTTATGGGAATTTAGGCCACTAAGGTGTGGAATAATTTCAAGTCCTTAGTTTTTATGCATGTGGAGCAGAACACTTTAAAGGGAAGTCTCACTGATTTTTTTTCTTTTACAGGTGATAACCAGCTGCTGTGACACCACTTTAATGATTTAAAAGCTCTAAAAGGGCAATATAATGGTTAAGAGTGTGAACTTTAGAGTAAAAATGTTCCAGTTAGAATTCTTGGACTGGGCAAGCTATCTGTGTGCTTCTATAAAATGAATATTTGTTTTATCTGAACAGTAAATAGTTGAATGCCTAGTATATACCGGTCGCTATTTTAGACACTAGGGATGCAGCAGTGAGCAAAACAAATTTTAGATTTTTTTTTATTTTAAGGGTTAAATTGGTTAAAATGTGGCTTTGAACAGGTCTCTGGCACACAGATTATTATTACTAAATGCCACTTTCTAATTTTCAAAAACTTACTAAAGAACTTTTTTAGTCTAGTGTTCTTTGTTAATACTGGATTACTTTCTGCTGTAAATATTTTGAAGATTTGTATAATAAGAATCTTAACATAATGACTTTCCAACATTAGGACTTTATTGATTTAACCTATAGAAAAGTTTTGGCATGCATGTAGTTTGGTTTTAAACAGTTACTGTCATAATCACAGTGAAACTTTAAAAAAAAAAAAAAAAAAATCCCAGATCCAAACAATTTTAGCAAGTGGACAACTGATGAGAGATGCTCTTTATTTTAGGCACCTCTGTTCTAGAAATATGAGGTCGAGTAGGCATTGATGTTAGTATGGTATTTCTTGTGTCATGTACCGGTTTATTTTAATTCTCACCTGAAGTCCTCAAATTCCAACTATTAAGATGTATCTGTATTTCTCACTTAATGAAATGCTTATTGTTGGGATATCTAACCATTGGTAGTTCATTTGATCAAGCCTTTGAATTTGCCTTTTTCCAAAGCTTAAGTTCTTATTTCTTGTTTGTTTGAATATTTCTTAGACCAAGCAACCTTATCAAACAACCTTATTTTTTGTTTTTTTTTGCTGTATTCTTTATTTGGGACAAGCTGTACTATGGTCTTATAGGGCTATTTATTAAACAACTATAATCAAAAAGGGGAACTCCAAGTTGATTGGTGGTGTTTGGGAGTCAGACAGTTTTACTACTCGCATTAAAATAACTACAGTGCATGTGTTTTGGGGAAGTTTAAAGAGAACTTTACATAAAATATAATGTGAACCAAGCCTAAAAGGATAACAGCTCATGCTTTGAGTGTTTGCAATGTGTCAGAAATGTTTGAAACACTTGCATTAAGTCATTTAATCTTAACCCAAGGAAGTAGATACAGTTTATTGTCCTCATTTTGAGATTAGAAACTTTGAGACAGAAGTTAAAACCACCCAGCATCGTACTCTGGCAGAGTTGGGATTAGAACCTAGGCAGTCTGGCTCCACAGTGTGTGCTCTTAACCACTACCCTGTCATATCATGCTTAGGTTTTTGGTATTCAGAAAAGGTTTTTTTCCACGTATCATTTTGCTATTAATAATAGCTACGCCTTAGCATCTATTATGTCCTAAACACTGCTTCTGAACTCTTCGAGTATAAACTCCATTCCCACAACAATCTTGGGATAGATGCTCTTACCATTACATTGTATGCAAGAGGAAACACACAAGGAGATTAAGTTACTTGTCTATAATCACAGAGCTAATAAAGGACTGGGATTCAAATGAGATAGTCTACCTCAAGAACTCAAGCTTTTAAACTCCATGCTGTACTGCTATTTTGAACCATTTAAATTCTTATTTTCTAGTTAGATGAATGAGTGTCATATTACTCTTGGCTACCTGAAGTAAGCGCTCCTCTCCCACTTCACATGTAAATGGGATTTAACTTTACTTTTAGGTTATAGCTAATTTGTGAATTAAGATTTTAGCTGACGTAAGTTTTGAAAGTAGGAGTGAATTTTTCTTTGGGTTGCCTCTTCGAGGACTATGAGAGCTATCATGTGCCAACTGATCGCTAGGGGTATCTTAAACTTGTCCCCAGTGAGCCTGTAGGCTGGATACACTCTGTCTTACGTGTGTTTCTTTTAAGATCCTCAAGACTTGTCTATAGCCAGCTAACTTAATTTGTAGGACAATTTGTGTGACAGGGATGCTGATCATACAATGACCTCAATATTTAATTTGAATAAGGATGACTTACTGTGACACCGTGTGCTTTGGTTTCATCATACTTATCTGCATTGTTAAATCTAATTTTTGTTATTTGTACAAATGTACAGGTGAATTACCTCCTAGCCCCTGGGGGTGAGGGGGTCTGCTTATTAGATATGCCTGACACTAGATTATATGCTAATTCATGGATTCAGTTGCTACTAGTTATTCAAGATACAGTTAGTTAATTCTTAAGAATTTTCTAAAGCATTTCACTGAATGATGCCTTTCTATTAAGACAGTAGGTTCCTAGTACTGAGATAAAAATACTTCAGATTAAATTCTCAAATTCTAGACTGGCTTCTGCATCTGTTATATATGTTACTGTGTGGGGGGGTTTTGATATGAATTACACGTATGTATCAGAATGTTTAGCAGAGTTTTTAAAGAGTATAGGTACATGGGATCTTACAAGATTTACTGGGTTATTTTCTCTGGGAATAGGCATAATTTTGAAATGTCCCCAAGGGACATTTCTAAAGCCTCCCTCTGGTTAAGAACCACAGACATAGGGGATAATCATTTAATCAATACTTACTGAGGTTTTGCTCTGTTTGGCACAGTAGTCTAGTTCCAGGGGATAAAAAAAACAAGGAAGGCTGTCATTACCCATGAGAATCTCTGCTTTGAGTGGAGGAAACAAGCATGTAAACACATGAATAAGTGTTTGTGCCTTATATAGCTTACCTTTCAAGAATATTATAAACCAAGTAGGGGAAACATTTATTTAAAAGAAATTAAGGGAAAAAAAAAAGAAATTAAGGGCACTCTATTGACATACCCGATATACCCATAAAGATGTTAGGTTTATCTAAATACCTTTCCTGCACTACATTTTGTCATCGTTATAGTGTGGTTTTACATTTATAACTATACTTTGCTAAAACAGACCAGCATTTTTGAAAGCAAAATTAAATGTCACTATTTTACTGGAAGTTCTGTGTTCTTGATTTGGTTTTGCCACCAGAGCATGATCTTATTTCAAAATTTAACAGTGTGATTAAGAATGGATGTATTTAGGGAGTCTCTTATTAGCTATTTTGGCTTGTTAGATAAGATTTGTTCTCAAAACTGTGTCCTTGACTTGTCCGGGGAGGACAGAAATTCAATGAAGTACTTTACCCTTTCCCAAAACGTCTGATTTTTATCTTCAACTATACTTTCAACAAAATCTGGTATCATTCAGAGCCCTCCAACCAACTTTTCGTAGTAGAATTTGTTGTATTTCACCTTTTAGGTCTTAGCTGTGATTCACTGCTTCTTGGTCACTTGTTCATTTTCAGGATGGAATACTTGTTCACATTATTCCTAGCCTTGTTATAATTTCATGGTTAATGTATAATTGGATATTTTCAACCACTGGACTGCTCTTAGATTTTATTTATACATATCTATGAAATGCCTTATTTGTGTTCATGGATCAAAGCTTAGAACCTAAATTTGGCTTTCTATCTTTGCTCATTTAAATAATGCTTACAAAAGAACAGCTTTGAATAATCTTAAATGACTTATCTTTAATGGCGATCGAAAGAAAGAAAATGGCAGTATTATTCAAGCCATTCTTTGTATCTTGTCTAATGAAGAAGCAGACTCGTCTGACCTATAATTACAACTAAACAGGAAGTTAATGTCTTGTTAGTGATGTAATGAGAGATGTTGTGCAGCACCTCTTAATCCTTAAGATAAACTTTCAGGGTTTCTCACAAATTACAAATTACAAAGTAAAATGGTTTTAAGGGAATTACTCCTTCCCATTCTTAAGTCTACAGCTTTATGAAATTGTTCAGATCCTGGATCATTTTGCCAAGCTTCCTTCTTTTGAAATACATTTCTGAGATGTTTCTTCCTTGCCATTTGTTTCTACATATGGTATATAGAAATTTCACAACATGAAAGTTAATAAAAATTTTTGTTTACTTCGTAGTAAACCTGATCTTCATAAGAATAGAGTGTAGTTGCCTGATTGGACAATTAATTATACTACCGTGTTTCCCCAAATAGGACCTAGCCGGACAGTCAGCTCTAATGTGTCATTTGGAGCAAAACTTAATATAAGACCCGGTCTTATTTTAGTATAAGACCGGGTATAATATAATATTCGGATCGTACTTTTTGCTCCAAAGGATGCATTAGAGCTGATTGTCCAGATAGGTCTTATTTTCGGGGAAATGGTACATTTTGGCCTGTCATTGGTTTGAAACTATACCTTTATGTTACTAGGTTGTAAAGGGCCCTGGAGAGTGACTCTTACCTTAAAATTTCTTACAAAGGCATTTCTCTTGGCTTCGCACCTCATGCCCTCATCTCATTCACTCGAGTAGTATTTTATGTTGTTCAGTATAGGTTTAAGAGGCAAGGGTTGTCTATAGTCATACAAATCTTGTCTTTAAATCAAGTAGAAGTTTGGAGGGGAGTGGACTCTTGAATAAAATATAAGAAATTGCCTTTCACTAACGGCATGAGCTTTACATTTTCCAAAAGCGATGGTAGGGAATGTATCTATTGTACTGCTATCATGGCCTTTGTGTGAGGATGTGCAAGATGGGTGGCAGAGATTGGGGTAAGAAATGATTTTGGAACACAGTGGTGATAATTATTGTACTTAAGGATGGAATCCATAAACTTGGCCTTACTACAGTGATCAGCTAAGGTAAACTTTGACAATTCTTTGGAAGAATGCTGTAACTTGGACAAGCTAGAATGTTATTTATGGAGTTATACTTTAATTGCAGCATCAAAACTGGACACTTTGTTTTCAGAATGCTGACTTTGGTTGGTTGTTGATCTAATATATAAGTAGTGGCAGTGGTACGAAAGTTTACCAAAATGCTTAAATGTTATTGGAGGCATTAAATTTTACAAGAGGCTGATGTAACATGGGTGCTCTACAGCTTTATTATTCATGAATAGTTCTTGTATTTTCCGATTTATAAGCTCTTTGGAGGCAAGGAATGGTCCTTGCTTATACTTCCCTATTCCTTTAGGCCTTTAATGTGTTCAATACTTTGGCTTCCTGTTCTTTGTAGTCTTTGGTTAGTCACTTCATCTCATTGAGGAAGATGTAGAGAATAGAGAAGCAAAAAACTATTTAGCAGTGTGTTTAGACTTCTAGACCAGTGTCTCAGTCTTTTCATGTTTTACCTCCAACAATCAACTGCCAAAGAAGACCATTTCCCATAAAGCAAATGTTTTCCTCAAAATAAGCTATAGGTTTTCTCTTAGGAGACCCCATTCCAAAAGGAATGGTCAGACTCATTACTGTTTATTCATGTATCTCCACATGAGAACTCACTGGCTTAAGCTTTATCTCTGTTGGTTGCCTTTTAGAGAGATTTACTTGACTCCTTTTTCCTGTGTGTCTTTAAGCTTTTTCTCCCCTTTTTTTAAAGGGAAAGGGGAAGCATACTTCACAGCATGGGAAGGCCTAGAGTCTCACTAGCCAGGTATGCAGGAGATTTAGGAGAAGCAATTCAGAGGAAGGTGATCCCAAAAGAAGAAAATTTCCCCCAAAACACACCATGGCAAGGAAACGTCTAACTTCAGTGGTTTTTTGTTTTAGTGGGCAGTATAGTGTTTAGCATTGCTCTCTTAATTGTATGTCCTTGATCCATCTTAGTGTCCTGTCAAGGTGAGTGGAGCCTATAACAGTTACTAAAAAAATGTGTGCCAATCTCCCCTGCCAACTATTTTCCTATTTCTTAATAGTTGACCAAGAGCTCGTCTGAGTAATGCTGTTCTCAGAGGAGGAATGGTCAACAGAGTATGAAGACTTTACAGGTCTTATATATGTGCTGTTCTTTCAGATCCTTGCCACTGCTCCTCTCTACTGGGAAGCCAAAGAATTACTTTTCAGTTCTTCATACAATTTTATAAATTGTTTTTTTTTCCCCAAAGCCTATGAAACTTGTAGGTTCTAAAGTCATAAGGCAAAAACCAAAGACAAAATTACTTTTGTAAAATTATTTGAGTAGGTGCCTCACTGGAAATTGATTTCGAGTCCAGTAAATACAGTTTCCTTTTGTAGCGGAACAGATAATTGTTTTCTCATTTGGCTTTCATTTAAAGGCCACGCAACTTGAAAAATAGGTAACACTAGACTTGCACTGAGTGTGGTGAGATGCAAACTAACAGTGAATAGTTATGGAGGAACTGATCCTAAGAAAACATCGGTTTTCCGTATCTTGTTCAATCTGGGGCATTTATTTCTTCAGTAGAATGGAAAGTTGGGTTGGTGCAATTGAACTTTTTTTCTCCAGTTTGCCAAATGCCATATCAAATTATTTAAATACATCTTTGATGCAAGGACACCCTTTTGACAAAGAAGCCTTTTTTGTAACCTATCCCTAGACCTATTTTTCAAGTTGTCTGGTAGATAACACTGCTTTGCTCTTCTACCTATCCTGAAGCTTTGTATGTCTTACACTTGAACTCAGTCTTTCCCTTCTACTAAGAGGCTCTAATGGAAAGTGGCAATGAGGCCTATTTCCATAAGGTGGTCTAAGGGGGAAATGCTTGGTGTTTCGGATTATTTTTCATCCCCAGTGACTTAGTTCGTGTTCTTCTCAACTGAATTACTGCTATAGCTTCTAAATGTGATTACTCATCTGTAGGGATTCCTACAACATGGAGGTGAAGGGAGGGTCTGATACCCCACAAATTAAAGTTTTGTGTGGGCTTATGTGTATTTTAGGAGATAGAGGGTCAACAGCTCATCAGATTCCTAGAAGTCCTTGTCACAAATAGCGTTAATAGCAAATGTGCTGAAAGATAATGTAGTTTTGTATTATTTAAAATTTTAAAACCTGCAAAACAATGCTATATAGTCTTTAAGAGAGATACACATCTAATAGTGTATGAAAAGGTAGAGAAATGGAAGAAACCAAATTTGGAATTAGTCTGTTACCTCTTGGGAAAAGGGAAGAGAACCTGGGAAGTACATGAGAGATCTTCTATTATTTGCAACATTTCTTAAACCTGAAGGAGGTTTAATAAAAATGTTCAGTTTTACTTAACAAACTGGATATAAAGATAAATGGGTACTTTTAGGATATGACTTAATGTTAAAAAATTAAAAGAATCACTTTTGCTGTACTATGGCTAGTACATTAAAAACCAAACTCTGACTTGTCTTATTCTTGCTTAAAAAATATCAGTGACTTCTTGTTGCCTTTCAGATAATCTTTGGCATAATATTCAAGGCTCTCGAAAGATCAAGTCCTGATTAATTGTTCTGGCCACATCCGTTACTCCCTTACCTGTACCCTGTTGTGTCTCTGGTAAACCAAACTACAAGCACATCTTTACAACTTGTGTTCTTTCACACCCCTAACTTTGAATGAATTTGTCTATTTAAAATGCTTATCCCTCTATCAAGACCCAGCTCAAATGTCACTGTCTTAAACCCAAGCAAGGTTCATGGTTACCTTTTCAGGATTCACAAAGCATTTGAATACCTTTATTTTAAGCACTTAGGTTGTTAAAATGTAATTTTTTATTTTTGAACTGTGCCTACATTTTATTAGCTCAGTCTGTTGGAGGAGACATTTCATGTTTTATCTTCGTATTTTCAGAACTAACATCCTTGACACCAAAAAGGCAGTCTAAAACTAGTCGATAGCTGCTGATACTACACTTTTCATTTTAGAAATGGATTTATTCCAGTGGAAGTAACCTCTAGTTTCTGTGATTAGATGGAAAGTTAACTCTTTACTAGATACATGATTTCTCCCGGCTCCCTCTACTTTAATTTTGAGACTTCACTTAGTTTTCCTACATGTTTTTCAGCCAGAGTTGAACATTACATTGTGTTTTAGTGAGATAAAAATCTGTATAATTGGTCATGGGTCCCAGTAGCACTCTGCTTAAAATAAGTCTCCTGTTTTTATTTTTTTGCTGTTTTCTTTCTCTTGGATTTATTAGAAGGAAACTGGAGTAGTTAACGATTAAGGGAATGGAATAGTTATAGGAACCAGAGCAAACTGCAACCTCAGGGACTGAAATTGCATATCTATATGCCAAGTCAGCTCTTTGCTATCTCTGCCACCCAGTGTGATTTCTTTTTTTTCCTTTGTTTTCAGCATGTAATTTCAGGGCACATGCCTCCCTAAAGCTCTGGGTCACATATTTACAGCTCCTAATTAGAGAAAGAAGTGTCCCTTCCAGCTTCATTTTGAAAAATCTTGGGCAGACATGAATGGACAGACCAATAAGTTCAAGTCCTGTCACAGGTTACTTTCAAACTCTTTGAGCTAATCACGGAGAATGAAAGAAAAAGATTCTGTGATTATCCCTGACTAATTGGGTTTTTTGGGGGGCTGACACTACAATCACATGTTTGGGTTGGAAGTATTTCTATGAAAGTAGGGTATGATGGTTTGTTGAGTAGACAAAATCTCTGCTACATAGAAGAGAGATATCTAAGATGACTCCTTACTATGCTTTTTCTGGTATTTTTTGACTTGCAAAGATATTCTTACATCTCCCATTTGGTTATGCTATGAGCACAATAGTGTCATGACAATTATTTGGTATCTTAGAGGAAAATGCTGGTACCTGATCTAAAAAGACGTGTTTTGATTCTTAAAGTTACTTAGGTCCTTTTTCAATGCTAAATTTAGGTTTTAGTACATAAGTTAATTGGCCTGGTTTGAAATCATTATTTCAGAGGTGTCTTGGTCATGGAGAATTGGAAAATTAGGCATTTAGAAATTACCTGAGAGATATAAGTCCTGTAGTTATGGAGTAAAGAGCTAAAATTCAGTGCTAACTTCCTGAAATTATACCTTTACTCTAAAAGAGTGATAATGCCAACATAATCTTGGTGATTTATAAATATCATTGTGCAGAAAAATTTATTCCATAAGAAATAATTTATTGCATTCTTCATTATTTAAAAAATGTAACGTTAAGAAAGGATGATATATTCTAGGTCAACTATAGATTCCTGAACTTTTATTTGTAATGTAGTTGTTTCACTATATTGGGTGTTTTGTAAGACCAACTATCATTAAATTGGTTTATATTTAAAAATAACTGCTAGTTTTCAGGCATTTTAACAAATATATTCAAAACAATATTCAGTACATAATTTGGGGTAGATCAATGTACAAAACTTATTCTGGTAATACTTGAATTCAAATGCTTACCATTTTTATGTATAACCACATGAAATTGCAGTTTTTATAGTTCAAAAATGGCCAAATATTAGTAATTTCATATGACTCAAACTAATAATATGAGTTCTTTAAAACTCCACAAATATTTTTTGAATTGCTGGCCTTGGGTTATTAATGTATAACATGTTATGGTAGAATAATTGCTAGATGTCTATGTGATAGACAGCTAAGCATAAAGATTCATCAGATTGGCAAAAGATTTAAATGGGATGAGGCTATAATATGTAGTCTATTTATGAAGCAGTTTTGCTTTTGTTTAATAAATGATTTGAGTGCCTACCGAGGAAATCTTCCTGCCTTCAGGATGGATGGTCTACGTGGTCAGCTTGTTGAGTACCTAGTACGTTATGTGCCAGGTTCTATGTCAAAGTGCTTTAACTCTCATTCATCTCCTCAAAACTTCCATACAAATAGACATTGCAGTTTTAGAGATGAGGAAATAAGCCTAGGAAATAATGGGTCCTAAGTTGGATTAAAAGTGAAACTCCGAAATGAAACAATACCAA
Source organism: Rhinolophus sinicus (assembly GCF_036562045.2). Classification (NCBI taxonomy): domain Eukaryota; kingdom Metazoa; phylum Chordata; class Mammalia; order Chiroptera; family Rhinolophidae; genus Rhinolophus; species Rhinolophus sinicus. The sequence continues at coordinate 33,963,293 of NC_133752.1, forward strand.
CGGAGATACATACTCAAGGTCTTTATTTCATGGTGCTATGTTTGAGCATTTGACTTGCATATGTAAGTTTATATTTGGATTTTAATAGCATTTGTGAAAATCCAGATCTTGATCATTTGTGGGAAAGGAAAGGAGGTGGTTTTGAAATAGACTTTTTGGATCCTTACCTTCCTTAAAGAAAGGGACTTAGCCTAAGTTAGCTTCTGGTTTCTTCTGGTGGGCCAGTTACACAATAGAACTTCTTGTATAAGTTTTGGAATGTGAGAAAATTCTCTGTTCTTATTAGACTGCTTGATTCTTACCTACAATAAAGTATTTACACCTTGAGATGGTATTATGTAGATTGCCATTATAATAAATAAAAGTGGCTGATTATGGAATACAAATAATTGCTGTAGGAGATTTTATCTAGCCTATGAAAAATTCATTTGCTCAGTAATGGATAGTTCATTAAGTTGCTGATGTATTTCTTTTTTTACTCAAAAAACTTAGTTTTTAAATAATTGTTTTAGAATTGATTTTTTGGTAAGGTTTTGTTTGTTTGTTTTTTAAGCTAAAACCATAGTTTCTTTTAACCAATTGTGTAACTCTGAGATAAGAGTTCCTGTAATTTCTACTGATCAGAATCAAAAATATTTGGAATGAATTTTCTCCAATTCTTAAATATGTTGAACATATGAGGGCAGATATACATAGGCAAGCATGAAGATCTCATCGAATTTTACATTATCCTAACATTGTAAATCCTGGGATCTCTTGCTGTCTTGATAACCTTATAAACAGTTGTGATCATTTCAGAAGCAAATTGGCAATGTATCAGGACAATTTTTTCCCCAGTTTTATTGAGATATACTTGACATACTAGTTTTAAATATACAAATAATTTTATGTATGTATTGCAAAATGATTACCACAAGAACGGTTCTTCACTAATATTTTTTAAATGGAGTGTGTCTAGACTGATCATTCTTGAACAATCGGCCATTTTCTGAAATGTATTTTCACCATATGATGGCGGTAAATACTTGCTCTAGTTGTCTTCTTAAAGACATGTATATTCCCTGCATTTTCTTAGAATCCCATTATCTCATGGGTCTATAAATTTCTACAGGCATGTATGAGGTGTGATCGAAAAATACGATGTTTAAATAAAAAAATTTATTACAGTAAAAGACATGTTGCCATTAATCCCCCTCGGTTCGAACACATCCCATCCTTGCCACTGTCTGAAGCAGTTCTGGAAGTCCTCTTTCCTGAGTGTCTTTACTTCATCCTCCATCATGACAACGTTCTATGTCACACATTGCTTCTGATACAGCAAATTCTAGCAAATAAAAACATTCCAGTGTGTCCTCATTTACCGTATTCACCGGATTTGGCACCATGCAACTTCTGGCTCTTACAGAAGTCAAAATGACCATGAAAGGAAAACGTTTTGAATCAATTCAGGATATCAAGGCAGCCACGACAGTATAACTAAAGACACTCAAGAAAGGACTTTCAGAACTGCTTCAGAAAGTGACAAGAACGATGGGATAAGGGTGTTCGAAGCGAGAGGAGTATTTTGAGGAGGATTAATAGCAGTGTGTCTTTTACTGTAATGTTTTTTTAATTTAGATCACTATTTTTTATCATACCTCATATACATAGTATATATAGATATAACTACATCACAAATTTTTTAAAAACTAGTAAAGAAACGACTTTATTTTCTTATTAGACTATCCAGATTTGTTATTCACAAGTCATGGCAGGTCTGAGTACATATTTGTTGTAAATATAAGGTCAGGTGGAATTGTAGAAACTGCATGTTTTGCTAGGAGCAGACTTCTTTTCTACCATGTGAGAACCTACTCTCTGAGTTGTAATTTTAGTCAGTATTGAGTAAAGGTTAAATGGAGGGAATAAGGAGATCAAACCAAAAAGGGTAACTACCTAGCCCCATGAGAGATTTTTCAAGTGGAAAACAAGGTCAGTGGGTAGTTTGGTTCAGAACGAGGATTTAAGACAGTAAAAACAAGAGCCTCTGAGATGGTCTGAAAGTTCAGCAAGTAACATGAATGTTTGAGAGCTTCATTAGCTAGGTTCTTCAGCTATGACATTATCTGGTAACTTTTTTAGTTTGTAAGAGGACAGCTGTTCATGTAGTTAAAAATTTCATATTGATGTACATGTACATATACACTTTTGTGAGCCCTAGCCAAGGTGATTGTTTTGGGTGTGTCCATTAAAGAACTACGCCTACCATGCCCCAAGGAACCGTGCTAGGGTTACTTACATTTTCCCTGTTCTAATAGAGTTATTTTTAATGTAAATGGTGGTTGTATGTCCCTTAAAGAATGGGGTGAAAATAAAACGAAGCAGTTGAATCTCTTTGCTTAGTTATTTTTTCTATTATGGTTATATGACCCATCATTTCTCTCTTGATATAGGAACTTAGTGATTTGGCCCGTGACCCTCCAGCACAATGTTCTGCAGGTCCAGTTGGGGATGATAGTAAGTAACTTTTAAGTTGATTTGTATAATTAATTTCAAAACTTGTTTACTTTTAGATAATAAGGTTTTATTTTTTTTCCCTAGTGTTTCATTGGCAAGCCACAATTATGGGACCTGTAAGTATTAAGAATTTAAAATTTTTTGCTTTTAATTGAAACTCTGCATTGATCTAGTTGTAATTTTTACCTTAAGCTTTAGACTTCTTTTTATTACATTTTAATTCTGTTTTGGATATTCCATACTTAACTTTTGAAAAAAAAATTTAAGTAGTCGTTTGTTACGTATACTATATGTGTCTGTTCCTGTGTTCAGGTTCTAGAGTATAGCATCTCTGACCTATCAAATATCCACCTCAATCTAGTTTTCCTTCGTAGCAATATAAAGCGTTGTCATAGAGCTTCCTGTTATTTGTGGAGCTAATTAATTTACTGTTTCTACCGTGGTGTTACTAAAAGTCTTACCTGCCCAAATGGAGTAAATCTAGCTTTAATTGTATTACTTTGATATTTGATTCTTTATAGAACTTTAGTTTTATACAAAATTTGAATATTTTTAGGTAGAAAGTGATATTTTGAATACAGCAAAATTCCTTTCTATCCTGGGTAGATAAGAAACTGTATATGCTGGATAATTGAATATTCAGAATTATGGATACCATCTAAGAATTTCACAGAATTAGAGCGCAGTAAAACATCTTGGGGTAAGACTATATCTTGCACAATACTTAACATTTTTTTTGACTTGGAAGGTACTTTAGGATTTCTCTTCTGAGTTATATGTGTGTCTTACTGAATTTGCTGCTTTCTTTCCCTTTTTGATGTTTTAATCTCAACATAAATGGCAGTAATGTACTAGGTAAGGTAATGGCCAATAAGTAGATATTTATAAGCTTTAAAGAAGAAGTGCCCTTGGAACAGTTAGCCAGCAGATGGATTGGATTAGCATGTGTTTGTTTAGCAGTTCTGATTTTCATAACTTCAATGTTTTTTCTGTCTATGAGCCCCTACTGTGTGCCAGTCATTAAGGATACAAGTGAACATAATAGACATGATCCCTCTCCATCTTTAGGGAGCTTACAATCTCCTGGGAGAAACAGGCAATTAAAACAAGTGTGATAAGATGGCACATAAGAGATAGGTGAATTAAGTGTGCTTACTAGTAGAAATTTGAAGGAAATCATAGCAAGGATGATTGAGTGAAATGTTATGACCTAGAGGTAGGGACATTGTGAATCAAATTAAGTCAAACTTGGGGGAGAGGATGGTGTATTTACTTTAATCATTTGAAATATATCTGGATAATCCTAATAAAATCTACAGTCAGAATTATTTATTTCCAGTTATCTTAAGGACTATTTTTACTGCTTTAAATTTCATTTTGCTTTAAAAGTGCTTGCTTTTGTCTAATTTTACAACAAAATGGTGATTTTTTTTTTTTTTTTTTTTTTTAATACACATAGGTAACCTAGTGGTTTACCCAGTTTGGTCCACAAAGTTTTTTAAAAGTTTGCAATCTTTGCATAAAAATCCTCTGATTAGGCCCTCATTCCCACAAGCAGTAATGGCTTCAGAGACAGTAGCAGCTGCCTCCCTTTTAGATGCAATTTGTGTCTGCCACAGTTCCTACCACGATCACTTTATTTTGCCTACCTAGATTGTGTAGGCAGGTGAAATTGCAACTGGAAGACTTTTCCCATTGTAGATCACCAATTTTCAAAGCTAAGAATCAAATGCTTTACCATATCTGTACAAAATAAAGCTCATACTTGATGCAGAGGGTACTTGAAGGTAGTCTCATTCTAAAAATTAGTTGTCAGTACTAAATTAGGCATGAAAGAGTTGGTAATCAAGACTTCTGATTGGACAATGTGCATAATAAACCAACTCTTAAAACCAGTGTTATATTTCTGTGCTTGACTTTTGAGACTTCACTTTTTTATTGAAAAAATATTTTTTTCCTTTCCTGTTCTTTTCCAAAAGATAAGGAAATACCTATCATAAAATCAAAGTGAAACATAAATGAGTAGTTTATGCTAGTAATTTTGTAGATAATAGAAGGTAGACGATTGCTTATCCTGACAAATTTCTTAGCTGTTTAATTTGCTTTTATTTTCAGAAAATATTTTTCATTTATTTTATATATATTTCATATTATGGCTCTTCCTTGCTAAATTTTTTTCAGTAACCTTTTATTACATATTAATGACTAGCAGTTTCCTGCTTTTAAGAGCAGAAATACTCGATTTTTAGAACTATTTAAATATTTCCTGATTAACAAAAGCAAAAAATATATTTATACCACAGCTGCAGTTTTGCTTTGGTTAAGCATTATTCCCTGAAATATACTTGTTTTCTAGGAAGGTTAATTCTCACTATTTAGATAATTTCAGGAAGGAGTTAAAAGGTTATAAAAACTCACCCAAAATACAGATCTTATTGTGCTCTTCATAAGTAAGCATCTAAGCTTAGATCCCAGCTTGTAAATAGTTAATGATTATCCTCACTATGTAGTCATTAATAACTCATGTAATTTTGGCTTTTGATTGCATCTTTGTGCCAAAACATCACCATTTCATTAGATAAAATACTACCTTATTTTGTTAGTATGCCTGTTCTGTGAGATGCAAATGTGACCCACAACAGGGTCAATGGTGACATAACCCATAATTGCAGATTTGCTAGAAGAGCAAATGGTAACAAAATTACTTTTGCTTTGGATTACTTCTTAGGTCAGTTAAAGTAATGGCAATGCCGCAGAATTAAAGATTCCTGACTTTCTAAGGAATGGAGCATCTAATTTAAGTTTCAGTACAGAGTAACTTGAATTTTAGTGGCTTGTAGTAGCTTGATCATTCAAGTTACGAGGCAGAAATGCTTGGTTCAAATAATCGTGTGTGCTGGCTTATTTCTGAATTTGAGATAACTTTGGATGCACAAATACTCAAAAACTAAACCTTTGAAAGAACTGACATTGCTAGTTTTGTGGTTTTTAAACTTGGGTTGTTTTTTCTCTACTACATTAAGGGCAATTCCCATTAAGAGTTAATGCATTGAGGAGAAATTCATTGAGGAGAAATTAACTTCCTTACCTATTGTTTCTGATGTTTACATGCTTGATTTTTCTTTAATTGGAAATGGAGCTGGTAGAAAGATACTTTGAAATTATTTGGAGAACGACTCTAACTCCCACCTAATCTGTGATATAGCCATAGAAAAAGTACAGGCGTACCTTGGAGATATTACGGATTCAGTTCCATATCACAGCAGTAAAGCGAGTATCACAATAGAGCGAGTTATAATCTTTTTGCTGGTGGGGGGTCTTGGCTTCAATTTATTTAAGAAAGAAAATGCAACATCTGTGAGATGCAGTAAAACTAGGTGTGCCTGTACCATAACTGAATAATGTAACCTTTGGCAGCCTAGGCAGAATCAGCTACAAAGACCATGTGAAATAAAATAATTGGTTCATTGGTATTTTATTGGGCCATAAGGGTTATTTCTTCTATTTATGTTAAGTGTGTGTGTCATTTCCTGCAAAGTCTAATGATGCATAAAATCTCTTTCCTTCTGTACCTTACTCTTTAGGAAGCTTTGTAGTTTAGTGGAAGAGGGAAATATAAGTAAATAAGTTGTAAGTATGTTGGGTAATAGTAATTGTACAGAAGGAGGTAGTAATAAAAGAAGAGCAGCCAGCAGATTGGACTAAAAGGAAAGCTGTATTTAGATACAGTCCTGCAGATAAGGAGGAATGTTTCAAGTAGGGGAAAGAAATATAGTAGGAAAAATGTGAAACAACATATTTTATAGGCAGTAAAGAGAGCGTATTATGGTGGGAGATGAGATTAACTAGATTGGTGGGAACCAGATCATAAAGCACCTTGTGTGCTTAGGAATTTGAACTCTTCTTGAAAACTGTGCTAGATTTCAAGCAGGGCAGTGACCTTTATCTTCCGCAACAGGGTGAGGGATAAATTGGAGGTAAAAGCCAGAGTGAAGGCAGGCATACCAGTAGTAAGCCATTGCCAAAACAGAGAAAAGGTACCAGTAGTCCACCCTTATCCTTAAGGGATGCCTGAAGCTATGGATAGTACTGAATCTGTGTGTGTGTGTGTGTATATATGTATATATATAATGTTTTTTTCCTCTACATACATACCTATGATAAAGTTTGATTTATAAACTAGGCACAGTAAGAGATTAACAATAATAGAACAATTATAACAGCATACTGTAATAAAAGATACATGAATGTGGGCTGTCTGAAAATCATATTGTACTCACCTTTTCACTTAAAAGAAAGTACTTCATGGCTTCGCTTTGGCTTATCTCATTTGCCAGCATCACTACTTTTGCCCTTTGGGGTCATTATTAAGTAAAATAAGGGTACTTGAAGATAAGCACTACAATACTGTGACAGTATCTGATAATCAAAATGGCTACTAAGTGACTAACAGGGAGCTTATACAGCCTGGGTATGCTGGACGATTCACATCCCAGGTGGCATGGCATGCTACTCAGAACGGCATTCAATTTTAAACTTATAAATTGGTTCTTTCTTGAATTTTCCATTTAATATTTTCTGACTGCAGGTAACTGAAACTGAAAAGTGAAACCACAAATAAGGGGCAGACTACTGTATTAAGATCTTGAGCTAAGGTAGTGGCAGTGGACATAAAGGAGACCAGGCTAGTTCAGGGATTTCTACGATTTGAGTCAATGATCAAAGTATTCCTTCTTATTCTTTTTCTTGTATTTTCTGTTCACTGTCAATCTATGGTAAATTTGATAGCCTCGATTTTTTAGCTGGCATAGTTTGTTACCTCTAGATCTGTGGTTTTTCCAGTTTTTCCTCTTTGACTTGGAATTTTAGTACTAAATTGTAACATCGAAATATTTTTATTTCAAGCTTTTTTTTGAACAAGTGAAATGCATTGAAATTTGGCTTTGTCTAAATCTCATCAATTGATTGCCTTTGTTCAAAAGCAGTCAGATCAACACTTGACTATGAAACTTGAAATGAAAGCTTAAACAGAACTTTTTTGGAATTGGGTTTTATAAAAATATTTTAGGATTACTTTTAACTTGTTGATTGTATGCAGTATAAACATATTTCCAGTATTAGCTTATTTTATAAAAGTGTATGCTATTTGAAGGATCTATTGCTAATTAACGTAGCCGTATTACTTAACAAAGATATGTTAATCTGATAAATTCACTTCACATTCTGGTGCTTTGCCTTGACTTGTTTTTTTCTACATTTCTCAGGTGCTGCTTTGCAGTCTTAGTTTTTTTTAATTAAAATTTTGTAGACTGAAAAATAGGGAGTTCAGAATAGGAAGGACTCAAATTGTATCTCTTCCATTTCCTAGTTGTGTGTTTCTTTTAACTTAATTCATCAATAAATTGACCTTTCTCCTTTAAACCCCAGGTACACCCTGTTTGTTTTCCATAATATCTGTTAATATTTCATTGCATGTCTCTACCAGACCGTAAGTCACCAAGATAAAAAATTGTTCTATATATCCCTTATACATCTAGCGTATATATAGAAGGGAGTTAGATTAATTCAACTAGTCTTTATTTTATAGAGGGCTGGGGATTAAATTGGCTATATTAAAGTGTCAGACCTGTAAAAATTTTTACTTGCCTGATAGCCACAATGGGCATAACGAAAGGCTTGTTTTGGTGCTATATGCATACTGTAATGGAGTGGGATGGATGTTGGTAATAATAGCTCAATTACTGTACATTTTTAAATATCTTGGTTCTTTCCCTGTCCGGGGACAGTTAAGCAATCTCATATTTTTTTAACTAGGTCACTAACTTTTTTCATTGATTATTAGTCTGATTGGTGTTAATCTGTGGTTTTTTATATGATCTGTGTTTGAATGGTGGTTCAGTTGTACACCATTTGTACGCTTGACTAAGTTACTTCTTTAAGTTAAAATGGGAACAATATCTTTTACCTGGTATTGGTTAAATTAAATGTAAAATCCTAGTAAGTAGTTTTCACCCAAATGTCGCTTCATGCTAGCGTTGTATAATATTTAGTTGCTATAAGGGAGTTCTTCATACTCAAATTATAATGAGGAAAACAGCAAAGAAGAAACAGTACTGCTGTAGCTTGAAATGTATGTTTTCTGTCGAAATGGAAAAACAAATATTCCACATTGTTTACTAGATTACAAATCTAGTAATCCTGTATATTGATTTGTTGTGGAGAATTCAGTATGCTTTTGAAGAAAAAACTTGCAAGGTTGTAAATGAGAATTTTGAGGAGCCAGTTGAGAATTAAACAGTCTTTAAAAACCTATGTTGTCTCTGTTCGGCTTCTTTTGAAAATAGTTGTATGTTACTTACAAAAGCTAACATTTTGGTTTCACAGTGGCCAGAATGACTTGTTGAAAGGTACAAAGTCAGTTGTGTATAATATATATACATACACAAACATATATATGTATATTATATATATATATATATATATATATGGCTGTCATTTTACAAAGGTAAAAATTTACTTTCAAATTACAGTTTGATAGATAATACTGTATGTAGACTTTATTGCTCAGTATGCTTTTCCTTTGTGAGAATCAGGATCTAGAATACTTTTGTTTCTGGATAATTTTTTAAGGTCTTCGGTGACTTAATATAAAATGGTATCTAAGTAAATTTTCATTATTCTGTAGTAAATTCTGATTGTTTTTCCCATTAATAACTGAATTTTGGAATAATTTAGGCTCTTGATTGCAGTGCAAATAGTAGGTAATTTTGGTTCATATTAGAGAAATGTTTCGAAAATAGAAGTGTTATAGATTGTTTAGCAATAATATTTTAAGTATTAGTCAAGCATATTTTTCTTTTCACAGAATGACAGCCCATATCAAGGCGGTGTATTCTTTTTGACAATTCATTTTCCTACAGACTACCCCTTCAAACCACCTAAGGCAAGTATTTTCTCCCATAATCTGTTGTATAGATTTATACTTTATTTCAGAGGAATATTGCGTTCTTAGAGATTAGGCTTCTGCATAATGAAAATTAAATTGGTGTGTGTGTAATGAATAATAATAACTGAGGCTGATTATATATATTTGAGTCACTGATAATAGAATGCTGACTCTTAACCTTTAGTTAGAAGAGCAGCTAGACCTGGATTTGAACTTTGTAAATGGAGATAAGAATTACCTTTTCCTTAATGTTGCAAGACTGAAATACACTATGTGAAATCCCCCCCCCCATTACTGTGTTTATACAGACTTGGATTATTAACCCTAGTGTTCTGTAATAGGCTTCAAATGTTCAATTTGAGTATGCGTTTGCACATATTACTGCAACTTAATATTTGTGTTGTGATTTAGACTAATCATTTTGGGAGTTGACTTTGCATACATAACTGAATAAATCTATCAAAACTTAGAATTGCTTAATGCACTGAGGTAAACTGGTTTACAAGTATTAAGAGCTGTGTGTGTGTGTGTGTGTGTCTATGTATGTATATATTTTTTTTCCCTTGAAGTTTCAGAGCTGTTTACAAAAATTCAACTTATAGAATAACTATGGAAGATAATACACATAGAACATTGCTGCTTCACTATAACCTTCATCATCATGTTATGGGTGTGATATGAGTTACTTTAGATGAAACACCTTTGTGATACTCAAATTTATATTCTATTTACAGTGGAAATGCAGGCTCAAATACATAGCTTTGTAACGTAATAACCTTAAATGAGCTGGTCTATAAATTTTGGTTTACATTCAGCAGTTTCTTAGCTTTTAGTGAATGTTAAAATAAAAATACCCTTCATATTGCTCTTTGATACTTCTGATATCATAGGGCCAAAGTTATCCTTAAGAACATCCCACCATATCGATGAGAATAACATTTTGCCCCAGAGTTGTATTTTCCATTTTAATTAAGAAGTGGGAGCACCTAGGAGCTCTTTGGTCAGAATGTAAAAACTGGTTTCTGTAATTTATTCTTTTATGTATATAAGTTAAGATTGTAGCCATTTGATTTTTTAAAAATTGTGACATTTTAAGCCTTGCTAGAAGTCTTCTACTTGCCTTTAAGATGCTTGTTTCTATTTGGGAAAAATATCTAAAGGTTTTTTATTTATTTTAGGTTGCATTTACAACAAGAATTTATCATCCAAATATTAACAGTAATGGCAGCATTTGTCTCGATATTCTAAGGTCACAATGGTCTCCTGCTTTAACTATTTCTAAAGGTAAAATACTTTTAGAAAACTAGCTACTCTGATTTTCTAATAGTTAAAGGAGTTTCATTTTGGGGCCTGCTTATCTGAGTCTTCCTTACGTTAACTTTTTGGGTAAGAGGTGGGGAAGGAATAAAGTTATATCATCTTTGCTCTTTTAGCAGTATTGATTAAATATTTTGTGGGAAGAAGTTAAAATTCAAATTAGGGTATTGGGGCATTACTTGAAAATATCAAATAATAAAAGCAAAGTTTATTGATTTCTGTAGTATTTTTCGATTCCTAAAGTTAAAAGAGCTTTTAAATCTTGAGGTTTCCATTGAAGGAAATTTTGATTTTTGCTTTTTTGTGTTTATTATTTTTTAAATAAAAAACTTTAAAAAAAGGAATTTTTTAGTTAGGTGTTATGTGAACATTCTAATAGTAGTCTAAAATTAGAGTCTTGGGAATGTCTCTAGAATGGTTCTACTCTTCTCCTTTTAATAGGAATCCATTATGTGACATCTCTAATAGGTCGTCCAGTTTCCTCCACATAAATATCCAGATGGAGATAGAGTATCTCTCCATCTCTCCCTCCTTTGTGAATGATTGGTGGCTTTTATGACACGTTTACCCCACAAATAAAATCACCTACCACAAAACTACTTAAAGAGGAGGTCTGCCTTCAAGTAATTTTTGGTATTGGCTTGGCATTCCTTAGGTACACAAAATTGGTTTTTTACTGTTGCTAGTTATGACAATGTTTCAGATATTTGAGAATATCAGCAAACTTTAGCATCCTCACATTGTTTCTTGGAATAGTTAATGGTATAACATTTTACAAAAAAACTTCTATGATTTTTATGAGTATGGTAAATGTAAAGTGATAATGGGATTTAAGGCAGGATTTCATAAATCCTTTCATATGGTTACACAGTGCATTTGAATCTCACTTAAGGGGCAATGTAGCATTTCCCAAACTTTTGTTTAACTGGAGTCACTTTTTAGGGGGAGAAAAACAATTTGGTTTAATGCTGCCATGATTTTTTTCAAGTGTAATATAATTTTAGACCTGTTTTTCACCCTCTTGGGTATATTTCAGTTTCCTTTCAAATCAGGCTCTCTTAACACATTCTCTTTAAGAATACTTGACTACTAGGTTCCATTTTTTTTTTCACCATTCCTGGGAATGCACTATAATAATGAAACACCATATTTCTGTATTTGCAGATTGAGTTTTATATCTGTCCCCTTGCACTTGGAATTAAAATTTGATTTACTGTTACATTAATGTCTCTTTATGGTATTTTTTTTTTGTCTTCATCTCAAGATTATCATACCCATTTCATGCTTTTATATCTTAAAATGTTATAACACCTTGCACAATGTCTGGCACGCAACAGGCACTCAAAATTAGATATGTGCTCCGTTAGAATTAGATGCTTGGCATCTTCTATGTTGAACCAGGTTAGGGGAAGAGACAGTTGAAGGCTCACTTGGTAATATATCTTGACATTGCTTCACTTAGTCACTACTCTTGAGAATGTGGCCTCTACCTTATAAATTCAAACAGACAAAACATGCAGTCAGTGGAGCATTTGGAAGTTTTTGTGAAAACTGAGAAAAGGGCAGAAAAAGTACCATGAAACTTTCCATACCAAGAAACTCCACTTAATTATTTTTTTAAAAAGCGATAAACTATGACATTACTTGACAATGTCAGAACTGCTGAGTTGGGCAGTATTTTTACAGCAAGTCAGTACTAAACTTGATCCCAACAAAGCTCTATTTGCAGCATTTCTTATTTACCAGGAGCTTGTCTCCAAACAAACAAAAATCTCTGCAAAGCTTTGTCTCATTGAGATTAAAATACAAACTAATAAAAATCTTTCGATAATTGAGGTTTATAAATATGTTTTTAATTGATTTCTAGTTTCATACTGTTGTATTTAGAAGAGCTGCCTGATAAAATTTTAGTCTTGAATTTATTGAGATTTGTTTTGTGGGCCTAAAGTGTAATCTATCTTGGAGAATGTTCCATATGCACTTGAAAAGAATGTGTATTCTGTAGTTTTTGGATGAAATGTTATGTAAATACCAAGTTCATCTGGTTTAATGTGATATTTCAGGCCATTGTTTCCTTATTGATTTTTTTCTGTCTGTATGATCTATCCATTGATGAAAGTGGGTATAATATGTGTTGTTAAATACACTTTTCTTTATCCAAATTCCCGATGCTGGGTAATAGATGTTTGTTTTCTTGCAGTTCTTTTATCCATTTGTTCACTGCTATGTGATCCAAACCCAGATGACCCCCTAGTGCCAGAGATTGCACGGATCTATAAAACAGACAGAGATAAGTAAGTATAGTAATTTAAGGAAATAATATTAAAAAGTCGTTTTTCTCAATGAGTTAGGCTTATACTCTGCTGCAAGTGGTGGTAATGCCAAGAAGATTTGATGCTTATTTCTGGTAAGATAATAGTTGAAGTAATGAAGAAACCTAGTTATTCAAAAGGGATTATTTTAAAAAATTACTGGGTTTTAGTTTATGTGACGGTGAATAATCCCTCTAAAATGTGTTATATTTCTAACACTTTGTCACTTTAATTATTAAGTTTTGGAGAAGGAAGCAAATTATTCACCCCAATTATGTTTTTGAAAAAAATATTGGTACTGTTGTAAAAATTCGTTCTAAATTTCTCGAATATTTGAATTACCTTTGTGTACAGTTTCACCATTATAACTTTTGTATTCTTATAATTAATGCTAAGTGTACTTGTTCAATTAGGTACAATAGGTTAGCAAGAGAGTGGACAGAGAAATACGCTATGTTGTAGGGTAAGAGGATCTGCACTCTGGTGCGCTTATTCATGGTCCTGCCAGCACTTGAGTGCTGCATGCTGTAAGGCACTGTTTTCACTAACAAGGTAACTGATGTGGCAGTTTTCTGAAAACTGTACATTTAACTGCTTGATCTTTGTTTAGCGTGAAAGTATACCCAGTAGTCATTATTGCTTGAAGAGTATTTTTGCATGACAAAGCAGTTATATAGCACTGGTAGAAATAGAAATTTAAGTATTATCTTTTAAATCACCAGTATTTAAATTTAAATTGGTATGTTTTAGACTTTATACCAATACTATGGTGGAATGTGGTGATTTAGTTCAAATTTTGCTGAGAGACGTAAGGGAAAAACACTTTCAATTAAGCCTAAGCATCTAACCTAAATGTTCATTACTGACATGCATGCACTATTGTCAGCTCTAATTTGTGGCTCCCTGTATGCTAAACGAAGCCTTTGTTTTAAAGTGCTGGCTTTTTGAGAGGTATCCTTAAATGAGGTAACCATGAATTGGTAGAAAGAACTTCTCTGTATTCAAGTTTAGAAAAGTGCTTGAACCATGTTTAGTTTTTGGTTTGAAATGAAGCTAGTTAATATTTTATAAAGTTCAAACTGTAAATAAATATCTAAAAGTTTTCCTGTGCCCTTTGATGTATATTCATTTCTTAAGGTTATCAACTATATTTTTTGTTGGTAAGTAGACCAAGGCATGGGTGTAACAGGGAAAAGTTGATAGCATTTATTGTTAGTGTTCTTCCTCAGTAATAAATAACCTCGCTTGTATGTGAATTACCTGTTGATCTTTTTAGCAAGATGCCACCAGTTGTACTAGAGATTCCCATTTATCAGGCCTCAAGTGGGACTTGTTTAGTTCCACTCACCACACTATTTAAAAATAACATATGTGGTTCTAATTAACACATACCACTCACACTCACCTCCTCTAGAAAACTGCTCTTTTATCATCCTCCCCAATATCTTAATCATCTGCTTGTGCCTAAGTCTCAAAGGCGTTTTCTCTTCTGGTATTACCCAGGGTCATGTAACTTCTCAAAGTCTAGGATTCAGATAAAATTGTTTAGTTAACTATTTGGTTCTGGCTTTGATGGAAATTTTTGTAGCTGTACAGAATGTGTGTGCTGTTCTGACATAAGTCCATGATGAACTGTAAAATAATTTTTTAAATGTTAAAATTTGTTGGAACAGATACTAATTGTAGATTTTCTAATAGAACATTATTAGCTCAGTGGTAGGGGAGAGAAGAGGTCTTTGATTTTTGTTACACCCCAATCTCAATGCCACTTTATTATGTTTATTAAAATACTACTTTCAGTGTTTTAGAAGCATAAGGTTCTTGTTTTCCCACATTGCTTTGAGTACCATTATTGGCTTTATTCTCATCATAGCCATTAGATGACTCCGTGATGAGTCTGCAGGTAAAATAGAAGTCTTTTCTTACCTTTTTAAGTATTAAGAATTCTATAACTTTTTCAATAACACGCTCTTTATTTACAGGTACAACAGAATATCTCGGGAATGGACTCAGAAGTATGCCATGTGATGCTACCTTAAAGTCAGAATAACCTGCATTATAGCTGGAATAAACTTTAAATTACTGTTCCTTTTTTGATTTTCTTATCCGGCTGCTCCCCTATCAGACCTCATCTTTTTTAATTTTATTTTTTGTTTACCTCCCTCCATTCATTCACATGCTCATCTGAGAAGACTTAAGTTCTTCCAGCTTTGGACAATAACTGCTTTTAGAAACTGTAAAGTAGTTACAAGAGAACAGTTGCCCAAGATTCAGAATTTTTAAAAAAATGGAGCATGTGTATTATGTGGCCAATGTCTTCACTCTGACTTGGTTATGAGACTAAAACCATTCCTCACTGCTCTAACATGCTGAAGAAATCACCAGAGGGGGAGGGAGATGGATGCTCAGTTGTCACATCAAAGGAAGCCGCATTATTCAAACAGCATCCATTCTTGTTTAAGCCTTCCACTGTTAGAGATCTGAGGTTACATGATATACTTTATGCTCATAACTGATGTGGCTGGAGAATTGGTATTGAATTTATAGCATCAGCAGAACAGAAAATGTGATGTATTTTATGCATGTCAATAAAGGAATGACCTGTTCTTGTTCTACAGAGAATGGAAATTGGAAGTCAAACACCCTTTGTATTCCAAAATAGGGTCTCAAACATTTTGTAATTTTCATTTAAATTGTTAGGAGGCTTGGAGCTATTAGTTAATCTATCTTCCAATACACTGTTTAATATAGCACTGAATAAATGATGCAAGTTGTCAATGGATGAGTGATCAACTAATAGCTCTGCTAGTATTTGATTTATTTTTCTTCAATAAAGTTGCATAAACCAATGAGTTAGCTGCCTGGATTAATCAGTATGGGAAACAATCTTTTGTAAATGCAAAGCTGTTTGTAAATACTGTTGGGATTTGCTTCATTGTTTGACATCAAATGATGATGTAAAGTTCAAAAGAGTGAATATTTTGCCATGTTCAGTAAAAGTGCACAGTCTGTTACAGGTTGACACATTGATTGACCTGATTTATGCAGAGTTAATAAGCTATTCGGATAGTGTAGCTTTAGTATGCTGCACGTGATAACTGGCAGCCCTGGAGTTCCTAGATGGACTTGGGACCCAGCAGTTTTGAACATGTATATGGAGTTTAAGAAATTTTATTTTCCAGGTGCAACCCCCATCTAACTAAATTTTTTCTTCACCTTGTACACTTGACAGCTGGAAAAACCATAACATGGGAGTAATAATGGATTAAAATTTACAAAATAAAGTACTGTTTTGGTGTGGGAGTTGTCATGAGGCTGTGTTGAAGTGACTTAACTATGTGGGATATTGAGTATCCATTGAATGGATTTGTTCAGCCATTTACATTAATGAGCATTTAAATGCAACAAATATCATTTCAGGTGACTTAACATGAATGAATAAAAGTCAATGCTATTGGATTTTTTGTTTGACAAGTGCTATGTGTGCCACTAATTTAACTTATGTAGTAACAAGGGCATTATCATTCTTCACCCTTCCTATTTCTAACCGTATAGTTTTACTCTTTTTTACCTAGTTATTTTGATTTGTTCATTGCTTTCTTACGATCTTGTATTCGATTTCTAGCACATCTGTGACTTCTCCACTTTCACATTTTTGCACTGCTTACACTTAATGTGCAATCTTACTCCTTGTCTGCACACAGATGTGGAAAGCTAGATAATAAAATAAATGTTAAAGCTTGATTTTTATAAACATTTTAATATGTAGTTTGGACATGATTTATTGACTTAAGGTTCTTTAAACTGGAAGTGAAATGCATGCCTTCCAAAAATGTTCTGGCTTTGTTAAGTCTGTAATAAGCATTTCATTGAGAAATATCAAACCAACTATACAGTTTTCCAATGAGTGATTTTTTTTTCATTTTTTGCTTAAAAAATGACTCCTTAAGGTAGATGTCATACTGTTGAAACTATTTTGTATTCATATTACAAATGAGAAATTAATACCACTGTACAAGATAAGAAATATTAGTACCGTTCTATGGCTGTTTTCAAAATAATTCTGAGAAACTTATACTCTCAAAATAACAGATTTAGTAGACATACCATTTCTTGAAAGCCGATCATGAATAAAACACTTCTGAGAGCTTCTGAATCCCTAACTGGCTTTCAAATTGACCTTTTTACTCATAGATAACCCTTAAGTATTTATAGAGATGACTTCCTTAAACCATTGATTAAGTCATTAGTAGATGTGTCCAGCTCTCTATCTTTGACTTGATGCTTTCTATATTTCTTAATGTCACTTCTGAGGGAATAAGCCATAAAGGCTTCTCCAGGTTTAAGAGAATAGTAAGGTACCTGGAAAACCAACATTTTTGAATGTATGGACACTGGATTTGAGCTCTTCTGCAATGAAATCTTCAAAAGAATCCAAGAATTTGCCCTATTTCCCCCATGTATATTACTAGTGCCATGGTAGACTTTAGTGAATGTTAGCAGATTAAAAACTGATTTGGGTTCTATATATTTCCTATATCTTTTAATGCATAAACTCATTTTAAATACTTAAGTTTCTCTTAACCTGCGAGAATTATAGTCCAGTTGACTTGTCAATGTTAAATTACATTTTAAGTGGCTCATTTTTGTTCCTGGGCAAGTTTGCAATGTGATAATCAGATTTAAAGAAAAAAACTTAGTTTGCTTTCTTGTGTGGGTGTGCTCACAATTTTTTAAAGTATGAACCACAGTTAAACTAGTGGTCTCAGGGGTAGTGAACACTCACTTTTTTTTTTTTTTTAATGGCTTAGTTGAAATATGCTTCAGATACTGATAATGCTGTGTTAGTGATTTTGGGGGTAACTCAAATTAGCCATGTTTTGTGTTGGCATAACAATTGTTTAATGATTGTTGATTACACTTTTAAGTGAATTTGTCTTATGAGGAACCCAGTGCAAGTCACTAAATATTGTCTAATAGTTACATCAGCATAACACTTGTAATAGCTAAGGTTAACTGAGCTTAAAGGAATTGTTACCATTAAAGTCTGTTTAAAGACACTTCGGTCTTACTCAGTAATTCTACCTAACGTGAAATCCACACTTAATACTGTGTGTAAGTTCTGTTTTGAACTTCTTAAAATAGGAATTAAAACTACCGTCTAAAAAGAATTTAGCACAGTGGTTCTCAAAGCCTGGTCCCAAGACCAGCAATATCAGTATCAGTTGGGAAATTCTTTGCAATGGAAATTAACAGACCCCACTCCAGACCTACTGATTCATAAATGGGTGGCACCCAATCACTTGTTACAAGCCATCCAGGTAATTCCGAAGTCTGTTCCTACTCTCCCTTTAACAGACTACAGCAGTAATCCTGAGACACTAGTTTTTTTTATGTCTTGCTGTTTCATGGCTGTAAGAACTTGTTTTATTGTATGCCCAAGTACTGAATTTTGTCTGACAAACTTGTACTTTGAATTATAAGTAATTAGGTTGATGTACACATTTAAGATAACATCCTACAACTTTAGTAACACTATAATGTTCAAATTTATAACTGAGAACTAACTCGGGGAATATGTAATTCAAGCAATGGCCAGGTAGTATTTTAAAAGTAAGCAGATACAAAAGTCTGCTAAATGTTAGCTAAACAAGGATTTGAACCCTAGTCTCATCCCATGGCCTTATATAAAGGAACATTTTTTCTTTTTCGAGTGAAAAATTCAGGTGTCTTGTTGGGGATATTTGCAATGGTACTGAATTTAACATTATAGCTTAAGGTAGCTATTTAAACCTCCCAGTGTAATGGGGAAAGTAAATGATAAAGTATTTGGAAATAGAGTTTTAAAATGATAGCCCCCTGTCTCCCCAACCAAAAAAAAAGTTGAACTATGTTGAAAGATCACAAGTTTTCTAGAAAGGCGAGGAAGATTGAAGTTAGCTGAACATTTAAAGTCCCCTGAAGTTACCACTATTTTGCACTTTCCTGCTACCCTGTAACTACTTGCTCCTTTCTTGGCCTCATTTTGTAGAATTTTTTATAATCTGGTACACAGTGATTTTGATAATTATCTCCAACTTGTACACTATCTCCAAGTTGTGCACTATGAAGTTTTATTTTTTTAAGCGCCCTCTTAATTTTTTCCTGTATTGTATAAAATGGATTTATAAAAGAACTAATTTTCGTTTTTACATCCTATTGTCTGAGCTTCTATAACTTCGGTTCCTTGTTTACTGTTATCAAATTCAATAGGGTGAAGTAAGGCCAAACAATGGGAGTCCATACTCTAGTTCCTTAAGGACACAGTTAACCACTGTCATCTGCTGACCTACCAGCCATCTCTTGAACTTACTACTCACCTAACGGGTGATTTTAACATGTCTAAAACTGACTTGATTTTTACACACGGATGCACACCCCCCCCTCCCTGTTCCTGGCATCTGTAAATGTAAATAAACATCCAGTGGCAGTGGCCCAAAACCTAGGCAGCAACCTTGATTTCTCACACTCCACTTGAACATCAAACAGCAATCCTGTCAGTTCTACTTTGAAATTTTATTCAGCTCTTCAGCATAACACACTGCTGCCACAATGGTCTAAAGCCCCATCATCTCTTAACTTGGATTATGACAGTAGCTTCCTGAGTGGTCTCCCTGCTGTTTTCTTTGCTGCACTCTATTCCCCACACAACACCCAGCATAATCCTTTTAAATTCATGTCAGATCATCTCATCACTTTGCTCCAAACCTAATGGTTTCCCATCTCAGAGTAAAAACCAAAAGGACTAAAAGCCAATTTATAGGCTGCATTGATTTCCCACCACCTCTGCGTCTTTAATCACTTACTTGCCTCCTCAACTTCTTCAGCTCTGTCACAATTCCTGCTGAGACTTGAACACAAGGCTTTCTATTGCTCTAAGATGTTCGCCCTTGTTCTTCCCTTGCCTAGAATTATCTTACCTCAGATATATGGCTCCCACTTTCCTAATTGTTAGGTTTCTGTTCAAATATCATATTACCAAAGTGGCTTTTCTCAACTATATAAAATAGCACCACCATTACAGAGTGCACCATGGCGCATTCAAGTATTAGCTACCTTACATACAGTATTTAGTGTTTAGTCTTAAATCCCACCCCAGAACATAAGCCTTATAAGAACAGGGATTTTCTGCTAATACTCCTCATGTCTAGATGACTGCTTGGTACATTGTTAGGTGGTCAAATATTTAATAACTATAAGCTAAGTTGCAGACTGCAAAAAGTTTTTCTTTTAACTCCAAAAGTACACCCCCTGCCCACCAAATTGCAATATACAATAGAAAAATAATAAATGGAACATTCTTTGACTACAAGTAAAATACCACCATGGCGAGTAGATGGACATTTCCGTTTCTATCAGTATGGATGATGACCCTGACCAACTCTCCTGTGAAAATGCAACTAAATGCTGGGAAAATAACTTTCCTTTAAAAATGTGTCAATAGATTTCCAGTCAAGATGGTGGAGTAGGTAAACACTGTGCTTACCTCCTCGTGACCACATCAAAATTACAAGTAAATTACAGAACAACCATCATTGACAACCACCTGAAGTCTAGCTGAACCGAAGTCCTACAGCTAAGGACACACAGAAAAGGCCACCTTGAGACATAGGAGGGGTGGGGATGTGAAACAAGCTGGTACCACACCCACATGTGGCGGTTAAAAATTAGGAGGGATATCTTGGTTGTGGAGGTCCCCCCAGAGGAGCAAGGGGTCCCAGGCAATACAACCCAGGTATCCAGTGCCAGGGAGAGAAGTCTACAACATCTGCCTGTGAAAACCAGCAGAAATTGTGGCTGAATGAGACGGAGGGCTGCTGGAGTCCCAAGTGTTGCTCTCCAAGGGCCTGTCACAGACTTCATCGCTGATAGACATACTCTTTCTGAGCTCCAGCGCTGGGACAGCAGCTCGAACGGTGCCAGCAACATACAGGGAGGCACTTGGCTTCAGCAGCAGCTTCCTCCGACAGAAGTGCTGGTAGAATCCATTATTTCTTTGTTGAGCCCTTCCCCTTCCTGGTGAGCAGATGCAAACAGGAGGCATATCTGAGTCTCCATCAATCTGGCTAACACTTTGCCCTGCCCTGGTGATTCCCTGAGACACCCCCCCCCCCAAACACCCTCTAAACTTGAGGGCCCACCCAAGCCTCTTCCATTGGTTTTTCCATACAAACGGCCTGACTTGGCTCATGCTGCGTACTTTCCTAAAATCTCTCAAAGGTTCACAAAACCCAAAACAACAGCATGTGACCTTGGCAAGCCTCTTACCTCTTGCTGAGCAGTGCCAAGCCTGGCACTATTGGCAGCCAGCATTGATTAATGGTGTGTACCCTCCCAGGCACTTCCAAGCCCAGTGCAGGTGGCTGCCATCTGCTGATTGCTTTGTGGCTCATGCCCGCTGGCCCTGGACAGGGCACAGGCTTTAGCTGAATTTGGCCCATGGTGGCGCCTCTCATAGGAGGCCCCAGGACCAGCATGTCTGGTGGCTGGTTTTGGACCAAGCCAGAGCACCATTCTGCTGTCTCCACAGGTGACACACAAAGGGCAGACTTGACAGACACCAGAGCCCTGCTAAAGCAAATCCTGCTCCATAGGGTCAGACCCTGCACCACAGCTCCTCTGCTGTAATCACAGCCTGTCCTCACAACCAATCAGCCAGAGGGTCAATTCCTCCCATTGATGTGCAAACAGCAACCACGGCTCAACTACAAGAGGAGGGTAACACAACCCACACAAGGGACACCTGGAGCACCTGGCTGAAGTGACCAGGGAGACTGCAATACTGGGCCCCACAGGACACCTACTATATAAAGCCACTCTACTACTGGGCGGAAAAAAGCAGCCCTACCTAATACATAGAAACAAATACAGGAAGGCAGCCAAAACGGGGGGACAAATAAACATATCCCAAATGAAAGAAGAGAACAAAACTCCAGAAAAAAATGAAACAAAATGGAAGTAAGCAATCTAACAGATGCAGAGTTCAAAACACTGGTTATAAGGATGCTCAGTGAACTTAGGGGAAGAGTAGATGAAGATAGTGAGAACTTTAACAAAAAAATAGGAAACATAAAAATGGAGATAGAAAACATTAAAAGAAACAGAAATGAAGAATACAATAATTGAAATGAAGACTACATTGGAGGGATTCAATAGCATATTAGATGAGGCAGAGGTTGAATCAGAAATTTGGAAGACATGGGTAGCACAAAACACCCAATTGGAACAGAAAAAAAAAAATTAAAAATGAGGATAGTTTAAGGGACCTCTGGGACAACATCAAGTGTATAAACATTCACATCATAGGGGCACCAGAAGGGGAAGAGAGAATATGGAAATGAAAACCTATTTAAAGAAATAATGACTGAAAACTTCCCTAAACTGGCAAAGAAATTCCAGGAAGTGCAGAGTCCCAAATAAGATGAACCCAAAGATGCCAACACCAAGACACATCATAATTAAAATCCAAAGGATAAAGAGAGAGAATCTTAAAGCAGCAAGAGAAAAGCAGTTAGTTACATACAAGGGAGCTCCAGTTAGACTGTCAGCTGATTTCTTAATGCAAACTTTGCCAGCAAGAAGGGATTGGCATGAAATATTCAAAGTGATGAAAAGCAAGGACCCAAAACCAAGAGTATTCTACCCAACAAAGCTGTGATTTAGAATTGAAGAAGAGAGAACGATCTTCCCAGATAAGAAAAAGCTAAAGGAGTTTATCACCACCAAACCAGTATTACAAGAAATGTTGAGGGAACTTCTTGAAAAAGAAGAAGTAGAGGGAGGAGGAGGAGGAGAAGGAAAAAATATAAAAAACATGAATAATAAAATGGCCATAACAACCGACCTATCAATAATTATTTTAAATGCAAATGGATTAAATGCTCCAATCAAAAGACATTTGGTGGCTGAATGGATAAGAAAACAAGACCCATACATAAGCTGCCCACAAGGGACTCACTTCATATCGAAAGACACACACACACAAAAACAGAAAATAAAGGGATGGAAAAAGATATTTCACGCAAATGGAAACAAAACCTAAAAACTGGTGTAGCAATACTTACACCAGACAAAATAGACTTTAAAACAAAGCTGTAACAAGAGACGATGAAGGACATTATATAATGATAAAGAGATCAGTCTAACAGGAGGATATAATCCTTTTAATCATTTATGTACCCTCTGTAGGAGCACCTAAATATATAAAGCAAATATTGATGGACAGAAAGGGAGGGATCAACAGTAATAACAGTCAAAGTAGGGGACCCTAATATCCCACTGACATCAATGGATAGATCATCCAGACAGAAAATCAACCAGGAAACAGTGGCCTTAAATGACACATTAGACCAAACAGATTTAATTGATATTTTTAGAACATTTCACTTCTAAGTATCAAAATATACATTTTTTCAAGCACACATGGAACATTTTCCAGAATAGACCACATAATAGGCCACAAAATAAGTCTCAAGAAATTTAAGAAAGAAGATTGTAATCATACCAAGCATCTTCTTCGATCTCAATCATATTAATTTTAAACTAGAAATTAATTACATGAGAAAACTAAAAAACACACAAGAATATGGCAGCTAAATAACATACTAATAAACAATGAATGGGTTAACAATGAGATCAAGGAAGAAATCAAAAGATAACTTGAGACAAATTATAATGAAAACACAACAAGCCCACATTGAAGGGAAACAGCCAAAACAGTTCTAAGAGGGAAATGCATAGCAATACAAACCTATCTTAAGAAAAACAAGAAAAATCTCAAACTATTTAACTTTACACATAAATGAACAAGAAAAAGAACAAACAAAAATCAAAGTGAGTAGAAGGAAGGAGACAATAAATATCAGAGTAGAAATAAATGAAACAGAGTAAAAAAACAATACTAAAGATCAATGAAACCAAGAACTGGTTCTTTGATAAGATAAGCAAAATTGATAAACCTTTAACCAGAGTCATCATGAAAAAAAGAGAGAGGACATAAATAAATGAAATCAGAAATGTAAGAGAAGTGACAACTGACACCATAGAAATGCAAAGGATTATAAGAAAATACTATGAATAATAATATGCCAAAAAAGTTGGAAAACCTGGAAGAAATGGATAAATTCCCAGAAACATAATATTCCAAGACTAAATCAAGAAGAAACAGAAGATCTTAAATCAATTACTACTACTGTGTCTCCCTGAAAATAAGACCTAGCCAAACAATCAGCTCGAATGTGTCTTTTGGAGCAAAAATTAATGTAATACCTGGTCTATTTTAATATAAGGTCGGGTCTTTGATATAATATAATACCCAGCCTTATATTAATTTTTGCTCCAAAAGACACATTTGAGCTGATGGTCCGGCAAGGTCATATTTTCAGGGAAACACGGTACATATAGAGAACTCTAAAGAGTACACCAAAGAAACCACTAGAACTGATAAATGAATTCAGTGATGTAGCAGAATACAAAATTAATATTCAGAAATTAGTTGCATTTTTATATACCAGTAATAAACAGAAGGATAAATTAAGACAATAATCCCATTTACAATTGCATAAAAAAATACCTAGGAATAAATTTAACCAAGGAAGTAAAAGACCTGTACTCAGAAAATTATAAGACATTGAAGAAAGAAATTGAAAAAGATACAAATGTATGGAAGCATATACTGTGTTCATGGATAAGAAGAATTAACACTGTTAAAATATTCGTACTAGTCAGAGCAATCTATAGATTCAATGCAATTCCTATCAAAATATCAATGGCATTTTTTTTTCCACAGAACTAGAATAAATAGTCCTAAAATTGATATAGAACCACAAAAGATCTCAAATAGCCAAAGTAATCTTGAGAAAGAAGAACAAAGTTGGAGGTATCATGCTACCTGAGATCAAACTATAGTACAAGGTTATAGTAATCAAAATAGCATGGTACTGGCATAAAACATGACATATAGATCAATGGAACTGAATAAAGAGCCCAGAAGTAAACCCATGCTTATATGATCAATTAATCTATGACAATGGAGGCAAAAATATACAATGGGGTAAAGACAGTTTAGTCAATAAATGATGTGGGAAAACTGGTCATATACATGCAATAAAAATGAAACTAGTCCACCTTCTTACACCATATACAAGAAGAAACTCAAAATGGATTAAAGACTTAAATGTAAGACCTGAAACTATACAACCCCTAGAAGAAACCATAAGCAGTAAACTCAGACATTACCCTTAATAATATTTTTACTGATTTATCACCTCAGGCAAGGGAAACAAAGAAAAAATAAACACATGGGATTACACCAAACTAAAAAGTTTTTGCACAGTAAAGGAAACCATCAACAAAACAAAAAGACAATTTACTCAATAGAAGATACTTGCTAATATATCTGATAGGAAGTTAATATGAAAAATATATAAAGAACTCATACAGCTTAACACCAAAAAGACAATTTAATTAGAAAATGGACAGAGGACCCAAACAGACATTTCTCCAAAGAGAACATACAGATGGCCAACAGACATATGAAAAATGCTCCACGTCACTAATCATCAGAGAAATGCAAATTAAAACCACAATGAGATATCACCTCACTATCAGAATGGCCATCATCAATAAATCAACAAACAACAAGTGTTGGTGAGGATGCAGAAGAAAGGGAACCCTCATGCACCATTGGTGGGATTGCAAATTGGGGTAGTCACTATGGAAAACAGTATGGAGGTTCTTCAAAAAATTAAAAATAGAGCTACCATATGACTCAGCAATTCTATTTGTAGGTATTTATCTGAAGAAATCCAAAACACCATTTGAAAAGATAATGTTCACTTCAGCACTATTTATAATAGCCAAATAAGGAAGCAGCCTAAGTGTCCATCAATAGACGACTGGATAAAGAAAAAGTGGTACATATATACAGTGGAATATTACTCAGCCATAAAAAAGAATGAAATCTTACCTTTTGTGACCATATGGATGGACCTAGAGAACATTATGCTAAGTGAAAGAAGTCAGACATAGAAAGACAAATACCATACGAGTTCACTTATATGTGGAATCTAAAACTCAAAATAAATAAACAAAAGAGAAACAAACTCATTGATACAGAAAACAAACTGATATTTGTCAGGTTGGAGGAAGGTTGAGGGATTGGGTGATAAAGGTGAAGGGAACAAGAAGTACAAATTGGCAGTTACAAAATTGTCACAGCGATGTAAAATACAGCAGGGAATATAGTCAATAATATAATATGTATGGTGTCAAGGGGGTACTAGGCTTATTGTGGTGATCACTTTGTAAGTTTTATATAAATGTGTAACCACAATGCTGTACACCCAAAAGTAATGTAATGTTGAATGTAAAAAAGAAGATAAGTAACCAAATTTTAAAATGGGCAATGTATTTGAGTAAACGTTTTTCCAAAAGAGATATACAAATGTCTAGCAAACATGAAAAAAGGATGCTCAACTTTGTTTTTCGAGAAATGGAAATCGAAACCACAATAAGATACCACTTCACACTCAGTAGGATGGCTATAACTTTTTTTAATGGAAAATAAGTATTTTTGAGGATTTGGAGAAATTGGAACCATACATTGCTGATGGACATATAAGATGATGCAGCTTCTATGAAAATCAGTTTGGCAGTTCCTCAAAAAGTTAAACAGAATTACCCTACGACTCAGCAATTTCATTGCTAGATATATACCCTAAAAGATTAAAAACAGATATTCAAACAAATATTTGTACATGAATGCTTATGGCAGCATTATTCATAATAGCAAAAGGTGAAAGCAATGCATAAATGAATAAACAAATTGTGGTATATCCATATAATAGCATATTTTATTCAGCCATAAAAAGGAATGTAATACTGATACATGCAACAAAGTGTCTAAACCTTGAAAACATTATGCTAAGTGAAGGAAGCCAGACATAAAAGGTCACATATTGTATGATTCTGTTTATATGAACTCTATAGAGACAGAAAGCAGAATGATGTGTGCCAGGCACTGGGGGTTGGGGGAGGAAAGAATGGGGAGTGACTGCTTAACAGGTAGGGAGTCTCCGGTGTGAATGATAAAAAAAGCTCGGAACTTGTTAGAAGTGATGGTTGTAAAACATTGTGAACATACTAAACACTACTGAATTATATGTTTTAACATGGTTAATTTTATGTTATGTGAATTTCACCTCAATAGAAAAAATAGCCACAATAGGTAGTAGCCAACACTTACGTAATACTTTTTAGGTGCCAAGCACTCTTCTGAATTCTTTACATACCTATGTTAACTCCTTTTTTTAAAATTTTAATTTAATTTTTTATTAGTTTCAGGTATACAAAACAACATAGTAATTAGACATTTATACTGGGGGGGGTCCCAAAAAAGTGTACATATTTTAAGAGATGTTATTTATGTATCACTTTTCGAAGTTAGATTGAATTACGTACCAATGTGTAGTAAGACATTTGCTCAAAAGGTAGCATTAATCAAATGAATGCAAGTATGATTAATTACAATTTTAATACGTTTTTTTCCTTTCTTAAAATATGTATACATTTTGTGGCACCCTCTGTGTATCTGAAAAAGTGATAACCCCTATAAGTCTATTACCTATATGACATTCTACATAGTTATTAAAATATTACTGACTATACATATATTAACTTAATTCTCATAACAAATATATATTTATTAGTTATATACTTCGTATCAACAAACTAATATCCTTATTAACAAACATATATTATTATCCCTGCTTTACAGATGAGGAAACTAAGGGAAAAAGAGGGTAAATGACTTACCTAAGTCAGCTAATGGCAGAGGTTGGAATTTAAAATCAGGTAATCAAATTGGGGACTTCACCTCTTAACATCATGCCAGAAATAAAAGAAGTTTGAAATATGAATAAAGAGCAAGAGAATATAAAAGTGACCAATTTTGAAAAATAACCAAAAGCACTTCCCTAAATAAAAAATAGAATAATTGGAATTTGAATTCAGAGGGTAGGTTTAATAGTCCAGTAGACACAGCAATGGAAGATAATGAAGAATGTAGCAGAGAGAGATGTAAAATAGGAAAGAGTGTAAGAAACACGGAAAGAGATATGAGTCAATCTAATATATGTCTAATTGGAACTTGAGTTCAATTTATTGCCTCTAGGCTCCAAATTCACCTTTCAACATATCCTCTGTGATAAACTGAATTCCTTTAAGCATTTCTTTTTTAAAAATCAACACAATATTAAGCTTTCTCAGTAGAGGGCGTCGGAGGGCATTGCAGGAAATAAGAGGCTCTACAGCTGTTCTGGTTGTGTATTGGGGGTTGGCTGGTGTGAGTGTGAAGACATTCAGAAAACATCTGCAGGCCCAGAACACAATCCATCTGTGTGAGCTTGTATCCTTGGCCAGGTGATAACCTTTTTTCAGCCCCCTTGACACAGAAATTTAAGTTCCTGCATGGCGAGCACATAGCTTCCTGTAGCCTGGAGGGTCACACACCTGAAATCACTTCTACAACCCTCTGCACAGCCTGTGCGCAACCCACCTGTGGTCCATGGGTCCACATGGAGCGGCCACTCCCTCTGCAAGTAAAATGAATTTTTCTTCCCCTTATTATAATTTATGTAATTATCTCATGGGATTGGAACATCCTTGGCTTTAGTATACCATGGCATTCAATGAGTTTGCCAACTTCATATATGTAGAAACGAAGGAAGCATGGTGACATGGGCCAAAAAGCCCTCTTTGGCTTCCTGTAGCAGAATATTGACGCTGTATGTCATTTAAACTCTGTAGGCTGTATTTGTTTCTTTAAACCAAGGAACTATCACATGATCTAAATAACCTGAATTCTGGAAAGCATCAAATGAGATGCTCAAAATGGAATTAATTTATACAGTGTAAGGTTACAGAATGGGTGACTATTTTTAGAATTGTATTTGATATTATGTCTTTAAATTACGTAAGTTGAGAAGTTTTATGACTATCACAAAACAAGATTTATTCTTCCTAGAAATAATGGGTAAAAAAATTAATTCTGTAACAAAATGAACACTTTATCATGTCACCTGTGCCAATCACAATTGTAGGCAGAATACTTATTAGGGCTTTGCATTTGCTTGAAGCTCTTGGTTTTCAAACCAAAGTACTAATCCAAACAACGTTATGCTGTGTTCTGGAATGAAAGGAGGAATGATGTGTCTATTGTTTTTGTTTTGTTTTGTTTTTAACGAATAGATTCTCTAAAATATTTCTTAATAGAACCACAGAATATATCCAAACATATTTACTGGCATGAATTTTCTTTTGTCTTGGCTTAACGGAATCTCTGGGATTTATGAAAAAAATTCTTTTATTCTTGTTGCCATAAATCATGTTATCAGTTTTGAACGAACCAGGGCTGGCCATCTAATGCCATGCATTATAGCATGTTATTTGAATTGAGAGCTTTGTTCCTATCAAAAGTAAGAATGCGTCTGGAGTGAGGAAACCTTTGAATCAGCCAGAGCCTTTCCCCGTTAATATCAACAGGCTCAACTGCAAGGAGACTAAGGACAAGGAAAGGAGAGTTTTGGTCCTGTCTGCCACTGTATGATAGGCAAGTCACTTGACCTGTTTGGACCCTGTTCCCTCAGCTATAAAGCCAGAGGCTTGGGCTGGACAATCCATAATGTCCCTAAAGCCAAGATGCTAGGCTTGTGAAAAATAGTGACTCTGAAAAAGTAAAATACTGTCTTGTATCTATGGATTTAGGCAATTCCAGGGCCATTAGAAGGCAAAACAAAGCTTGGACTTGATGAGGGGGACAACTTCTCTTTAAAAACTTCCTTCTAAATAATGAAATTAGACAGATAACATCAACACAGGAATAAGCCCGTCTATTTTATGCAATGTGAAATTCTCTCTCAGCTTGTTAGGATCACTGTTACAGCCTATTGCAAAAATGGGAGTCAAGTAGACCATGTGACTATGAGACCTGTGGTATTTCTTGGGTATCCCAGCATTGTTAGGAACAGCCATCTATGTTAACCCATTTTTTGCTTATAACGACCTGAATAGGAGTACCACCTACATTCCGGAGTTCAGGAAATGGAGATATGAGAGATTTTGTGGGTTGCCCAAGTCCCACAGCTAGTGAGTCGCAGAGGATTTTAAATTTGCACATTTAGTGCAGGTTTCTGGAACCTCAGGATCTCCTCTGTGGGGCATTATTAAACAGAAGGTCACAGTCCAGACAGATGATTAGCTAACGTGCTGGGATTTCTCTGGGCCAGGCTCGGTACTCCACGCTGTACACGGATTTTCTCAGCCCCTCAAAACAATCACAAGAATTACTAGTACTAGGTACTTTTAGTGCTTATTTACTCTTTGAAGGGCGGGGTACGCTCTGAGACCACGGTGGAGCTGCAGGAAGTGGGTGTCACCGCCGCCAGGAGGATCTTGCAGCGTGGATGGGGGTCTGGGGAAATTTTGGGGAACGAAAGTGGTGGGGTGTCTCGGTGTTTCGCTTCTCTGAAGCAGTGAGGAGCGACTCTAGTTGTGGGTCTCCGGTTACTACTGTCTGTCCCTGAGCTTCCCCCAGGTTTTGCGCCACTTTGCGCCCAGGGATCTGCGTGTCCCGATTGCCGCGCACGGTTCCGTCTCCCGTTCGGACACCGAGGCAGCGGGAACTAGCGCTCAGGAGGGCCCAGAGCCCAGGGATCTGAGCCCACAGCGCAGCCCTCCGGCTGCCACTTCAACACACGCTCAGCGTCCCCGCAGCTCAGCTGACCCGGGGGGCGGGGCCAGCAGCCAGGGGCGGGGCCGGGACCGGGAGTGCTGGCGCCAGAGTGAACTGTGGCTTCCGCAGCCCCCTGCGGCGTGGGGGGCTGAACCCCCGGCGCCCCGGCATGCGCCTCTGTCTGCTGCTGCTGCTCGCGCTATGCGGTGCGGGTATCACGGCCGCGGCGCGCAGCCTCAGCCTGCGGGGAAGCTGGAGGGTCCGCAGCGGGAACGGCTCGCTGGAGCTACCCGGAGAGGTTCCCGGCTGCGTGCACAGCGCCTTGTTCCAGCGGAACCTCATCCAGGTACCGTGTGCGACAGTCCCCGCGAGCCTGCGCCCGCGTTCCCCTCATGGTGAGGGGCCCAGGAACTGCCTGGTAGCCCCCAGCCCTGACTGGGGGTCCCTTTGGCACTGACTTCCTCTATGCAGCCTGTGGTGTGTGGGGAAACTGCCGAAGCAGTTTCATCTACTGTTGGCAAAGAGCACCCCTGGTCTGTGCTGGATGGAGACTGACCCAGTCGCCGGGGGACCTCAGTAACTGGAAAGCGGAAGTTTAGATAGGGCAAACGGTCTTGCTACGGGCGGTTTACTTACTGTCTTGGTTCTCCACGGAAGGGTGGATAGAAAGGACCGGTCACTGACAAAGCCTGAGGCGGGGGATTGCCGTTTCAACAACATGGACACTGCAGGGGATGATAGTAGTTTACTAAGTAAACGTTAACTGTATTTAGTAGTGTTACAGGTTTTCATTTTTGCTGCTAGGCCTCAGGGAATCACATATGGGATTTTGCAGCACATGTGTTGAGGAGACAGGCCTGTAAGAGTAAGGTTAGGATTGTCAGTGCAGGTGTAAAGGCTAAATAACTTTTAAGGCTGGTTGAGATGTGAAGACAGGTGCTCTTTTTTCTCAAGGCATGGGGGGGGGGCGGGCAGGGGGCGGTAGTGGTGGTGGGTCTCTCTCTCCCCCCCCCCCAATAGATGCTCCAATTCATAGACTCTTTGGGGAGGACGTTTTCCTGTTTGGCTGCCAGTGTGCAGTGGTTTGCAAACTGACTACCACCTTCCACTGTTTTTGTGATCCCACCTGCATTTCCCCATCCTTTCATTGTCTTTGTCAGGGGCAAAATGTACTTGATAAGTGGTTTGCACCCATTGTCCTAATCCTCATCAGAACTCTATGGAGTACATCTTCTTGTCTGCATTTTATGGATGGTATGGAGTTACAGAGCCCAGAGAAGTTAGAGAACTTACCCAAGATCACATAGCAACTAAGTGGCGGAAATGGAATTGTAACCCATGCTGGCCTGACTCCATAGCCTGGGTTCTGTACTATGCTGCACTTACCCCCTTGTTGTGAAAAACCTTGTGTTTTTGAATCACTGGTTGACTGTCAAGAATGTCATTCAAAGTTTACTTAAATGACAGGATGGTCAAGGAGGGTTATGCAAAATTTCTGATCTGGTACACATTAGCTTTTTTTCTCTCAAGAATGTATGTCTGAAAGGAAGTATAATTGACACTGACTACAGTCCAGTTTATTTTTTAATTAAATAATTCTCAAACTTAAGTACTACTTTAATTTTTTTTTAGTTAACAAACTACATGTGAAATAGACCACAGCTGACCCTGGCTCCCTGAGGTTTCACTTACACTGGCTTTGAGAATGCCTGTGTTCATTTTGCAGGGTCTCTTTGTCTCATTTCACTGATAGAATCAAGCCAATGGGAAATCATTAGATGCTTTAGCAAATCAGATTGTTCTATGTTACAGGGCTACCTATCAGGAAACAATGTTTGGTTACTAGTTAATGAGAAGGAGGTTGCTCATAATATGAAATAACTGACTTCCTCATGGGAATAATTTACAGTATCTGTTAAATCTGTTCATAAATTCTTAGAAAAACTTTAAGTTTCAATAAGGTGGATGTGGGACTTAAATGGTAGTGGGAGGTCTTTTGGGGATTGTGGAACTCCAGACCTATTGACAATAATGATCAACATCAGTATCATTATTGACTAATGTGATATTGTTGTAAGACCTGCTTTATTACAACATCCTTTTTTGGTATCAGCCTCAGGAAATACTCTATAGTTTAGAGCAGACACTGCCCAAATACTGTGTTTACATGAGAACTTGAAGCATATCTTGTTAAAGTCATTCATTTATTTATTAATTTACCTAATTATTTCATAAGTATTTATTCAGTACCTCCAATGGCAGAAAAGTGGCAGGCACTTTTCTAAGTGCTTGAAATTGAGTGGTGAAGGAAACAAAGTTTTTGTCCAATAGACACTCTAGTGGAGGAGCTAGACAAACAAATTAATAGATAATATAATGACAGGTGATCACTGAAGAAAAATAAAGCAGGTTAAAGGAAGAGAGTGATGGCTGGTTGGGAAGGATTACTATTTTGAAAAAGTAGTTAAAGATAGCTATTTTGATAAAGTGACTTTTAAGCAGAGATATTTTTGATGAGGTCAGTTTTAAAGAGAAGTGCATTCCCAGCAAAGAGGGAAAAAAGAAGGAAAGGGAGAGGCCTTGAGATGGGACCATGCTTTGACAATTCCAAGAATAGTAAGCAGGCCGGTGTGGCTGGAGCCCTGTGAGCCAGCAGGGAAGAGGATGAGTTCAAAGGGGGCGTGGAGGGCAGATCATGCAGAGTTTGTAAGCCTTGGGAAACGCTTTGGATTTTATCCTGCAGGTGATGGGAAGCTGTTGGGGATTTTGAGCTTGGAGTTACGTGATTAGATTTGCCTTTTAGAAGGTCATTCTGGCTGTTGTGTGAAGACTACAGTGCATCAGAATGGAAGCATGGAGACCAAGAAGGGGACTAATTATAATTATAGTTGTATGGGCAAGAGACGATTTCTGGCTTGGACCAAGGTGGCACCAGTGAAACCGTGAGAGTGGCTGTGAGAACACATTTTAAATGTAGAACCAACTTTTTTTTCAGTTGGATTGGTTGATAGATTGAATGTCAGGTTTGAAAGAAAGATGAATCAAGGAAAACTTCAGGATTTTTCGGGCTGAGCAGTTGGTTAAATGGAATTCATTATTAATAAGAGGCTCTGTAGCCAGCCTTGGGTGTTTCATAGTGACTGTGTTTCCTATACACAATCTAAACCTCAGGTGTCTTAAAGAGCCTTTTGGGCTCTCTCCTAAAGGTTATCATTCATTCATTCATTCATTCAGCCAATTATGCCATACACTAACATAGGCCTTAGAAATGAAAAAGAAATGAGAAGACTCAGTCCCTATTTTGTGGGTGGCTCCATTGTAGTGAGGCAGAAAACCAAATTAATAACCTTATGATAAGTGCTTAGATAAGGGGATTCTTGTTAGGAATGTTCTCAGCTTTCCTGTGCTGAGTTTAAGTTCCTCAGTGGTGTAAGTCTGAAAACCTTTTTAAATAAAAGATATTCTCAGTGTGCCAAAACTAGAAAATATAGGTAAGTAAGAAGAAGAAAACTTGGAAATCTGGCTTCCAGAGATAACTATTACTATTAAAAATAAAAAAAAAATACTCTATATCCAGGTGGAATTTTTCTATGTAGAAAAATTTTTCTAATTTTTCTACACATTTATGATAAGTATTTAAATATACAGTTTAACAAACTTTTTATACTAAATGTTTTGTGATGCGCAGTAAACATTTCTACAAACCATGTTTAATGTCTTTCTTATTCCATTGTGTACATTTGCTGTCATTTATAACCAATCAATTATTGTTGAATAGTTATCTGACTCCATTTTTTTCTATTTTTTGATAAAGATACTTTTAACTAAATTTTAGTTAGCATGCATCGTTATTTTCTTAGACAAAATTTTACAAGTGGAATTGCTGATTCAAAGAGTATGCACTTTTTAGTCTTTTAATATGTACTTCTAAGTTGTTCTCCATAAAAGTTGTACCAGTTTTAGACTCTTCATTTTATTAGAGTGTTTATTTTAGGTACAGATTGGATATTATTTTTAGAAACAAAAAAACAACTTCCAGTGAGGTTAAACACCTCTTATATGTTTTTTAAAATATATTTATTGGTGATTTGGGGTTACTTATTCTATCTATTTTTCTATTGGATATTCATATTTAAAAACATAGTGTTGTTAGACGTCTTGTTTAATAGTTTCAAAATTTTCCTATTTGTTAATGATTCTTTTGTCCCGTTGGCCTTTTAAAGTTTTATATATTGTAATCTTATAAGGTTTTGTCTTTTATGATTGATTCTGTCTTTGGTATTATGTTTTGAAAGTAACTCCCTCTCTCCCAATTAAATAAATATTGACATATATTTCATCCTTTAATATCTTTATATTTCCTTTTTTATATTTAGAATTTTGATTCATGTGAGTTTTTTTCAAATGGTTAGTCAGTTTTTTTCATTTTGTTTTTTTTATAAAATGTGTTTTTCCAAGACCCATCAGCTTCAAGTTGTTTCAGTCTAGTTGTGGAGGGCTCAGCTCACAGTGGCCCATGTGGGGATCAAACCGGCAACCTTGGTGTTAATAGCACTGGGCTCTAACCAACTGAGCTAACTGGCCACCCCTAGTCAGTTTTTTTATATCCCATGATTTGAACAATTTCTCTTTTGTCCACTGATATAAAACATTATTTTTATCATGCATGAAATTCACATATACTGATTTAATTTTCTTATTCCCACTTTTTAAATTCTTTAAAAATAATTATAAATATTTAATGTTTATTGTACAAAAATGGATGCAGAAAAGTATAAAATAAAAAGGAGAGAAAAAAGCAATAAAACGTATACTATAAAGCAGAGGTAATCACTAAAATTTTTCATGTATATCTTTCCAGATTTTTCTAAGTATACACAAACAAATGCAATAATATAAAAGTGAGATCAATCTCTAACATCGTTTTAAAAGTTACTTCTTCATTCAAAATATATGGTGAACATCTTTCTGTAAGTGTTTATAGATATAGATCTAGAATAATTTTTAATAACTGCATAGGCTTCATTATAAAGATGTGTTCTTACTTAAAATCTATACTTAAATATAGAAGAAAGTATATTATAAATATGTAAATACACACATATACTAAAAATGGTAGGCACCAGATGCTTAGTACTTTTTCTCTAAATTTTATTTCTGCCTTATATTCTTCACATGTAATTGGGACAAATGGTCAGAGAAGGATATTTTTAGATGTGCAAATTAATAAAATATAAGCTATAAGATTATATCATGGTAGCCATGCATATGTTTAACAGTTAGTCTGAATCATTTGAATCATTTATTCAAGGAGTCCCTAGGAATCATTCTTTCCAACGAGTCATGAGTCTGTCCATAGAGGCCCTAATCTGTAGGTTATCACTCATAAATACATTCTAATAAAGTATGTGGATAAATGTATTTTTGTTTTGTACCGTTTAAGTTGCCAGGAGGCAATGGGCATGTGAATAGACTTTTTAAACTTTTTATTATGGTGAATTTCAAATATGAAACAGTAGCAAAATGAGCTCCCATTTATATACACCACCTGACTTCAACAGTTATCAATTCATGACTAATTTTGTTTCTTCCCCCATCTACTATGCCCCACCCTACTTTTGAAGTAATCCTAAACATCACATCATTTCATCATCAAACATTTTAGTATGGCTCCTAACCACAATACTATTATTACCCTTATGAATATTTTTGATATGTTTCAGAGAAGGAAGTCCTATGGTTATGGTCCAAAATGACCAAACATAAACTTATTCTTAACATAGATGGTTCTTTTTCTGGTTGCTAAACTAACCTTCCACAGAGGACTTAAGAATGGACTGTCTGACTTTATTTGATCATTTTATGATGTAAAGTGATCTCAAGAGCTTTTAGAAAAGGAACCAATCACAAGTCTCTCTTTGACATTTATCCTAATCTTTCATGAGTTCTAGCCTGGCATTTAGGAGTGGTCTAAGAAAATAGTCTTGTTTTACCTTTGAAATTCCCCTTCTAAATCCTCTTTGGTCAGAAAATAAGGAGTTTCCTTAAACTGCAATCCCTTTTCACCAGAGCTGTGTTAGATGAGAAGCAGTATTTACTAGTTTAAGGATTTTCGAAAAAAAAATATTAAGGCTGACCAAAATGTGTTGACTTACCCATGAGCTTGGGATTTCTTGTACCTGTGCACCCTCTGAAGTAAGAATTGGAGGTGAAGCCCCTATTTGACAGTAAACAAACTGAGGGTTGGAGAGTACAGCTTCTTCAGAATGGAACACATAAATACCCTGTGTAGCTGAAAGTAACTTAGCTTCCCATGAACCTTTTCTTTTTCTCATACAGTACTCGATGCATGGAAAGTTCTACGCACATGTGTGTTTAAGAATTTTAAAGTCTAACTTAAGTGAATAGCCGTGCATCTGCTGTCCAGTTTAGGAGCTTGTGCATTCCCAATACCAACTGCAGTTACCTTGCCCCCCGACCCCCAGTCCTATTGCCTGTGTCCCCCTAAGGTGACCACTATACTGAATTATCATTCTCTTGCTTTTTACAAATTAAGGTTTTACCAAATGTCTGCAAATCTTAATTATCATATAGTTTAGTTTTGTTTGTTTTTGAATAAATGTTTTCTTAAACTTTATTTTTTTGCCTAAGTGTCCAAGAACGCAATACCTGTAAATGAAACAATGACAAAAACTTCCTTTTTTTCATTTAGCTCCATTTGAAGTAATTATGTCTGGTATAGAATCAGGCATTGGACTAAAGCAGAATTGGGGAGTGGAAGAGATAGACCTGGTTAAGGAGTCTATGTGTCTAATAAGCAGATATAATAAAGTTCAGAAGCTTATAGAGAAAATGAGACTGATACTGTCATTTGCGTGGTCTGATGACACATAGTTTGTTGATGTACAGCAAGTATGGTGAATATCAATTATAAATAACTAGCCCAGGCCCCACATAGCGTGTTTATCTCCTGGTACCCACTTGGTAGGTAGCACTGACATTGTAATGATTGACAGCATTTGTGACGTTGATGGCTGTGTTAGATAATGATGCAACATATGGACTCTGGAGCCAGATTTCCTGGGTCTGAATCAGTGTTCCACCACTTAATAGCCATTTGACTTTGAGCCTTGGACTCTCTGTTAGCAAAAGGAATGATGGTAATGCCTACCCCATAGGGTCCCAGGCAGTAACTCTCAGCTATTGTTATTTTTGTTGCAGTGATCATCTGGTGTAAAAGTGTAAGTATAGGTGACGGGAGGTACACATTCTTTCAACTATACTATGGTGTGTAGAATACAGACCTCGGTGTTAGAGTGATTTGGCTTCGTTCCTGGATGTACTTCTGCTTAGTCGTGGGAACTCAGGAAAGTCACTCCAGCTTTGGGAGTTTTAAGTTCTTCCTCTATGAAACGGTATTTACAACTCATGTTTGTTATGAAAATAAGAGTGTGTGAGTACCTATCCTGGAGGCTGACATATAATAAGTGGTCAACAAATGATACTGCTGTTGTCTTTAGGGTTCCTGTGTTTGCTTAACAGCTCAGCAACTTATGTGGGTCCTTAGTCATCAGATGTAATGCTGAACTGCTGTTTGCTTTAAATAGGACTCAGACTTTTAATATGGGCAAAGGGGCTCAGACCAATCTGGAACCAAATTACGTTGGTTGCTTCGCATTTGGAGTAGTTATTATAAATGTAATTGAAGCCTCTGCAACTTTTATTTTAGAGAAAATAAGGTGTTTTCCATTAGTAAGATAATTTGTTTAAAGACCTTAGTTTTTGGAGCAATTTTGAATTCACAGCAAAATTGAATGGAAAATATAGACAGTTCCCATGTCCCCCTGCACATGCACAGCCCCCACTGTCGGCATCCCCCGTCAGAGGGGTACATTTGCTACCATCAGGGAACCTCATGGACACATCGTCACCACCCAAAGTCCATACTTCACATTAGCGTGCCCTCTCGGTGGTGTACATTTGATGGGTTTTGAGAAAGGTACAATGACATACATATAATGATATGCATCCACCTTTCTAGTCATTCAGAGTAGTTTCACTGCCCTACAAAATCTTGTTCTCTGCCTATTCATCCCTCTCTCCCCCTTAATCCCTGGCAACCACTGATCCTTTTACGGTCTCCATAGTTTTGCCTTTTCCAGAACATCATATAGTTGGAATCAAACAGTATGTAGCCCGTTCAGATTGGTTTCTTTCAAGTAAGAAAATAATTTTAACCTCTAAGTTCTGTTTGTCTAGAAAAAAAATGTATCTGAGAAGATTGCCCTCTTGAACTCAAGATGCAGCCTCCTTCAGGGCTCTGAGAGCCGGGAAGGGGCCTCATGCCCTGCAAGCCAGGGACTCATCACCAGCAACCCCAGGGCTCAGCAGGTGGTCACGTTGCAACTGTGTTAGCCTTTGCACCTTCCTTCTCAGGGTATCTTTAACTGTATTCCATGGAGTCCGCAGTGTACAGTTATGAATAGGGCTGGGTGGAGATACATGGGTAGGCTAATGATTAGGTGCCTCTTCAAACCTGTGTCCTTAGATATTTATTCCATGTTGACTCATTGGAGAGGCTGAATCCTGCGTGGAGGGTGGGGGAGGGCAGGGGGGTGGGCAGGGTAAGAGCAGAAAAGGAAGCAAGTTGACTGGGCCTCTCACACCCCATTTAGCAGAACTTAAAACCTCACCATTAACTGGATCTTAAAAGTCAGTTTGGTGATTATCGGTTATTATTAAATCTCATCAACCACTCCCTCCTCTCGTAGTTTATCAAAATATATCTTCCAGTCAGGAGCAGTTACTGGCAGATACCTTTCTTTCCATCTTCATACACACCCAGTGATGCAGTGTCTCTTACAGATTTGTGCTCTGGGCCAGTGCCCAGCTGGCTGTTGGCCAACCTAAGTTAGTTGCGGAATGTAGACAAAGTCAGTTTTTCCTTCTCCATTTGGAATTGAAGTCCCTGAGGAAATGCCCCTTGGCCCTGTCCCTGTCATGGGGAGAAGCCCTCCATGTCTGCACTGTTCCCTCTGTGTAGCTGTGATGATGTTTGCAGAAGATAAACTGAAAAGCTCCACTTACTTTCTGTTCTGCCTCCTGCCTGGGAGCCCTCAAGTGGGAAGTAAACTGGAAAATGAGGGAAAATGAGTAAAGGGTGGAAGTCAATGGAAGAAAGACCTAAGGATTATGAAAGGGGGGACTTGCGGCTGGACAGTCAGACGGAACAGCATCTGTGAACACCCAGCAGGCTAGTCATCTAGGGCAGAGGTGGGCAACCATTTTCAGCAAAGCGCTAGAGACTGTTTGTTGTAGGCTTCTTGGGTAATGTGGTCTCTGTCATGGTCTATTCAACTCTGCTATTGTAGCATGAAAGCTGCCATATGCAATTTGTAAAGGAATGGGCTTGGCTGTGCTCCAGTAAAACTTTATTTATTGATACACGTCCATTCTTAGCTTGCTGGCCACACAAACACAGGCAGTGAGCTGAACTTGGCCTATGGGTTGTGGTTTGCTGACTTGGTCTAGGATAATATAGGAAATTTGAAGTTTGTAAGTTTGATGGTATCTGTGCTGCCTGTGTATTCTCTGTAGAGATTCTTTTTGTGCTCACTTAGTAAAGCTGAGTGAAAAATAACTTTGGAAATGGCTAAGTGAATCCAAGGAGTGGGAGTTTGCTGACCTTTGAGCAGTAGAGGAGAAGCATTTTCTCGGGAGGCAGGAGGAGATAGCAGCAACAAGCAAAGTGAGAACGACAGGGCAATGAGAGAGTGATGGCTGCACACCGGAAGTTCTGTCTTTCCTTCTCTGCTCATGGGTCAGTTGTTCTGAGTTTGGTTTTAATGAGGGAAACCAATCTTAATCTCCATAGTGTTCTTTGATAATGAAACTATATTATTTATATCTCAGAGCTCATTCCTTTCAGGTATTTTGTTGGGCTTTTTTTTTTTTGACATATTTTAGAATTTTTAGTTTGCAAATGCCATGAAACGTTTGAAAGATAGTGCTCTCTTAAATGGATGGAGATTTAGCCTTGAGGATGGGATGTGTTGGCATGTGAAATGCTTGTACTCCTGGGCCAAGAGTTCATTCATTTTTAGGTGATAAATAGCTATCGCTAATAATTTATTTTATGTTTATTTAATTTTGCATATGTAATCAACTACCATAATTTTTATCAACAGGATCCTTACTACAGATTTAATGACCTTAACTACAGATGGATCTCCTTGGATAACTGGACCTATAGCAAGGAATTTAAAATCCCCTTTGATATTAGGTATGTGTGTATATATCTATATCTATTTATCTCTCTCTCTAGATCTATGTATCTGTATCTATATCTATACCTATGCCTATATCTATATTTATTACTGTAGCTATATCTATTTGTTTATTATTATTTGAGCTTTTCTTCTTTTTCTGTCTCTGCAATAATCTCTTGTTTATTTAAGTTGCATATCAGAGAGTTGTCTGACAAAAGCCTTGTACCATAAAGGCGAATATATGATTTATGTTTTTATCTGTATATGAGGATGGTGTCACTGATCATCTGTCCTGAAATATCTTACTCATTATCCTGGTGGTTAGAATGGAGTCACCTAGACCTGGTCAAGTCTCTTATGTGTATTTCCTTCGCCCTACTCCCAGTAATCAATAGAATGTCTCTCTCTCTCTCTCTCAAATACTGTCAAGTAGGAGCAGAGATACATCATTTGTTCAATGTGGTATTCACCAGCCATTGAGTCTATGGCATTGGCCTTACATTATGTTGTGAGGCCATGAGAAAAAGCATGGTATAGTTTTAGTAATGTTCTATGTAGCAGAATGTAACCCAATTATACCTACCACCATTATTGCTAAATTAAAAAAAAAAATTGTCTCTCCCTCTTATAGGGCTTTTTTGACTAATGATTTACTAGCCTCTCAAAAGAGAAATAAAGCCAGAATCGGGTGCTCAACATCACAGAGCTACTCTGCTCCAGGCTCTTATTTCCAGATAATGCTTAAAAAAACACCTCTATTAGGGGTCTTACCTTTGGACTTAGCATATACAAAATTCAACCAACTGACTTTCCCATTTAAAACTTACTTTATATTCTAACAGCCTCATTATTTCTCTTAGCCTAACATCGTCTTCCCAGTCTTCTGTGCCTAGGGCATTTTTGAATCATCGTATCTTTTCTTCATCTCCCTGCATTCAGTCTATTCCTGACTCTTGTTAATTTTTGTCTGTCATTGCTCATGACTCATGACTCAGCCCGTCTTCCTCATTTCCAAGTTTCCGCCTTTGCGTACACCTTTATTAGGGAGTGCCTGAAATTAGGCCAAAGCTGCCTAACTAAATTTCTTGCTTTGTCTTTTTATTCTCCAGTCTTCCATATGTAGAAACACGAGATTCGTCTTCCCCAAATATTGATTTTTACCATAACGTTCTTGCTCAGTAACAAGTGTCTTCCCTTTGATTAACAAATCAAGTTCAATCTTCTCTGCTTGTTTGTGAAAATGCTGCGTAATGTTCTCATCCCTGTACCCTTCCTGCATCCCCTCCTGCCCTCCTGAATTGCCTTGCTTTCTCCGCTTAGCTCCCAGTGCCACTTTTGTACCTGAATCAAGTCTGTTACCTTAATGTTATCGATGCTGTTAGCACATCCATATTTTGGTTTTGCTCTTTCTCTTGGGGTCTATCCTCTACCTAGGCATTTCTACTCGTTAGAAAAAATAGCTTTATTGAGGTATAATTCATATGCCATGCAATTCACCCATGGGAAGTGTACAATTCAATGGTTTTTAGTATATTCACAGAGTTGTACAACCATCACTGTAATCAATTTTAGACCATTTTCCTCACCCCCAAGAGAAAGTCTTACCCATTAGCAGCCATCCCCCGTTCTCCACATCTCCCCCCAGCATCCCTACCCAGCCCTAGGCAGTGACTAATTTATTTTCTCTCTATGGATTTATCTCTTCTGGACATCTCATATCAGTGGAATCATACAGTATGTGGTCCTTTGTTACTGGCTTCTTTCAGTTAGCAGAAGAGTGTTTTCAAAGTTCATATTCACAAGCACAGTAAGTCTTCACTTAACATTGTTGATAGGTTCTTGGAAGTGAAACAAAGATAAGAAAACCAATATTACCATAGGCAAATTGATATAAACAAGAGTTAAGTTTCTAAGGCATAATTTTGGTCA
This sequence comes from Rhinolophus sinicus, assembly GCF_036562045.2. Lineage (NCBI taxonomy): Eukaryota > Metazoa > Chordata > Mammalia > Chiroptera > Rhinolophidae > Rhinolophus > Rhinolophus sinicus. Next base: position 34,006,331 of record NC_133752.1, read on the forward strand.
TAAAAACATCACCAAACTTCTAAATAAAGACCCAAAGCACTCTTAATATTAAACATTGGAATAAATGTAAGCTATAGATATATTTAAGAAAGATGAATAAAAACAAGTAAGATCATTGTTTTCCAACCCTATAATACAGTTCAGGGTCACGGGTGACTGGGGACTTGCCAGAGGGCTCAGGGCACAAGGCAGGAACCCACCCTGGACAGGACGCCTTTCCATTGCCTCTCTCTCTCTCTCTCTCTCTCTCTCTCTCTCTCTCTCTCTCTCTCTCTCTCTCTCTCTCTGTCTCTCTCTCTCAGATTGGAACAGTGTAGATGTGCCATTCACCTCGCATGCACATCTTTGGGATGTGAGAGGAAACTAGAGTCCTCGAAGAAAACCCACGCGGACATGGGAAGGACATGCAAACTCCACACAGACAGTGGCCCCGGCTGGGAATTGATTTTTTTTTTTCCTCCTCAACATTATAACGAAATGACATTGACTGAAACAATGTTATTTGAGGATCTGTTGTACTTCATTTCTTTTAATTGCCAAATAATATTTTATTGTTTGGGTATACCACATAATTTATTCTGTTCTTCTTTAAGTTCTTGTTTCCTTTTTGAAGCCTTTCCTTATGACATAAACTCTGATAGCACTTGTAGTCTGTCCAACAAGACTATACTACCAAGTAGAAAATTGAAAATTTTCTCTTTGTTTCCTGTATTTAGGCTTGAATGCCAACGAGATTGCAGACTCCTTAAATTTAGAGACTGTTTTAGTTTCCCGTTAGGCTTAGCAAGTCCTGGGCACATAATATCACTCATAGATACTTGTTAGTTAGTTAATGTGTTCTCTTAGATAGTGTCAGTAAATTTAATAGCTTGTAAAAATATTTTGTGTCTATTACTTAACTTGGTTCTCGTGAGAACTTTGTGAAGTCCTAGAAAAGAAGTCAATGAATTTGAATATTATTAGCTCTGCTCCTGATTTTATGGTGATTGAAATATTATGAAGAAAGATAATCTGGATTACTTAATATAAAAATATGTTAAATTAATACTTCTGAAAATTTGAAAACTGCTTTTTAAGGATGTATATTTTTTGTGAAATATTCCTTTAGTTATTAATAAAAAAAGTCTTATCTAATTTAATGTTTTATACATTTTGTTTTAAAAATATTTTCTTTTTTTAGCAAATGGCAAAAAGTAAATTTGGTTTTTGAGGGCGTTGATACAGTTGCAGAAGTCCTGCTCAATAATGTTTCCATTGGGAAAACAAACAACATGTTCAGAAGATATGTAAGTACATATTGACATCAGGTTAAGAAAACCCACTTATATGTGTTTGTGTTGTTATTGTGAGTAGAGAAATTTTAGTGCATATTTGCCCATGCATGCAGGTACAAGCTCTTTGAAGTATTGGGTAAGTTATTTTATTCCTCTGTTGTCACATTTATAGAATGATGAAAACACTACAAACGCTATAGAGTAACTGTGAGCATTTAATAAGCGAATTATATAAAATAATTCACACAGTTCTTGATACATGGGAAGTATTCAACAAATGCTGTTCCCTTCTCTGTTATTTGATGATCCAGAATTTCATGGGAAATGATCATTGAGACACCATTTTAAAAGAAAATGTTCCGCCCTTTCTGGAATAATTATATTAAGAGATCATGTCCTGATCTCCCTTCCCTTTCAAAGGTAGACTTTTCAAAACAAAAATAACTTATGACTTAGAAATACATGCTATTCATACCAAAGAGTCAGGTTGTCATGAAGAGTCGAGGAAATCCTTGGCAGTTCAAGGCTTTATGTAAATAGCCAGAGCAGATGTTCCAGAGCTAAATGTATTTCCTGTTTTCCCTGTTTGCCTAGGACCATCATCTGTCAGTAAAAACAGAAGGAGAAATCTGGATATTTACATTTGGGTAGGAGAATGTATTCAGTTATAACTAAAAGTCGGCAACTGAGTTATAGTAGTTTGGAAAAGTGCTTTCTCCTGCAAAAAGGCTAACCCTAAAGATTTTCAATTATTTTACGCATCTCCTCTTCCATCTTTTATCTGCCTATGTCTAAAATTTTACACACAAGGCTACTTCTTGTGTGTAAAGAATACATCTATTCTTTCCCTTTAATTCAGAGCTTTGATATTACCGGTGTGGTCAAAACCATAAACTTCATTGAGCTGCGTTTCCAGTCACCAGTGTTGTATGCGGCACAGCAGAGCAGAGCTCACACTCGCTACCAGGTGCCCCCAGACTGCCCTCCAAGTGTGCAGAAGGGCGAATGCCATGTCAACTTTATTCGCAAGGTAATGGTCTCACAAATGGATGGGGCTTTAACCTTGAAGGTGGGATGTGCTGACATATGAACTCCTTGCTTGAAGATAACAATGATACTTCAGAAGTTGGGAATCTCTTTCCTACCTTCTGAGTGGGATTTGAAAAAATTTAAAATAAGAACCAAAAGATTATATGAATTTTTGTAGAGAATTTTTATCTTTCTAGGTTTTTTTTCCTGAAGCATGCTTTAGAACTTAAAGAAGACAAATAGTTGACGGGTAAATGTAACTTTACAAATTATTTTTTAATATTTAGGTTTATCAAACTTTTCACCAGACTGTAAAGTTCATATTTATTAGGCTTCCTTCTTTTTACTAGGAAGCCTTCTTCAAGTATTAATATATTTACTGACGTGTTCTTTTACAGGTAGGTTCTAATGAAATCTAAAAAAAGATAAAATCTGCACAGTATATTTTTCTTTGAGTCTGATCTCAGTTTAGATGACTTGGATTTATTCTAATTCATGGTTGAATTAGTATTCCATGTGATATTTAGTTTTTTATTAAATTTTTTTTTTAATTGTGGTAAAATGCACATAACACAAAATTTACCATCTTAACCATTTTTAAGTGTACAGTTCAATAGTATTAAGTATAATCACATTGTGAAACCAATCTCCAGATTTTTCATCTTCCAAAACTGAAATTCTATACCCATCAAAAAATAACTCCCCATTTCCCTCTCCTGCCAGTCCCTGACAACCAACAGGTTTTCTGTTTCTATGTGTTTCACTCTTCTAGATACCTCATATAAGTGGAGTCACAGTATTTGATTTCACTTAGCCTAATGTCCTCAAGGTTTATCCATGTTGTAGTATGTGTCAGAATTTCCTGCCTTTTTAAGGCTGATTCCTGTCCCATGGTAGGCACATACCACATTTTGTTTATCCACTCATCTGTCCATGGACACTTGGGTTGCTTCTACCTTTTGGCTATTTTGAATAATGTTGCTGTGTATGGATGTACAAATATCTGTTTGAGACCCTGCTTTCACTTTTTTTGTATATATGCCCAGAAGTGGGGAATACTGGATTACCTGATCCTTCTAGTTTAAAATTTCTTGCAGGAATTAGCATTTAATTTTAACAACAAATGTAATCATTGGTTTCGTTGTGAAGATACTAAGTGTATTTTTTTTCAGCGCTCGTTAGCTAAAACCTCAATTGATAAATTCTGATGATTTAAGTTAAGTGGTTGTGTTTAGGCTGGATGGATTCACCATTAAATTATGTTTTCTTAAGATAAGTACTGAGGTCAAAATTCTGCCTCCACCTGTTTGACACAACATACCCAGTCACCATGTGTTCATACGACTAACTGAACAGTATGTCACGGAGCAGGCAGTCATTCCATAGAGCACTTGTATGCTGATACTTCTGATTAGACTTCAGCTTTTGTTTTCTACCTTCAGCTTCAAATGGCACAGTGGTTTTAATACTAGAGGTTGCACTTTTCCCCTCTCCTCTTCCGTCTTTAATCTGACATCAAAACGAGGACTTCCTGAATCTTCATGTGAAAAATTTACTTTTCAGGTCATTGGTAAAGGTGTGTGTGTATATATATATATATATATATATATATATATATATATATATATATATATATATATATATATAGAGAGAGAGAGAGAGAGAGAGAGAGAGAGAGAGAGAGGTATATCATCAGATATATCCATGTAGTATTTTCTCTCTACCCCCTATTCAATTTTTTTGACATTGAAAACACACTTTCAGGTTGTTTAGATAGAACAAAATCCTTTGTTGAAATCAGGAATCAGACCCAGGTTTCTGCTCTCACAGTGTGCAGAAGACTTGCCAGCAAATGACTGCATCTTGGTGTTTCTGGCTAGATTGACCTGATCCAGTGGGAAGAGGCCTGAATTGGAGACCAAGTCAGGAATCTTGGATCTGAATTCTGGCTTTACAAACCCAGAGGGATCTTAGGCAAGTTCATCATTTGTGTACGGAGCCAATCTCTTCCCTTCCTTCCTGATGGTTGATATGAGGATACAGTGAAATAGTAACGTAAATGTACTTTCCATACTCAAACAGTGCTATACAACTATTCAAAATGGAGACTTGTTTCTATAATTACAGACATCTAAGTGTATAAACTGACAAAATGCCTCAGTTTTGCTTATGTGAAGTTAGTGGAGTAGAGGTGGGGAGTAGGTGTAATAAAATGTTACTCCCATCTCTTCTTTGACCACCCCCCTTCTTTCCCCTCTTGTCTCTGCTTCCTTCTCTGTCCAGCTTGGATGGTGGGACCCATCACCTTAGCGGCCCTCTTCACCATATTCCACACCATCCTCTGTGTTTTCCACAGATAATCTCTGGCCACTCCATCTAAAACTCTTTATTCATATCAACCTCCTCCTCTTAAAAGTCTTATTATTCAGGACGCTCTCTGTTCAAGACACTTTCTCTTTTCATTTTTTCCCCTCTCTGGTCTGTCTCATTTATTTTCATTTCTTCAATAACCAGTTGAATTTCCAGTGACGCCTACTATTGTATTGTCAGCCCAGACGTCTCTTCCATCCCAGACCTGATATTCAGTTGTCTGTTTGGCATCTTCACTTGGCTGATTCAGAGGGACCTGAAACTCAGTCTGTCTAACACTGCACTTGGGATCTAAATTCTTCTCCCAAGGTGCCGTGTCTTGCTGAATGGAATACCATCCACGGCAGTTGCTCAAGCCAGAAACCTAAGAGTTATTTTTGACACCTCCCTCTCTCTCTTTTCCCTCCTCCAATTCATTACTAAGTCCTTTTGATGATGTAGATGTTATCTCTTCAGTAGTTCTTGAATATGCTCATGTTCCATTTCTAATACCATGCTTGAGTTCAATCTGTCATCATTTCTTGCATGAAATAGTGCTCTTGTTGCCTACATGGTGTTCCTACAACCTCATTTGCCTTCCTTCACTTAATTTTCCACAGAGCAGCCAGAATGTTCTTTTCAGACAAAAATCATCACAGCACTCCCCTTCTTAAAACTCATCAACAGTTTCTCATTGCCTTTGGTCTACAGTCCAGAGTTCTTAGCTCTGTCTGCGTATAACCATGTCTGCAATCTTCTCCCACCTCTAGTCTATTGTTCTCTCTTCATTTCCTGGAATGTATTCATACTCTGTTGCATATACTGTTCCTTCTGAAAGGGATGCTTCATTTTCCTCTCCCCTAAGGACACTGGACAAGTGGAACTCGCCCTTCAAGTTTCCATAGAAAAGTCAGTTTATTCAGGCAAACTTGTTGTGACATCCTCTTCCCTCATTATTTGTTCCCTGTCTGTTTTCTTTGTATTTGTGATTATTTATTCAGTGCTTGATTTTCTTGCTGTACACTGTGAACACTAGAAGCAGAAAGACTGTGTCTCTTTTGTACATGGATGTACTCTTAGCCTGACACACAAAAAGCACTTCACAAATATTTTTTGAGTAAGTGAAACCTTGTATTTTCTGAGGTTGTATGAATAGAAGTGATTGGTAGCCCCTGATGGGGAAAATATTCTGCCTTAGAAGATGTTGAATATTTTTTCTTTCCTCCTTCTCCCTCTCCCTAATAAAATAATTCATATCTGAACTTACAAACTTTCCAGTAAATATCCCAAGATGGTTTTCCTCCCGAACATGAGAACCTGATACTTAAGTGGTAAATTTAGACAAATACGGATACTATGAAGTGGTTTTAATTCTTTGTTTTTCTCTGTAATGGAAACAAATTTATCCCTGTCTTAGATAAATACAGAGCTTAGGAAATAATACTTAATTGGAAACAGTTTGGTCAAATCTTCAGGCTCTATTCTACAAGTGATCCACTCAGAAAGATCTTAGTACTTCCTGTGGTGCTTGTTCCTTTTTAAAAGCTGAACTCACAGCCTTGCACATTTTAATTAACTGTGTTTTGGAATACTTTTTCTTTCAAGAAGTAGAAATTAGAAAAATTCTGCTTGAAATGAATTTATTTTAAGGGAACCATCTCTTGCTTTTGAGTGTGAACCTTTGTAAATTAAGATGGAAATTGAAATATTTCTGAAGGGAGAGGCAGGTAGCTGAATAAGACTGGATAAGATATTTGCCTCAGCCACCTGTGTGAACTGATTGTTTTTGGGCAGTAAATTCAGAAACTAGGACTTCTGAATTCATAATGGAGGAAGCAGGGATTGGCAAGTCTAGCTAAGGTTTCTTAAACCTATTTATGAAATATCTTTATCTTCCAATGTGTTTCCTCCTTCTTTATAGTTATTACATTTAAGTACAATATTCTTTATAGTTATTACATTTAAATACAAGGGTAGGTTAAGAGTTATTTTGGAGAAGTCTAAAAAGTAACTATTTTGTTACTTCAGTGTAATATGCTTTTGAAGAATAAATGTACATAATTAAATTTTATGTTCCTAAAACATTTCTGCAAAATTTATGCTGCATAGGTTGATGTATTATCTATTGCTGTGTAACAAATTATGCCAAAACCTATTATCTCAAAACAACATTTATTTTTATTTTCTGTCAGTCAGGAACGTGTGGCTTAGCTGGGTGCCTCTGGCTCAAGGTCATACCTGAGGTTACAGTCAAGCTGTGGCCCCGGGCTGCAGTCATCGACTAGGCCTGAGTGTTTGTGCCTAAATTCTCTCATGTGGTTATTGGCAAGCCTCAGACTGGCTTCCAAGCTCACTCCTGGGGGCCTCTCTACAGAGCTGCCTCATAACATGGCAGCTGGCTTCCCTTTTGGACAAGAGAGAGTGGGAGAGGGTGCCCAAAACAGAAGGTGCAGTCTTTTATAACATAATTTTGGAAGTTATCACCTCTACTGGTTAGAAGTGATTGGCTAGGTCTAATCCATACTCAACGGGAGGGGATTCCACAGGGGCATGAATATCAGGAGTGGATCATCGTGGGTCATTTTAGAAACTGTGTATGGGACACACACACACACACACACACACACACACACACACTATTATGGACTTAATTTTGTGCCCCCCCGCCCCCCGGATTTGTATGTTGAGGTATCAATCCTCAGTGGCTCAAAATGCAACTCTATTTGGAGATAAGGTCTTTAAAGAGGTGACTAACTTAAATGAGACCATTAGGGTAGGTCCTAATCCATTATGAATGATGTCCTTAGAAGAAGAAGAAATTTGGACAGCAGAAAGAGCCAGTAGGGATGTGTGCGTGCACACAGAAAAAACACTACGTGAGGGCACAGTGGGGAAGGACCATGTATAAGCCCAGGAGAGAGGCTTCAGAAAAAACCATCATTGCCAATACCTTGATCTTAGACTTCTCAGCCTCCAGGACTGTGAGAAAATCAATTTCTGTTGTTTAGGCCACCCGTGGTATTTTGTTATGGCATCTATATTAATTAGCAAACTAATATACACTTTTATAACATTTTTAAAAGAAAAGGGTTTTTTATATTTAAATGTCATGATAGTCAGATTCTACTTTTTTTCCTTTGAAATTACAGGAGCAGTGTTCCTTTAGTTGGGACTGGGGGCCTGCCTTTCCTACCCAGGGCATCTGGAAAGATGTTAGAATTGAAGCCTATAACATTTGCCATCTGAACTACTTCACGTTTTCCCCTCTATATGGTAAGTCAAGATGTCTGATTTCTTGTTTTACTCTTTTAAGCCTCTTCTGTGTCATAAAAAATTGAGTTTATAATTTGAATATATAGATTTATTTTTCAGGGACTTATTTTAAAAAAAATTGTGGCACATTAAATTAAAAATGTGAAAAATATGTACAGACTGTGATTTGTCATGAAAATGTACATTATAAAGTAGGTAAGTAGGCAGGTAGATACCTTTTAACATATTTTGAAGAGAACAAAAAGAAAAAGAAAGAAAGAAAGAGAGAGAGAGAGAGAAAGAAAAGCAAGCAGTTGTTTTCCCGAGCTAAGTATTCTTAAAGAAGGGCCTGCTGGTTTGTACTCCGTTTTGCTTCCCCTGTGGTCACTTTCTTCACTGTGCTGAGTTCTTGGTTTGCTCAAATTATCAGGCTGACTTTCTTTCACTGCACATTGTCTCTTCTGAAGGCCATGACGTACCCCCCTTGTTAAGAGTTAAAAGTAAACTGGAAGGCGAACAAGGCATAAAGAAAGTTTTGTAAGGTAAAGAATACTACTTTTGCAGGTGAAGGAACTATTCACAAGAAAGGATCATTGAATAAAAGTTCAGAAATCTCACAGATGTCAGTGAATCAGTTAAAAGCTGGTCAAATATCTGGTGAGTTCTTGGCTCAGCACTGTGTTTGTTTGGCGTAGAAAAGAAAGACAGTATGTATTCTCATTCCTGCATTTTGTTTGGGTGGGGTGGGGAGATATAAGCAGCTACCAAACCAAACACATTGTGTGATGGGCTTCTGAGATGGGAGCCCCGGGAGTTCAGAAAAATCAAAGATCAGTGAGGATTTGAGCAGCTACGGAAATCGGGGTGAAGGTGTATCTTCCATGATACTTCACGATACTTAGTCCAATTACATGCAGGCCTGACTCAATGAAATCAGTAAGCAAGATGTAGTGTGGCAGTGCAAGACTTCTGTTATCTTTGGGGCTCTGGTGACTCTAGATTGGTATTCAATCAAACCCAGTCTGTTTTCTAGAGGCAGAAGATAAAAGCAAATCAGAGATGGTTAATAATTGAGAAGGTCACTGGGTGCTGCTGCCATGTATAAATGTTAAAAAGTTATGAAATTATCTAACTTAACTTGCACCTATAAATGTGGATATTTCAGCTGTCTAGTTTAGTTCTTTTCACACTTTTCTTCAGGTTATATGTTCTTATAACCTAAACTGAGTTGTGCTACTAAAATCGAATAGTGGTTCGTTCTCCCCCATCCCTACCCATAATTTTTCTCAGGTATACATAATAAAGTCTAGTTTTAAGAAGGGGTGTGATTTATTTAAAAGTTACTTATTTAATGGTTTTGAAGCTTAATCAATGTTTTAGGTAGTGAGCCAAAAGTATAGAGTTCCAGAGATTCCTGATACCTGAAAATATTTGGTTAATGCTGCTCTAGTTTAATTAAAATGTCTGAATATGAAGATAAACATTTCTTCCTGAATATGAGTCATTAGAGTTCAGTTTATTAGTTGCTAATGACTGGGTGAATTTTATTTGAATTAAATTGATTTAAATTATGCTTAAAATTTAATTAAATTCCATGTAATCATTTCCCCATATCAATTACATTTTTAATGTCTTATGACTACAGTATATTTTGTATTTAACATAGAGAAAAATGTTTCCTGTTTAGAAGATGTGCCCTGTGCATATTAAGCAGTAATTCTTTTCGATTAATTCTGTAGATTTCAATTTGGTTATTTGATGTAATAAAGAAAATTGAAGCCTAACCTTATGAAAGCATTAGGAAAGGAGCTTCTTTAGTTTTTTTCTGAATTTTTTTCATCACTGAAATCAATAGAAATTTTTAAAAGTTGAAAAATAAAGAGAATAAGCTAATATATTCTGGATACTTTTATGCATTTATTTGGTACATAATATGAGGCAGGCATTGTGAGAGTTACTAAAAATAAAACTAATTAGTTCGTATCAAAAACATACATGTGATTTTTATCTAAAATAAAATATATTAATTTTAAAAATTTAAGTTTGAAATGAGGTTGTTTAGAACTAATGAAAATGGTGGCTATCTCTGGGAATTGATACTACAGATAGTTCACATTTTATTCTTCTGCTCAACTGTTTTCTAAATTTTGATATTGAGCATATATTGTTCCTATAGTAAGGAGGGAAAAGTAGCTAAAACAAACTAATATATCTAGTAATTTCAGCCAACTCATGATGAAGGGCTAACCTAATTTGACTTGTGACACTTTTGTTTTCTCCCTATTGAGGCTAGAAAGAGATAACATTTTTGCTTTTCTAAATGTTCAATTTATTTCTTAATTTAAAATTAATGAGTTTACTACTGAATATCAAATGACCAACCATAATCTCCCAATTTAATTGTGTATAGTATAACAGAAAAGGTGTTAGACTTTTAAAAAATTAACTTGAAATTAATTTGCTTTGTGTGTGTGTGTGTACACATACATATATACACAAGGTTGGACAATTAAGTTCGCAAACTTATCCTAGAAAAAGTGCTACATACCTCATTGCTGAATATCACTACGGTCACCTTCAAAGTACTCCCCTTGGGAAGCTATACAGATGCCTGCACCTAATCCACCCTTCAAAGCAATTTTGGAACTCTTTTTCTGGAATGGCCATCAAAGCTGCCATCGTATTACCCTTGATGTCCTGAATGTCATCAAAATGTCTTCCTTCAATATTTCCTTTACCTTTGGGTAAAGAAAGAAGTCATTGGGGGCCAAATCAGGTGAGTAGGGAGGGTGTTCCATTACAGTTATTTGTTTACTGTCCAAAATCTCCCTCACAGACAGGGCCGTGTGGGCTGGTGCATTGTCGTGATGCAAGAGCCATGAGTTGTTAGAGAAAAGTTCAGGTCGTCTAATTTTTTCATGCAGCCTTTTCAGCACTTCCAAATAGTAAAATTGGTTAGCTGTTTGTCCAGTTGGTGAAATTCATAATGAATAATCCCTCTGATATCAAAAAAGGTTAGCAAGATCGTTGTAACAAGCTTGCGAACTTGTCAGACCTCGTATGAGTACTGTTTGTATTTCTGTTTTGCATTCTCAGTCCTTCTAATAGTGGTTGCTAAACTTTTGCACTTTTCAATATCCTGTGGTCATTTGTTTGATTTTTGCCTTAACCTCAGCTTCCTAAATGATTTTCACATATCTTAATGTTTAAGATGATAAAAACACATTTGTATTTGAAAACATACTGAGGTCAAAGGAAAACAAGAAATCCTCCCATTATATCATTGGCTCTTGTTGTTTATCTAGATATTAAGATATCATTTCATTGATGTGGCTTTCTTTAAAACCTCATTAGAAAATATTTATTTGAAAGATTCATCTTTAGCCCTGAAATATTCTAATAAGGTTTGAAATAGCAGTAGCTGTTTTAGGACACCGATATTTTCAGTATTTTAATCATTGAAAGATTGACCCTGGTATTGAAAAGGGAAGCTCAGATGCTTTTTACCAATACCTTTGCTCAGAAGACTCTACTGTTTTTTTCCCTTGATCAGGGGATTGGAGACTGAGGCCATCTGCTGGTGGGGGGTGTGTGTTGGGGGTGACGGTGTGGGGAGGTAGGTGGCGGAGGGGAAAGTCTAGGGGGGACTTGGGTTTCCAAGATGTGGTGGGAGGGGATATAGGGAGAAGACAACTGGTGGCGGGGGAGGGAATGCTCCAGTTCCAGAGATTAGGACATTTATAAGCAAAATACTCTGGCCCAAAATGTAGGCCCTGTGTGGTGGTGGTGGTGGTCGTGTGTGTGTGTGTGTGTGTGTGTGTGTGTGTGTGTGTGTGTGTGTGTGTGAGTGTGACAGAGAGAGAGAGAGATTCATTTATTGATCCTCTTCTCTATGCCAGGTCTTTCATATTTGTAACCTGATGTGAATTGTTCACATTAGGCCCTAAAATTTATTAGGGAGGGATGATTGTTTAGTTTTATGAGGTTTTCACAAGGTTACATAAGCATATTAAGCCCAAATATATAATAAGTATGTTCTGATGAAATGCTACATTGTTTAATCGTTTGTCACCATAGTTAGAAAAAAAATGTTATAGAAACGTTTTTTGACATGTGAATCCTCCTCAGGCTTAGGTAGGTGAGCTGTGGATCTTTGAGCTGTGCTTGGGCACGTCTACTGCCTCAGAGATGCTGCCACACTCCCCCACACTCTCCAAACTGACTTGCTGCTTCAGCCTAAAGCACGCCCTCCTCCATTCTGGAGAGCTCCTCTTGAGTTGGAGGAGCGAATCTAGCTCTCAGCTTCACCCTGGCCTGCCCAGCAGAGGCCTGTAACGAAGGTCATTGCTGCCCTTTGCTTACAGCTTAATACGGACAACATAATATTACAGTAGAGCAAAGATTTGTCAGTCTTGCTTAGTGCCTTGTTTGATGCATTCATTTCGAATCACTTTTACATTCATGATTGAATTACATTACCCATAAAATGACAGTATTCACCCTTGAAAATAACTTTAGGGATAGGTAGGTTGCTTGAATAATCTCTGATTAGCTGCCTTGTTGCATAAATAGCTTTCGTTCTCTGAAACTTTCTGATTTATCCTTGTTTTTTGGGGGATTTTGCTTTGTGTCTGTGTTACCTGGATTCCATCTTTGAGGATTTTGTCCTGCTGAGTAGGCAAGGAGTTCTTGCTGCTTGGTAAAGAAGGGGAAAACAGCTGTTGTAACTAGCCGTGAGCCTGCTTTTCAGGCTAAGGCAAGCTGTTAGCACTTTGAAAAGCAACTGCTGAAGTCTGTCCTGTAATTCTAGCAGGAACACAGGAAAATATCCTACATTTGAATTTAAACATTCTGCGGCTTGGTCGTTTCAGTTTGTCGTCCTTACTGTTTCTTCAAATGCCCAGGACTACCTTTTCACTGAAGCTTTTCATCATCTATTAAAGATGCAAGAAGTGAGCAGGCGAGAGGAGGAGCTGTGAGCAGCTCAGCAGGGAGAAGCTAATCAAGGCAGCTGTCTCTGAATAGCTTTTCCCCCCAACGAGATGAAGCATCTTTTTTATCTTACATAAGCAATCTACCAACATTTGCAGATGCATCCCAGGCTGACCTGAATGTTCTTCCATTTCCTTGCTAGTTCTTAACCGCCCAGATGCCATCCTGGGTTCTTAACTGTGACCTTTGGGTATATTTTGTTTCTCTAAGTATTACTAGATTGAATGTCTTTGCTTTTTTGGGGTGGGGTGTAATTTATCGTGCTTGTCAAGGTTTATAGATAGTAATTATTCAAGAAATACATTTCCACTGGTTGACAGAAATGCTCACATAACTGTTCTCATGCCCTTGTCAGGTAGTTTAGGTTACAAAAATGATGGTTTGACAAATGGAGGAACTGGGGCACCATATAATTATGGAGGGTCAGACACATTCTCTGTTGTTGATTTCCATGTTCTTTCTTTTTTACAAAGATCCTTTTATTAAGAGGATAACATTTTGTTGTTACAGCCCTCCCCCCTTGCCCCCCAAAAAGCTTTGTTTCACATTGAATGTATTTGATTTGGACTTGGTGCTCTGAAAGGGAAAAAGTACCATTGTTTTTAGTTTTCCTCATTGTTCATATACAAATTTAAATTAGTATGTACCTGCTACTGTTTTTTTTTTTTTTGTGGTAGGCACCTCTGAGAGGTTTGTAGAAGGTAGAGAACATTGAAGTCAGGAAACCTGGGCCTTCATCCACTGGCTTGGGAGCTTTTGAGCTAGGTTCTACAATTAGGCCTCAGAAACCTCATCTACAAAGTAACTAGGAGATTGCCAAGTTTCTTCTGCCTCTAAAATTCCATGATTTTCCCTGTGTTTGTAAATTATAGGTCATTACAACCTAGTGAGGGTATAAGTGTGGGAGAATCCACTTTTTCTTTTTCTTTTTCTTTTATACTAACATTGTCATTTTTTTCTTTTTTTTTTTTTAAAGATTTTATTGGGGAGGGGGAACAGGACTTTATTGGGGAACAGTGTGTACTTCCAGGACTTTTTTCCAAGTCAAGTTGTTGTCCTTTCAATCTTAGTTGTGGAGGGTGCCGTTCAGCTTCAAGTTGTTGTCCCTTCAGTCTTAGTTGTGGAGGGTGCAGCTCAGCTCCAGGTCCAGTTGCAGCTTTCTAGTTGCAGGGGGCGCTGCCCACCATCCCTTGTGGGAGTCAAATCGGCAACCTTGTGGTTGAGAGGACGTGCTCCAACCAACTGAGCCAACCGGGAGCTCAGCGGCAGCTCCGCTCAAGGTGCCATGTTCAATTTTAGTTGCAGGGGGCGGAGCCCACCATCCCTTGCGGGACTCGAGGAATTGAACTGGCAACCTTGTGGTTGAGAGCCCACTGGCCCATGTGGGAATCGAACCGGCAGCCTTCGGAGTTAGGAGCACAGAGCTCTAACCGCCTGAGCTACCGGGCCGGCCCAACCCACTTTTTCTTTAAGCTAGACGTATGACTCTATGAAGACTTTGATACTTGAGGCTTAATTACAATCTGTTCTGCTAGTCTTCAGGTGGTTCTCAAGGGCAGCTGCTCTATAATTTAGAAGGCAAGCAATCTACTAGATAGAGTTCAAAACACTGGTTATAAGGATGCTCAATGAAGTTAGGGGAAGAATAGATGAAGTCAGTGAGATCTCACACAAAGAGATAGAAACTGTAAAAAGAACCAGTCAGAAATGAAGAATATAATAACTGAAATGAAGAATACATTAGATGCAACTAGCAGCGTACTAGATGATGCAGAGCATTGAGTCAGTGATTTGGAAGACAAGGTAGCAGAAAACACCCAGTTGGAACAGGAAAAAGAAAAAAATAAATGGCAATAATTGATTTTTTATAACCTCTGGGATAGCATCAGCACAACAGATTGACATCATATAAGTACCGGAAGGAGAGGAGACAGAGCAAGGAATTGAAAACCTATTTGAAGAAGTAATGACTGAAAACCTCCCTAACCTTGGCAAAGGAAATAGACATACAAGTCCAGGAAGTACAGAGAGTCCCAAACAAGATGAACCCAAAGAAGCCCACACCAAGACACATCATAATTATTATAAAATGCTGAGGTTAAAGACAAAGACTCTGAAAAGCAGTTTGTTACGTACAACGGAGCTCCCATAAGACTATCAGCTGATTTCTCAACAGAAACTTTGCAGGCCAGGAGGGATTGGCATAAAATATCTAAAGTGATGAAAAGCAAGGACCTACTCTACCCAGCAAGATTACTCTACCCAGCAAGTTTATCATTTAGAATTGAAGGACAGATAAAGAGTTTCCCAGACAAGAAAAAGCTAAAGGAGCTCCTCACTACCAAACCAGTAGTACAAGACATGTTAAAGGGACTTCTTTAAGAAGAAGAAGAAAAAGAGAAGATCAAATACATGAATAATAAAATGGAAATAACTACATACCTATCAATAATTACTTTAAATGTAAATGGATTAAATGTTCCAATCAAAAGACTTAGGGTGGCTGAATGGATAAGAAAATAAGATCCATACATATGCTGCCTACATGAGACCCACTTCAGATTGAAAAACACACACAGACTGAAAGTAAAATGATGGGAAAAGATATTTCATGCAAATGGAAACAAATAAACAAAAATCTGGAGTAGTAATATTTATATCAGACAAAATAGACTTTAAAACAAAAGCTGTAACAAGAGACAAGGACATCTCATATACAATAGCCAAGACATGGAAGAATCTAAATGTCCATTGATAGATGATTGGATAAAGAAGACATGGTACATATATAATGGAATACTACTTGACCATAAAAAATAATGAAATTTTACCATTTGTGACCATGTGGATGGACCTAGAGGGTGTTATGCTAAGTGAAATAAATGAGAGAAAGACAAATACCATATGATTTCACTGATTTGTGGAACATAAAAAACAAAATACATAAACGGACAAACAAGACAGAAACAAATTCATAGATATAGAAAACAAACTGTTGGTTGCCAGATGAAAGGGGGCTTAGGGGACTGGTGAGAAAGGTGAAGGGATTAAGAAGTGTAAATTGGCAGTTACAAAATAGTCATGGGGATGTAAGTTATATAAATATAAGTTATATAAATTTCTATTATGCTGTATGCCTGAAACAAATATAATATTGAATGTTAACTGTAATTGAAAAAAAGAATCTTTTGTCATATCTCCATTCCCAGTACTTTGTCCATATTTGAAATGATCTTGCATTCTACTTCTGGAGAACTGGTGTGATAGGTATTCTCTAGGAAACGGTAACTTGTTAATGCTAGGAGAGATAGGATAGGAAGCTGTATTCTAGAAATCAGTCTTTATTTAAAAGAGGGAGCTCTCCTTAACTCAAAATAGTATTCTATATTTTAAAATTACCAAGTGAAAAGGTGTGACCCGTCAGTACCAGGAAAATTATTCAGACTCTAAGTGTGCTTTTTGAGCCTAAACTACTCAAATTCTCCATGGCTTCTGGGAGGAAGGGTTGAACTTCATTTGGAAGAAGAGGAGAAGGTAAAATATGTTGATATTGTGTATCCAGTGATGACATGATAGGCCTGTGAAGCTTTATATTGGGGTTTTAATTCCACAGCCTTAATTTTTTCATTTAGTGAAAAAAGGAGTTCACAGGATGAGCTCCGAAAGAGTGCAGATTTACTTTAGAACTTTCCATGGTGGAAGCAATGGGAACTGGGGAATTTTGCCAGTAACCTTTGGGAATTGCATTATTTGTCTTCCCTCCTGAGGGCCTTACAAACAGCTAATTCCCCACCCAGAAGTGGTGATAGGAAGCATCAAAGGAACCTGCTTGAACTTGGTGATTATTGGTTGGTAGGCGGTGCTTGCCTAGAGGGCAGAACTAAAATCTTTAGGTTGGTAATGAAAGAAAAGTGGATTTCAAATCAGTGTAAAGAATGATTTGACCTTCATCAAGGCTGGCAAAAAGGGAAGGCTATTTTGTGAGGCAGAGGTTTTTGTCATTATGGATATTAAAGAAAGAATGATCGTTTGAGGTAAATACTCTAGGGTAAGGATCAATAAACTTACTCTGTAATAAGGCAGATAACAAGTATTTTAGGCTTTTGGATCCCATGGCCTGTACTGCAACTGCACAACTCTGCCGTTGGAGTGAAGAGGCCATCAAAGACAATGTAAACAAATGAGTATGGCTGTTGTCTTAGCTTGCTGGGTGGCCATAACAAAATGCCGAGGACTATGGGGCTTAAACAACGGAAATTGATTTCTCACAGTTCTGGAAGCTGGGAAGTCCAAGGTCAAGGTACTGGCTGATTTAGTTTGTGGTGAGGGCTGTCTTCCTAGCTTGTAGATGACCACCATTCTCTCTATGTCCTCACATGGGGATGGGGGTCAGGGGTGGGTGGGGAGAGAAAGAAAGTATTAAACTTAATTACCTCCTGAAGACCCCCAAAACAATCACATTGGGGGGTTAGGGCATCAACATGTGATTTTTCTTGGAATGGGACACAATTCAGTCCATAATAGCTGTGTTCCAATAAAATTTTATTTATAAACACTAGATATGGGTCAAATTTGGCCCAAGGACCGTAGTTTGTCAGTCTGTGGTCTAGAAGGAACCAAAACTCATCAGAAAGTAGACTATGTGATCTGTCAGCATACTTCTAGTTCAAAAGTTTTATGAATCTGGGCTGCTGTTGTTGAAGACTCAGCCAAAAGACATATTTGATTCCTATCATAGCTTGATATCACTAAAACAAATGCCCCCTTATGTAATAAGACCTCCTCCCCACTAATAATTCTGAGCACCACTGAGACATGGTTTTTGGGAAATTATTTGGGTGAGATTGATGTAATTTAGAAGTTAAGTGTACAGTCTCTAGTTTCAGATGTCTTAGTTCATATCCAAGCTTAGCCACTTATCAGCTGTGTGACCTTGGGGAAGTTACTTAACTTCTCTGTTTCCTCATCAATAAAGTGATGATGATAATAGAATTTACCATATAGCAATGTTGTGATGCTTAAATAAGGTAATACCTGTTGAGAGCGTAAAACAATGCGTAGCTCATAGTAAGTTCTTCGTAAATGTTATCTATTATTATTTTTTGAAATAAGAGAAGCCAGAGGAAATATGATAGGTAGCTAAAGGTCTTGTAGTTGTCAAAAATTTAGGCATATTTTAGAAAATAAACAGCGTTGGATCAAATTGGAGTTTAAAAACAATAAAAATGCCATAAAGGGAAAACTGAGAAGACATAGTATATACTCGGTAAGAGAAAAGCATCTTTAACAAAAAAGTGTGGTTATCTTGATGTATTTTGGTGTATCTTAGAAAAACTGGGAGGCTGTGGGTGGGTAAACTGCAAAATTGGCTGGATCAGAACAAACCTAATTCATGACTCACTGACTAGTGTTCCTAAGGATGAATCATTTACTAAGTAAAAATAGTTCTTAAGTCCAGGATTAGGTTTACTTCAATGTGCATCAACTCCATCTATACCATTGGCTGATGTGAGATGCAAGTGACAACATGTAGTGTGATCGTCCCTAGGACAGGTGTGCTGTGGTCCTGCATTTGTGAAGAATGCCAATTATGAAGTCTTTAGTCATTGATCAGCCTACAATCTTTTGTGATGATGAAACTGGAGAGTTATCAATCCCTTTCTTGTTTGTAGGAGATGGGTCCCTAAGATATTTCTCAGCTGATAACCTTCTCCCATCTCTTCTTCAGAGAGAAAAACAGAAGCCACTAAGTAGGTATTCCCTCAATTTCTTGCCATAAATCACACAAACTTAAGTGTGTCAGCACCTCCTTTCTGTGGCAGTAAAGAATGAGAACTTTCATTGGTGGCTCTGCCACCCTGGCACTCCAGCCTTTTGGGTACTTTATCACTGGTTTCTCCTGTGTAACCTAAAAAATACGGGCCTGCTTTTCCACCTTGCTCTTGCCCAAAGCTTGCTTTGGCATACTGTCTTACTTTAAAAACCCAAACCAAAACGTAAATCCGATTCTGGAGATACTAAACAATGTAAATTAAATAGATGATGGAGGAAGGGTCATATTGCTCATGTATAATTTAAAACGCTACTTCAAAACCCTCCTGAAACATTCTGCTTCCCAAAGTCCCATTCCTTAGGCAGCTGCCTCATCTTTCTTTTCTCCCCACAACCTTCCTCTTCAGCCTTGCTCCCTCTTCCTTTTCTTTTCTTCCTCTCTGTTCCTGGATTTTCCAAGTGACACTTTCCATCCCCTTCTACACAGATATAAATTTCATGTCTCTCTGCTTCTTCCATTTGCATCCTGGTATATCACTGTCCTGGGGTCCCTAGTGATGTTTTAAAAAAATGCAAATCTGATCATATTATCCTTTTTCATGAAAATCTTCAATGGCATGGCTTCCCATTGATTTAGTGTCAAGTTGCCAGACTCGTCCCATGATCCTCCAGCATGAGCGGACCCTGCCTGCCTCCTCAGTCATGCTGGTCTCCCACACCAGTTTCTCCATCACTCAAGCTCTTGGTGAGGCAGTGGTCATTCTCACTCATGGCTCTTCACACTTGCTTTTTGCTGAACTTAGTTAAAGCATCCTTCTGGGGTCAGCTGGATAGTGCTTTTCTTGCCTTCCCTCACCCAGCGTAGGTCAGGTGTTCTTCTTTCCTGTGACTATTTTCTCAGAATAACCTTTTACTTCTCCCATCCTAGTATTATCACACGTTTGTACTTGACTATATCCTATTAGCTCATGAGGGCAGGGCCAAGTTTATCTTTTTTTGTTGTTGTTGTTGTACAATATCAGCCAGGCTGAATGTTCTTTATTATTATTAAAAATATGTGTCTATCTGCTCTGCTGACTGTAGGTATGTGTTATCCTCCCTTGTCATTTGGCTTACATGCTCCACTGTCACATTTTTTTTTAATTAGTTTCAGGTGCACAAGACAAAGCAAAATTTAGACGTTTATCATTAATATCCCTCACACTGTGTGAACCCCCCTCCCCCCATCCACTATCCCTCTGTACGTTCCCCAAATTAATTTTCAAAACCACGTGGTCATCTTGTGGTTACCAACTATTTTCTAAACCTCTCACCTTCCCCTTATCCCCACCCCCCCGCCCCTCTAGCAACCCTCTGTTTTTCCTCCATGTCTCCAAAACTGTCTCTGATTAGTTCATTCACTTATTCTTTTCTTTAGATTCCGCATATAAGTGATATCATATGGTATTTGTCTTTCTCTGTCTGACTTATTTCACTTAACATAATGTTCTCTAGGTCCATCCATGTTGTTGCAAATGGTAAGATTTCTTTCTTCTTTATGGCTGCGTAATACTCCATTGTATAAATGTACCACAGTTTCGTAATCCAGTCGTCTACCGATGGGCATTTTGGTTGTTTCCAGGTAGGACCAAGTTTATCTTGATCACCATTTCATTCTCATCACTTAGCAAAGTACACTGTGCCTAGAATGTTCTCAATAAGTATTTTTTCAATAGGTAATCTACATTTACAATATATCTTTATTTTTTTCACACCTAAGTTTGTACCTTATTATATGGCTTAAAACCCTCAGTGTTTTTTCTTTATTTTGTCAAAAGGAACAAGTGGGTATCAGTCTTGGAAAACTTACGTTATCTTTTCACTTATAATTTTCTATTTATGCCCTATTTATAAAGTTTTTAAGACTTATGATTGTAATATTTTTAGAGTAGAAGTATATGCAAACTATATAATTTTAGTTGTTCTTCTTTAGGATGAAGGATGAAACTCTAAAGACTAAAAGAGAATTTCCACTGAGCTTTTTATTGCAATAGCATTTGCAGAGCACTTACTAGTTTAGAAGCTGCTTCGGTCTTTTCTTCAGCGAATCCCAAGGAGTGCAGTGATAATGCTTAGCACATTTTATACATATGTATTTATATATATAATTCTTTTCTTCCCTCTTTATGCCGTAGATAACCGTGCCCAGGAGTGGAATCTTGAAATAGAGTCTTCTTTTGATGTTGTCAGCTCAAAGCCAGTCTCTGCTCAGGTGATCGTGGAAATCCCTAAATTGCAAACACAGCAGACATACAACATTGAACTTCAGCCTGGGAAAAGGATTGTTGAGCTATTTGTGAAAATTAACAAGGTGAATGATGGTATTTCCTGAGAGGCGTTAGATGAAAAGCAATACTGTTCAAAAGAAATGGTTAGAAAGAAGGGGCTGAGTGGGAAAGAAAAATGTCGTTTTCCCATTTTCTCCTTTACTTTTAACCACTCATATATTCTGTGTATGTGTGAGCTAAGGAATGATTTTTCCAGGTTTTAAGATTTAGAAAATGGAGAACGTGTTAAATTTGGCATCCTTTCCTCTCAAGAAACTACGTGTGTGTGGTATCTTAATTTTTCTGCAGTATTTGCAGTATTCTAAATCCAAAACACATTCTAAGCATTATATTTAAATACAATGATTAATTTTGGTACTTGTAAATTATTTTGAATATTGGTGTTTATGCTACATGCAGAGTTCTAATTCTAAACTCATGATCATTTAGTAACTCTTCAGACAAAGTAAGAACTCATAACAGTTTCTTGGTCTGGGCTTAAAAGAAGAGTCAACCTCAAAGTCCTTTTCTAAACGTTAAGAATGTACAATAAATGTAAGCTTTAGCTATGGAAATGGGAAGAGTTGTTTTTTTGAACGCCCATGTTATTCTGTTCTTTCCTTTCCCTTTTGGTATATCAATCCATGCTAAACTCCTAGCATGTTGATTTTTCAATATTATCTATGGGTGACATAATTTGGCATAATCTAGGGAGGGAGAGTTATATTGTTTTAGGACCTGGAATTTCTATGAGAAGTTGATATAATGCTCTGAATCATTATATTATTTTACTACAGACTGCTAGAATGACTCATATTATTTCTTAAAAGAATATCACTGTAGAAACTTGGTGGCCTCATGGACATGGAAACCAGACTGGGTACAACATGACAATTCTTTTTAAACTGGATAAAGACTTAAAGTTTAAGAAATCAGCTAAGGTAAGCAAATACTTAAAAATATTTTGTTAAAGAAAGCATATTTCATATTAAAATAACAGTACAGATTTTTGTAGGAAAAGAAAAACTAACAAAACTCCTACATATAAACCCACCACTCAGAGATAATCATTAGTAACAGTTATAGGCATTCAAAAGCTCTGTGTGTATGTGTGTGTGTGTGTGTTTGGGTGTGGGTATATGTATAGTAAATCCTCACTTAACATCAGTAAGTTACGCAACGTAAGCCAAATGACAAATCATGAAATCAGGTTTACCATAGGCTAACTGAGTAAGAGTTAAGTTTCTATTGTACCTCATTAAAACTATAATGAAACAACGTTGAACAAAATGATGTTATTCGAATACTTGCTGTATTTATATTTTTAAATGGATCAGACTTTACTTTTTTTTTGGTTTTTGTTTTCTAATGCAATTTACTTAATTGCAAGTTTATGTAATTTAATTATTTTTTAATATATATTTTTTATTTTTCAATTACAGTTGGCCTACAATATTACATTTGTTTCAGGTATACAACATAGAGATTAGACATTTATGAATGTCTACCTTTTGAAATGATTACCTCAATAAATCTAGTATTATTTTATTTATATTTTTGTACTGTGTTTTTAAATTATATTTTATATCAAAGTAAAACATATCATTTTAAAGCTCAAATATTACTAGGAGATTTATATGAAAAATAGATCCATTGCCCAACCCCTCCTATTCCTATTTCCCACTCCTCAAAATCAATACATTTTAACTTTTACTTATTTCTTCTGCTGTTTATCTTCATTTCCCCAAATAACATGCTTCTACTGGTGTTTTCTAATTTTTCAGTTTTGTATATAGTCAACTGACTTCTAATCTAGAGGAGGAGAATAAAGCTCTCTTACATGATTCTCTGATGACCCCTGCTTGGCCCCCAACGTATACATTTTGCCTTCCTCTGCCCTCCCAATGTAGTCAAAGGCCATTTTTGTTACCTCTGTATTCAGTGTTTACATTATTATATTATGAAAATACTATTCAAAGCTGAACTACATGGTGTACTAAAATTGTATTTCCTTTCTTGTGAAGCTTTCTGTTTTCCTTAGAGTTAATAATTGCCTCTTGTTTCCAGATGCTTTGCTTTTCCTTTCTTTTCCTCTAAATTATATACAAACTCTCTAATGTACTTGAAATACCTTTGAAATATAATCATACTTACTAGGTAATCTATCCATTGTTTATTATTACTATTATTATTATTTTAATTTTTGTCATTTCTTGAAACTCTCTCCTAGAGCCATTTTCTTATTTCCCTGATCTTACTCTCTGGAATTTCTACTTGTCTGTTGTCCTGGAACATGTCATTACATGTTTGTCCAAACCCATAGAATGTACAACACCATAAATGAACGCTAATGTCAACTGTGAACTTTGGGTGATTATGATGTGTCAGCGTAGGTTCATCAATTATAACCACTGTACCACTGTGGTGGGAAATATTGATAATGGGGGAGGCTATGCATTGTGGGGGTAGGCCATTTCTGTACCCTTCCCTCAATTTTGCTGTGAAACTTAAATTGCTCTGAAAAATAAAAGTACGTATTAAAAAAAAAATTCAGAGAAAAGTGTGAGCTGGGATGTGTAATATGTAATATTTTGCTTGGTTAGTGCATATTTGAGTTCATATACAAAATATTTTACTAATTTTAATATCTTTAGAATTGAAATTTATTCTTTTTAAAATTTGTTAATGTTTTAAAACTGGAGAAAGGATCCAAGTAAAATATGACATCAGTGGTGTGTTTTAGTAGTGGCAGATATTAAAAAAACAAAATACCTTGGAATTCATTGTACTAGCACTCCATATGCTTCATACAGAGATCAAATGTGTGAGTTAATCAGATACGTCTATATAGAAGGTGATAGTGTTGAAGTAAAGAAGTCATTCTGATATTTCTGAATGGTCTGCTGCTGATCTTACAGAAGCTGTCTTGAGACAACTGGATCATTGTTTCATAAACCTCTGTTGTGGTCAGTAGTATCGGAGTGCTGCATATGTGGCCAGTTCACAGTGGAGTCCATAAAAAAACCAAAGAGATTAATCCCAGGTTTTATTTCTGCCTCCTGGAAATTATTCTTTGAAACTTGTGGAATTTGCTCTTTTGGAAACATTTCTTTATGTGTGATGTTTTCTGGACCTTTGGACAAATTTTATTCATTCTTTTTAGTCCCACCTCGTCATTGGAAAAAGCACAGAAAGTCTTTTCTAGACAAGATGGAATGCTCATTATGAAGCTAGGGCACAGTAAAACTAAATTTTGAAAAGTTAATCTGAATTTTGAACTATTGTGTGATCCAAAGAAATGTGGACATGTGAATCAGCTCAGATTTTGTCCTGTGTACAGTTTTTCTCTTTTGAATTATCTTTATTTTTTTTCCTGGTGTAGAATTTTAGATGAAGTCAATCAGATACAAACATATGCGCAAATAGCTGGAATCCGCCTTGAATAATGTACAATGAAATAACAAGCTTTAAAATTCTTTGAAGATAAGTGCACAGAAATTTTGGTGAAGACTATTTACTGTGCAACAACAAAGTATAAGGAAATAGACATTTATATAGAACAAAATAATCAAATTTTAAAGAAGAGTGCCAGGAAAAACAACCAAAGATGCTATTGTCACATTACCAGAAAAAATAAAAATAGCAATGTTCTATACCCCAATTATCTTCACCAAGAACTGGATACTTGTTCTAAAGCAATGAGTCAAATGATGTCTTGTTCACTCTCATTCAGCCATTTTTTTCTGATATTTCTGAAGAAGTACTTGAGAAGTGGAAATTTTTTTATTTCAGAGTCATTTATAAGCAGTTTAAATGGATCTCAAAGAAACAAAGACATGGATACTCCTGCATTTTTTGGAATTTAATGTGAAGTGGGATTTTTGTGAATTTCTGCCAAATTTATCTTTATGTCTAATACTTCCCAAAAATATTTGTTTATCTTTGGCTTTGTTTGAAAGAACATTTCTAAATTAAAATTAATTAAAGATGTTTCCATTGACTATGCAAGGATTGATGGAGAAATCTGGCTACATTCTTTGTAAAACATATATATGCAAAGAAGATCAATTTTTACTACATAATAATAATGGGATTGATCCAACAAGAGGACATAACTCTAGTAAACATCTATGCACCACAACATAGGAGCATCTAAATATATAAAACAGATATTGACCAACATAAAAACAGAGATCAATAATAACACAATCGTAGGGGACTTCAACACCCCACTGACACCAATGGACAGATCCTCCAGACAGAAAATCAATATGGAAACAGTGGTCTTAAATGACACATTATACCAATTGGATTTAATAAATATTTTTAGAGCATTTCACCCCAAAGCAGCAGAATATACATTCTTTTCAAGTGCATATGGAACATTTTCCAAAATAGACCATGTGCTAGACCACAAAACAAATCTCAGTAAATTTAAGAAGATTAAAATCATATCAAGCATCTTCTCTGACCACAGTGCTATGAAACTAGAAATCAATTACCAGAAAAAAACTGGAAAACACAAACATATGGGGGCTGAATAACATGCTACTAAATAATGAATGGGTCAATAATGACATCAAGGAAGAAATCAAAAGATACCTTGAGACAAACAAAAATGAAAACACAATGACCCCAAATCAATGGAAAGCAGCAAAAGCAGTCCTAAGAGGGAAATTCATAGCAATGCAGGCCTACCCAAAGAAATAAGAAAAATCTCAAATCACCAGTCTGTCTTGAAACCTAAGGGAACTGGCAAAAGAACAGCAAAATAAGCCCAAAGGGAGTACAAGAAAGGAAATAATAAAGATCAGAGCAGAAGTAAATGAAATAGGACCACACAAACAATACAAAAAGATCAATGAAACCAAGAGCTGATTCTTTGAAAAGATGAGCAAAATTGACAAACCTTTAGCCAGACTCATCAAGAAAAAGAGAGGACTCAAATTAATAAAATCAGAAATGGAAAAGGAGAAGTGACAACAGACACAACAGAAATACAAAAAAATTTTAGGAAAATACTGTGAGCAACTATAACCAACATATTAGACAATCTGGAAGAAATTGATAAATTCCTAGAAGCATACACTATTCCAAGGCTGAATCAAGAAGAAACAGAAAATCTGAACAGACCAATTACTGCTAACAAAATTGAATCAGTAATCAACAAGCTCCAAACAAACAAAAGTCCTGGACCAGATGGCCTCACAGGTGAATTTTACCAAACATTCAAAAAAGAATTGTCACCTATTCTCCTCAAACTATTGCAAACAATCCAAAAGGAGGGAAGGCTCCAAAGCTCATTTTATGAGACCACTATTACCATGGTCCCAAAACCAGACAAAGACACTACAAAAAAACACAAAAACTATAGGCTGACATCCCTAATGAACATAGATGCAAAATCCTCAACAAAATATTAGCAAACTGAATTCAGCAATACATTAAAAAGATCATATGCCATGATCAAGTGGGATTCATTCTTGGTGTGCAAGTTTGGTTCAATATCCACAAATAAATTAATATGATACACCATATTAACAAAATGAAAAATAAAAGTGATGTGGTCATATCAATAGATGCAGAGAAAGCATTTGACAAAGTCAAACATCTATTTATGATAGAAACTCTTGGCAAAGTGAGAATAGAGTGATCATGCCTCTACATAATAAAGGCCATATGTGATAAACCCACAGCTAACATAATACTCAATGGGGAAAAGCTAAAAGCATGCCCCCTAAGATCAGGAACAAGACACAGTTGCCCACTTTCACCACTTTTAGTCAACATAGTACTGGAAATTCTAGCCACAGCAGTCAAACAAGAAGAAGAAATAAAAGGCATCCAAATTGGAAAGGAGGAAGTAAAGCTGTCATTATATGTAGATAACATAATACTATATATAGAGAACCCTAAAGATTCTACTGGAAAACTATTAGAAGTGATAAATTAATTTAGTATAGTAGCAGGATACAAAATTAATATTCAGAAATCAGTTGCATTTGTATATACCAATAACAACGTATTAGAGGAGAAATTAAGAAAACAATTCCACAAACAGTTGCTTCAAAAACAATAAAATATTTAGGAATAAATTTAACCAAGGAAGTAAAAGACCTGTACTCAGAAAATTGTAAGACATCGAAGAGAGAAATTAAAGAAGATAAAAATAAATTGAAGCATATATCATGGTCATGGATAGGAAGAATTTATATAGTTAAAATGTCATACTACCTAAGGCAATACATAGATTCGATGCAATCCCTATCAAACTACTAATGACATTTTCCCTATAACTAGAACAAATAATCCTAAAATTTATATGGAACCATAAAAGACCCCAAATAGCCATGGCAATCTTCAGAAATAAGAACAAAGTGGGAGGTATCATGCTACTTGACATCAAAACATACTACAAGGCTATAGTAATCATAAAAACAGACACATAGATCAATGGAACAGAATAGAGAACCCAGAAATAAATCCATGCCTATATGGTCATTTAATCTATGACAATGGAAGCAAGAATTTACACTGGGGTAAAGACTGTCTATTAAATAAATGGTGCTGGGAAAACTGGACAAACACATGCAAAAAAAAAATGAAGCTGGACTACCTTCTTACACCATATAAAAGAATAAATTCAAAATGGATTAAAGACTTAAATGTAAGACCCGAAACCATAAAACTCCTAGAAGAAAATGTAGGAAGTAAATTCACAGGCATTACCCTTAGTAATAGTCTTATTGATATATCCCTTCAGACAAGGGAAGCAAAAGAAAAAATAAACATGTGGGATTGATTACATCAAATTAAAAAGTTTTCTTTACAGCAAAGAAAGCCATCAATAAAACAAAAAGGCATCCTACTGAATGTGAAGATATTTGTCAATGATACATCTGAGAAGGGGTTAATATCCAAAATTTATTAAAAAATTCAGAAAACTCAACACTAGAAAAACAACCCAATGAAAAAATGGGTAGAGGACATGAAGAGACATGTCTCTAAAGAGGACATACAGATGGCCAACAGACATGAAAAAATGCTCAATCTCACTAATTATTAGAGAAATCCAAATAAAAACCACAATGAGATACCACCTCACTCCTGTCAGAATGGCCATCATCAATACATCAACAAACAACAAGTGTTGGTGAGGATGTGGAGAAAAAGGAACACTTGTGTACTGTTGGTGGGATTGCAGATTGGTGCACCCATTATGGAAAACAGTATGGAAGCACAGCAAAAAAATTGAAAATGGTCCTACCTTATGAACCTGCAATTTCACTCCTGGGTATCTATCCAAAGGAATCCGAAACATTAATTTGTAAAAAATATATGCACCCCTGTGTTTATTTTAGTGCTATTCACAATAGCCAAGATATGGAAACAACCGAAATGCCCATCAATAGATGATTGGATAAAGAAACTGTGGTACATTTATACAATGGAGCATTACTCAGCCATAAAAAAGAATGACATCTTACCATTTTCAGCAACATGGGTGGACCTAGAGAATATTATGCCAAGTGAAATAAGTCCGACTGAGAAAGAACAATGCCATGTGATCTCACTTTTAAAGAATAGAATAAATGAGCAAACTAAACAGAAATAGACTCAGAGGTACAGAGAAAAACTGATGGTTGCTAGATGGGAGGGGGTTTGAGATGGGGGAGAAGGAGAAGGGATTAGAAAGTGCAAAATAGGAGTCATAATATGGTCATGGGGATATGAAATACAGTATGGGGAATATAATCAATAATGTTGTAAAGATTATGTAAGGTGTCAGATGGGCACTGGACTTATCAGGGGATCACTTCATAGACTGTGTAGATGCCTGACCATTGCTCTGTACACCTGAAGCTGAAGTAGAATGATATTGAATGTCAACTGTGTGGAGTACAGCATAGTGAAAATAGTCAATGGGATTGTAATAGCTATATACGATGTCAGAGGGGTAGTAGATTAGGGGGGGATTATCACTTTGTGAGGGGTGTAAATGTCTATTACATTGTTTTGTACACCTGAAACTAGAAAATTAAATTAGATTTTAAAAAGATCAATTTTGACAAAGTTGTTGGCATTTTTAGAAGTTAAGGCTCAAAATAGCAAATATTATTTGTTTGTATAACAAACATATGTAGATATGTTATTTCCTTTTTTTCAAAGACACATTAATGTAATCAAATATATGAATCTATTACTTTTTCTTTTTTATACTTTAATATTTATTTTATTTAAAAATGGCATGTTTTTTCATATAAAGTTAAACAAAAGAAAGCTTCATGTCTGCATCTTTTTTGGGCCATTGTCCTTATTCATTTCATTTCACTATTAATATTGGTGTTAATTTTATTGTATAGAAGAGGGAGTGTTAAAAAGTGCCCCTGTCTAGTGTCAGATACAATAAATATATATCTGGCTACAAGGATATCAGGTAACAATGATGATATAGACTCTAATCTGTAAACTCCGGTTGCGCTGTCTACAGACTTCCAGGGCACAACAGGGAGCGTCTCTCGTATGTCATCCTGCACAGGCCCGGTTGAGGAGAGCTCTTTGAGGGGTTCCAGCACTTGTTTTCCCCATACTTCTGCCTGTTAGAGCACTTTCAGAGCAGACAGAAAGGTGGTGTTTCGTTGTTTCTAAAAAATGCATGATAGGTGTGAAATGATTTTAGAAGGTGTGTTTTGGAAATACATAAAAAGTATTTGAAAAATATTTCATGTAATATTTGCCAGTGTTTAAACATGTGTTTTTTTTTTTCTTTTTAAGAAAATTACTTTTTTGAAACTCTGGTGATTTTATGAAAACTTTTAAGTATTTGATTACAAACAGCTGAGAGTAATACTCGGTTTATGAATCAATGATTCATTGCATATTAATCTGTTTGGTCTGCCCAGAGAAAGGAATTTGAGAAGTACACTATTATCCTAACAGTCACACACCTCTTAAGCCCTTTAGTCAAGATATTCTTAACTCTTGTCTAAAAAATTCATTCAACTGTCTTGTACTTTTTAAGTTAACCCTTTTATTTTTAAAAATGCAATCATAAAGCCAATTTCAAAGTTGCTAATAGAACCTTCAACTATCGAAAAGTTTGGGAATTAAAAAACTTAAAATTCAAACTGCTTGACTTACACTTTTAGGTTCTTAGATGTTTACACCTTTATTCCAGTTTTAGATAGTAATTGACTTTGTTGGGCTATTTAAAATATTTTTGATCTAGTAAGAAGACAATATATTCACTCGATGTAAATATGTGTTATTCGAGGGTCTTTTTAAAAACCTCTTTCAGAGCCTATTATTTTCTATGAAGTAAAATACTTGTTGTAGAAGAAGGCTTTTATGTTACCTATCAAGGCTGCCAGAGGACAGGGAGAATTACTGACACTAATCTCAGACCCACCAGCCTTTAACCTGTCAAAGAATGCACAGAGGGAAAAATGGCCGGTATTGACCGCTTTTCCTTTGAGGTACTGTCAGGTGGTTCAAGGTTTACTTTGACCCAGGTATAAAGTTGGGAGATAGGGATAGTTGTCTTTCATAAGAAAATGTACACCAAAAACAAAACAAACAAAAAAAAGTTGGAAGATGTGCTTTATCGTTCGTTAATAATATTTGTAATAGAATTAATAGATATAAAGAAATAAGTGAGTTCTATTTTCAGATTAGTGAGTCTCAAACTTTTTTGGACTAAGAATTGCTTTACATTTGTAAAAATTATTGAGACCCCAAAGTGCTTTTATTTATGTGGGTAAATTTTAAAACTGAGAATTAAATATTTATTTATTTTAAATCTCAATAATAAACCCATGGCATGTTACTATAGGAGTTATTTTATGAAAAATAAATTTATTTACAAAAAAGAATTTTAGAGAGAATAATCACATAGTTTTACATGTTTGTAAATCTCGCTAATGTTTTGCTTCATAGAAGGCAGCTGGATTCCCATCTGCTTCTGCATTCAGTCAATTTTCAGTATGTACTTTTTGTCGTCACATGTGAGGAAAGTCTGACCTCACACAGATACGCAGTTAGAAAGGAGAGGAGCTCTTTGAGAGCTCTCTCAAACGTTGAGTTTAATGTGATAATTAGTTAGGATTAAATTGCCTATTAACGAAGTGACTTTACTGTAATGTGCTATCAAGATTGGAAAGTTGTTAAACTATGGAATATCTTGTGCTATATTTCTTTGATTCTAAGGTGCCCATTTTGGCATATTTTAACAATACTGAAACGAGAATGTGTTTTTCAAAGATGTGTCAGTTAAACTGGCAGCAATTACCCCCTTTTTTGTGAAATCGTATCAATTTTCGTTTTAATTTTGAAATATTATCTTTAAATGTATTTCTTTGATTGTAATTACAAATGCCTATTTCATGAGGAAGACTGCAATATATTTCAGTCCTTAATGGCTTCTACATTTTTAAAAAAGAGAAAACAAAATCTCTCAATAATTTATATGGGTATATATATATTTTTTTCTGAAATGCGTACTTTCACGCTAAGTACTTCATAGCAAATAGAAAATTAACATTAAATTGTGCTTATGTAAATTGTTCAAGTTTGCTTTTCTTTTTTTTCTTAATCTCTTTTGCTTGTATTTTAAATTTGATTTTCAGTATTTAACTCTGTTCATGATAGGTTTATTTTAGGACAGTGGAACTTATAGAAGAGCCCATAGAAGGGTCGCCTGGTCTGAGTTTCTACTTCAAAATTAATGGATTTCCCATATTTCTGAAAGGATCAAACTGGATCCCAGCAGATTCATTCCAAGATCGAGTAAACTCTGAGTTGTAAGTTATCATCTTTCTTTTCTTATTCCTCTTTTTATTAACAGCCCTACAAAGCTTAAGAGTTGCACATTTTTACTTTAGTTCCAGTGGAAGAAACCGAGGGGTAATATAAATTCTAGGATGATGGAAACTTTAGAATGGAAAGGATTTTTAAATTATGTATTCCATTCTCATGAGCTATAGATAACTTACAGCTGAACTATTTGAGACTGCTGAAATCATCCAAATTTTAGAAGACTATTATATATTTTCTCTGGAGGAACAAGAAAATGACTAATGCACAGTTTGGATAGTTAGTTCCTGTGAAAAATAAAAGATGATTATAATTTGTTATTTTTTCCCATTTTTTGAAGTATACGTTACATATTTTTGTGCATGTTTTTAAAAGAATGGAAACCCATGTTTATCTCTTCATGCTAAGATATTTGCATAGTCCTTTACTTTAACCTTAATAAAAAGAGCTAAAAAAAAATCTTTAATATTCTAAGTCTAGAAAACAATTTCAAGTGTTTTTCTGAAGCTTTGAGAATAGAACTTTAAAAGAAAGTAACATTTCCTGATTGGGTTTGTAAACTACTATTTTTGTGATAGTGAAGATAAACTTTGTGAAGTGAAAATAAACACGTTTAACTTATTTACAAATGCATGTATAACTATGCCTTGTAGTATGTTCTTTAGTGTTTAGAATGTAGATGTGGTTGGTAAGTAATTTTGCCAAAACTGGTAGTAATTTCCTTATACTTTAAAATGTGTATATTGTTTTGAATTTCATACGAAATGAGATTATTCTCCAGACATAGACACAGATAATTTGCTGTCTCTCTTCCTTTTAAATACTTCACTCTTCTGCTGGCTGGTTTTGGTGGCAGCTGTTCAGCACAGCTGGGCCAATTGGTGAACCTGCCCATGGGTTCCCGTGCTGACAGTACGCCCTGGGTGCTGGTCTGGAGATGGCGGGTACATGCTCTCAAAGTGGCTGTAAATTTCTAGACTTTCCTGAGGGTAATGTGAACAGGAATTGGAAACACAGAAAGGAAATTTCCTGGAGAAAGAAGTTCTGAACTGATGGAATTGTAAAAAGGGAGATAAGAGTGAGCTCGGTACTAATATTCAAACTCTGATTTTTGTCTTGTAGCTCGAAATGGTTATATAACATTAACTCATACTTTTCAAGGGTTGTAACTTTTTCTATAGGAATAACTTTAAGACAAAAGTTTGGTTTTAAAAATAGTATAATAACATTGCTGAAAATTTAGAAAGCAGAGAAAATATATCACCCGTAATTTTTCTAGGTTTATTTTATGTGCTTACAGTTAATGTATATATAATTTTGTCTCACTTTCTTCACTTAGCATTATATGCAAACCATCATAATTTTAAAATGTGTTTTTTCTAACCGAGGTTTGAAATGTGTTTATCAGTGTGCTTTTTAAAGTCTTTTTTTAACACCCCAAATTTTCAAATTAGCATTTGTTTTAAAATCTTTTCCCTATAGGCTACGGCTCCTTTTGCAATCTGTGGTGGATGCTAACATGAATACTCTCCGGGTGTGGGGAGGAGGAATTTATGAGCAGGATGAATTCTATGAACTTTGTGATGAGTTAGGAATAATGGTGAGTAGTTGACAGCATTTTATTTCTTGATACGTTACTATATCCTTAGTTTGACCTCCAGTGTTCTGAGTGGGTGATATTGCTCATTCCTTCTTTTTTTCAGAGCCCATTTTTGTTGCAAAGGAATAGATGGCATCTTGCAAACCCACAGCTATAGTTGATAGTGAAGATCATCATTATTTAATTATTTTGTAATGAGAGACATTATATTAGTTATATCTAACTATATATCTGTTTTTCCCTGTAATTTTCTTTGTACTGTGAGAGTATGCATAAAAAAAATATTCAAAACTTTTAACTTTAAGGAGAGCTAACAAGACCTAGAGAGAAGAAAAATAATAAAATTAAATAAAGGAAAAGTGTGCTTCATGTTTTTATTAACTACTCCAACATATTTTGTGCTGGTGAGGGTTAAGCAAAGGAAATATATTTTTTCGTTTTGGTATATTACAGTTCTGAAATATAAAGCGTTCCATAGAAGAGTAGTAGTTATAATAATATTGATCATGCTGAGGGACAGGGTGATGTGACAATATTCTCTAATATTCACTGAGTGCCAGGCATTGCTCTCAGTGTTGTGCATCTTATTTTATGTCATCTTATGTTATTTTATGTCATCTTCATGCCCATTCTATGAGGTGGTTACTGTTGTCCTATGTCCCCTTTGTATGGGTAAGGAAACTGACACATGCAGCGGTTAAGTAACTCACCCACACTCACACAGTGGGGCTGCGGTAGAATCAAGATTCCCACTCAGGCCAACTGATTTGGGACCCGTGCTCTTAGCTGTTGCCTTACGACAGCGTCTCTGGGAATGAGCTGATGTGGTTTCAGTATGAAAATGTCCATGTTGTAATTTTGGGCCATGAAAAGTTAATTCCTTTATAAACAACATATGTTTCCTTAGAGTCTGGTCCATCTTTCTATACGAAATTCCCAGTGAAAATGAGAGTGAATTAGGAGTGAGGAGGGACTGGGAGGGGAGGGGGGAGCTTCTTTTTGAATTCCACATTACCCTCAACATGCTTAATATTTCTTTATTTGAATTCTCCATTCTTCTCTTTCTTTTCTGCCTGCCTAACATTTTTTCCCTTCTCAGGTTTCCCTACAGTTTTGTGCAGTTCTGGAAAGTCCCGGGGACCGTGAGTGCCTTTCCCCGTGCATAGCAGTGCTCACATGATCACACTCATCATACTAACTTGATTTTTCTTTTGTGTGGAAGGTAATCCCCACAGTTCAGAGTGAAGATTTTCTTTCTGTGTAATATAGTCTACGGAAATGCTTTTACCTTTTATCTAATTTGCTAGGTATGGCAGGATTTTATGTTTGCCTGTGCCCTTTATCCAACTGATCGGGACTTCATGGATTCAGTGAGAGCGGAAGTTACTTACCAGGTGCGTTATTGAGGTGCATTCTGAGAAGGAGGAAAACACATTTTCGTTTTTGCCTTTTGTTAAATCTCTGTTCCATCCAGCCTCACGGCTTTACCACCACCTGTACGACTCGCACATTTATCTTGGGCCCTGACTGCTCTGCTGAATTCCTGGGTCTGATATCCAGCTGCCAACTCCTTAGAGGTTTGCTAGGCATCCCAAATATAACATGTCCAAACCAAACTTACATGACCTTCTTCAAACTTGCTTTCCCTGCAGTTTTCAATAGATGGCAATGCCAGCCTTTGAATTTCTCAGGTCAAAGTTTTAAAGTGCTTCTTGACTCCTGTCTTTTGCATTCCACATATGCACACATATTTATGTGTATAGATCTATAAATGCAAGGAAGTTAGTATACCCTAGCTCTGTCCACTGAACAGGCCTAGAAACAATGAATAACCTAGTAATACTGAGCATCCTTATATTGAAATAACCTTTCCTGTTAAGAGAAGGGCTTCTTAGAGAAACGGCTGATTCCAGGTCTAGGACAGGAAACATACTAGATGATCCTGGAATATTTTGGCACGCGAATAACAAGGAAGCTATCAAAGATGTGTCGAAAGAACTTTGACAGACACTGACCAACCAAAATGGGGCAATTTGAAGTTCACTAAGGATAAAAATATCAGTGGGTTGAAATCTGTCAAGTGTGTTGAATACATGAGTTCATAATTGTAGTGTTTGTGGATACGTATATTTGGATGAAAAAAAAACCCAAAATAAATGCAAGGACATGGTTACTGTAACTCAAGATTGCAGTTACTTTGGAAGGAGGAAGGGACTGTGCTCGGGAAGGGTCGCATGAAAGCTTCTGAGGTGGTTGATAAAGTTTTCTTTCTTGGTCTGGGTGGTAGTTACAGGGTGATTGCTTTATAATAATTTACTGTGCCATAATCTGTTTCTCTCATCTGTGTTTTATTTAAAAAAAAAAAAAAAGGTTTAAAAAGTACAAATTAAATCATCCCTTGCTCAAAGCCCTCCAGATGGAGCTCCTCACAGGCCCTGTCTTGTCTGCCTACCCCTGCACCTCATCAAGCTGTGTGCCCTGGTATGCCATCCCCGTCACCCTCCCTCGTGGACCACCTCACTCATTCTGTTCTGGCCCCTCTTACCTTGACCATAACTTTCTCTGGGAAAAACCTGTCTAAATCTGCAAGTCTAGATGAGGTTGTTTGCCCTTTGTAACACACATCACACTTTGAACTTCTTGTTCAAGTTTTGTCATCCCTGCAAGACTGTAATCTCCCTGAGGCTTGGGTTTGGTCCCCTCCGTAGCCCCACTCCCTGGCTGGATTATTCATCAGGTAGATAGATGGATGGATGAATGAATATCTTTTAAAGGATTAATTATAATTATGTAGGTTGCAAACATTTCAGTTTTATTTTTAATTTCCTTTCATACAAATAATTAAAATGTGATACCTACGTGCCTTCAATTCTTTTATATATTATTAAAGTAGAGAATTTTTTATGCAGAATTTGTTAACGTTTTAAAGTAAAGCTTACCATAAAATTCTAGCTCAGTTAGAAGGGTGTCACAGAGTCACTGAAGCTTTTTGCTTCTTCAGTATTGTATTTGTGTTTCTGTCAGCACCGTAAGCATCCCCGTCACCATTGGTAGCAGCCCTCACTTACCTCGGTATATGTAGAGGCAAATAAAGGAAATACTGTTTATAAGGATGGTTTGGAAAAACACAAGTTGTTAATTTTTAAAAATGAGATATATCTCTTTAATCCATCCTTAATGCATCTCTGTGTCATGTAGGAATTACCATCTTGAATGAGACCACAGTGAGAACATCAGCTAGGATCCATCACTGTAACATCCATGGCAGTGAAAGATTAGTTGTAAACACCAGTGAGGTTATATTGCTAAAACATGTTCCCAAAGAATTTCTCTTGACCAGTTGATTCACTCTGTTGTCCTCAAAAAGATTTAATTGCCCTCTCTCCTGGGGTACATCTCCCAGTGTGTCAGAAGAACTGGATCCTTCACCTTTATGTAGGGCTGCGCCCACAGTGAGCCCACTTCCTGCAGACCTCAGTTCTTAAGGCCGGAAGGGTTTTCAGTAGATTCTCTAATTTCTTCTTCTATGTTTAGATATAGTCAGTTAATTACTTAGCTTAGTTGATTTCTCAGGATGTGACATTCATAGTTATTTCAGGAGACATCACCTTGATGCCCTAATCTTTTTTTCTTTAGACTATTCCCTACATTGTCTTTAATTCCTTGAGTATCTGGTGCTCACTTGCTTTGTAAAACCCTCTCCAGTTATCCATATGGTTGTTGACCTTGATGGAGACTGCATGGGAAACTTGATACCTTTTTCAGCTGCAGTCTTTGTTCTGCCTCATTTGTGTCATCACACAAAACTCCAACTTGCTCTTTGAAACTAACCCGTTATGTAATGCAATGTCACCTGCCTTCTGTATTTCTTAAAACTTTGTTCTGACGAGTCAGATAATGATAAGGTTGATTTACTTTTCTTGTTTAATGAAAAGGATTATAGTTTCTTCAGTTTTGATATAGCAGAGAAGAGGAACCCTACTTATTGGCGTTTATACAATCTAGATAAAGAGAATCTCAGAGATTTCTTGCAATGGATTCCCACAAGTAAAATTACTAGCCATTTTCTAATGGGTTTTCTGGCACATGAGAATTTATGTGCAGAAGTTCAATGGCTATAATTTTATGAATTATTATAGCTCTGAGTTTTTTTATGTTGAGCATTTGAAAATTATTTTGTGTTTTCTTAAATTTTAGGTCAGGAGACTGAAATCTCATCCCTCTATCATTACATGGAGTGGAAATAATGAAAATGAAGCAGCTCTGATGATGAATTGGTATCACATAGACTTCAGTCACATGGGTACCTACATCAAAGATTATGTGAAACTGTATGTGAAGAACATCCGTAAGGTCGTCTTGGCCGTAAGTAATGGTTTTTAATGCAGTAGAATTTAAGAACCTGTTGTAGAGATGGAGCAGTTTGAATATTGGTATAGTATATTTTTATGGCCCCTTTTTAGGACAACCTTTAACAATATCATTTTAATGCAGAGTAGTCCATTGAAATGGTGCAGCATGTGAAAGGATTCAAGGGTTGGGAATTTCTTTAAAAATTAACATATCTGTGGAACTCACCCCCCATACATCAATATTGTGCTTATAATTGCAGCTTGTCACACATACTTTGGAGCCCATCCATGGATCCCCAAAGGTTGAGAATATTTACATTAGATGATTCAATCACTTCTTTTCCTTTTCTTCTTCTTCTTTTTTCAATATATTAAGATAGTGAATTATGTGAATTAATTTGCTAATGACAACCTGGTCCTTGTATAAGCTTTGTATAGTATTCCTTTTTTACTCAATACTAGATTTGATTTGCTAATATTTTAGTTAGCATTAAAAAATTCATATTCATAAGTGAAATTGGTCTATAGTAAGAATTATAAACTCAAATACTTAGAAGAGCCAAACCAAATTTGTTTTAAAAAATTGAGTAAAGTAGAGTAGGTGAGGCTCACAAAGAGAGAAGAGGGGACTGTGGTAATAGGAGATTGCATGTTGGAGCTCATAACATATTTAGGATTTAAAAAATATTATCTAAATGTATGTATTGGCAAGACAGATTTGGCCTAGAGAACCCAGCTTGTATCATTTGGTATGTGTGTATGTGTTTGAGCTCACCTCAGAGAATGAATTTGGAGGCTTTTAAAAAAATGTCTATGAGCAATTTAAATAAAACAGAGATCATTGATTTTATTGAGACAAATTTACCCATAAAACACTCTGGGCCCAGTGCCTTTTTGAGGGACATACATCCCCCCACCCCCACCCCATGTATTTAATTTCTCCTATGTTTATTATCACAACTTCTTGGAACTATGGATATTTATGTTTTTTAGGAACATAACATTTCATCTAGAATTTAAGTTTCAGTTTAAGTAGACATGTTTTCATTTAGAGTATGTTAGCTGGGAGCAGCTGTGCAGGTTGAGACGCCAGGATTGTCAGTGCAAGGAATGTTTGGGTGTGGAAGTCACTTCCTTTCCTGTGTGTGCGTGCGTGCATGTGTGCGTGTGTGTTTTCATTTGCTTGTGTGTGTCCATTGTGGATGTCTGCAGTTACCCCTGGAAGCAAATACACAAACCAGAAGATTCCCATAGACAGGGAGGAGAAAAAAACACAGCTGACTCAACTGTGCTGTAGGTATTTTTCTTTTCTTTTTTCTTTTCATAAGAGAGCACTAGAGACTCTTTTTTTCTTTTACTCCCTTCACCCATTCCATCCACCTCCCACCCCTCACCTCTGGTGACCACCAAACTGTTCTCTGTATTTATGAGCTTGTTTTTTTGTTTTGTTTTATTTTGTTTTAAGATTACACATATAAGTGAAAGCATATGGTATTTGCCTTTTTCCTTCTGACTTATTTCACTTAGCATAATGCCCTCAAGATCCATCCACGTCACAAATGGCAAGATTTTATTCTATTTTATTGCAGAACAATATTCCAGCGTGTGTGTGTGTGTGTGTGTGTGTGTGTGTGTGTAATCACATTTTCTTTATCCATTGATAGATATTTAGGTTGTTTCCATATCTTGGCTATTGTAAATAATACTGTAAGGAACATGGGAGTGCATATATCTTTTTGAGTTAGTGTTTTGTTTTCTTTGGGTAAATACCCAGAAGTGGGATTGCTGGATCATATGATAGTTCTATTATTCATTTTTTGAGGACTTGCATACTGTTTTCCATAGTGGCTGCACCAACTTCCATTCCTACCAACAGTGCACAAGGATTCCCTTTTCTCCACATCTTTGCCTTGATAATACAAGACAAGCATTTCTTTTTGATAATAGCCATTCTAACAGATGTGAGGTGATGTCTCATTGTAGTTTTGATTTGTATTTCCCTAATGATTAGTGATGTTGTGCACCTTTTCATCTACTTGTTGGAGATCTGTATGTCTTTTGAAAAATGTCTGTTCAGGTCCTCTGCCCATTTTTTAATCAGAGTGTTTGTTATTTTGCTATTGAGTTGTATGAATTCTTTATATACTTTAGATATTAACCCCTTATCAGATATAGGATTTGCAAATATTTTCTCCCATTCAGTAGCTGGCCTTTTCATTTTGTTGATGGTTTCCTTGCTGTGCAGAAGCTTTTTAGTTTGATGCAGTCCATTTGTTTATTTTTGCTTTTGTTGCCTTTGTTTTTGTTGTTAAATCCAAAAAATCATTGCCAAGAGGATGTCAAGGAGTTTACCACTTATGTTTTCTTCTAGGAGTATTATGGTTTCAGGTCTTACCTTTAATTCATTTTGAGTTAATATTTGTGGGTGGTATAAGGTAGTAGTGCAGTTTCATTATTTTGCATGTGGCTGTCTAGTTTTTCCAACACCACTTAGTAAAGAGACTGTCCTTTGCCCATTGCATATGCTTGGCTCCTTTGACATAAATTACTTGACATACATGTGTGGGTTTATTCCTAGGTTCTCTATACTAAATAGCTTTGTAATATAGTTTGAAGTCAGGGAGTGTGATGCCTTCAGCTTTGTTCTTCTATCTCAAGATTGCTTTGGTTATTCAGGGTCTTTTGTGGTTCCATACAAATTTTTGTATTGTTCATTCTATTTTTGTGAAAAATAGAATTTTGATAGGGATTGAATTGAATCAGTAGGTTGCTTTGGCTAGTATGGTCCTTTTAACAATATTAATTCTTCCAGTTCATGAGTATGGAATACCTTTTCATTTATTTGTGTCTTCTTCAATGTCTGTTTCAATGTCTTACAGATTTTAGTATACAGGTCTTTCAACTCCTTGGTTAAATTTATTCTTACATATTTTATTCTTTTTGATACAATTATAAATGGGATTGTTTTCTTAATTTCTCTTTCTGATAGTTCATTATTCAGTTATAGGAATGCAATAAGTTCCTGTATATTGATTTTGTATCCTGCAACTTTACTGAATTTATGTATTAGTTATAACAGTTTTATTTCTTTTTCTTACCTAATTGCTCTGGCTAGGACTTGCAATACTATGTTGAATAAAACAGTGAGAGTGGACATCCTTCTCTTGTTTCTGACATCAGAGGGAAAGCTTTGAGCTGTTTACTGTTGAGTATGATGTTAGTTGTGGGCTTGTCATATGTGGACTTTATTATGTTGAGGTACATTCCCTCTATACCTACTTTGTTGAGAATTTTTATCATAAATGGATGTTGAATTTTGTCAAGTGCTTTCTCTGCATCTTTTGACATCATCGTATGATTTTTATCCTTCATTTTGTTCATGTGGTATATCATATTAATTGATTTGTGAATATTGAACCGTCCTTGCATCCCTGGAATAAATCCCAATTGATAATGATGTGTGATTCTTTTAATGTAGTTTAGAATTTGGTTTGCTAATATTTTGTTGAGGATTTTTGCATTTAGGTTTATCATAAACACTGGATTGTAATTTTCTTTTTTATGGTGTCCTTCTCTGGTTTCAGCATCAGGGTAACAATGGCCTCATATAATGAGTTTGGAAGTGTTCTCTCCTCTTCTGTTATTTGGAAGAGTTTGAGGAAGAGGCTGAAGAAATAAGGCAGTAGAGAGAGATTTTTTTCTCTTTTTTTTAAGAGTAGAGGATAATAATTCCAAAGTAAAATAAGATGACCAGAAGACAGAAAGGCTGGCAAAGGAAAAGAATAAGGACTTTTTTTCTCTCCAACAGAAGAGCAACAAGAAAAAATGGATGTAGCATATATATACCATAAAAAGTGAGACTAATGAAGAAAAATTGAGAAAATTATTTTCTAATAATCTATTTTCCAGGGAGGCATTACTGGCCTTCTACATATATAAATGTTTTATATTTCCAGTGAGCCTTGTGCTTTTCCTTCAAAACATTCATCACACTTATCACACTTGTTCACCATCTGGTTTCACCACTAGATTTCAATCTACTCTTTTAAGAGGTCAGTCAGGATGTCTGTCTTGTTCCGTGCTGAACCTCTAGTACATAGAAAGAACTGCATGTTTGTCACATAGTCAGTGCCCCAAAGAGATTTGATGTGTGAATAGTTGACAACATCGTAGGTTTTCTCCCTCTGTATTTTTACAGTGCGGTAAAATGCCTGACACAATAAACACTTGACAAATACTTGTTAAATGAATGATTCTTCTCAGTGAAATAGGAAGTGAGT
Source organism: Rhinolophus sinicus (assembly GCF_036562045.2). Taxonomy (NCBI): domain Eukaryota; kingdom Metazoa; phylum Chordata; class Mammalia; order Chiroptera; family Rhinolophidae; genus Rhinolophus; species Rhinolophus sinicus. The sequence goes on from NC_133752.1 coordinate 34,048,349, forward strand.
TTATTTACTGAGATGATAATACCTAAAGCATTTTGAGCTTTACCCATGTGTTAGGCACTACAGTAAGTACTTACATGCTAGCTGCTCTAACAAATAAACCATGAGTTGCAGTGGTTTACATAATAAAAGTTTCTTACTCACAAACACTACAAAATGGCTGCTCCTGATGGATAGGCAGAGCTCCTCCTTTCAGAGACCTAGGCTTCTTCTGTCTCCTAGTTCTACCATCTCCTAGCCCCTCACCTGCAAATGGGGGAAGAGGTTGAAAATGAGGTACCTGTCCCCATACAGATGCAAAAAAGCTAGGAAGCCACTTCTTAGGGTCAGCTCTGTATTATGGAAATGGGACATGAATTTTGGTGGACACTTAGTCACCTCTTCCACACATGAGTTCCTTACCATTTACAGTAGCCCTATGGAGGAGGTACTGTTATCCCCATTTTACAGATAAGGCTACTGAGGCTTAGACCTGTCCAAAGACAAAAAGGTTCTGATTTGGGATTTAAACTTAGGTCCATCTGACTCAATAGCCTCTATTTTTAACCACTAGACCAGTGTTTCTCAAGCGGAGCAGATTTTGTTCCCAGGGAACCAGAAGACATTTGGCAATGTCTGTTTATGTATTTGTGTGTGTGTGTGTGTGTGGGGGGCACTATTGTTATCCAGTGGATAGGGGCCAGGAATGCTGTTAAACATCCTAGAATGCATAGGGCACCCCTCAACACCCAACATATACACACAAAACAAAAAATTTTCAGGCCCAAAATGTAAATTTCAGGCCCTCAATGCCAAGGTTGAGATATTTTGCACTAAACTGTGCACTGTCCATGATGGTAGATGGTAAAGTCGAAGTAAGGCATGATCGAAAAAGATTAGGAACAGCTGCTGTGAGGAATAAGCTAAGTGTCTTTTTTAATGAAAGGATTTTTATGAAAGGATGTGAAGGGTTGGCAAATAGAAGAAAAGTGCTGGTGGTTGTTGAATGTGGAGGAAGGTAAGTGGTTCTATTATTTTTCTACCAGCTACTTGGCATTTCTGGGACTTGATAGTATTTTTGAAGAAGTAAGTGATCTGTACTTTACTGGGTGAAAATATTATCCTTCAAACCATTTTATTTCTGAACTCAGGAAGACAAGACTCGTCCTTTTATCACATCTAGTCCTACAAATGGGGCTGAATCCATTGCAGAAGGCTGGCTCTCTGCCAACCCATACAACACGAAGTTTGGTGACATACATTTTTATGACTATATCAGTGATTGCTGGAATTGGAACGTTTTCCCAAAAGCTCGATTTGCATCAGAATATGGATATCAGTCCTGGCCTTCCTTCAGTACATTAGAAAAGGTAAGCCATCTTTGATTTCTCAGTGATTTAGAATGGTGGGGTATTGGCATATGTCACTTCCTCAGCAGTGTTCCAGAAAGTTAAATGAAATCTTCTTATTTAAATGAAAGTTTAGGAAGAAGATGATAGAAGAGAACTTTTTTTTCCTTTAAACTTTGGTGAGCTAAACTCTTATAGTCATCCTTTTGGAGATTATAACTTTTCTATATTGCTTTTAAATATGTTCCTTCAGGAGCATTTCAAAATTAAATAGGAGTCAGTGGTTGCTTAAGCCTGACCTACTATCATACATGAAAATAACTCTGACTTGCTACTTTCTGTATATCCTACAACTTTTTTTGTTTTAAATCATTTACAGATATTCAGAACTGAATAGTTTGCTACAGTAAGAGAAATGAATGTGAAAATAAATCTTTGTCTAATGTTATCATTTCATATTATTTCTTTTCTCTTCCTTTTCTTGCTCCTTTTTCTTCATGTTGGTGTATTTGATTTTCAGTATGTCATTTCATTTTCTTTGTTCTTGAAGATTCAATTTTATAGATGGATTCAGTTTTAGAGCTGTTTGTGTTCTTTTTAAAATAACTGTACTGAGATATAAATCACTGACCATACAAGGCACTCATTTAATGTGTACAGTTTAACGGTTTTCAGTATATTCCCAGAGTTGTGCAGCCATCAACATGATCTAATTTTAGAACATTTTCATTACCCCAAAGAAACTCTGTATCCATTGGTAGTTACTTCCCACTCTCTCTGTCCCTTCCACCCCAGATGTAGACACCACTAATCTGCTTTGCATGTCTATATATTTGCCTGTTTTGCACATTTCATATAATTGGAATCATAACACGTGATCATTTGAGCTTGGCTTCTTTCACTCAGCATAAAAATTTCAAGGTTCATCCATGTTGTATCATCTATTAGTATATCACTCTTTTTTATTGCTGAATAATATTCCATTGTATGGATATACCACATTTTGTTTGTCCATTCATCATTTGATGTACATTTGTGTTATTCCCACTTTTTGGCTCTTATGAATAATGCTGCTATGAACATTTGTGTATCTGTTTTTGGGTGAATATATGTTTTCAATTCTATTAAGTTTATACTGAGGAGTAGAATTGCTAAGTCATATGATAACTCTATGTTTAACATTTCAAGTAATTACCAAACTGTTTTCCATAGTGGCTGTACATGTTACATTCCCATCAGCAATAGATGAGGGTTCTAATTTCTCCATATTCTTGCCAACACTTATTATTTCCCATTTTTGTTATTTTTTACATTTCCCTGGACATTTACCTTTACAGGAAATTTGCATTTCTTTGGTGGCTAATGATGTTGAGCATGCTTTCATGTGCTTATTGACCACGTGTATATCTTTCTTAGAGAAATGTCTTTTCAAATCTTTTGCTCATTTTTCAATTGGGTTGTCTTTTTATTATTGAGTTATAAGATTATGTATAGTCTGGATATGTTCTTTATCAGATATATGAGTTGCAAATATTTTCCCCAATTTGTGGGTTCTCTTTTTACTTGACAATATTATTGAAAGCACAAACATTTTTAATTTTGATAAAGTCCTTCTTATCAATCTTCTCTTTTATCTCTCTGCTTTTGGTGTTATATCTAAGAAACCATTGCCTCCCTAAATCACAAAGGTTTACTCTAGTGTTGTATTCTAGTTTTAGCTCTTAAATTTAGGCCTGTGATCTATTTTGAGTTAATTATTCTGTATGGTGTAAGGTAGATGTCCAGGTTCATTCTTTTGTATGTGGAGAGCCAATTGTCCCAACACCATTTATTGAAAACATTATTCTTTCCACCATTGAATTCTCATGACCCCTTTGTCAAAAATTAATTGACCATAAATGTTAAGATTTATTTCCAGATTCTCAATTCTGTTCCATTGATCTGTATGTCTATTTTATGCCAGTATATATTGTCATGAACACTGTAGCTTTTTAGTAAGTTTTAAAAGCAGGAAGTGTGGGTCCACCAACTTTGTTCTTCTTTTCAAGATTGTTTTGACTGTTCTGGATGCCTTGCATTTCCATATGAATTTCAGGATCACTTGCCAGTTTCTGCAAAAAAAGCCATCTGGGATTTTGATAGGGATTATGTTGAATTTGTAGATCAGTTTGCAAGGTATTGCCATCTTAACATATTAAGTACTCTGATCAATGAACTTGTGATGTCTTTAATTTCTTTCAGCACCATTTTGTAATTTTTACTGTACAATTCTTGTACTTTTTTATTAAATTTATTTCTAAACATTTTATTTTTTTTGGTGCTAATGTAAATGAAATTATTTTCTTAATTTTATTTTCAGATTGTTTATTACTAGTGTATGAAGATACAATTGATTTTTGTATATTGAACTTACGTTCTGCAACCTTACATAACTCATTTATTAGCTCTAACAGTTTTGTGAACTTTTAAGGGTTTTCTATGTAAAAGAGCATGTCATCTGCAGATGGAGGTGGTTGTATTTCTTCCTTTCCAATCTAGATGCCTTTTATTTACTTTTCTTGCTTAATTGCTCTGGCTAGGACTTCCAGTACAATGTAGAAGTGGTGAGAACAGACATATTGTCCCATTCCTTTTCTTAGGGAGAAAGCTCTCAGCCTTTTACCATTTAATGTGATGTTAACTGTAGGTTTTTCATAGATGCCCTTTATTAGGTTGAGGAAATTCCGTTTTGTTCCTAGTTTGTTCAGTGTTTGTATCATGAAAGGGTGTTGGATTTTGTCAAATGCTTTTTCTTCATCTACTGAAATGATCATGTTGTTCTTGTTCCCTCCCCCATCTCTTGTGTAAAGTAACCACAAAAAAGTTTTAAGACAATTTCAAAATCTTCCTCTATTTCACCATCCAAACACAACTATATTTGCTTCAATTACATCAAAGTTATATTGTATTTTTTTAACTTTAATAAGTAATGTCAAGAGCTTAGCTTTTTATTATTCTTGTATTGCAGTTCTGATCTTTTGGCAATAGAGTTATTTCAAAATGAAGGAGGATGGAGTTCAGTGTCATGACTCAGGTAGAAACAGGTGTTGAGAATGGGAAGTAAGAAATGAAAGAAGCAAAAATATTTACTGAGCAGATGCTCTGTACCAAGTTACCCATTGTTTTATTTACCAACAATTCTTCTCTCTCCACTTTGACTAAGGACCGGGAGAAAACCAAGGCACTAGAGAGTGAGGGTTCCATCTGTGTCCCTAGATAGTAAGTAACATATCTGGATTCAAACTTATTATCAGACTCCAGAGCTGCTAACCTTCGTTTCACTATATTCAGAAAGGTGCATTTTAGAAATTGCTAAACCTTTTTCTTGAATCTATAAGCATTTCTATTCACCTCCGGAAAATAATGAAATCACCATGTTTTTGTGATATGCCTGATGATGTTCAAAGATACTAAACACTATATTTTTAAATAGGGAAAGGTGAAGAGTAGTTATTATGTTCATTATGAAGCCTTTATTTCAGTCATTGCCTCTTTTCAAGCTACAATGCTTAGTTGAAGTTTGAATAAGTAATTGGAAAAATAAAAGGAACCAAAAGAGTAACTTTACATGGAAATTTGGCTCTTTTATTTAGAGCTTTTCTTGTGTATTAAACAAAAATATTAAAATGTCTCTCTCTAGTTTGGGATACATTACTTCTTTGTAAACTAATCATATTTTCAACAGGCAATTATCAATATTGCACAGTGATTAAAAGCTTGGGCTTTTGAATAAACAGATCTAGATTTGAATCATAGAACTGCCCCACCCTAGCTATAGTGCCTCAGACAAATTATTTAATCTTTTTGAATTTCAGTGTCCTTGTCTGTAAGCTGGGGTTGATAGTAGTAAATACCTTTTAGGAATGTGTGTGTATGTGTGTGTGTGTGTGTGTGTGTGTGTACACATGCAGATATGCTTGTGTGCATGTGATCGTGTGTAAAGATTAAGTTAATTTATAGATTGAAGCACTTAGCACCATTCTCGACTCATAGTGAGAGCCCATAAATTATAAGCTATTGTTACTATTCATAGAGCCATTCTCGCCGTATGATTTGTATGATACTTTTATTTTCTTCAGATGCATCTAGGTTTAAAGAACTAGAGGCTGGAGCTAGACTTCACAAATTAGCTTTGGATCTTGGGAAAATTATTTAACCTTTCTGTGCCTGGTTTTCTCATCTGTAAAGTAGGATGATAATAGTGCCTACTCAAATGGTTTTTATAAGGATTAAATAAGTTAATATTCTTAAAGCAATCAGAACCTTAGCTGGAGCTTTCTAATTCCTTCCAGTAACATTGTTACAGCTGAAATTTACAAGACTTCCAAACCGCAGCTATCAGGAGATAGAAACTTTCCCAGTAGCAGAAGATCAGGTTAACTGATTACGGGGTACATTCAAATTATTACTGATCAGAGAGAGGGCTAAGAGGTTCACAGATGTGTTTCAGACTGTAAAACGGCGGATGCACAGAAAGAAAGGAAGATTATTGTTAAAGGTATGTGCATCTCAGATGTGTGCAGACTGTAAAGACTAATACCTCTGTTTTAAATAAATAATAGGAATAATTAGTGTTCTTTATACTTGTGGTAACAGTTTTAAAAAATAGATATAACTTGGAAAAACTTCCCACATTAAATATGGCTAATATACATTACTTAGATTTGGTATAATAAATTTCTAAAGGATAATTTTTCCTTTTAAAGTGATTGGTCTGTGCATTGCATCATTACTGAGAATTATAAGTCATATTTTACGAAGAGGGATTAAGCTTTTTTATTTTCAGGGTTTTTTGAGGGTGGGATACGTGTAACTTGGATTAAAACTCTGACACTTTCAATTGTAGCCAGCAATTGTCCTGTATCTTTCTCAACTGCCAATAGTACATTAAATCTTAGGCCTAGAAGCCAGAATTATTGCCTTTTTTTTTCTGTAAAAAGCATACTACTACGTGTGTGGTATTTATTTTTTGATTTGACCTGATTATAACTTGTCAAAGGAATGAAAGATCCTGTAAATTGAAAGATCCTGTAAATTGTACCTGGTTTAAACAAGAAAGATTTATTATTAGGAGAAAAAAGTATCATTGTTTGGTTTGTGTCTTCAAATATATCAAAATTAAACATGTGTATATCAAATATGTTACTAATCACTGAGAAACAAATGAGCAAGTGCTAAAGCATTTATTTACTATCTTAATAGTGATATTTTATTTCTGTTAAAGAATTGACAATTTTAACAGAATGTTGATTTCAGTCTATTATTCAGTTTTTAAAATTTATTTACTTAAGTAGACAAAATGATGTTTAAAAATACACTTACCTGATGTTTAAAACAAGAATATTTTAATAAGACAAGACTTTTGATGGAAATATCAAAATGTAACTTTTTAGGTTTGAATAAGGGAGAGTACAGTTGCCAAATCCTGGTTTTGTGATTCAACTTTGCCCAAGGCTTGTTTTTCACCAATAACAAATATGATGGCAAAAACATCTGTGAAATTAGAGTCTCAGAACAAACCTTGAGCTATTTTCCAGTGTGTAGAGTACTTTTCACGTTTGTCAGAAATATGTAGAAACATAGTTTTACTCCTAAGTTCTCCATTTGTGCCTCTTATTCTTTATTCAAAAGGTTTCAACTAAGGAGGACTGGTCTTACAAAAGCAGATTTTCACTTCATCGACAACATCATGAAAACGGTAACGATCAAATGCTTCTTCAGGCTGGACTTCATTTCAAACTCCCGCAAAGCACAGATCCGTTACGTGCTTTCAAAGATACCATTTACCTTACTCAGGTAAGGCATTTTCATTCTGGAGTTCAACAGGCTCCTGCTTGTAAACCTTATGTGATGAAAGCTATTTGGCTTTGATTTTACTGATTGAGGAATTTGTCTTCTTCAAAATAGATGTACGATGACATGTAAGACTTGAAAGAGTTCAATTTTGGCATTTTTGGCATTTGTCTCTCTTACAAGAACTGCTCACAAAATTCTACAACAAGTTGTACATTAAAATGTTCCCTAGCTCAACAAAAACTCATAAACATAGACAATAGTTTAGGGGTTACCACAGGGTAAGGGGTGGGGGGCTCTAGAAGAGGGTTAACAGGGTCTAATAAAAAGGTGACAGAAAGAGAACTGACTCTGGGTGATGAACACACAATGAGAGATATAGATGATGTATTACAGAATTGTACACCTGAAATCTATGTAACTTTACTAACAATTGTCACCGCAATAAACTTTAATTAAAAAAGAAAATGTTCCCTTGCTCAAGATTACTCTCATAGTCCAGTAATTAAGACAGTAGCATTTCCCAAGGATAAAGTGGAATAATGGAACACAACAGAGTCCAGAAACAGACTCATGTATAATATAGTCACCTAACTTGTGGCCACGATGCCACTGCAGTCCTGTGGAAGGGGTGGTCTTATCAATGAACAGTGCTGTATCAAGTGGGTTTCTTTATGGGAAAATCAGTGAACTGTGACTCCAAGTCCATATACAAAAGTTAATTTGATCAGTGATTGAAGATTCAACTGTGAAAGGAAATACTATAAAGCTTCTAGGAGAAACCATAGGAGAATATTTCATTACCTTGACATGGGCAAACATTTCTTAAACAGGACATAAAAAACTCTAACTGTGATAGAAAATAATAATAAATTGGACTTCATTAATATTATGGACTTTTTTATATCAATGGCACCATTTAGAGAGAGAAAAGGCAAGCTACAGATTGGGGAACAGTATTTGTAATACATATGTCTGAAAAAAGATTTATATACAGAATAAAGAATTTTTATAAAGCAATAAGAAAAAGACAGATAACCTATTAAAAATGGACAAAAACCTAGAACAGGCACTTCACCGAAGAAGAAATCCAAATGGCCAGTAAGTATATAAAAATGCATTCAGTTTCATTCTTAATCAAGGAAATGCAAATTAAAGCCACGCCAGGATACTTCTACACACAATGTAATTTTAGCACAGTGGCTAAAATGAAAAAGATTGACATTACCAACTGTTGGTGAGGAGGTAGGACAGCTGAAAGTATCAGACATTGCTAGTAGGAGTGGAAATTTGTTTAACCATTTTGGAAAATTTTATGGCAGTTTCTCCCCAAGCTAAACATTTGCTTACTCTTTGAATCAGTATTTCTACTCCTAGCTATGTACCCAACAAAAATGAGTGCATATGTCTGTCAACAGACATCTAAAAGAATGTTCATGGCAGCTTTATTCATAATAACAGCCCCCAACTGGAAACACCCTAAATGTTCTTTAAAAGAAGACTTTATAAACAAATTGTGGTATATTTATACAATGAATACTCCACAGCAATAAAAAAGAATGAACTACTGACAGCATCAACTTGGATGAATCTTACAGACATTATGTTGAGCAAAAGAAACACTGAAGTTTCAATATAGACAAAATGAATCAAGATGATAGAAAATTAGTGTAATTTTAAAAATAAATTAAAAAAAATATATATATATTTTATATATATATAAAAATTAGTGGTAACCACTCTTGTGGAGAGGGATGGTGAATTATGATTAGGAAAGGGTACAAGAAATCTTCCTGGAGAGCTAACAAAGTTGTATATCTTGATCTGTGTGCTGGTTACATGGGTGTATATGTATGTTAAAAGTCACTGAGTTGTACACTTAAGATCTGTGCATGTTACATGATCACTTAATGGACTATTTTTAAAACATCTCTATTAAGATATAATTGAGATGCTATAAAATTCATTCATTTTAAGTGTACAATTAAGTGATTTTTACTGTATTTATTAAGTCTTGTAACCATCATAATCCAATTTTAGAGCATTTCTGACACCACAAAAAGATTCCTCGTGCCCATTTGTACTCACTTTCCTTTCTCACTTTCAGCCCCAGGCAAACATTAATCTGCTTTCTGTCTCTATAAATTTTACTTTTCTGAATATTTCATAACCAGAATCATATAATACTTGATCTTTTGCAGTTGGCTTTTTTCACTGAACATAATGATTTTGAAGTTCTTCTATGTTATAGCATATATCTATGCTTCATTCCTCTTTCTTCCTTATTACTATTCTCTTGTATGGATTTACCATTTCTTATTTATCTAGTCACCAGTTGATGGACATTTAGATTATTACAAGTTTTTGATTGTTTTGAATAATACTGCTATGAATACTTGCATACAAATCTTTGTGCATATATTTTCATTTCTCTTAGGTAGAAATAGGTGAGTGAAATTGCTGAGTTATGTGGGAACTTTATGCTTAACTTTTTAAGAAACTATGGAACTGAAGTTCGTATAATATTTTCATCTTAAAGTTTCCATTTTTCTTTTTTTTTTTTATTTGCCTATTTTAAATCATGAGCTTGTAAACTACATAAGACGGTATTAAAGTCACCGCTAAATTATCTGATGTTTTTGCCGTGCTTGTTCTGAGAGAGAAGGTAAGAACCTAATCACAGTCATGTGAGTTGGTCTGACGTAGAGCACAAGTTTTTGTTACACATGATCACATTTACATTTTTGCACCTTAGCACCTAAAGATATACCAATTTTTATCCAAACTCACGCTCACGCTCATCACTTTTCTCCTGTATGAAAACACAAAGCCCCAGATGGAAGCTGAAACAGAAAACTGTAAGCCAAAAGAGCTCTTTTTTAGAAGGTGATAAACTGGTAAAGAGAATTTCAGTGTTTCAACCATAATCTTATCAGTTAGGGAAGTTTTGCCAGCATGATATGTAATTTATGAACTTACGTCATAGAACCCAAGTTTAAAGATAATGTTGGTATCTGTCCCTTTTAAAGTGTTGCAGTTAATCCTTATTAGTTTTTCACAGCCAATATTCTATAAAAGTGTCTCAATTTTTATATATGAAACTGGGTGATCCTTATTTGTACGTGTGTGTGTGTGTGTGTGTGTGTGTGTTGCTGTGAACCTTTTCAGCTGTTGTTTTTCATGCTGGCTTTCCTCCTCCCAGCTGTTCATTTTATGACTGTTACTTTATTCTATTTCCTCAAAACCACTCTCAGAGAACTGATAGATACAATTGTTCATTCTGAACTCATTAACATTAGAGGTGCATAGCTAAGAACTGGGTAGACAAGTAGAATTATCTGTTGACGGTTTTATTGGTGATGGTTTTTGTCTCATAATTGAGCCCTAGTGTCCTGTCACTAGTCCTGTTGGTTCTACCTTGGAACTTTCTGACATAGTAGAAGGGATCTGAGATGAAAGAAATCAGAATTAGGATCTTTTTTGATTTTAGTGTTGGATTTTCTTGACTGAAATACAAACAGTAAATCTTCTTTTTCTCATAGTCTGTCAAACTCTTCTGAAGAGCAGGGTACTTGCCTGTGTGTCATTTTTCAAGATATCCTATTAAGCAATTTTTTTTTTTTTAAACTTCTTGAAAAATTTTGGCTGAGAAAGCTGTATAGTAAGTTTCTTCACACTTAGATCATTCCCTACTTGATCTTATAACTACAAAGGTATCCCTGTAGACTCTCACCTCTTTAATTCTTGCAATTTTCCAAAATAATCTTGCCTCACCTTTCATTCTCTTACGTTACCCTATTGTGTTGTATTCTACATAGCCTACATTCCCAGTCACACCCTCTTAAGCTGTGTCACACGTACCTCACTGCTTAGCTGAGGACTGACTCAACTAAACTAACTGACACATCTCAACTAACCTTTAAGTGACTTATTCTACCAGCGTGGCCTCTTTCTAGTCACGTAGAGAGGAAGCTGGGCTAGGGAAAGTCTTTACTAACCCCTTAGCTTACAGCCCCCTCTAGTGCTTTCATTTATTCTTCACATATTTATTGAGCATGTAGTGAGGGCTGGATGCTTGGCAATGTCCCTTAGAGATTCACATTCTTTAGAGGTCCATTTTATTTCCCCATGTTGCAAGTAACTTGATTATGAGAACTAAGGGGAAAAAGGCAGGCTGTGCTACAGGCCCAGGTGTTGATGACACCTGCTTCCCTGGAACAGTTATTTGTTTGGTCAGCAGCACTGAGACATGATAGAAGATCCAGGCTGTGCTGAGCTTTTAAGATGGGTATAGGGTGAGTAAAGGAGGGGAATATTTATATGCATCGTGGAATTTAACAGTCAGGCAGACAATCAGCATTCTTTGGGTGTCTACTAAATGCTTGCCCTGGGCCGGGAGGGGTTTTGTATACCTTCTTATGTAATTCCAGCAACATTTGCCGATATCTGTGTTATTATTCTCATTTTATATGTGAGGAAACAGAGGCTCAGAAAGACTAATTATTTTGCTGACGTTCTCAGGGCAATGAATGGAACAAGTTTCTGCTTTTTAAACTATAATATTATATCCCCTCATAACTGTGATAAGAGGAATTCTATAACTGTCGAGGTGTTTAGTTGAATTATAATGTCAATTTTCAACAGTTGAGGAAAGCAGACATCAGATATTTGACACATTAAAAAAAGGCCTTACTGGAACAATAGAGAAAATCAACAAAACCAAAAGTGAGTTCTTTGAAAAGATCAGCAAGATTGAAAAAGCTTTAGCTATACTGGCCAAGAAAAAAAAGAGAGAAGACACAAATTACTATATCAGCAATGAAAAAGGCAACATTACTATTAACCTTACAGAAATAAAAAGGGCGATAAGGGAATACTATAAACAATTGTATGACAATAAATCATAGAACCTACACAAAATGGACAAATTCCTAGAAAGACACAAACTATGAAAACTGACTGAAGAAGAAATAGATCCGAGTAAACCTATAATAACTAAAGAGATTGAGTTAGTAATAAAAAAGCTTCCCTCTACAAAGATGGCTTCACTAGTGAATTCTAAAGAAAACATTTAAAGAAGAATTAACACAAATCCTTCACAAGCACTTCCAAAAAATAGAGAAGAAACCACTTCCTAACTCTCTTTTAAAGCCTTTATTATTCTGATACCAAAACCAGATAAAGACATATCAAGAAAAGCAAACTATAGATCACTATCCCTTATGAATATAGACAGAAAAAAAATCTTCAACAAAATACTAGCAATCCAAATCCAGCAGCATATAAAAAAGTTTATACACCATAATCTACTGGGATTGACCCCAGGAATGGTTCATCATGTGAAAGTCCATCAATGTAATATACCATATTAATAAAATAAAGGAAAAATAACTATATGATCATCTCAATAGATGAAGAAAAAGCATTATACAAAATCCAACACCCTTTCCTGACAAAACAACAACAAGAAAGCCATTCAACAAACTAGGAGTAGAAGGGAGCTTCCTCAACCTGATATTGTAAAGCATCTTTGAAGAACCCATAGCTAATCTCATATTTAATGGTGAAAGACAGAAAGCTTTCTCCCTAAGATCAGGAACAAGACAAAGATGCCTGCCTTTGCCATTTCTATTCAACACTTCAACACTGTACTGGAGATTCTAGTCAGGACAGTTAGGCAAGGAAATGAAATAAAAGACATCCTAATTGGAAAGGAAGAAGGAAAACTATATCTGCTGATGACATGATCTCATATATAGAAAACCATAAAAAAAATCCACCTATAAACCTATTAGAGCTAATAAATTAATTCAGCAACTTTGCAGGATATAACATCAATATACAAACATCAGTTGTATTTTAAGCCAATGAGCAATTTGAAAATGAAATTAAGTAAACAATACCATTTACATTAGTATCAAAAAGAATGAAATACTTTGGAATATATTTATCCAAGGAGATGAAAGACCGGCACACTGAAAACTACGAAACATTGTTGAAAGAAATTAAAGAAATGGAAAGACGTCTGTGTTCATGGATTGGAAGACTTAATATTGTTAAGATGTCAATACTCCCCAAATTGATCTACAGATTCAATACAATCCCTATAAAAATTCTTACTACCATTTTTGGAGAAATGGGCAAAGTGATCCTAAAATTCACGTGGGAATGCAAGGCACCCAGTGTAGTCAAAAGAATCTTGAAAAAGAAGAACAAATTTGTTCTCACATTTCCTGCTTTCAAAACTTACTACAAACCTACAGTAATCAATATAGTGTGGTACCGACATAAGGCCAGACATATAGATTGATTGAATAGAATTGACAGTCCAGAAATAAAGACATACATCTTTGGTCAATTGATTTTCTACAAGGGTGCCAGTACAATAAAATGGAGCAAGAATTTTATTTTAGTGTTTTGAACCAATGGTGCTCAAACAACTGGATAACTGCATGTAAAAGAATTAATTTGGACCCCAACCTCATACCATATACAAAAGTTAACTTTAAATTGATCAAAGATCTACATGTAAGAGCTAAAAGTATAAAACCCTTAGAAAAAAACATGGGTGTATATCTTTGTGAATTTTGATTAGGCAACAGTTTCTTACATACATATGACACCTAAAGCACAAACATCCAAAGTAAAAAATAGATAAATTGGACTCCATCAAAAATAAAAACTTTTGTATGTCTAAGGACACTATCACAAAAGTGAAAATATAATCCACACAATGGGGTGTGAAACTGCAAGTCATATATCTCATAAGAATATAATGTCCAGAACATATAAAGAAAACTTTTACAACTTAATAATAAAAAAGACAACCCAGTTCAAGTTGGGTGAAAGATTTTAATAGACATTTCTCTACAGAAAATTACCAATAAGTATATGAAAAGATGCTCAATGTCATTCGTCTCATTAGTCTCTAAGGAAATGCAAATCAAACCCCCAGTGAGATACCATTCACACCCAGTGGGCTATCTAGAATTAAAAAGAAAATAACAAGTATTGGTAAATCTATATATCTATATCTATACATCTATATCTATACCTATACCTATATCTATATCTATATCATCTATATCTATATATCTCTATATATCTGTCTATTATCTCTCTATCTCTATCTCTATCATCGAGAGACAGAGAGAGAGGCTCATTGTAAGAATTGGCTCACATGGTTGTGGAAACCAAGTTCTGCCACCTACAAGATGGAAAACAAAGAAAGCTGGTGGCATAATTCAGTTTGAATCCGAAGGCCTGAGAACTGAGGGGGCTACTGGTGTACGTACTGTCATCTGAAGGCCTGAGAACCAGGATGTCCAATGTCCAAGGGTAGAAGAAGAACGTTCCAATACAAGAAGAGAGAATTCCTCCTTCCTTTGCCTTTCTGTTCTATTCAGGCCCCCAACTTGTTGGATGATACCCGCCTACACTGGTGAGGACAGACCTTTATGCAGTGTGCCTAATCATCAGAGACATCCTCATAGATACACTTAGAAATAATGTTTTACCAGCAATTTGGGCCTCCCTTAACCCAGCCAAGATCACAGATAAAGTTAACTGTCACAGTAAGGATGTAGAGAAATTGGAGCCCTCATATGTTGCTGGTGGGAATATCCATGATACAACTGCTGTGGAAATGTTTTTTAGTTTTAGTTAACACTGATACAGAGTTACCATAGGACCCAGAAATTCTTCTCTTAGGTACATGTAAAAAAAATGGAAAACACGTTGACCCAAAAACTTGTGCACGAAAGTTCATAGCAGCATTTTTTATAATATCCAAAAACTTAAAACTGTCTGAACATTTATCAACTGATGAATGAATAAACAAAATGTGGTGTGTCTATACAATGGAATATTCAACAATAAAAGGAATGAAATACTGATACATGCCGCACCATGGATGAAACTTAAAAACATTATAGTAAGTGAAGGAAGCTAGTCCCAAAAGGAAACATATTGCATCATTCCACTCACATGAAATGTCCAGAATAGGCAAATCTATAGAGACAGAAAGTAGATTAGAGGTTTCCAAAAGCAGAGGAAAGGGGAGAGTGAGGAGTGACTGTTAACCGATACAGTGTTTCTTTTTGGGGTGATGAAAATATTCTGGAATTAGGTAGTGTACAACCTGTATCTATACTAAAAGCCAGTGAACTATAAACTCTAAAAGGGTGACTTGTATGATGTGAATTATATCTCCTTTTAAAAAATGGCTTTATTGGAAGATTCTTATTCACAGGATAGCTTTAAGTGAATAAAGAATATAAATCACATCTGTCAGGAGAACTTACCCTAGTTTCAAGGGTAGGGAGTGTGATTCTAGAACATGCAGCCCAGCTACACCTCTGTCACTGGAGGAAGGGGATGATGGGTTTTTGTAGATCGCTAGCAATCTCCATCACAGTGGCAAAGATGGAATTGGAACCTTAGGTCTTGGTGTTCTGGTCCAATTTCTTTTTTACCACACCATCTGTTTCTCCAAGGAGACTGATTCATAAGTGTAATCAGGCAAGCGGCTGAATATAGGCATATTTTTGAAACTAAAATAAGATTTGTCTGCTAACAGTGGGACTGAGTAACCTTGGAAATGACTAAGCATTTATCCTTTTAATATGTAAAGACTTCCCTCTTTAGGAAAGTCTGCATAAGCGTATAATTATGTGAAAAAATAGGTACAGTTTTTTAAAGGGAAAGAGGTAGTTCCAGAGATATTCCAGAGAGCAAGGATGGCACAACGTCCCTTTGAGAAGGTTAGTGGGCAGTGGCCTTCTGCATTTTTATGACCAAACATGTCATTCATTAGTTCTGACGAGCACCCACTGGTTTGGGTAAACCTGGATGCGTGTTATTGGCACGGTACCACCTGTCGTGGCATGTACCTCACCCTGTAGCGCCCGAGCATTCAGGCGGCTCAGTTATCCCCCTCACACTGAGTTCAAGTATGATAGACTACCAGTTAGAGCTTGTGCAGTGCTCGCTTCCTTTCCTTGCTACCAAGCAGTAGGAGTTCTGCTTGCATTTAAAAGATGTTTACATTTAAAAAATTTAAAGGATTATTACTATTTACTGATTAAGCCAGAAAGGGTAAATTATAACGAGGAACTTGTTGGAATAGATATACAGAAATAAATATATCTTGTAGGTACTTCTGAAAATTGGAATAGTTTGGAGACTGAAAACTCAAATGTTTGTAGGGAACAGGCAGGTAATTTAGAGTAAGATTATTGGGAATTGTGGCAAAATGGAGCATATTTAATGGTGAAAGACAGAAAGCTAGCATATTCTGACTGCATCCTGTGGTCATTTTGAGTTGGCACCGATGCCGCTCACTTTGTGACATACTTTCTTTAGAGCATATTTGCCTGTGTCACTGCTGTGGTCCCAGTGCTTTGGTTCCTGAATGAGAAGGGCATTTCTTCATCTGCTCACCGCTAACATTATCTCTTGCTTGGAAGATTTTAATAACTGTCTTGCTTACATCCACTCTGGCCCCCTGCAATCCAGTCTCCTTTTGGTAGTCAGAGTTGTCTTTTGGAAATGTAAATCTGGTCACTTCACCCATTAGCATGAAAGCTTTCTGTGACTTCCAGTTGCCTTTAGGTTGTACACCAAAACCTGGCCAGGTCTGCCACTTCCCTCTCACCAGCCTCTCTCCCATCACTCCCAGCTCTCTGGCTCCCACCACCTTGGCCTTATTGCAGTTCTTCACCTGTGCATCCTCTCATCACGTGTTGTCCTCTCTGGCTGGTGGAAAGGTTCTGTCTTCTCTCTTTTCCTCTTTCCTCTTTGAGGCCAATCCTCACCCCTCAGCTAGGCCCATTTCCCTACTGTCCAAACTCCTCACATTGCATTCCTCCCCTTCTTAGCACTTATTCCTGTTTAAAGTTTATATTTATTTGTGTGATTCTTTGATTAAGACCTATCTTAATCAAAGCCAGTAAGTTCCACGCAGGTGGGCTGTATCTTTTTTGCTGAGAGAGGAGCTTCCCATTCCAGCACGTACCACATACTATAGGTGCTTATTAAGTATTTATTGAATGACCATGCTTTCTTCTTGCTTTAGCCTCCACAGCTTTACAGGAGGGCATCTGGGCTTTGTCTTCGAGTGGCCATTACATGCATCCTTCTTTTTCTTTTTCTGTGAAAATCCAGGTCCTACTCCAAGGCTATCCTTTTGTCTGAGGAATCCTTGCAGCTCTGACCGTTTCTCCTTGGTGACTTCTAATGATCTCTCCTTCACGAGCCTCTCCTAACTACAACTCCAAGCGAAGAGCATGTGATACGCAGTGTCAGTAACAGCAGCAATGAAAGAGACTGGGTTTTCAATAATGATGACAGTTATTAAGGGTCGTGCATGACATTCTTTAGTGCCACTTAAACAAGAACTAAATTCACTTGTCTCATTGCTGCAATTCGCTATCTCTTCTGCTATAATGAGGAATTGCACTCATAAGAAATTTGACATGACCAAAAGTCGTGATATAAAAACAATTGCTTGACTAGAAAAAAGGAGTTAGGGATTGGACAGTATCAGACTCATAATGAAGTTATGTTGCATATAGAATTTGTTTCTACTAAAACTTTTTACAACACTGGCTCTGCACGTGTTAGTAAAACCCATCACAGCAAAAAACTTATATTTGTTTGACTACATATAGCATTTGCTCCGGAATAATAGTCTTCATTTTTCATCATGGCCCACACTAATCATTAGCAAAGAACCTTTTACACCATCCTGTTTCCTTGATCACCCATTGTTATAACATACCAAACAGCAAGCCCCCAGAGCAAACCAGCTCTTACAAAGCAAAACAGCTCCTTTCATACTAAGGGGCGACTTCCACATCTGTATAGTAATGGCATATATAATGCTAATCAAATTCCCTAATTTACCTAGTTTGCTTAAAAAAAAAAAAAAAAAGCAAACAAACCTGAAGCCTGTAATTTTCTCAGATTTGGACAGTCTACATTAAACAATAACACCTGTGTTATAATGGTTTCCCCGGAATCAGGTGATGCAAGCCCAGTGTGTCAAAACAGAAACTGAATTCTACCGCCGCAGTCGCAGCGAGATAGTGAACGGAGAAGGGCACACCATGGGGGCACTGTATTGGCAGTTGAATGACATCTGGCAGGCTCCTTCCTGGGCCTCTCTCGGTAAGTGTTTCAGCGTCTTTGTGTGTGGGACAGAAAGCAGTACCTGTGGGGAGAGGCACTGAGAAAACACAGGCCGGGAGAGGAGGTTCTCCAGCAGCTGCTCTATGAACCGCACCCCCGACCCACCATCACAGCCTTTCCAGGAGCCGTGGAGGCAGCCTCGTTATGAGTTCTGTGCTGTGCAAAGTCGTAGAAGCAGGCCAATGAAGGGGATAGAGTCATGCACGGAGACCTCCGCATGTGTCTTATAATTACTGCTTCAATTTAAGTTTAATTCAGAGGACATTCCAGGGCAAAAGGAGCCCTGGAATTTAAGTTTCCCTTCTGTTTAGGAGAGTTCAACCATGTGGACATGTTGGCCCCATAATGTCACTTTCTCTGACTCCCCTTTAAGTCTGTGAGGTCATCTGTAGTTTGCCCTCTTTATCTCTTGGGGGAAAGGTAGTAGAGTCAGAAATCCAAGTAGGAAGGGTTCTCAGCGGAACCAGTTCAGTTAGCAACACATGAAGTGACCAGCAGGGCACTAGCAGTGTGAACTATTTTATTTTGGGAAGTTAAAAACATTAAGGAGTAATAGTGAATCTTTGACCTTCACCAATGGTGGTTTGAAGCAAAGTTCCGTTCATAATATAAAGCAAAATTTGGGGTCAAAAATGAGGCAAGGCCATAAAAGTGAAAAGCCCATGTTGCTGGGTGAGGCTCTTAAACTCGCTGTGAATGCAAATCCCAAGTCCACTCACCACAGGCTTTGAGGGGTGCCAGGTGCTCTCTTGAGGAGAGTTGGAGTTTTGATCAAGTTTCTCTGGCCAAACTCTATCAACACCAACCAGGTAAAAGGGTATTGAATGAGAATCAGGGGCAGGCTGTGGGGAAATAGCCTTCTGGAACATGTAACACTGGACAAAGAGATGTTATTCAGAGATACTTGGACCCTGGTTTCTGTCTGTGGACAAAGTTGTGGACTTCTGAGGCTGAGTTTGGTTCAAGAAATGGGAGAGCCCAATTTTTGTAAATCTTCCCTTTAATGACTATATGCAGATTACTTGAATGAGAAGAGTCTGATGGGAGAGCAAAAATTTGGCTGTCTTCTAAACTCTAGCAAGACAATGCCTCCGTGGGACGGTCACCGTCTCCTTATACCTGTTAGACACAGTAGGTCCCAGGACGAAGCTGTGACAAGTTATGCTGTATCTGCTCCTGCTCTGGGAAGCCTCACAGCCTCTGTTTAATTCTGCTTAATTGGCCCAATAAATCTGGTGCTTATAGTGTGTGCAGGGAGGCTAGGGGAAGTATGTGTCACCTCTTATCATCTGAAATGGTGATAGTGTAAAGGGATCAATAGCTACTTGGAATCTGTAGATTCTTATATACTTTTTTTTTAAATAGTCTCATTTATAGTTGTAATTTTGCAAATGCAAAAATCCACTGGGCAGTTTATTTGGCTCGTAAACTCAAACGGCTACAGAGCTAATAATGGCAACGCTAGAAATCACATAGCATTTCAGCCTGTGATGCAGCGTGTGTTATGTGGGGATCTAGACTCTGTCACTGATTAGAGTGTGACAGATAACTAGGGTGTGTATCAGTGAGACCTTCTGCGTCAGTTGCTGTTCTCTTGCGTATTCTGTTTGTGGCCTTGATCTCTGGACCCACACCTCTGAAGACTTCCTCCTGTAACAGATATCACAGTGAGACTGTGTAAGTTACATCAGTTCTGAGCCACCTTCTATTTATGAGAAAACTTTCCAAATGTAAGTTCTAGTTCATTTTATAGATTGAAGAGGAAAGGCCTCTCCCACCCCTCTCCCCTTGTGGTTGTTGTTTTTAAGGGGAAATTCTAAGAGTTGGAATTGAAATGCTGAGAGTTGAAATTCTGAAAAACCTGAAGAAATTAGTTCTATCTGAACTTCAAAAACCACATGTCTCCATCTCAGCAGCTTGCACTGTGAGTTCTGCAATCAGTGTCTCTCTTGCGCTTGGAAGTTGTTTGGCAATGCATTGTTTTGTGGGGAATGCTCTCCTCTCTGAAATAGTCATGCTGAAATAGTTTTATAGTTTGTGGGTTTGGCCTACTAGATAATGCCAACAGGGCACAGAATTATATAGGTTCTTGACAGCTTCTCATTGTATTTGAGGAACTGTCATTGTCATCAGTTTGGATGTTCTCCAGCCTGAACTTGCCCACCATTTTAGTGATAGCGGTTGTTTTGTTTCCTTCGGAGGATTTGTGCCTTTGGGAAAATATTCACTCTTACGAATGAATATTTATTTGTAACAGGTGTTCACTACCAGTGCTACTGATTTCTTTCTTCATGTATACATAGTGAAAAGAAATATTGGTGCCTTGAGCTCTTGGGAACAGAATTTCATGTAAGAAAGTGCTAGCTGGGACTCAGGTCTGGGCCCAAACTACTACCTGTGGCATGTTTGACTTAATGCTCAAGACTTTGCTTCCTCATTTGAAAAGTGGGATGTTAATACCTGCCTCACCCAGATGTGGGGATATCAGGAGGTGTCCCAGCTGCTCAGAGCCCTTACCAAACGTGGGATTCTGCCCACATTCAGCCCCTAGAATCATGACAAATCATACACAACTGGGCCATGTGAGGGACGATTCTGACGGCTTGACGCTGACCATCTCCTAACTTTCCTGACCGTTTCTAGAATATGGAGGAAAGTGGAAAATGCTTCATTACTTTGCTCGGCATTTCTTCGCTCCGCTGTTGCCTGTGGGTTTTGAGAATCAAAGTGTGTTTTTCATCTACGGGGTGTCAGACCTTCGCTCGGACTGTAACGTGACTCTCACTGTAAGTTGCTTGGATTTTTTTTTCTCGCTTATGATAGAATTTTAGACGATTTCTTTAGTTATTTGGTTCTACTTATTTTGGGAAAAAGAAAAGAGAAATTAATTTGTATCACAATGTTTCTAGTGCCTGTAGCAGAACATGCAAGGGCTGTCCTTGGAGTCAGAATACCGGTATTCAGGGTAAATCTCGGCCGTTTATTCTGTGACCTTAAGCCTAGGGTCTCGGTGATTCAGTTTCCTCATCTGTAAAATGATACCAGCCATTCTTCTTAAAGGATTTCTATGGGTAGTGAATAAAATAATTCAATGAAAACAAATTATAAACTGTAAAATGTCACTTAAATGTAAGGTTATTTATTATCATGAAAAGCTGGAAATAGCCTAAACTTAATTTAAAAAAATGTTAGAAGTCGTATGTTAAAGTGGAAATCAGTAAAATTATTCAGAATGTTTATGTAATAAAACAAAATTGTATTGAAAACGATGCTAGGGAAGGATAGAAACTCAAAGAAGTCTTGGGTGGCTACAGTTTGGAGGACATTGAGAATAGGTTGTGTTTATGGAATAATTACAATGCATCAGGTACTGTGTCATCCTTAGTTTATTTTATTTAGTTCTCACAACAAGCCTGTGAAGATAGTGCTGTTATTATTCTCATGTTACATATGAAGAAATGGAGACTTTGAGAAGCTGAGTAACTTGCTTTTTTACATAACTAGTACTTGCTTGGGCTGAGGTTAAACCCAGGTTTTATAGTCTCTTAATCAGTCCTGCTATTCTGATGTTCATCAAGTATTATTACTATTATTCTCTCTCTCTCTTTCTCTCTCTCAAAAAAAAAAAAGTAGTAACCAAGAATATTTGTTTTTCTTCTGTCTTGTTTCTTGGCAGGTGAGAGTCCACACATGGCATTCCCTGGAGCCTTTGTGCTCTCGTGCCACGAAGCATTTCGTGATGAAAGCTGGGGAGGCCGTTCTCCTCTATCAGGAGCCGGTGCCTGAACTGCTGAGGAGATGTGGGAATTGTACTCGGCAAAGCTGTGTGGTTTCCTTTTACCTGTCAACCGACAGCAAACTGTTGAGCTCAGCCAACTATCACTTCCTGTCCTCACTGAAGGAGGCCGTAGGGCTTCAAAAGGCACATATCACTGTACGTTCCAGTCGGCTGGGGTCACGGTGGCCTTGTGGAACTGTCCTGCTTCTGGGCAGGCATATGGCATCCTACTTTTTGCAAAGTTTCTCCTTGGAATTGAGTTTATTCAAGGCCTGGGGAATTTTGCCCCCTGCCCACTGCAAGCAATGACCAAATGAGGTTTATTTCTAGTTCAGCGTTTGTCAAATTTTTTGGTTCCTGCTACCCCTGCTGTCCCCTCACCCCTGCCTTGTGGGGCTGGTGCAGGGGATGGAGGGTCAGCAAAGTCATCGCCATTGATGTCCTGCCACTAGGTTCCGGGTGGCAGAGTCCCTTCTGGCCTCCGCCTTGGCGCAGCAGTAACTGAGGCGTCCCTGGCAGCCTTGAGGGCCGGTGGGGCCAGCCGTGTAGATTGCGTGCCTGGGACTGCTTTAGGGTCTTCAGCACAACAGCTGGGCGGCTGTTTTGGGAATGTGACATCTAGCCTCAAGCCTCAATCTCTGACCCTCTGACAGCTGCCTAACACACCTAAGTTTCTTTTCTGCTTCTACCAAAGTAGGTTTCCTTGTTTATAACTCAGAACCTGGAATGGTGATTCTACAAGTGTGTAAGGCTAAAATTATGTATAGTAAGAATTTCCCTTTGAAATTCTTTATGTCACACATACTGTGTAAAGTTAGACCTATGGTGTGGCATGTGTGCATGTTGAGGAGCCATGTTTCATGACAAACGCAGAGCTTTAACAGCAGGGCCACACTCAGTTCATACTCACACTGCGAGGTTTACAACCCCCCACCCTTAGGGTGCAGCTCGGCCTCACTCTGGGCATATGCTGCTCAGCTAATTAATGACAAGATTTAAACCGCGCTCTCCTTTGCTGATATTGTGTGGGGTTCTCACGTGTTAAAAGTGCTCATAATGTGACTTTGTGGTATTATGCGATGAAAGAGAGAAAGTTCTAATGCTAGAGCTTTTGTAAATGCCTGGCAGGTTGCTGTCTAGACTGCTGGATCTTTTCAGAGAACTACAAGGTGTGCTCCGTGGTTATGCCCTGCAGCTGGCTCCAGATACTCGTATATCCTGAGAAAGTCATTAGACGGCCCACAGTTCTGCAAAAAGGTTCCTCTCTTGATGCTATCCTGAGAAAAACATAAAAGATATAAAGCTTTGGGCTTCTTGTGAAATATTCTCTTTAATAGCAGGAGACTACGTATTTCTATCGTTGGTTTGAGGTTACAATTTGGTAATTTCCCACAGCCATGAAAAAATTTCCATGTATTTTTTAGTATCTGACACAGTCTATGGAATATATGACTTGGGCAGTTGCAGAACCAGTGTTGTAGGAAATGCATTCCTTGTTAGGCGTACATAAACATTCTGACAGGCTTTGTTATGTAGAACAGAGAGCTCTTCCCTCATGCTTCATTTCTTTTCTCCTTTTCTTTCAGGCCATCATCTCTCAGCAAGAGGACACATTTGTTTTTGATCTGGAAACCTCAGCTATCGCTCCCTTTGTTTGGTTGGATGTAGGGAACGTCCCAGGGAGATTCAGTGACAATGGTTTCCTCATGACTGAGAAAACGCGGACTATATTCTTTTACCCTTGGAAGCCCACCAGCAAGAGTGAATTGGAGCAATCTTTTCGTGTGACTTCCCTGACCGATATTTACTGAGGGAATCTAGGTTATGCTTGCAGTGGACACTGGAATAAAGCATTTCTAAGGCACCGGGTGGAGCTGAAGACAGCCAGAGACAAGCTAAAGAAGCTGGGGCTGTGGCTGCGTGCTGCCGCACACCTGATTCATCGCTCCATGAAGAGTGTGTGCAGCATTTTTTCAGGGACGGCTGTTTCCTCAGGGGATGTCCCCCAACACGCCTGTGCCCAGGTGTTCTGTAGTCTGTGCCAGGACTGTGTTTTTAGCCTTTCCCCTCACAGCTTTAGCACCACAAGAACCAGTTATATAACCCAACCGCCTCTCCCTACCCAGAAAAGGAAGCCCACACAGGTAGCCCACACAGGTAGGAACATGACCATGGGGCTTCTGATTTGGCTCAATCAAATGAGCTTTCCAATTCAAAGGAATAAGATTTAGACTTATTGACCCTGAAAGCAAAGTGGCATTCCCTTTATCTTGGGGTTAAAATCATTTTGCTTATATTGATTATGTAAGAAGTTATAACATTATTTTGTTATGTATTATCATGTTTTAAAGTTACATTGATAGAAACTGAATGGGGCAAAATGTTAATAAGTACCAATCTGGATAAATGTGTGTGGGATTTTTTTTTTTTTTTGACTGCTTTTGCAACTTTCTGTAAGTTTGAAACCATATCAAAAATTAAAATTTGTACAAATTGCATTGACAACTTGATATTTCATCTGTGGCTTATTTAATCATTTCATAAACATTCCCTTGTGCCCAATACTGTGGTCGGCATTAATTTCCATTTAGCTCTTGCCAAGTTTATAGTCTACTTGATACACTGGGAGAGTCTGAAGAATCTAGACTAAGATATTTGAGGGGTTTTCTCTGGGAAGAATCATGAAATTTGTTACAGAATTGACCAGCAGTGAGAGTTTGCCTTTAAAATCAAGACTTATTAGATAATTGTTTTGGTTTTAAAACTGAGACATTTTAGGCATACTTCAGTGACTAAAAAGAAAAGAAATAAGACAATCCAGGCCTCTTCTTCTAAGAGTTTCTAAGTATCGAAGAGTTTCCTCATTTTATGTGTTATTTGTGTGTGTGTGTGTGTGTGTGTGTGTGTGCGTGTGTATGCGCCTTATGAGGGTCTGGGACTTAGGGATGTAACTCAGAAGACTCTTACTTGATAAATATATCATTTTCTTGTCTCTGTTGAAAATCCTGTTTTATCAAACTGTTGCTGGGGGACAGGAGGATACTCTTCTCCTTAAAACTAGAGAATATTCTATGCCAGGTGCCCTGTGAGGCGGGCTTTGAAATTGTTGGGTCAGAATTTACATCCCAATTCTGCCTTACGAGCTCTATAACCTTGATCAGGTCATTTAACTTCTATGTTCAGTTTTCTTGTGGTAAAATGGGAATAATTACGCTTGCCTTGTAAGTCGATTTTGAAGAATAAATAGAACATTTAGCTGAAGGGCTCAGCCCAGTGCTGGCACTTAGTATGGCTCTGTACATGGAAGCACCATCCCGGGGTGTGTCCTTGCCCTAGACACGGCAAGGTTTTCAGCCACACTGACTTGAATCAGAATCCAAGTTCTGAGATTTATTGGCTGTGTAACGTTAGGCAACCACTTGACCTTCTGGGCTTTAGTTTTCTTATCTGTAAAATGGAGACAGTGATCTCTAACCTTCAAAGGTAGTTGTGAGGACTAAACAAATAGAGTCTGGAACAAAATAAAGGCTAAGTAAATGGTGGTTATATTTTTTTAACATCATAATCATTATCACCCAATTAGTACATGAAACAATAGTAAAAATGAGGCAAATAAAAGCAATGTTTTTTGAAAAATTTTTAAGGGGAAAAAGATATCAGAAAAGAATGGCTATATAAGGGAAAAATAATGAATGGACATACATATATGCTGATGACAACTTGTAAAAGGAGAGAGATGTGCTGGAAACACATTATTTCTGTAAGAGAATACTAACATCCAGAACATTCTCCCACAGTTCATGTGTCGTGCTGCAGTTAGTCATTTATAACATTTTATTAGACTTATTTTGTTGCATTTGTTGGAGTAGAGTCTGATGTACTTACTCTTGGCTTTGGATTTCTGAGAAGGCTTTTCTGTTAGTAGTTATGCAAACGTTAATAGGAAGAATGGAAGGACCGGTACCTGGTCCCTTTGCTGTCCTGATTACAAAGCACATTCCACAGAGAGTGAAATGAAGAGAGGTCAGTTGACAGGATTACATCTTCCCATTTTAGAACGAAGAAACAATAAAAATGGTAATTTTCTCATTCACATTCACTAGAACTCTTCTTATTTTTTCTCTCACTTGACTTTTCACTGCAAGAGGTGTTCAAACCATGGGGAGTCACTTGGAAAATAAATAGGAAGGTTTTGTCCTCTGTTGGAATGAAAGTGAACTAGAGTGCAGGAGTATTAAAGATATGTTTCCCAAGCGTTCCTAAAGTAACAGAAAGAATATTCTCTTGGGCTACTTCTGGCTCTCAGATATGAAACTTATTCCCCAACTTGGTAAGATTTAGGGAGAAAAACAAGTAAGCATTGTGCATGTGGGAAATCCAAAACATTTCAACATCTTTGAAGAGTCTACCTTGACTGTGAATGCAGTCTTATCAATTCAGTAAGTGCATAAAATGAGAAGGGTTATGCAGAAAAGGTATTCAGTAAATTTCCAAGTTGGGGGGGCGGAATTCTTGTTTTCTAATTGACTTATCAGAGGGAATGAACCAGATGAAGTTGTACAAAACCCTAAGTCACAAACAAAACCAGTGTTCAGACACATTTATATTCTGACTCTAAAGACAGTTTAACTTAAGAATTTATTCATTCATTTACCAAGCAGTTATTGAGGGCCACTCTGAGCAGGCACTGTCCTTGTCACTGGGGGTATTGCAATGAAAAAAGGCAGATGAGTCGCTGTTCTCATGGACTGTCTACTGTAGAGGGAGACGGACAATAAGCAAGTAAACAAGGCCATTTCAGCTGGTGACAAGTCCTGTAAGGGTAATGTGACAGTGATGGGGGAACAATGTTAGATAAGACCATCATATTCAACACTTTGGAAAAGTTCTTTTTGAAAGTTTATGATAAAAAAATAAGTGAAAACTTTTTTCAGTTGAGAAAGGAATCCTAAAAGACGTTCAGTGTAATTACTACATATGGAAGGAAAAACACGAGTCAGCTAGTCAGCTAGACTGGGATCTGAGCTTGTGGTCCATGAACAGAGGGTGGTAATCCGTAAAGACAACTTGAGGTCCTTGAACAGGGGCCAGTGGATGGGCTTTGCAGAAGTAAGGGTGTTGTATCACTATGTCATGTTTTATAATTACCTCTCTTTATCTCTGTAGACATGGGTTACTGAATCCTGCCATGAAAGAAACATTTGTGACAGTAATGCAGCTTAACCCATTAGGTCGCGTCTCGGGCTTTACCAGGATTTGTTGAGCTCCAACCTCTGCCACATTATGCTCTGCACTGTGTAAGTACAAAGGATGACACTAACACCAAGGGACCTAGAATGCCTGGGAAATGGATGTCAGGATCGTTGAAATTTCTGGTGGAGAGCTAGTACTCATCCTGCCTCATAATGTATATGGGAGTAACCCTCTTTTCTTATTCTGTTATTGTTACTTACTATGGCTTTTGAACAATGCACTGGATCCTGGGAGACAATTCACATATTCCCAGTAGTTGGAGCAGACATGATTGCCTGGCCACCCTACAGCCATATTCCCCTTCTCTCTGTTAACAGAGCTGGCTAGGCGTCCTGCCCCAGGGACTGAGTCAATACTGGTTCTACTAATTCTATTCTCCTTTGCCAGTTATTGGTCTAGGCTTCGGCATGTGACCAAATTCTGGCAAATGAAGCATAAGTTGAAACTTAATGTGGGATATTGGTGGCAGGTTTTCCTGCCTGATGAGAAAGAGACCTGAGGATGAAGCCACTTCCCTGCACTTGGATGCTGCAGGGGCGTCTCCAGGGAGGAAGGCTTTGGAGGCCCGACTTCAGGAGTCTGAAGGAGAACACTGCTCTTTTATCATGGGAACCCAGCAAAGTAGGGTGATTGGCATGCTTCCCTTTCCACATTGTTGGTACTTGAACTAAAAGCTTTTTTACCTAGTTAACCTTGCAATTACAATGAACTAGATTTTACCTTGTCAAAGATCCAGATCGTGTGTGTGTGTGTGTGTGTGTGTGTGTGTGTGTGTACATATGTAATGCAGTGACCACAGGCTCATGCTTTGATAGTGAACCTCCAATATGCAAGTTTGGCTCCAACATGTACTGAACTTGGACAAATCACTCAACCTCTAAGTTTCAGTTTCCTCAGATGGGGTTAATCGTAATTACTATCTAATAGCGTTGTGAGGATTAAATAAGATAAAAGATGTACAAGGCCTTGGATAGGTAAATGAGGAGTAAATGCTGGCTTATGCTTATTATCCCTCACAGGGTAAGGTTGGCTGTGGCGGGAATGATCAGGCCTAGGCGTCTTACATTTGCCTTGCCAACTTGAGTTGAAGGAGAAAAAGTCAGGCAGACAGCTGAAGTTTCCAGATCCCTTTCCTTGTAAGCCTCTTTCCAATTTTATTCAAGCAAAAAGTTGAGTAGCAAGAAGCATGCCAGCTCTTGAGTGATTGTGCAAAGTTCTGCTTCTTCCAGCAGAGGCCTCTTGTGCACAGGAAATGAGGCTGCTGGCAGGTGGAAGGGAGTGGGCACTGGTTCCAGGAGCTTCCCCAGAATAATACTACAGAAGAGATTGCAGGGCCTCCATCTCCCTCTCCACCGTTTTTCTGGGCTTCAGAGAGCTGGGTGTCAGTGCGCTGGAATTCAAGAGTCTTTCTTGAAAGAAAAAGAAAGGGAGGAATGGAGGAGAAAGGGGCGGGGGAGAAAGAGAGAGACAGAGAGAGAGAGAGAGAGAGGGAGGGAGGGAGGGAGGGAGGGAGGGAGGGAGAGAGAGAAAGGGAGGAAGGGAGAGAAAGGGAGAGAGAACAAGAAAGAGAGGAGGAAAAGGAGGGGGAAGAGGAGAGAAGAAGGGGGGAGGGAGGGAGGAGGGGAACAGCTCTGCTCCTGGAGCTCTGATCCCCCCACCTCAGGCTCCCGGGCTGAGAGACACACGGCACAGTCTGCTGCTCACAAGGGTCAGACGTGCACAGCTACATTTTCTGCTCGCTGCCTTTTGTTTTCTTCATCTCCTTCCACTGTTGCTACCTTGATGAAAGGGTAGCATATGAATAATTTTTAATCCTCATTTAATTACTATAGCTCTATGAAAACTTGGCGCAAAGCCTCTGGAATAGATTGATGGGGGAGAAGTCAGATGAGCTCTTCAAAGGCACAGGAACAGAGAGCAAATGGCTGAGACTGAGTCAAGGCGTGATTTGAAGAAAGGAGGGAGTGATGGAGGCGTCTTCCCTGGCCCAAAAGGGCCTTTCTCTCTAAGGGGGTGGGCATGGGGCAGTGTGGATGACTCGCTCCCCACACATTCTTTCCTGAAGCTTTAAAGCTGGAGTCTATGCCTTTCAGACCGAAATAGTCCCTCGCCCATATGTTGTGTGCATATGCTGATTATCGTTCAAGATGTGCTTTTGGTGAAGCAGAAAGACATTCAGGGCCAAATGGTGGCTGTGACCTTCCCAGATCAGCACTGGGAAGGAGAAGACAGCAGGACTGCTTTGACATCAGGCTGAGGTACCCACTTCTCCGTGAGCCTTCAAGTACCTCCTGAGCACATCCGTCCCCACCTGGAGGGAGGGAGCATTCCCGCCATGCTGTGGTCCCAGGCAGTGACAGGAGAGGGGCAGGGGTGAGACATAGGAAGGAGACAGGAGTGGTTCTGTGCGTGGGCTCTGCTTCTGTGTGGGGACATGCCCCAGGAGCTGCTGGGGGGTCTTCCCAGGACAGTGATTTCTGGTTCTCTGGCCTCTGGTTAGGTCGGCCACTGAGAGCAGGGCTCTGCATGGACACTCGGGGAGCAGGTGGGACGCCCTGGCTTGAATCACTTGGGGGAAAGGGAGTGACATGAGGAAATGGCAGAACCAGGCAGAGGATGGAGAAAAAAGCTGCTGAGAGCCTCACAGCTAAAGGAGGAGAGTAGGGCCAGAAGGCTGCTCTCATGGCTGCTCCCTGGATCAACGTTTGCAGGGACTAGTGCCCAGTGCCATGTGTATTGCCAACCCTGCCTCCAACCACCCGCTGAGCCCATTTGTTGATGGGACGCAGACTTCTTGCTTCTGTGCCAGCCTTCAGAGCCTGCACTGGGCCTGCTGCACTGTCCCTGTCCTGGACATGTCTATGTGACTGTCCCCTGCTCCCTCCGGAGCAGCCATGCACTCTGTGACCAGCTGCAGAGCGAGGCCCAGGGGCTCAGGGTGAGCACCGAAGGCTGAGTCCAGCCCTCACTCTTCACACTAGACCAGCAACCTCAGCAACATCGGCATCTTTGTCATTGTGTAGAAAATGGCGGGTGTTAACCTCCTCCGATTACCTCTCAGATTGTTATGAGAATATTTGACAGTATTTTG
Organism: Rhinolophus sinicus; assembly: GCF_036562045.2. NCBI lineage: Eukaryota > Metazoa > Chordata > Mammalia > Chiroptera > Rhinolophidae > Rhinolophus > Rhinolophus sinicus. The sequence goes on from NC_133752.1 coordinate 34,078,818, forward strand.
TAAATGAAAACATTCACGTCTAAAGGTTTTGTTTTTCCAAAACAGATTTTCCCCCCCAAAATTAGAAAATAAAATTTATTTTAGAAGCAAAAAGGAATATTTGGACAAAGTGATAAACAGGTGTTCTACAAAAGAAAAAAAATCCACGGCATGAAATTTCTCATTTAAATTTTTCCAGCAAAGATAAGTTGTGGACTCTTGCCCTATGAAAGGGTAGGGGAACAGTAAAACAGTTTTGAAATGAAAATCTCTTTCTTTTTGCCAGAGAATAGACCTAGCAACCTGGTTGTCTGATATCCAGCATCAACTCATCACTGGTTCTGACCTGACACGTGCCCATCCATCGTATGTCTCCAGGTTTCATCTCACCATCTTCAGCATGAACTGTGCTTCCTGGGAGAAGAGGTTTGTAGAGTTTGTTTCATCTGCTATTCTTCTGGTCTGAAGAGAATATTATTTTTCCAAGAACCAACTTCTGTTCCTTTCCCGTTCATCTGAGAATTGGGAATCAAGGTCCTACCAGTTCTCCGCAGATCACGAGAAAGATGAACTTACTTGTTCCCTCTCCTTTGGGCGGGATTCTAAGGGCCACGGCCCCTGGCAGACCCTTAACCTTGATATCAACCAGCCCACGGCCTCTCAGAGTCTGGAGAGCAGGAGTCCTCCTTGTTGCGAGGGCAAGACTTTGCTGCTGTTACTCTGTCCCATCCTATCTGACCTAACACCCTTGATCATCTCTGCTCTGAGGATTTCCTTAAGAGAAAATGTGACTTTGTCCTTTGCTTTTGACAATGGCCATTTCTCATGATTGCAGGTGACTCTCAGAGTAAGTGAGTGAGTGCATACAAGTTGGAACTAGAAAAAACCTTCACATTCAGCCTCCATCAGCCAGGTAAGAATTTTTGATTTGTGTCAAAGATTGGAACCTCTTCACCAAAATCCACCCCCGTCCTAATATCCGGAACAAAAGTAGATCGCCCCTATAGCCTCCTGCTCTTAATGCGCCCACAGGACTGAAGTTTTTCTCCAGGGAAATGTGAGAGGAAGTGACCGATTCAACACTCCTACCGTCCTTCTCTATGCCTTTGCCCTTCCAGCTGACTGGGACCGTCACCCCCAGAAAGACCTTGGGAGCTAAGGGTTGGAGGAAGACTGACTGTTGGCCTGGATCCCTTCATGACAAAGTGAAGACAGACACCCTACCCACCTTGCCCCCTCCTACAAGTGTGGTTTATTAAAACATGTTACCAGAGTCAGCAGATCCTGAAGTTAAATGCTTTCTGTGTGCCTCAGTTTCCTCATCTGTGAAATAGGGACAAAATTCTTACTTCACAGGGTTTTTGGGCAAGTAATATGAGATGATGAATGATGGCCACTCATTGTAGTGAATGGCATTAACTGACACTGAAGAAATTTTGATTGAGTACATATCTTTGTTCTTTGAGGCTTGTGATATTTCAATGAAATACTCATTTAGGAAAGAGATATCAACATAGGAAAGCTAGTTGATGGAAGTGAGAGAATCTCAGCCCCTTTCTCCCTCTCATTCTAAGGAGGTTGAACAATTTGTGGAACTATTAGTTTGGTGCAAAAGTAATTGCGGTCTTTGCAATTTTTTTTTTTTTTTTTAAAGATGATTTTTTTTTGGGGGGGGAAGGGGTACAGGACTTTATTGGGGAATAGTATGTACTTCCAGGACTTTTTTCCAAGTCAAGTTGTTGTCCTTTCAATCTTAGTTGTGGAGGGTGCCATTCATCTTCAAGTTGTTGTCCTTTCAATCTTAGTTGTGGAGGGCGCAGCTCAGCTCCCAGTCCAGTTGCCGTTGCTGGTTGGAGGAGTCGAACCAGCAACCTTGTGGTTGAGAGGATGCGCTCCAACCAACTGAGCCATCCGGGAGGCAGCTCAGCTCAAGGTACCGTGTTCAATTTTAGTTGCAGGGGGCAGAGCCCACCATCCCTTGTGGGACTAGAGGAATTGAACTGGCAACCTTGTGGTTGAGAGCCCACTGGCCCATGTGGGAATCAAACTGGCAGCCTTCAGAGTTAGGAGCATGGAGCTCCAACCGCCTGAGCCACCGGGCCGGCCCTGCAATTATTTTTAACCTTTTAACCCGCAATTACTTTTGCATCAACCTAATAGTCCCTTGTCCGGGGTAATGGAAGCAGGCTGTTATAGATATAATGGAAGCCATAACAATGGAGAATGACATCCATTTAATTCAAAGCCCCTCCTCAGTATTTCTCTCAACCCTGAAGCCAACCAATGAACCTAGAAAACCAGTGGACAGGAACTTGTCGTCGCTCAGACTCCTTGGTGTAAACAGAGCAGCGGGACTGCAGGAGGATATGTTTTCATGTCATGGGTGTTTCAAAAAATATGGTGACTTGGATGATTTACTTAGTTGATCTTTAAGCTATTGTCCACCTCCAAGCTCTGTGATCCTTTAGAAAACAAGCAGAATTTCAGTTTCATCTTCTGTTGATGCCTGTGCCTCCCCAAGACCATTACCAGGGGAAGCACAAATCAGAAAGAAAATTCCCCCCAAAAGCACAAAATAAGGAGAAAGATGTGACCAGTTATCTCCGATCCATGGAAAATTCGTATTTAACCACCTCAGCCTGTTATTAGTGGGAAAAAATCAAGTGATGGTAACATTTAAGTACAATATCCTTTTAGTGATATTCTGGGTTCATTTTGCACTGTAGTTGGGGTACATTATGACCCCATCATCTTTGTGCAGATTTATATGGATTTTTTTCTCTTTTAAATACAGCATCTTTTCTTCAAAGGACTTCAGACATCATTAAAGAACAAGCTGTGGGATCAGATAGATCTGGATTTGAATATAGGTAAGTTAGTTAATATTCAGATGATGTGTCCTCATTGTAAAATTGTGGTTAAATATGTACCTGATAAGGCATAGCTTGAGAATATTATCAGAAATCGTTAGTGCAGAAGGGGTGGCATGTAATAAACACTCAAATCCACCAGGCTCCTTCCCTCCCTTTATCCTAAGATGCTGAAGGTCCCAGTTGTGGGGCCTCCGTCTGTGGTTATGGCTGGGAACGTCCATGCCACATGTGACTACCGCAGGGGACTCAGGTGGGTAAGGGAGCAGCAGCAGGGCTTCCTTCTGCCAAAAAAGAAAGACCGCTGATCCTGGAAAAGTCTAGGTTATGCCTGCAGAGTATAGAAACATCAAAAGGTGAGGAAAGTTCTGAGGAAGCTATTTTTAAATGGCTTCCTGCTGAGAGACAAGCTATCTGGGAAGGTTTATTTCAGGCCCATTGTAGCTTTCCCCTTGAATTCTGGCATTCCTTCTCGTATTGATCCCCATCTGCTGGTGCGTTATGAAACACACTCCTTCCTCAGAGGCACGGCCGGCGTTGGTAGCCTTTTTGTGAGAGCATTACGCAGAGGCTCAGGCCAGCACTGTGATCTGGGAGGAGGAAGAGGAAATTTCTGGAACAGAAGAGAAATGGGGCTTCTTAGTAAAGAAGGGCAATGTTACTTTCAGTCTCAGCGTAAGTTGCTTGCTAGGTTGTTCCTCCTGCGCTCAGCTTCTCTTTAAAGTGACCTTCTGGTATGGGAACAGTCAGTTTAGAGACCTGGAGAATGGTAACAATCCACTGCGCACCTAGGCCTTAAAATATCAGCCATAACTTAATTTACTCACGATCTGCCATTGGCATAGGACTCAGACTGTCTCTACTCGGGCATCGTCAGCTGAGGCAGCTTGAAGTCTCGTCAGCTGCGACTCAGGCTGGTGGCTGGAATCATCTTCCGACTGCACTCTCTGGTTGATGCTGGCACCGGCTGTGGCCTCAGTGAAGGCTGTTGGCTGAACACCTACATGTGGCCTCTCCATGTTGGCCATTTGGCTTCCTCAGAGCACGGTAACTGGGCTCTAAGAGGGTGTAACCAGCGGGACTGGGCAGAAACTGTATTGTATTTTTTGACCTAACCTTGAAAGTCACTTAGTAGTGCTTCCGTTCTTGTCACAGGTCCACCCAGATTCACAGGGAAGGAAGGTAGGCCCCTCCCCTCAGTGGGAGGAGTGTCAGCATTGGGTCAGAAAGGAGGCCTTGTCGTGGTCAAATTATTTTACACCATAAACTAGTCTTGCTTACAAAGGCCTTCCCTATTTCAAGGTTATTCACCCATAATTTCCAGTATTTCTAGTATTTTCATGGTTTAACTTTTGATACATTTGAAAATTATTTTGATGAAAGGAGGAACATAGCAGTTCAGAGTGATTTTTTCCCAAGTGATTAACAAGCTGGACCACCTACTGATTAATCATCTTTTCCTCATTGAATTGAAAATTTATTTTGTCATCTACTAAGTTCCTACATATTTTGAGGTCTACTTTTGGACTCAATTATTTTAATCTACCTTCTTATCCTACCAAGATAATTCTCCAACCCATGAGCTCTGCAGCTAGACAGACCTGGGTGTAAACTCAGAAGCAGTTTAGCTGTTGCCTACTTGAATGCTTGAAGCCTCAATTTCCTTCTCTGTAAATTGAGGACAATTCTACATACCTCACTGGGTTATTTTCAAGATTAAATGACTTCATATGTCGTGCAAAATTGGTCAGCATTAGTTCCCAGCACCTGTGCAGACTGGATTCTCTGAGCAGCCTCTCTTGAGATGGAGACCCATATGCAGGATGTTTATTTGGGAGTGCCCTGGAATCCACACCTGTGGAAGGGAGGGGAAAAAAGAGTACCGGGCAGAGAGCAAAGCTGTGATGCAGACCCAAACAACACCTCAGCCAACCTTGCAGGAGCTCTGGTGGTCAAACAGCCTTTCAACGCTGTCCTGGGTTGGACAGGCTTTAATATGCCACATCAATCAGTGTTGCATGGAGCCATCCTGGAAACGGGCGTGAGCTGGGTGAGGTGGCTCTCTGCAGCTGGAGGCCATTTGCCAAGTGTGCCCCCAGTGGCTGGACTGACAAGTCCTTTGTGAACGAGGGATCTTGGTTACATATCAGTGTCCACCGTAGCACCTCATTCAAACACCTTTTAGTTCTCCTCTCCCTTATTTCCAACGCAGAGTGAAGAGCATTTCCACAGAGCTTCATGCTGGAAGGCTTCTTGTCCAAGACCCTCTGGTATGCTGACACTTCAATACTTTATGCATCACGGAGGCATTGAGAACACAGAGGCTTGAGGAGGAAGAGTTTTGCATGAGATGGAGGGAGGTGAGGGGATACAGCCTAAATGAAATGAGCCAAGCAAGGATTTGACAAACCCAAAGCTTTCATCTCAGGTGAAAACAATTTTCTTTTACTAATTTTTGTTTATTTCTGGATCAGAAAATTGACTCTAAAGGGGAATGTGAATGTGATAAACAGGCTGTGGAATTCCCTGTGATTACAAGGAATCATCTTAGGAAAGTATTTGTAGAGATTAAACAAGACAAGGTCATCAATTTGCTTTTCCTTTTATTATAAAAGTAAAATAAAAAATAGCATTTATAAATCCATTTTTTTCCTTTAAAGTATTTGATCTAAAAAACATATTTACAATAGCAAAATGCAGAAAAAGGGTAAAATAGCATTTTCAGGGCTGATTGTATTCAGGTTTAAATATTGACATGTACATGTTCTTTTTTCAAATCACACAGAAAACCATATTAGAAAAAGCAGTAAGCCTTTTTTTATTATACATTGAGTCTCATTTTAAAATATGTCATTTAAAAATTCTTAATAAAATATTAAGAATTCTCTTGATTTTGAATCTGAATCCACAAGTGTGTTGTGGATGGCCAGAAAGCACAACGTGTGGAGACAGTCACATCTTTTAATGACGCAGCAGAGGGACAGCAGCAATGACAACAGAAAGCAGTTGGTAAAGCTCAGCAAGCCACCTCATCGCAATGAGGCACCAGCCCCACCAAAGGCTGTGACTGTCAGGTACTATCTGTAAGTGGGCTGAACTGAAATCCACTTAAGAGCCAAGCAAGGAAGCCACGTTTAAGGCCTTGAGTTAAATGCAGAATGATCCAGGTGGTCAGGTTTTCTTCTGAGTACCTCTGGAAGCATTTTACCTTCGTTGGACCATGTTGTGGAATTTCAGAACTTTGGTTTCCAGGGTGTTGGAAATGGGCAGGAGGCTAAATTTTGCCCTCTATAGGTCCTTCCTGCCCATAATCGTGGGGCATTTTGTTAAGAGTTAGCAATGTGCCGCCGCTAGTCAGAGATTCTGTAAAGCTGAGTTTGCGGAAGGATGTCTCCACGCCACTGTCACAGATGCTGTCGTCTTGGAGCTCGTCTGAGGGGAGAAAGCATGAATTCACTGGGGTGCATATGCCTTTCATTGCAGTTGGGGCTCAAAGATTGGATCTAAAAGGTATGTGCGCTACTTCTGCCCATTAGCTTCTATGTGTCATCACATCCCGTTTGTACCACCCGTGTGTCATCCCTGTTCTCAGCGGGGTGAGGAGCAGAAAGCGCCCAGTAATATAAAGACTGGGAAGACATCCAAATCTAGCCTCATGTTTGTCAGAATCTTTTCTGAATTCTCTTGACCCAAAATGTACCTTTATTTTCTTAGAAATCAGGTGTATTTTTTCCAACCACTGTATTACCTATTTTTATAGCTGGGGAAATTGCTGAATCTAAGCAAAATAAATTGGTGACAGAATTAGGAACTAAAAATAAGATATCTTTCTGGGCCTCACATGCTATTACGCACTACACACTGCCTCAAAAACATTTTGGTAGCAAAAATGAGGTGATTTTGATGAAAATGAGCCTATACTGGACAATTAGGTCAAAATCTCCTTGTCGAGAAGTGTCTTTAGGTATCTGAACAATGTGAGTTATTTCCGAGAGAGAGAGTGACTAAGGGAAAAGAAGTCTAATATACCTGAATCAAAATGCTATCTTCTTATATATTAAATGCCAATATTAACGTTAAGATTTTAATGGCTGTGACATGGCTATCGTCTTGTTATTGATTGATTTATTCAATCAACCAATCTTTATTGAGTTTCTATTAGGTGCTAGGGGCTGTGAGGTATTTTAAAAATAACTACAAATCAAGGGCTTAATGCTTTTGAAGATATAAGGACCCATTTCTTTGTTAGTGTGGAAGCAGAATCAGGTCATGACACAGGATGGGCGAGTTATTTGCCTGGTGGCTACATTATTTCTTTCTAAAGTGAGCAAAACACCTCTTCTGTCTCCCCTAGGAGGCCCCCCTCCCCCGACAAGGTGACACTGTGCCAGAATCGGTGGCAAGAAGGAGCCAGTCAGGTGAGGATCTCTGCAGGGAAGGGGAAGAGAAGGTTCCAAGACGCTAAGACTAGACTGGACTTGTGGGGTGGGAGGAAGGGCGGGTGAAAGCCATGTTTAAAAGAGAGAATGGAAAAAGAAGGGACGTTGCCATTACTGCTCACTGCCCCATCTTCAAAGCCTCCAACAGTGCTAAGCACACAGGATGCCATCAGTAAAGATTTGCTGAATGGATGAATGAACCAGCGGGTATACAACAGGAGTGCCAGAATCTCACTAATTTTTGAAAAGAATCACACTACGTCTTGTGTGGAGAATGAACTGACAGGAAACAGGGAGACCGATCAGGAGTGGCGGCAGGAAAGGAGGCAATGCAGGTGGACTAGACGGGGGTGGTGGTCGCAGACAGGAAGAAGCCTGATGGCCGGCTGTGTGGTGTGGAGGACCAGGAAGTACTCCTGGGCCAGTCTTGGGGTTTTGTCTTAACCTCCTAGAGGATGACAGTGCTTCTGACTCACTGATGTGGCCAATCCAGTTCAGGTGGGGCCCTGACAGGCCCGTGTCAGTAAGGACAAGTAAGGAGGGCCTAGTACCAGGCTCTGGGGAGCGTGGAGAAGGCACCGAGGTGAGTGTGCTATGAAAAGCCTAGAGGGGACGCTGTTTGGAGTGGTCAACTGTGGTATGTGCTGGGAGTGGTGGGCGAGATGAGAAAGATGGTGAGCAGCTCTGACTAGGCCCTGGGCATCAGGTGAGAGCAGCCTGGGAGAGTGGTGGGGATGGGCCCCGACCGCACGGGTCATGGAGAGGAGAGAAAGTGGAAAGAACAACTCTAAAAGATTCTCCTGAGCAGCTCTGCTCTATAGGGGAACAAAGGAACTGGGCTGTAGGTAAAAGGGAAGTGGGATAAAGGGAGTGTTTTTCGTTTTTGTTTGTTTTATTTTGAAAGATGAAGGAAACCACAGTATGCTTGTTAAGTGACCCAGGGGGATGGAGAAACCGCCAGTGCAGGGGAAGGGATGCTGGGGGTTAGAAAGAGAAAGCATGAAATGGTTGTTTAGAGAGTGGGAGAATAACTTAAAGAGAATCATAGGATTGTTGGGCTGTGTGGAAAGCCCACCATGTTCCGTGTTTTAGGTGGATGACACATGGAGCCAATGATGGTGGGACATAAGGTCAGTGTTATGAACATGGGGAGGGGGCTGAGGAAGGAGAAGCCCTGGAGGGGAGGACGCTGAGGGTGTGGTGGGAAAACCACAGCGTCCGTCCACAGTCTGGGTGCCAACGCTGGTTCCCGTGTGTTTTTCTCTTTCTGTATCTCTCTCTTTTAAATTTGAAAGATAAGAGACATAATATTTACCCCAACCACCCACATCGTATTGTTTTTAGTATTTATTGTGAATCTGAGTAACTCATGTGTCACTCTGACTGTTCCTGGGGACAGTCCCTTACCTGAACGAAGGTGTCACAAGCGGCTGAAGGTTGAATTTGAGAGCCCCCACCCCAGCAGGGAGAAGACAGACACATGGGAGAGTACACTCAGGAGACAATGGCAGGGGGCAGGGTTGGGGGGCACGCCATATCCCAAGAGACTGACCACAGTGGCCTGGGGAGCAGGAAAATATCTCAACTGCTTTTTCTTTTTTTCTTTACCTATTTGCTGTCTTGTGGAGGCAAGTGAGAGAGGCAGTGAGCGGGTCTGAGAGGTGGCCTTCACTGGGCTGGGGGCTGCAGTTCCTGAGGTGCAGAAGGCCCCCTGGATCACTTCGATCGCTTCAGTGTAGCCCATCTGACTCAGGGCCTCCACCAGTTCTCTTATTGTTCCCCCAGAGACCTGCAAGAAAGAAATGAAGGAAGAGCACATTCTTGTGTGAAAACCTGTGTAAGGAACAACCAGGCAGGCTGTAAACGCTACACCACACCCCTTCCCTCTGCCAAGCTTCCTCCTGCAACCGCAAGAGCCAGGTGGTCCTGGAAAGGTCAGAGAAAAGAGCGAAGAGCGTCTAAGAAAATACACTGCCTCTGAGTCAAGTTTCCTGTTTCAGCTCAAAGACCACTCAGGAAATCACAGAGGAGCAGTTTATAGTAAGCACAGCATGAGAGAGGAAGGGGGATGGGGGAACGAGGGAGGGAGGGAGGGAGGGAGGGAGGGAGGAAGGGAGGGAGGCAGGGAGAGAGAGAGACAGAAAGAGAGAGAGAGAGAGATGCTGAAGCAGTGAAACTACCTAGAGCAAAGCTTATGTAGTATCCCCATTTAAGCTGAAGCTCTGAAAACCACTGAGAAACAAGAGCTAGCAATAAAAATTTTAAAAGAAACTAACTTCATCCCATGTTTTTCAGTTTTTTGTTTTTTTTTTTAAGGAGAGCACAGCTCAGAGTGGCCCATGAGGGGATCGAATTGGCAACCTTGGTTTTATTAGCATCGAGCTGTAACCAACTGAGCTAACCGACCAACCCCCCATGTTTTTCTATCTTTTAGTTTTAGAAAGTAAAGCATCACCAGGTAATGGCTCCACTAGGGGTCACCTTGCAGAAAGCTGATTCCATGTCCTGACAGGTGATCAAGGCATGTTCTTGGGAAAAGGAAGAGATGAATGTTGACCAGAGTCTACTGTGTTTGTTCAGGGAGATCAAAGTTCTGTGACCATCCTGACCCTTTCAGTAACATGTTTTGCAGAAAATTTCAAGGTATTTGAAAATAGGGACTATCTCAAGGTGTCGGAAACAGCCTTCTTAGGGAGGTGGGTTGCCAGCCTGGCCTGGGCCACCCTCCCAGGACATGGGCAATGACTGATTTTCTTCCTCAGAGCTAAGGGAGAAGGTAGCAGGTTGTGCCCGGCCGTGATGTTAGCAGAGCAAAGTGAAAGAAACGTAGTTAGCCAGGTGCTGTGTTACCTCGTAGTTGTCCATGAGAGTTTTAGAAGGAGCGGGACTCAGCCGGAAGGCATTATTGAGTATCCCCAGACCTAATTTCTGTGCCAGAGTAGCCCAGTTTTTGTCCGGATCAGGAAATTCTAGCAACTTGTAAAGCTGCAACTTTGCATCTTCAGTCAGCTGTTTCATGTCTCCTGAAGGAAATGAAGAAAGACCATGACCAGAGACACTCTGGAAGGCTGATCCCCGCCACACTGCTCAGCCTCCAACGCCTCCTGGAGGCACTCAACTCTTGTACCTGAGAGTCTGCAGCGGCCCAGCTGAGGACCAGCAGCATGTATTTTAGTCGATTACCATGGGATAGTCCCCTTTCACCTCTCCAGGACCTTCTGATTCTAAAATAACCACTGTGCATTTCACAGAACACCCCGGATAATGCTGGCTCTCCCCCACCCTTTTCAAAAGACAGTGTGGAGATAACACTAGTGAAGGGAACCTGGTTTTACCACACCTCACCTTGTACCAGTAAGTCATCAGATGTAAACTCTGGCTCATACGGTTTCCCATTTAATATGTCAAATACCTGTTGGGAGAAAAACATGGGGAACAACTGCACATTAAAGGGACCACAAAGAAACTGTTTCTTTGTAATAAAGAACTCAGCATGTCCTTCTTAGGAGGTTGCAGTGCTGAAAAGATGGAGGAGTGGAGAGAGGAGTCGGTACCATTGCCCAGGGACGTGGACCCTTTGGGCCTTTGGGGCCGGAAGGCTGTCCTCCACAGGAGCTGTCTGACGGGGGCTGGAGGACACAACCCACCCTCACAGACAGCAAGGGCCACCGCCCTTCTGAGGCACAAAGGCAGTCCAGGCTGCCAAGTCAGCCATGTCTTGGTCAGAGTCACTGGTCAGTGATGTCGCCCTGAGAGCTGGATGAGGGCTGACCTTCCTCAGAGCTATGAATCTGTGCCCCTCGCTGCCCTTCTTCCCTAGTAAAAGGCTTATGAGAATGAGTTTTATAAACTAGTTCAAACTGAGGTACAGAAATGCTCACAAGGCGTGGTGTTAGTCTTCTAGCACCATCTATATTCTAACTGAGGGGCCAGAAAAGTCTTAAGTTTAAACAAACACATACATTCCATAGCTATGGAGGCCTTTCTGCATTTCCTGCAGTAGCCTTGCCGCTGGCTGACCCCGGGAAGGACAGCATGGGTCACTGAAGCAGGATATCTTTCAGCGTTCTGTGGTGAGGCTTCTGGGAAAGCCAGGTGCTCAAGGTAAAAAGAGAACCGTGTCGTCTCTCTGCCAGGGTCACTCAGCTCAGCCTACATGCAGCGAGGTGGCAGCGAGCAGTATTTGGATGTGGAGCAGTGCTTGCCCCAAGAAAGTCGATTCTGTTGTGCTGGAAATCTGTGAGCTGCGCACCCTCCTTCCTCTGGCTCTTCATCCTGGGTCCATTAGGCGTGGCAACTGCTTTTCACCTTCAGATGGCAGGTCAGTGGAGTTTTGAAGAAAGCTTTAAGTCTGTTTACTCTTTTTATATTACTGAAATCTCCAGTTTCCTTTTATGTCCAGAAATCACTTACCAAAGTTCAAGCAAACTGTAACATCATCCCAATTTCAAAAATTGAGATGGGTACATTTCTGCTGTGAGTTCCGAATGGATAACTCTTAATGTGAATTTTGTGTTTTCTCTGGTCTAACCCTCTCTTACAACTTAACACTGATCTGATTAGGCATACACTTTTATACTCAGAACTCTGCTGACCTAGATCTTTCATGGATAGGCTCTTTGAGATAAATACAGCTCTTGACAAGCAGACTTTCTTAAAAAATGAAAGGCATGTGCTTTGGGGAATAAAGACCCAGGAAGACCGTCTGTTTTTATTATTCCTGAACCTTCAAACAGACCGGGGCCACACTCACCTGCCAGTTGGTGGCCATATCTAGAGGTGTGGTTCCAGGCACGACTCCTTCATCCTCCCCATCCTTTTCCCAAGTGTCATCCAGGTCATACAGAGGTTCAAAATTCTCCACCAGGGGATCTGCTCCTGCAACGTCAATTTTACACAGCATTAGGTAAAACCAGATCTTGTCAACCTCCAACTGTCTGCAGGGATCTGATATCATACATATATACAACATGTTTACTTATAAATATGCAAAACATATGTACTGAAACATCTAGAGGCCTTCTTTTAAATTCTAATTCACCTTGACTGTAAAAGTGTCTGAAGATACCCTACACAGCCAAGGACACATTCAAAACAAATGACTTGGAATACTCTGACTCTTGCTTTTAATTTAACTCTATAGGATACTTTTAAATTGAATGATGTATCTTCAATCTGAGGACTAATGACAGAGCGGTAAGTTCAGCACACCCTTTTGGGAAGACAAACTTGTTTTCAGCTTGCTGGGAGGACATCTGATTTGTGCCAATTTTGATAACAGGGAATGCCTAAGGAGAGTCAAAGAAGGATCTTGGTGCTATTTCTTATTTCAATCGCTTAGTCCTAGGTCAATGTACGAGGCAGTAGTATCACCTGACCATGAAAACAGTGGACAAACTTAGATGAACAATTTACAGGGCTGAAGATTGGAGGAGCTGAGCTATGTCTGTTCCTTAAGTGACCTTCTTCAGGACGGAGTTCAGGACAAGGTTTTTCATCTGAGTTTCTCCCTTTACTGTGTTTCCCCGAAAATAAAACCGGGTCTTATATTATGATTTGATCCAAAAGACACATTAGGGCTTATGTTCTGGGGATGTCATCCTGAAAAATCATGCTAGGGCTTATTTTCCGGTTAGGTCTTATTTTCGGGGAAACACGGTTATCAACTGGAGAAACTACTACTTGCTACTCCTTTCATGGGATACTGAGAATTTAAGAGAAAGCAGTTTTGAAAGGGTTACAGCTTTTTGTCTGAAGGCATTCCTTAATTATAACCACTAACTTGCCAAATTAATCATACACACCGCAATCAGAGTCTCTTGTTCAAGAGAAACGTCAACTTGACAAAGGTAAAAAGAAAAGGCTGTTGTTCATTTGGGAAATAATTTTACTTGCCAGAAAAATGTGGTGCCCCGAAGAAAACATTCCTATATCTTTCTGGACTTAAATTTGTTTTTCTTTTTTCACTGTTATCACTGTTTATTTGACAATAGTTGGTTTAGTCTACAAGTTTAAGGCAAACATACTAATGCATTTGCTTTTCAGAAATCATATTTAGAAAGATTACATAAAGTCTGTCCAAAAACTTCTAAGAAATATTCATTAATTAAAAATAAGTCTGATTAATATGATTTAGCAGGATACATGAATGAGCTAACGTGGTATACAATGTTAGGACTTATTTTTTTTTTAAGAAGGTATTTAACTTGCTCTGTTTTCTTTCTTTATTTAAGGAGGGTGCAGCTCACAGTGGCCCATGCGGGGATCGAACTGGCAACCTTCGTGTTATGAGCACCGTGCTCTAACCAACTGAGCTACCCAGCCACCCGTTTTCTTAATTTATGAAGCATTTACTTTCTAAAAGAAATTAATAACCTCTACAGTAAATCAGCTATGTCAAGGCAGGTTTGAGATACCAAATTTGTCAAATAGTTTTTGAGGTTCTAAATATACAAAGCAATAGATTCAAGGATGAGCAGGAATAATTTTTCTATACTTCATGGGACTAGAGGATTACATGGAATAACACCTGCAGATCCTTGCCCAAACTAGGGGAGAGAAACACAGTAGACAGAAAAAAGTCTGGCAATTCAGACTAACGAGGTGTGACTCATAGCTCTGCCACTTACTGGGACCCTGATAATAGGATGCAGGTCTCTCTAGTCTGTTTCCTCAGCTATAAGATGGGAATTAAATAATAATGGAACTTATATCAAAGGGTTATTGTGGATTAAGATGAAATGAGACACTGCAAGTGAAGTACCTAGCCCAGTGCCTGGGACGGAGACAATAAACGCTAGTAATTTTTAGTGCCTCACACATGATAGTACTCAATACACACCCCATTTGTTTTTCCCTATTACTTCAACTTCTAAGAGACCTTTCTTACAAAAGGAAATCTTTACATTATTTCTTATACCAATACATTTCTCCTTCTGGGCACTTCTGACATGATGAGACTGGTACTGCTCAGAATTCTATAAGGAATTAAATTCAACTTGAAGATCTCTTGTTATGGGAGTCAACCTAAACAACCCAAACCCAAAACAAACAGGTGAATTAGAGAGTAAAAATTAACGTGACTCACAGGATGAAGCCTGTGATTACTAGTCCAAACAGTGCCTTGGCGGCAGGTACGTGTGCTTCGCCATAGGATTTTATTTACTCATCCCCCTCCGCAGCTCACAGATGTGTGGCTCAAGGAAGGCAACAGGGCTGCTCTATGAAATTCGCGTCCGCGCTCCTGGTAGCATTTCCCACGACTGGCTACCAGGCTGCCTTACCTGCTGCTTTGAGAAGAGCTGCCAGCCTGGTGGACCCTCTGCCGGCTGCTATGTGGAGGGGTGTGGTTCCATCATAGGTGGTACTGTCTACATCAGCTTCGCCCTACAATCCGGCCCAGACAGAAAAGGGTTAGTCAAAGGTCCTCTCTCCTTTTTGCCCCCATCTTCATGGCTCCTTGGGGTGATATTACTTAACCCAGGTGCTATGTTGGGCAGGCTCTGCCACTGAAGTAATCCCGTTAGAGATACTGGGCAAGGGGTGATGGGAATGCCTGAAGCTGCTTCTCTGAAGCCTTGAGTGGATATTAAATAGATAGAGCTGAAGGTTACCAACAGCATCCTTTGAAAAGATGTTCCTAACCTCCCCGCCACTCCCACCCCCGGAATTGAATGCAAAGGCCAGTAAGTGCATCCTTCACCTCCAGGAGCAGGCAGCCTGCCAAGGAGATGTTGTCGCGCTCCACAGCCAGGTGCAGTGCCGTGCGCCCCGACTTCCGCTCCTGCACATTGACGTCCGCGCCCGCGGCCACCAGCAGCAAGAGACACTGCATGCTGTTGCTCGTCACGGCTATGTGAATGGCGCTGAGACCTGCGGCCCAAGCACAGGGACAGTCACGGGGCGGGAAGGCTGCTCACGGGCAGCCCTCAGGGAGGGAAGGCCCACGGGTGGGTTTTGGCGGGTCTAGTGCTGAGAGTCTCTAGCGCCCCCCAGTCTTCACAGCTGCTGTAAGTCACCTTCTATGCTCTCAGGAGACATGAGAGCAAATAAACATTCTCCAATAAATGACGCTTTCTACACCTCAAGCCCAGTGTTTGCTCAGGCCCCTGCTTTTTCCTCCTCCTAACTATCCCAAACCATCTTTAAAGATGAGCAACAGAAAGTCCCACAAGTGGGGATGAACTCCAGGTGACTAAGGAAAGCACTTTGGGTGCAAATCAAATCATAACGACACCCATTTATCAAATACCTATTAACTGTATAGAAAGCGGATAAAGTTATACCATGACCTTTGATTTTCTCTTACCTTCCCCGTTGGGGTGGTCGATAAGTAGTGCTGTCCTTTTGTGCTTGAGTAAAATACCGAGAATTTTATCATGTCCTTCTTTGGCAGCCAGGTGCAAGACAGAGTTCCCCAAGCGGTCCAGGAGGCTCAGGTCGGCCCCCGCCCTCAGCAAGGCCTCTACCACAGCCTCCTGCTTGGTGATCACGGCCAAGTGCAAGGGCGTCTGGGAAGTGGACAAGGGGTAGGAGATACACTGGTCAGTAGCAAACACTTGTAACGCACAGGTTTGGCAACTGCTCCTGCAGTAGGTAGAGTCATACTGTGGGCCATTTTCCATTCCCGGCTTAACTTCTCACTTTTGCCAATGAATTACTCCCTGTTGCATATCATATGCTTGTGCAATAAATATACTGGACTAATATTCAGCCATTTAATTATTAAGATCATTTTTCTATACACAATTCTTAATAGCTTTCTTGTTTCTCATTCCAACCCACTCACTGTTGAACTCGTTAAGTCATCTATTAGTAAATTTAGTTTTCCTGAATTTCTGGTAGGATTCCATCTTCAGCTGACAATTCCATGTGTTAAATCAAGGCTACAGTTTTACTGAAGAAGTTTAAATGAACCACTCAATAGAAATCAATTAACAAAGGTGCTGTCATATGTTGACATAGAAAATAAATTTGTTAAATTAAAAAACACTGTTCCGTGGACTGGCTCCACTGAGACCAATTAATAGAACCTTCCCACCCCCACTATAAAGGATTCTAAATGTCATATAGGACAATAGAACTGTCTCACTGAGACAGCTCAGATGAACAAACAAACTGACATGCTGACACTTAATAGGTAAGTAAATAATAGTCCATCTGATTCCCCTGCCCACAAAGTAGGACCTCAGCAAATGCAAATGAGATGTTTTGAAAACTGCCTGTTTTCAAAATGAGTAAGAAAAACAATCACGAAAGCATCTTTCAAAGAATTGAGGTCACTGACAGAGAACAGCAATATATTTTTATACAGATCAGTCTATTTCACAGGAGCCTGTGAAATCCAGCCCGTGTAGTGACAATTTGCCTAAACTGTCCCTCTCAGTTAGCCATTACTGTAGCAGAAACAGCCTCAAAAGCAACAGCCTCATCCTGGCTGGTGCAGAGGGACCAGAGCACATGAGAACTGGATGAAAGATGCTTAGTTGTCTAAGTCTCAATCACAGGGATTACTTAACAGAGCAGAAACAAGACAGGATTTTTTTTTTTTTTTGCCTGATTTATACTCTCTTCCTTATTTCTTTCTGTCTTTTAGGACTATACCCCAGCTTGAAATGGAATGATGTCCTAAAAACTTGAGATATTGTAACCGAGAACCTTCCTCTTGAAAAATAAACTATTAAGTAAGTAAATAAAAGCTGTTTTTATTAATCAGAAATGCTATTTGGGGAGATGGGAAAAGGAAAGAGAATGAGAAAAGATCTGAAATTGTAAAACCTTCCACCATTCATATCATACAAATTCTCTACCATGAGTAAGAGAGGGTTTTTGTTGTTTTAAAGCGTCTCCCATGGTCCCATTAAAGTTTTTCTATGATATTTCAAGGCTTTAGATCTTAAACCCCAGGGTTGTATCTTACACAATTACACAATGTGGGGATCCAGGAACCCTTATGCTATGCTTGTCAGCATGTGGACGTATACAGACATTCTGCAGAGCCAAGCAGACAAATGCCCAGCAACTCCTGCATATATGTCTGAGTGACACAAATCCACAAGGGGGCATAGGTGAGGATATTCATCGCAGTATTGTCTATGGAGATGGGAAGCAAGAAGTTGGCTAAGTGTCCACTGCTGAGGAGATATGTACATTGCAGGTGGAAGATGTACACTGTGGAATTCTCTTCAGGAACAGAAACAATGAACTAGCTATAAACACAGGTGCATGGTAAATCCCATAAACAGAGAAGGTAGAAATATAGTGACATGTAGCACAAAGCCACTTATGCATTTTAATAATACATGCACGAAGAACTATACAGACACACACAAATGAATGCATGTAAAACTAGTGAAACTCCAATAAGATCTGTGGATTTTATCAATGTCAATTTCCTGGTTTTGATACTGAACTATAATTATGAAAGACGTTACCATTGGAGGAAACTGGGTGAAGGGTACATGGGACCTCCTAGTACATTTTTTGCAACCACTTATGAATCTATAATTACATCAAATTAAAAATTAAAGGGAAAGGTTAATGCAGAACAGGACCAGTATGTATAATATAATGTGGATAGTATGTGAGAATATACTAAAATATCTATCTATTTAAGGTTTATATGTTTATGTAGTCAGTACTGGGGAAAATACTTATAAACACAATAGTTATATTTGGGAGTGGGACTGGGAAACTTGAATGCTGCCAGGGAGGGCAACTTGGATTCGTCAAGGAATGCATACCCTTATGTGCCATTTGAAAAACTATGAATATATATTATAATAAATAAAAAACATAAAAGAAAAAAATACATGAATAAAAAAACCCACTAATGTTTTATAGGAACACATGCAAATGAAACAACCCATATCAAATGCAACGAAGTGGTTGTCTACGTTGGAAGGGAGGGGAACAGGAGAGAAAAACAGGGTTTAAAGGGTACAGATTTCAAAACCTTCAACCTTTGTGGACTTGGATTATTTTGAATGTGTCTCTAAAGGGTGGATGGGGAGAAAGATTTGATCATGACAGATGGCTACAGAAATGTTCTAAGATTAGAGAAGGGTATTTTGGGAGAATGTTTAAGACAATTGCCAAATCATCCAAATAAATCAGAGAACTGTATAATTTTCCATCAAGAAGAGTTACAGAGAACCTTTACAGCAGACAAAAAGTCCAAGTCTTAGCGGTTTCTAGCTCTCAAGTAGAAGTTGCCATTGGGTGTGTGTTTGAGACCTAGAAGGCATACCAGAGGATCCAGAATCCTTACCCACTGATGATAATGGTAAGGGAGGGAAAAAATGTTGCATTCTTCCAAGAGTCCCCAAATCAGAAGGTGCAGAAGTGTCAAAGGTGGTGGTTTCAACGTTTCTAGCCCACTAGAGAGTCTCAATGTATGTAACCAAAATGATACAGTAAGTTTTGGACATAATAAATCACAACTACTAATCCTGTCATACAGTGGCCTCTGCAGTTCCTATTTAAAAACAGGAATACAAGTGATTTCTTGAATCTGACCTACAGGCAATGAAGTTAAACAGTTTCTGAAAGGAGGACTGAGAAGTGACAACAACATCCTATTCCTAGGTTGATTTGTACACTTGTGATGGTGAAAAGGATCAGTGAGTCCAGAAGCCTGAGAAAATCAAGCTTAATGGGCTAAATGACTTTCCAAATACCAACAACCCTCAAAATGGTACGAAAGCTATTTGAAGAAGATATCCTTTAAATGTGGTATGTCTAAAATTAGACCTCATCCTAGTTATTTTATATTACGAGCCAGTGAGGAATCCCTAACTTCATTTTTCCGTTGATAGTAAGCACGACAGCCAGAGAAGAAACCTTACATCCAATGTGAAATGACTTCCCCCCTCAGGAAACACCTATTCACAAATAAAAACCTATTGAGAGCTACATGTAAACCTTTTAGGACTTTTGCTTTGAGGAAACAAAAATGATTCGTATCAACTGCTTTAAAAATTGAGAACTGGAACAGGCACCTTTATTGTATAAGTAATGATACAAGAGTGTTGCCATATTTTTAGAGTGAGAGAGATGCTTTAATTGGGCATCTAAGCATACCATCCAGGCTAAGGACTGGAAAGTCACTTTGGGTCGAGTGAAGGGAAGGAGAAAACAGGAAAGCTGAGAAAAGGGAGAGACCAGGAGACTGGTACAGAAGGAAGACTGGTGGGGCCAGGAAAGTGAGCAGGAGGGGAAAGGCGCCCAGGGGAGGGAGGCAGGAGCAGCCCTGGAGAGAGGACCCTCCTCACCTCATGTTAGTGCTGTCCCTCAGGTCCCTTAGCCAGAGAGGCTGGCCCAGGTCTTCTGGGCTCCCAACACCCAACATCCAGGCTTGGGTTCTGCCCATAGAATTTTAATCTCCTTTCTTCACCTGACAGCTGCCTGTGCCCATCAGGCAGCCTCACTGAGTCTCCAGCTAACTTCTCTCTGTAAATCTGAAGACCTCTGTAATGGAGTGCAAGTTGCTTCTGAGCCCACCTAATTTCTGTTTAAACCTGATTTAGACAAAACTCTGGTGTCTCCTGTTTTCCTCGCTTTGAACTATCTTTGTGTTTTGAAAGACACTTTTTCCTCAACAGCCTTTTTTATCTTTTTGTAGTCTGATTTCAGCACATTTTTTTGATATACATTTAACTGAGATGTCAAAATGTGTTTTAGCAGATTTCAAAATACCTGTAAATTATTGCTTTTCAAACTTAATGTTTTCCTATTTTATTTTTCTTGACAGATGTGATGCACTTATGCTAGGTTCTCCTCTAAATGGATTGACTCTTTGGTGGATTTCTAAAGTTTGCCTTCCCCCAGCAGGATTCTGTATTTCACTCTGTGTTGATTGCTATAATATTATACCCACAGATCAAAGCATCCTAATTCATAAAAGAACATTCCCGAGTAATGGGCTTTTAGGATATTACCTGAAAAGATGTTTTTGTCGTATTTTTTTGTGTGCTACTGTTAACGTTATTAGAAACACACACACACACACACACACACACACACACACGCACGCACGCACAAGCTATAGATTTTTCTTCATTTGTCTCCTTGATATATTTCTGCTTACCTGGTAGAGATCATTTCTCATGTTGATAATGTCATCAGAAACCAAACCAGACGTGACTTCTAGCAGATCCTTTACAAGTTGAGCATGAAGGTGGATGATTGCTAAGTGTAAGACACTGGAACAAAAACATAATGGCAATAATCAACTAAAGTGTTAATTAAAAAAAAAAACAACCTCTCAAGATAATGATTAGACTTGCAGACTGCATCTGACTCTCACACATAGTTTTCTTTGGCCCCATGTGTTTTGAATCTATCAAATCTGAATCTGAGGTGGGGATGCTCTTCTTCCTGCCCAAGGCTGCCCCACTCATTTACAGTACATGCCTAGTCTCTGGGGGCATCCAGGTTTGAGCCCTTGAGGTGGAAGGCACCTGGGCTTGGAGGCAGAGAGAGCTGAGTTCAAATCCCAACTCTGCCTCTATACTATGATTTCAGGGCATTTTCTCCTCTAACTTTTCCCTGACTTTCCCTGACATATAGATGATGTATGTCAAATGCCTGAATTAGGATCTGTTCAGAAAAATGTCATTCCCTCACCTAGCCCTGCCACCTTCCTGTAAATACACTCCTGTGGCTTTTTAAGATCTCTGAGATCCCAAGAGGGGAAAATAGAGTCAGGTGATTAACTACTGGGAGAAGATTCTAGAAGCGAACTTCTGAAGGAACAATGTGGTTGTGTTTCTTCCCCGTGAATATTCCCTCTGCCTGGAATGGTTTTGCTCCTGTTCTCTGCCTCTGGACAATGCCTCTCCATCCTTCATACTCTAGTTTAAACCTTACATCCTCAGAGAAGACTTTCCCAACTTCCTAGGCAGAGCAATTGTCTCCTCTCAAGTATAGTGCTTGACTGTGGAACTGCAGGTTCCTATTCATCTTTCTCCCTCTCTGGAGGCTGGTTCTCTCTGGATCAGCCTTAGAGCCCTCAAATAAGGATGCTAAGAAGGAACCTAGGGGTTTACACTAATGAGGTCAAAAATATTGGCAGGTGCCAAGCATCACTCCAAGGAACAACATTTTTCTTTTTAATTGTTAAAAATACTTATACTATTTAAATTATTTTGAAAGGACTCAACAATAACAACAATAAAAGTGGCTACTGTTTGTTTGAGCTTCTATTCACCAGACTATGCTAAGCACTTTTCATATATTATCTCATTTATTGTAACAACAAACCTATGAGGTAGGTAATATTATCTTCATTTTTCAGATGATGAAACTGAACTCAACCTGGGTCACACAGCTGGGATTTAAGCCCAGGTCTGTACTGCTCCAAAGCCATCTCTTAATCCCTTAGGCTATCCTGCTTCAGGGGTACATGTGTTCTGCTCTGCAGAGCTGTAGATAAAACACCTAAGAGGACAGATACGCTGGAGTATGGGCAGATTCAGAGTATCACATGGTGGCAGCACATCTGGGATTTGAGGCACAGGCTGGATTTTCTCTAATTTAAAGATATTAGCTGTCATTTTATCCAGGTCTCTTTCTTAACAATAGCAAGTGTATCTTACTTGGGATTGACACTGGCACAGGAGGGTCTAAAAAACTAAATTGTGACTGTTCCTTAAGAGATGTTTTTCAATGCATGATTTCAGAGTTTCACTACTGTCTTTTGAAATGTGAGGCTGGAAGAAGACTTCTGAAAAAGGCCTAAGTCTGACGCAGACATGATGCACATATACCAAGAAAAAGGCCGCACTTCAAAAGCTGCCTAAAAATTTCCATGTGCAGCTCAGCATTTCATAGAGAAGTACATCACCCCTCCCCCATAAATCCTCACACCCTCATGGGAATTTCCCCAATACCAGAAGTTTTTATTATATTTTTTCTTTATTGTATTTTCTGTGATGACTAATAGACACAGGATTCAGATTATTAGCCGAATATGACAAACTCAATGAAAACAAGAGGCCTGAGCTGTGAAGGCAAAACTTATCCCTTATCTACATTCTTACGAGGACTCCTCTGGTCTCCCCAAGTCTCAGCTCTCTGGTCTCTAGCTGGTAAGCCCTGAGCCTGCTTGTACGAGTATGTCTGGGGCCTAGGAGGGGACTCTAAGTATTGATTTCCTGCTTGGGCAGGGAAGGCCACCTCTTCAGCCCCTCCATATATGTCCAGGGTCCTTACACATGTCTATGCCACCCCCCCCACTCAATGCACCCACTTGAATACATGAGTCTTGCATCCCTTCTCACAATTCTTCTTTCAAACACTGACAGTCCTTTTCTAACTTGTATGTGCTCGTCTTGCTTAGACTCGTCAATTCAGCAGGTCCTTGAAAATGTCATTTGAAATGCTGCTGTCCTGTCTTGGTTAACTGCTTTCCCTTGTGGTTATATGCTACTGAATGCTAACTGGATAATTTAACCCTGTTAAAAAACATTCTGCTGTTCATGACATTACACAAAGAAGGCTGTACCAGTTCCTCTCATACTGTATAACAAGGCCAGTGGTTATACCACATCCTTGGTTACGATGCAAGGAATGAGAACAGAGGTCTCTGTTTGAAACCCTGAGGTTGGCACTTTCCTAAAACATTTGGTTCAGTTTTTAAACAGACGTTTAAAACACAGCACTCAAGAGCTCTTTCACAGAAAAGCATTTCTCATTGTCAACACTATTTTAGGAAGGCTTTAGATAAGGCCCTTGACTTGAATCTGAGGGCTGCTGTCTCTTGTTATTTTTATAGGCTTTTGAGATCATTTTAGAAATCTCAATGAAAGGACTAAGAGAACTGTTTTAGAAAGAAGCCAGGTGGCTTTGCAACTATAAGCTCAGTCACAGCAAGAATGGGAGGCATGGTGTTGGGATTGTAAGACTCCCACACAATATGGGTTTGAGAGGTCATGAGTCTGATCCACTCACAGACTGGTGACCATTAACAGAGGCAGTAGAGAAGGAACAAGTAACTGGGAAAGAATGACAATTACCTCTTAATCATTTTGTTGTTGTGCTGTCTTTTTTAAAATTTTTTTAAATTTAATCTAGAGCACCCAGGATTCCCTGGGAGTCTCCTATCCAAGTACTAACCAGGCCCAACCCTTCTTAGCTTCCAAGATCAGACATGTTCAGTTAATGGGCTTTTACTTGAGTATACTGTCATTACAAATATACAGTTGGGATAACAACTGCTTAAGGGATTTGGTAGGACCAAATTTTATTATTACATTATGTATATATTATATTATTACATAAAGAAAATATTAGTATTCCAATACACAAATATTTTTTTATTAAATAATATTCTAAATTTTATTCCTGTAAGTAAAGCAAGGCTTATCAAAAATTATTATTCCCCACACACATCTTAGTCTTCTTGCCCAGAATGTTGTACTCTTAGATGAGTATTCCAGCTATTCTTGAATCCAACAGGTGAGAGCCACAGGACTGAAGAAGCAAATTATACCACTCAACCTTATTGACACATTATTTTCCTTGAGAGAGTGTTCTAGTTACAGGACCCAATAATTTTGATCAATTCTCTTTTCAGTATGCATACAATGATTATCTCTCTTTCCTACCTTAAAACTACCCTTGTTGTCAGAAGTTCTTCCTTACCTGTCCCCATTCTCATCTTGCACCGCAGTGAGATGGCGCTGGACAGCCAGCAGCATCTTCACATCTCCTGTGACGGCGTAGTCAAACAGAGCATTGGCATGCCGCTTGGCAAGCTGCATAGCCTTTTCTAGAAAGAGGTTATCTGCAAGGCAATGACCATGATCACAGGTGAGTTTCCTACAGTCGCTCTACAAGTATGGCGTCCTGAGGCCAAAACCATCAGCACCAGTGTTCTGATACCTTGACACACATTGTTTTACAGAAAGTGTTCCTTTCAATGCTTCTGGATTGTGTTCATTAGAAAAAGCACAACTGGACATTGGCTCACTGATAAACATAGAGGCTGATCTGAAAAATCTGTCTACAGTTTGTTAGGGGTAAGAAGTTCAGAAATGTCTTATTTTAAGGGGAACAATCAATCTCTAAATAATGTTAACTGGATTTTGCCATAGATAATCAGTAAGCAATCTCTTGGTGGAATAATTCTTCATTGGAGTCTTTTTTTTGACATTCAGAATTATTTTATATTAATTTCAGGTGTACAGCATAGTGTTAGAAACTTATATAATTTAAGAAGTGATTCCCTCTGACTAGTCTAGTACCCACATAGCACTATAAATAGTTATTACCGTATTATTGATTATATTCCCTATGCTTTACTTTACATCCCCATGACTATTTTGTAATTACTCATTTGTACTTTTTAATCCCTTCACCTTTTTCACCCTGCCCCCCAATCTCCTCCCATCTATCATCCTAACAAATCTAGTACCCATCTGACACCATACATAGTTACTATTACAATGTTATTGACTATATACCCTATGCTATATCCTACATCCCCATAACTACTTTGTAAAAACCAAATTACTTCCTAATCCCTTTCCCTTCTTTCACCCACACACCCAACCTCCTTCCCATCTGGAAACCATCAAAATGTTTTCTGTATCTATGAACTTGTTTCTGTTTTGTTTGTTAATTTTGTTCTTTAGATTCCACATATAAGCAAAATCACATTGCACCTGTCTTTCTCTGTCTGATATACTCCACTCATCACAATACCCTCCAGGTTTATCCATACCACCACAGATGGCAAGAATCCATTCCCTTCCATGGCCAAGCAATATTCCATATATGTATATGTATATAATATATATGTATATGTATATAATATATATGTATTAGGTTGGTGCAAAAGTAATTGTAGTTTAAAAGGTTAAAAATAATTGCAAAAACCGCAATTACTTTTGTACCAACCTAATACCACCTCCTCTTTATCCATTCTTTCATCGATGGACACCCAGGCTGCCTCCACATCTTAGCCATTGTAAATAATGCTGCAATGAACATATGGCTGCACATGTCCCCTCGAAGTAGCATTTTGGGTTTCTTCGATAAAACCCTGCAGTGGGATTACTGGATCCTTCATTGTCTCTTCTTATAGCTTTTGTTTTAAAGTCTATTTTGTCTGGTATAAGTATTGCTACCCCAGCTTTTTTCTTTTTTTTTAATTTCTATTTTCACAAAATATCTTTCTCCATCTCTTTACTTTCTGTCTGTGTCTCTTTCAATCTGAAGTGAATCTTTGTAGGCAGTATATGTAAGGATTTTGTGTTCTTATCCATTCGGCCTCCTATGTCTTTTGATTAAAGCATTTAATCCATTTACATTGAAAGTAACTTGATAGATACGTAGTTATTGCCATTTTACTTTTCATAATTTTGATTTTTTCTTTTCTATCTTAAAGAAGTCTCTCTAACATTCCTTGTAATACTCATTTTCGTGGTGACGAACTCCTTTAGCTTTTTCTTGTCTGGGAAGCTCTTTACCTATCCTTTGATTTTAAATGACAGCTTTGCTGGGTAGAGTAATCTTGGTTGTAGGTCCTTGCTTTTCATCACGTTGAATATTTTATGCCAATCCCTTCTCATCTGCAAAGTTTCTGTTGACAAATCAGCCGACAGTCTTACAGGAGCTTCCTTATAAGTTACTAGTTGCCTTTCTTTTGCTGCTTTTAAGATTCTCTCTTTGTCTTTAACCTTTGCCATTTTAGTTATAATGTGTCTTAGTGTAGGCCTGTTGCCTGTTTGGGTTCATCCTGTTTGGGACTCTCTGCATTTTCTGGGCTTGTACGTCTATTTCCTTCACCAGGTTAGGGAGGTTTTCAGTCATTATTTCTTCAAATAGGTTCTCAACCTCTTGCTCTCTCTCTTCTCCTTTTGGTACCCCTATGATGTGAATGTTGTTCCACTTGATGCTGTCCCAGATGTCTCTGAAAGTATCCTCATTTTTAAAATTCTTTTTTCTTTTTGCTGTTCCAATTGGGTGTTTTCTGCTTTGTCTTCCAAATTGCTGATTTAATCCTCTGCTTCATCAAGTCCACTGGTGATCCCTTTTATACATTCTTCATTTCAGTTATTGTATTCTTCCTTCTCACTGGTTCTTTTTTATGGTTTCTATGTCTTTTTTATGCTTGCTATCTCTTTGTTGAAGTTCTCAATAAGTTCCTTGAGCATCCCTGTAAACATTGTTTTGAACTCTGTATCTGGTAGGTTGCTTGCCTCCATTTTGTTTAGTTCTTTTTCTGGAGTTTTCTCCTGTTCTTTCATTTGGAATGCATTTCTTTGTTTCCTCATTTTGGCTGACTCTCTGTGTTTGTTTCTATGTATAAGATAGATCTGCTATGTCTCCCAGTATTGGCTGGGTGGCCTTATATAGTAGGTGTCCTGTGGGGCCCAGAGGCATAGTCTCCCTAGGCACCTGAGCCGGATGCTCCAGGAGTGTCTCTTGTGTGGGTTGTGTATACCCACCTGTTATAGTTGAGCCTTGATTGCTGTTGGCACTTCAGTGAGTGGGATTGACTCTCAGGCTGATTGGCTGTGGGGTTTGGCCACGTCTATAGCTGTTGTGCAAGAGGCTTACCCCACTGAGTGGGATTCATTCCAATGGGCTCTGTTGCCTGCTGAGACCACCCTCTGTGCCACTTGTGGGGCTAATTGGGTGGTGCTTTGCTGTGGTCTGAAGCAAACCTCCAAGTATGTTGGCTCTGTAGCCTCCTGAGAGGGGCTCCAGTGCAGGCCCAGGTCAGCCACTGCTTGTAAACGGCTGGAGGCTACTTGGGAGGAGCTACAAAGCAATCTGCAGTTGTTTGCTGCCTGTGCTAAACCTAGAGGCATGTGGGAGAGGCCATGATGCTAACCAAAGTCAGCTGCCACCAGTACCAGGCCTGCAGTAACTCTGCAAAAAGTGAGGACACCTGGAAGCCTGCTTCCACCTGTTGGCTCCCTTAAGGTTCAGCCACTGATAAAGCCTCGTGTGGTACTGGAGTTGGGTGAGGCAGGGTCTCAGGTATTCACTAGAGTGGGAGGAATTGTGGTCACCAGGTTAATATAGACTCTGGTTTGGTGCCAGTGCTGAGCCTGGAGTGACTCAGCAAAAGTCTCAGAGCACACTGAGGCCAGTCGCCACCTTCCTGGAGTCTGCCAGACTCCAATAAGAAACAGTGCAACTTGGGAGGGGCTGGCTGCTTGTGGAAAACTACCTCCGGCGGTGCGAGAGCAGGGTCGGGCAGCGTTTCCACTGAGTCAGCAGGTGAAGCAGTGGCACTCACCAGATCATTGATTCAGATTTGGCCAGAGGGAGGCAGACTCAACACAGCAAAGATGGCGCCTGCCTGCCAGCTGCATGGGAGGAGGCCTCCTCACCAGGAAAATGCCAACTGTCCTCCAGTCCTCCCGGTGAAGCCACACACCTGAGTCTGCCTTACTCTGTATGTCTCCGAGGCCCCTCCCAGTCACCGTTCCTGCGCTGGAACTCAAGGTGAGTGTCTGCGAGGGAGCGAATGAGTCTGTGTGCGGGCTGTTTAAGTGGATGTGTTGGTTTCCTGCAGCTTTTGGTCCCACCCAAACAGTCAGAATCCCCTGTTTTTCACAGCCAGATGTTGTGGGGGCTCCTTTTCCAGCACCAGTACACTGGGCTGGGGAGCCTGGTGTGGACGCCTGGGGTCCCTCTCTCTTCCGGGGGGAACCGCCGCAGCTGAGGTATCCCTCCTGATTCTCAACTGCCACAGGGAGGTTTGGAGCCCGTTCTGCATCTCCACCTCTCCAACCGGTCTTGACATGGCTTCTTCTCTATATTTTTAGTTATAAGATTTCTGTTTGGCTAGACTTCATCTCAGATGGTTCACCAGGTTGCTTGTTCTATAATTTAGTTGTAATTTTAATGTATTCACGGAAGTATGCAGGCACAGTGTTTATCTGCTCCGCCATCTTGGATAGCCTTCATTGGAGTTCTTGAACAACTCTTTCATTAGGCCAAGTGCCAAAAAACACAGTTTTTGCCATAGATAGAGTTTCCATGAGCCATTGGTGTTTTTGTAAAGTTTGCTTCCTGAAGGTCAGGGGTAGGCAGATTGGGGCCTGAGGGCCAAATCCTGTGCATGGCTGGTTTTTATATGCCCCCCCTTGCTAAGTGTGGTTTGTACATGTTTAAAGGGGTGTAAAAAATGTGTGCTAGAGACCATATGTAGCCACCAAGTCTAAATATTTCCTAACTTTCCCTTTACAGAAAGTTTTCTGAGTATAATCTAGGATGACCTAGATTCCTTACACATACTCTAACAGCTACTACTTCAAAATACACACAAAAGTACACTGTCCCTCCTAATCCTAATTCTCCAAAAAGGGCATCAGGATAAAAAGAAAAGTTCTTATTTTGAGGCCAAGTTCCACTTTAGTATGACAGTTGAACTGCCGTCTAGAGAGGGGAGACTATTAAAGTTATAGAAACTGTTTTCTATTTTCTGTGATAGAAATGAATTAGATTATCTTTCACGATACCCTGAAACGGCATGATTATGATTGGAGAATGCATATGTAAATTTCTGTACTTTATATTCAAAGATAATACTGGGAAAATGGGAATCCTAATGTGAATAAAATGACCTGACACATGTTTTTCAAAAGGCATATAGGACTCTGAAGAACACATTGAACTAAATATTGATACATCACCTTTAGATTAATAAAAAATAAAACCAGTCATATGGAAATAACTTCTATACCTAGAGCTGACCCATCCCCTCGCCAAGTAATACAATGTAATCATCTGTGTGTTCACTTACCCTGAAACCTAGAATTCTCTTCCTTTACTCCCACTGTATACGTCAGAGTAACCTCATCATCCTCATTGCTGGACTCCTTATCTTGTTCTGTGGTTTCAGTTACTTTCCTGGAGAGATTGACAGCCTCTCTGTCATCACTCTCCTCACAACCTTCAGAGTCATTTTTAGATGAGGTGTCCATGGTTCCTAAGAGAAAAGCAAAAACATCAGCTTTTTCTCAGTAAAATCTATTAATTAAGTTATAATTCACTGTTTTAATGAAGGTCAGATAAACGTGGGAGGCAAGTTTACTGCAAAGGGAAAAGAAAAACAGCAATTTAAAATTCCTTTTAAAATGGTCATACGTAACAAGTTTTGGAGATATTTTAAACTTTCACTTCTAAAAAAACTTTTTAAAATTGCAGGTGTACAATATGATTTGATATTTGTATGTACTGTAAAATGACCACTACGTTAAGTCTGGTTAACATCTATTAGCATATACAATTACAAAATTGTTTTTCTTGTGATGAGAACTTTTAAGGTGTTAAAAAACATTTTTTTTTTTTTTACACTTCTGAAAACTTACATCTCATTCTGTTAATCTGTAAAGGGGAAAATGAAATAAAGCTCTTCTGTGAATTGCAGGGAAGTGGAATTTATAAAGTTCTTGAAAGCAGAGGACTTATTTTTTTCCTTATGCTAATTAACTAAGTGAGTTGTAAAGACATGATCTCAATTCCTGTTCTTTAGTGTAGGAGCTATCCAGTGAACCGTTTCTGACGATGCTCTTTCAGGTCTGACTGTGTTATGTGACAGGTACAATGAGAGCACCTAGGCTTTATAGGCAGACCTGATTTAAATCCTGGTTCTGCCACTAACAGATATGTGTCTTCAGTGAGTGACTGAACATTTCCGAACCTCGGTATTCTCTGGCTGTTAAATGGAGATATTAATATTTTCCTTACAGAGCAATCATGAAGTTTACCATTAAAACATGTTAAAGCAGCTGACATAAAATAAGCATTTAATACAAAGGAAGACTTCACTGTATTATTTCTTCAATGGATACACTAGAATAGACATGTAATATAAACTTAAACACATGGTATGATACCTGGTAATTAGGGGATGAATTTGATGGGAAAATGCTATCCCTATAAAACTCAAAATGTCTTCAAAAGTATAGTATTTAAGAAAAGAGAGCAGGTAAGTTTGGTGACTTTTTTTATGTTTGAATAGTCACGTCTCTGTATGTCCTTCTTTAATGTTCTTTTCTTCCCCTTGTTTAAGCCATTTACAAAGTAAATATATAAACATAAACATCGCATCAGGAGTAGAATTTATACTCTTCCCAGGAAATAATATATTTTTTGAAAAGTATCTTCTTAGTTTATTTGCATTCATCAAATTTTTTCAAGATGATAATGTTATGATAAATTATGATAATAAACCTTTTGGCATCAAGTTTTTTGTTCCTTCCTCAGTATTAAAACAAAAAAATTATTACTTACCATGCTTCATTCCAGCATTAGATTTAGTGGTTCCAGGATGGAAGGTAATTCCACTATATGCAGGAAATCCATAGTGGGGGAAGCCATATCCTGAAATAGAAAGTAAAAGAAAGGAACCCTCATTATGTTTTTTTTGTTGTTGTTGTTTTTTTGACAAAGACTCAACAAACTTAAGTGAGCCACGCTTTGGTGTGGGAAGGCAGTATGGCTGATATGGTGCTTCTGTTGACAGTAACATGCATCATGGAGGTTCATGGATGATTACAATTCTACTCTGGCAAAGTTTACTGAGGCAGTGCCCAGGCTTGGGGCAGCATAGGGGAGTCCATTCTGGACAAAATTTCCCGCATCATGGAGAGGAAAGGCTAACAGAGAATGGTCACCACCCAAACTCAGACTTGCTGACACAGAAGACAGGAAAATAACCTCTGGAGATAAAAACTGAACCAAACAAAGTACAAAAAGACATAGTGACTTCTCAGTGGAAACATGGCCACCACTGCTCATTCCCACACATTTTTGGCAGAGGCATAGATTGGTAAAACTCTTTGGGAAAGTAGCTGGTATTAGATGATATATTCTGACATAATTTTACTTCAGAGAATCTAATTAAAAAATTATCTGGAATAAAAGAAAAGCAATGTGGTAGAAGAGTTCAGTATAGTATTTTATATAAAAATCAGGAAACAACAGTCAAGCAAGTTACATTATGGTCTGTTTGCTTTATGAAATGTTGAGTCGTTAAAATGATACTTAAAAAATTATATTACCAAGAGGAAATGCTTATGGTAACCCGTTAGAAAAACAGCATAATGATTCTCTATACACAATCAGGATGCGATAATATTACATTGGTGCAAAAGTAACTTCAGTTTAAAATGTTAAAAATAATTACAAAAACCACAATTACTTTTGCACCAACCTAATAATAAATAGCTAATACAAGTAAATGGATTAAAATAATGTGTATAAGGAGGATATGCACAGCTGTACTCGGGAAAATGCATAAATGTATATTATAATGTATTCATGAAAAAAGTTAGAAGTAGTTAACCTTCGATGGCAAGATTTTATGTATTTTCAAATTTTCTATAATTTTCAATGTTTCCAAAGAATACCAAGACAACTATGCCAAAAATAAAGAGGGAATATACCAAAATGTTAACTGAGGTATTCTTTGGGTAACTGGCTGTGGGTGACTTTTTCTCCTCTTATAATTTTTAGTATTATCTACATATTGCAAAAAGAACATGGCATTTCTTTGCAAAAAAATTATATTGGTTGGGAAGTTGTAGTTTAACATATCCTACTCAATAATGTCATAGCCCCTCTACCCACAGACAAGCTGGGAAATCTAGAAAAAGAAAATGTGTCCGTCTCTGATGTGAAAAAGCTTTAGAAAGAATAGACCTGCTTCGTACCTGGACCGGTGCTTCCAGCACCCCCTCCTCCACCGCCACTGCCATACATGCCTCCGCCTCCAGCCCCGGCACCACCACCACCACCGAAACTATCCGAGAAATTGGGCATGAGCTTCTGCCGCTTCCTCTGCACTTCCTCTTTATCTGTCGTTAAAGGAAGAGAAACCAGAGGAGAAAAGATTGATTCAGTTGCACTGCTAGTCACAGAAAGGATATTGATTCTAATAGTATTTTTAAACATCTTAAAGGGAAACAGAAAGTACCCAAGGAGGAAGAGATGCCAAATTTCAAGAAGCATTATATTTATTCCAGTGATACGAAGACTGAGAATCAGCCTCAGAGAGACCACAGAACAGTACACACCCAAATCCTCTCTGCAACAGTTTCTTGAGTCCCCATGCATTCAAATTAGGGAGAGATTAGATTGTCCATCAAAGATTAAGATATTGAATAAGAAAAATATTATTGAGCATTTTCACTTGGTCATACAAAACAACTACTGCTAACATTTATTATGTAACATTTATTATCTCCCATGAGCTAAGTCATAGGAATAGAGACGTATGACATAAGGTCTTTGCTGTCAAGAACCTTCCAATGTAATTTTAAAGTGTGGTGGAAAGCCTCAGAGAGACAGCACTATAAAGCTACCTATATATGTTGAATGCATGGTGCAAACCAGTTACTCCAGGAGTTTAAGGAAGGACTTCTAGGACGTCCCTGTGGGCTGGAAATTTCAGGAAAAGCTTCCCTAAATCAACTTTATATCAGGAAAGGGCAAGTGGAGGATGTTTTTTGAAAGGGATACAGAGGGCAAGTAATGAAGGAAAGAATGTGCACTGTGTGCTTATGAGAACAGCAGTGGATCAGTGTAGCTGATGTGAAAGTTTAGTATGAGGAATTCTTGAGAAACAGGGCTGATTGAGACCATATTGTGCAGCACGTGAACTATGAACTGAAGGGATTTAGCTCACAGGCAAGAGAGCCAACAAATGGTTTTGAACTAGAGAATGATGTGCCGTGGTAGTATTTTAGGAAGATTCACCTGTCACTAGTACACAGGACAAAATAGAGTCAAAGCGAGAGGCAGAGACAATGAAGACATAAGGTGATGGAGGCTGTTCCTTGGTGGTCCCACGACAATAAAAATGGGTGGACCCCAGAAATACAGTAAAAGAGGGATCTGTAGCTGTTGGGGTGACTGATGGGCTATGGAAGGCTAAAGGTCTAAAACCACTACTTGACTAAACTGCAGTGATGCTGAGAGTTTTGACTGTCCAGGTCGAGATGTTCTTTAGACTTTCTTCCCTCATTCCTCATGTGGTTGCTCTGTTTTTCTTTAGCTTCTCACTGCCTGTGTTTCTCACCAGTCCCACCGCCCCTCTGAGTTCTGGCACTGCCTTTGTGGTCTATTGTTATGTTCTTGTTTCTTCTTTCTGTTTCCTTTTCTCTTCTCTGATTTTCCTGCTATATATTTTTTCTCCTTCCCTCTTTTGGGCTGAAGGAGTGGAAAAAAGTTTTGTTTTTTGTTGAATAACAAAATTAAATTGAATAAAATTAAATAACAAATTAAATTGAATAAACAGTCAGTGTGGTATCCTTTTTTGTAATAAGCAGCCTAATACTTAATGATTGTTCTATTTCTGAATCTTCAATTTCAGTTTTGGCTGTTGTCTGTGTTCGGAAATATCTTCACTTATTTCTAATTCTGCGGTTGTTTCTGTCATCTCAGGGCTAGAGAGAATGCTGTTGTTTACTGATTATCTCCCGATCATCTGAGTGAAGTTGAAAGATGAAGCAGGGGAAAGTAGGGTAGCAAAGTGCATTTAGAAAATAATGGTTTAAAAACTGATGTTGTCCAGACTTGTTAGGGAGAAAGAAAGCCAACATGGGTCACCTTTGAGGAAACTGTGCTTCCACTAGAAAGAGGTGACCTCAAAGTGGAGAAACTTTAACAATTTCCTTATGAAAGGTTTTGGACAGATTTATAAATTTTTTCCATCAGTTATACCAACTTGGTTGGTCAGGTCAGTTATTTAATGAGCAGCTACTATGAGACATATACTGTTCTAGAGCAATAAACATGAAAGACCAAATCTGTGACCTAAAGAATATTCTTATGGGAGGTAGGAAGAAGACAACAGACACAAATTAGTAGAGAAGACAGCTTTACATATTGATAAAAACAATGAAGAGTATAAAATTAGGTAATAAGATAGGGAGAGACTGGAGGGGCTAGGAGCAATGGAAGATGTGCTCAATGACTTCTGAGTTGTATACAATGATTCCTTGGGGTTGTATAGTTTGGATCATTTTCATATACTTACTCTCATGTTAAATGGTCTGCTACTTTTCTGACCAATCACATGCCTGGTGTCATTGTTTCTCCTTGGGATTATTTCACTTTTGGATTTTATAATTCAAAAGGTTTATAGACTAAGGTAATTTGTTATCTTCAATAAAATAGTTCTAATCTCACAATGACTTAATCACAATATATACTGGCCCTTCTTTCTGTGGAGCTCAACTGCTAGCCCTTATTTTTCCAGATGGTTCTTCTTTTATTATTTATGTTACATCCAGCTTTTAGTCAATGATAGCCTGGAAGGGAAGTACTTGAAGCATTTAGGTGGGATTCTTAACTGTCAGGAGCTCCCCTTCTCTATCCCCAGAACAGATGGCTCCTACCATAGTGTAGCAATGAAAGTAACAGTCTGAACGTGTCCCTCCTGTATCATCCTATCTGGGTGCACATATACCACTGGGGAAGGCAGACATGCCGCCTACAGACCAAGCTCAGCTTTGAACGTTTCTAAGCTCATACATATCTGGGTTTCCTTTTTAAAACATGATTCTCTGTGTTAGAAAAATTGACATTATTTTGAAGACATATTTTAGGACAAGAAGTCTATTTTTTTCCTCATAAAGTTCAAAAATTTTGCCATGCTTCTCTTCTGTGTCTACTTTTAAAGAAAAGTGTTTAATCTAAAGCAGTGATTTTCAAATTGTATGCAGACTAAAGCATTCAGAAGACCTCAGGCAGCTCCTGGCTGGGGAAGTGAAGAGAGGTGAGCGAGCTTCTGGGAAAGTCTAAGTGGGCAGAGCTGTCCACCTCTGTTTTAACCAGAGCCCATCAGGTTTACATACTGAGATTTTGCATGAAATTTCATGTGGAGGGAAAAGAAAGGCTCCTCTGCTGACAATGTTTTCAAACCACCAGTCACGGAATGCACTATAAATCTGACTCATCAGTGGAGAGGTCACAACCTCAGAAAAGAAACAAGAACTCACAGAAGCACCTTCTAAATGCTCCTGCCACCGCATGAATTCTAGGAAAAGAAAGTCCTCTTCAAAATCATCCATCACATGTTGCTATCACAGGACCCAATACATGTGTGGACCGTTGCTGCAGCACCTTTGTGGTTTCCAACCTCAGCCAGGACCTGGGTGCCCCGTGACGGTCATTTATTGACCTCACTCGCTAGGCCCACTTCCCTCTCGCTCTGGGTTTCTAATTCTGTTTGTGCCATGGCCCACTTTGTAGTCTGCTTAAGTCTATGGTCCCTTCTTAGAATCACAGTTTCCAATATGTAAAATACAAAATAGGATTACAAAAAAGCTACTTACATTTAAGTACATTTCTATCCATGGAGCCCTTGGGCGTCAGTGGACACCAGGTGAAGAAGTACTTTTGGACAATTATTCAGTCTGGGGGACTTTTACACTCATTCTGAGAGGATTCTCAATGCTGAATTTCCCACCCTGCCCTCTCTGGAGTTTCAATTCTGCCTTTTGACTGGCCTGTTAGGAATGTGCCACAGGAACCTAAAATGCAACATGTTTAAACTGAACTTCCTCTCTTCCCACCTAAATCTACTTTTGCTCTCTTGATTCTTTTACCAATTCAACCACATCCCAACCTTCCTAGGCTGGGATGCCTACAACCACCTACAACTCCTGAATTTTTCCCTCACCTCCTACCTTAGCCAACATGTGGGTCGTCCTGACACCATCATTGAATCCACCTTCTCCTCTCATTCCTTGCACTAATACCTTTAATAGTCTCACTGTTTCTCACTTGGATTCTTGCATTTATCTTCTGACTCATTGTCTGCTGCCCAGATAATCTCCTCAGTGTCTATATAAGAAGTCAGAGCCATCAATCCAAATTCAAACAGGCCTGGTCATTCCCCTTTCCAGAATCAAGGCAAAATTCTTTAGCTGCCAATCATAGATAGCACTTGAGCCTGGCCCTGGCCTTCCTCCCCTGCTTGGCCTAGGAGTCCATCTCAGAGCTCATAACACTTTTCTATGAACAAATACAAATTGTTTTAGCTCCTCAAGTTTCTAAAGCCTAGGAGACCCTTTCCTTTTTCCTTTCACATCCAACTACTGAAATATATTGCCAATTTTAAGGACCTTAAAGAAGCCTTCTTCTTGGTGGCTTTAGAAGCAAGGGCTCTCTTTCCTCAGCATTCTCCTCGTATGTGTTTGTGGATGCTTCACTTTTGGAAATAATCAAAATAACTAATTAGCTTTATAACTACTTAAGGAGACTATTATCTCCTCTTCTTTGTGTGTCTCTTGTGAGAAAAAGAATGGTGCTTTATTCATTTTTATAGTTCTGTACTGCATCGGGGCTGAGTCTTTTTCCACCCGTCAGAGGTCCACTGGTGGAGTGGCTGACTCTCCTACATAGTGAGTCTTATCTTTTCATCTCAAATGCCTGAACCCTGAGTTACTGAATAAATGATAGAATTTCAAATTCAAAGACAAATTCTCAAATGTCTAAATCTCATATAAGCTTGGTGGAAATAACAGTTTTTTAAGACTGCACTTAATTCCACGACCCCAAAATAGTATATTACTTCTCTCTTCTCTAAAAATAAGTACCATGCTGGGTCATAAGGTAGTTCTATTTTTAATTTTTTGAGGAACCTCCATGCTGTTTTCCATAGTGGCTGCACCAATTTGCAATTCCATCAACAATGCACAAGGGTTCCCTTTTCTCCACACCAACGCCAACACTTGTTTGCTGATTTATTGACAATGGCCATTCTGATGGGTGTGAGGTGATATCTCACTGTGGTTTTTATTTGCATTTCTTTGATGATTTGTGAGGTTGAGAATCTTTCCATATGCCTATTGACCATCTGTATGTTCTCTTTGGAGAAATGTCTATTCAGGTCCTCTGCCCATTTTTTAATTGGATTGTTTTTTTGGTGTTGAATTGTAAGAGATTTTATAAATTTTGGATATTAACTCATCAGATGCATCATTGGCAAATATCTTCTCTCATTCAGTAGGATGGCTTTTCATTTTGTTGATGGTTTTCTTTGTTGTGAAAAAATGTTTTAGTTTGATGTAGTCCATTTATTTATTTTTTTCTTTTGTTTCCCTTGCCCGAGGAGATGTATAAGTAAAAATATTACTAAAGGTAATGTCTGAGAGTTTACTTCCTATATTTTATTCCAGGAATTTTATGGTTTAGGGTCTTACATTTAAGTCTTTAATTTATTTTGAGTTTATTGTTTTATATGGTGTAAGAAAGTGGTCGAGTTTCTTTCTTTCTTTTTTTTTTTCATATATCTGTCGAGTTTTCCCAGCACCATTTATTGAATAGACTGTCTTTATCCCAGTGTATATTCTTGCTTCTTTTGTTATAGAGTAAATGACCATATTGGCATGGATTTATTTCTGGGTTCCCTATTCTGTTCCATTGACCTATGTGTCTGTTTTTATGCCAATACCATGCTGTTTTAATTACTATGTCGTCATGGTACAATTTGATATCAGGTAGCATGATACCTCCATCTTTTTTCTCCTTTCTCAGGATTCCATAGCTATCTGGGGTCTTTCATAGTTCCATACCAATTTTAGGATTATTTGTTCCAGTTCTGGGAATAATGTCATTGGTACATTGATAGGGATTGCACTGACTATATAGATTGCCCTAAGTAGTATGGACATTTTAACTATATTAATTCTTCCTATCCATGAGCATGGTATATATTTCCATTCATTTATATCTTCTTTAATTTCTCTCTTCAGTGTCTTATAATTTTCTGAGTACAGGTGTTTTACGTCCTTGGTTAAATTTATTCCTAGGTATTTTTTTTTGATGCAATTGTAAATGGGACTGTTTTCTTAATTTCTCTTTATGATAGTTTGCTATTGGTGTATAAAAATGCAACTGATTTCTGAATATTAATTTTATATCCTGCTAGCCTATTAAGTTCATTTATCAATTCTAATAGTTTTTTTGTGGAGTCTTTGGGGTTCTCTCTATATATTATGTCATCTGCAAATAATGACAGTTTTACTTTTTCCTTTCCCAGCATATTTGTCCAAAGAAATCTAAAACATAAATTTGAAAAGATATATGCCCCCCTCTTTTTACTGCAGTGCTATTTATAATAGCAAAGATATAGAAACAACCGAAATGTCCATCAATAGATGAATAGATAAAGAAATTGTGGTACATACAATGGAATATTACTCTGCCATAAAAAGAAATCTTACCATTTGCAAAAACATGGATGGACCTAGAAGGTATTATGCTTAGTGAAATATTCAGACTGAGAAAGACAAATATGACCTCACTTAAATGTGAAATCTAAAGAACAAAATAAACGAACAAACAAAACAAACAGACTCATTGATACAGAGAACAAACTGATGGTTGCTAGATGGGAGGGAGGATGGGGGATCAATGAGAAAGGTGAAGGAATTAGGAAGCACAAATTGGTAGTTATGAAATAGTTACGGGGTTGTGAAATACAGTATGGGGAATATAATCAATAATATTGTAAAAACTATGTATAGTGTCAGATGGGTACTAGTCTTATTGGGGGAATCTCTTCATAAATTATATAAATGCCTAACCACTACACTGTACACCTGAACGTAATATAAAATAATATTGAATGTCAACTACAATTAAAAATATATATAGTCATGGGATATAAAGGACAGCATAGGGCATATAGTCAATAGTATTGTAATAGCTATGTACAATGTCAGATGGGATACTTGTTGGGGTTGTCACTTTGTGAGGTGTGCAAATGTCAACTCACTATGTTGTTTTGTACACCTGAAACTAATAATAAAAACATAAATGAAAGCATTGAGAACAACAACAACAACAACAAAAATGAGTACCATGGACCCAGGGGCAAGTTATTAGGAAGCTGTTCAAAGGAGGTGACTAACTGATCTTTTCTAATCAGCAAGTCCTCTTATTGGAACAATGAGCAAGAGTATAAACAGCCAAGTTACCTTTGATTTCAGGGTAGTAGAGAAAAGGCTTTGGTTCACTAGTTTCCAAATCAGATTTCCTCCGAAGTTGGACAAACACAGAGGCTGGTTTTGTAATGTTGATATCTTTATATTTTGGAGTTTTGAAGACGATGGCAAACTGCAGTATACAAAGATCCAAATGTTGGGGTAAGAGTACATTTTTCCCCCCAGCAATGCTACTCATTAAACACATTCTTTATGCCCAATATTTAGACACAGTGTACAAAAAAATACCCTAGAGAAAGTTACAAACTCAGATTTCTATACCCATACATTTTTTATTAAATTGACACTGTGAAACTAAAGCAAGACTATGAGAATATATTGCAAATCTTATTGTTTCATTTGTCTAATATTTTAAATGTCTTCCAGTTGTAAACAATCATGTAAATAAAATACATTGCATATACCTTCTCCTCTTTCCAATCAGTCTTAAAAGTCTCCAAGATGATTATTTATAGCAACATCAGAAAGACTGGATGTGGGAAGAGAGATGAGGAAGGTGGTACTACTATCAGCCTGCAGGCCAAACATTGAGAAAAGAAAACTAAATCCTGCAAGTGAGACATCATCACAGGGTCAGTGTATTTTGAAGTGAGGATGGTGAAGGCTCTAGACATATGCAGGGCATTCTGTAACACTTCTAAGATAGCTTTCTTATTAATTTCTGGTAGTGCTACAATAGTTAGGCATTTTTAAATTGTTTAGTTATATTTTTTGATGATGTAATATATTCATAGCGAACAAGACTTTGTAAAATACAATGGCATACACTGAAACTTCTCCTTGCTACTCCTGTCTCCTATCCAGGCAATTCCTACCATGTACCTGAGGTAAACACAGAGGTAAACACAGAGAAGTTATTGATTTCTTTTGTATTCTTTCAGTTTCTTTATGCATATGCAAACATGAACAGTGAATCTTTTAAATATACACTTTGTTTTATATTCATCCTTAAAAAATGTTTGATGTTGTATCTTTGAGATCTTTACATATTGGTTCATAGAGTACTCATTCTTCTTAATAACTGCATAATATTCCATCACACAGACACACATAATTTATTTAATTGGCCACTTATTGATGGATATTTGGATCGTTTCCATTTTTTTTGTGTGTGAAAATCGTATTCCTTAGTCATTCAGAGTAATCAGTAAGACAAGGATTTAGCATTTTCATCTCTCAGTCACCTGGAAATCTTGATTTATCATGATGACATTAGCCTCAACTAGAAGACTCCTCCTTTCAACATTTTTCATTAGAATACCCTTTCAACTTCCCCAGAATTAAGGCTTCCCCAGAATTACTCCAGTAGAACACTGCTATGGACTGGCTGTGTTCTCCCCAAAATCTGTATGTTGAAGCCCTAACTCCTAGCATAGCTGTATTTGGAGATAAGGCCATTACAGATATAATTAAGGTTAAAAGAGGTCATGACGGCAAAGCCCTGATTGTACACAATTAGTGTTCCTATAAGAAATATCAGGGACCTCACTCTCTCTCCACCATGAGAGGACACAGTGAGAAGGCAGCTATCTTGAAGCTAGGAAGAAAGCTCTCACCAGAAATTTACCCTGTCAGAACTTGATCTTGAACTTTCAGCCTCCAGAACTGTGAGAAAGTAAATTTCTATGGTTAATCCACCCAGCCTGAACATACTAAATACAAACATTTAAAATGTTTCCACCAAAGGACCCGAGGGCTACTGCCTTATGGCTAGGTGATCAGATACCCAAATGAAATGTCTTAGAGCCAAAGGTTTTATAGAGACTTGCCCATAATTCTATAGTAGGTAACTTTTCTGAAAGACCTGCAAGAGTCTTCAGAATAGTATTCATTTATGAAAGTTAAATAAATATTTATGATTTTTCCTTTCTCATATTTGGAAACTACTAAATTTCAACAAGGTAGAAAATGTAAAATCATCATCAACTTACTTGTCTATGAACATCTGTGGGGGAAAAATCTCCAAATCCTTCCCAGATTCCACCATTTTCCTCCTCTTCATAAAATCGAATCTGGATGTCATCTGCAAACAGTCACATTCAGGTATATAATTTCACATAGTGTAATAATATTTATAAACATGCTGAAAAATAAAGTTGGTCCCACATTCTACCAACTTTTTTGAAAGTAATTACTATGAAATAAAACTTTATAATAATTAAAAATTTTCACAAATCACTGAATTTTTTTACTGGCAGTAAAATGGGCCCCAAGTTTCATTTAAAATGACAGAATACTAGATTTACCCATTCAATCAGAGATTTCTCTTAATTAGTCTTTGTCCCACTTCTCCATCCCTAACCAATTCACTCCTGAGAAACACGGAAAATAGTGAGGAATATCAGAATTCCAAAAGGTGGTTCAGCTCAATATAGATTTACACAATAATATTTAACTTACATAAAGTTTACTATATGGCAGACACAGTACTAAGTGATTTATATGTATATATTAACTGATTTAATCCTCACAATAACTTCGTGATGCAGGTGTACTATTAATAGTCTCATTTTGTAGAAGAGAAGCAAGATTGAACAGTAGGAAATGGAGAAGCCAGGATTTGAATATAGACAGTACAGTTTCTGACTTAAACATTCTACTATGCTTCCTCCCTGTAATACTTTATTTATCTTTAGTGAGAAACTGTTAAAAATATTATGTTGGTCAAGTCCCATTAGATTAACTTAGAATGCCTAAATTCCACACTTCAGTAGTCACGGATTCTACTTCTGCAGAAATGTGTCAACATAACTCAGATTGGCTTCTCCCTGGCTATACTTTCCATCTTACAGGAAGCACTGCACTATTCCTTTGCCTTCAGGTAGGACTACCATGGACTTTGTTAGTCAGGTTCTTTAAGCCCAGTACAAGACTTCTTTTAAGAAGCCATTACAATGTAACGGTAATGATTAAGAATCACATTTACAAATAAAGATAACTCAGATTGTGTTTACTCATAGTATGCCCACCCAGGAATCTGGAAATGCATATGACTTGGATAGAATGAGTTAAAAGAAAGCTGATAACAAGATTAGAAGAGAAAGTGTAAACTTTTTTTGGATAAAGATATATACCTTTAGTTTAAAATCTGGTATCTGAACTCATTTTCTTCCGACTTTTTACCTCAGAGTGTATATCCTCAAATGAGAATTTTCCTTTTCATTTAAGCCATAATTCTTTTATTTAGAGGCTATATTTCCAGGTATGCATCTGCTTATTTTGATAATGCTTATCACTTTTATAGTAAGTAGATCTGTGTTATGCTATACTTTCTATCATTTTATTTTAAAAATAAGTGATGTTTGAGAAAATAACATAACCTTCTTCAGCTTTTGCTAACATATCAATCTCATACTATATCCGAGAGAGATTAATGGACAAGAACCTTTTCTGAAAGTAAAAATTATGAGAGGAATATGCTCTGGTAACTTCCCTATAAACCTTAGTCTCTTTCTTTTTCTTAGCTGACATCACAGTATCATGTGAAAGTATTTGGAGCAGTTCTCTCAGTGTTGCAACAAAGCATTGTAAGATAAACACGAGAAACAATTTTATACTATGTAAAACATTAGATGAACAAATAGGTCCTAGAATAAATTAAGCCTGAAACATCACTGGAGGCAAAAATGACAAACTGAGGCTGTCCCACTTCGGGCACATCATGAGAAGGTAGGGTTTTTGGGAAAAGGCAATAATGCTGGGAGAAATGGAAGGCAGCAGAAAAGGAGAAAGACCAAATATGAGATGGGCTGACTCCATAAAAGAATCCACAGGCCTGAGTCTCCAGGAGCTGAGCAGGCTGCTGAGGACAGGACACTGTGGGCATCACTCATTCATAGGGTTGCCAGAAGTTGGAGCCTACTCAGTGGCACATAGCACACACAAAACATTATTTAGTGCGTGCGTGTGTGTGTGTGTTTGTAAGTGTGTGAGAAGCATGGGCTATTACCCATTTATTTTAATTTAACTAAATTTAGATATCAAGGTTTAAAAGGATAAAAACACTGAAATGTCACTGATTACGACCATTTTTAATTTCTCTTTACTTCTGTTGAAAATTTTAAAATGAATTAGTTGGGTGTAAACAAATAACACAGACAAATTTGGAAGAGGTGATATGTGCACATTTTAAAAGGAGTTCTATGGCAGAAAAGGGATATGACTGGGTCTCCTGCTTAAGAAGTGACTCACAGATACACACAGAATATTTCACATCTTGAGATTAGAGCATATGTTTACCTTTCTGAACCTTGTCACAGAGAAGATAAATCTCTTCCCCTCCAGTTACACATCCAGCGGTCCTGTCCATTCTTACAATTTTCAAGTTGGACGCATTGGGGGCTTCTGTCCATAGGAGAAAAACAACAGACGTCATGGTTTATCCTCAGCTTCACAACCCAGTCTCTTATGAGAGATCCTGCCCTTAGCACACATCAATCAGAAGAAAGTTTAAATAGATGCTTTCATGCATATTGTTTTAACAAGGATACAAATAAAACAAAAATGCCTTCTGAAGTCCTCAGAGCACTTCTTGGGCGACGGTCATAATGAAACGGATGAGGCAGAAAGGAGCAATCTTTGTTTCTCCCACTAACACAGTAAGAAATTAATACAGAAAGAGAAAGAGCTCATCTGATGTTCCGGGAAGTATCAAGCCAATGAATTTGTGGGATTTTAATTAGGGCAAGACTTTCACCCCAAACTTATTTCCGTGATACTGATATACCATTTATAAGTGTCCTAGAAATTTAGGAGAAGCAGATTTTAAAAACTATTAATTTTTATTATACAGAAAAGAAAAATGGAGATGTTATATTTCTTTTCCCCAAACTAAATTAGAATTCTATGTGGTTAAGGGGGAAAAGTTTTGTGTGGTAATAGTATAAAGCTTCCTTTTTTTTTTTTCCTCCAACAGCTGCATTTTAAGGTGATCTTTGGTATATGAGTCCATATCATTTTATAACTCTTTCACTTCCCTTCAAATTTGTTTAAATTAGAGAAATCAGTTAGTTGTTGTACTTGGGGCATGGAGTTTTCTACTTAGACCAAACTCTATATACTTTCAATGAGCCTAAGTACTACACTTGCAGGATTTTTGGAAATCTCTGTTAATAAATCCCACACATACCAAACAAGAAGTTTGCATGGTAAATGCTGAAGACCACCGTGAAGCTCTTAAAAATTTGTAGGAACTACAGACTGAAACAGAATCGTGAAGCCATGTACTAATGTATACTGCTCATTCAGTTAACTTGAAGTTCCTATCTTGATAAAGTTACAACATGTGAGAATGAAGGTGGCTAAGAATAACAGTTGTCTTTTATTAACTTCTCTTCAGCGTCCCAACGAAAAAAATGAGATACTTTTCCCATCTAAGTA
Source organism: Rhinolophus sinicus (assembly GCF_036562045.2). Lineage (NCBI taxonomy): Eukaryota > Metazoa > Chordata > Mammalia > Chiroptera > Rhinolophidae > Rhinolophus > Rhinolophus sinicus. The sequence goes on from NC_133752.1 coordinate 34,123,470, forward strand.
CACCAGCAATATATCCTCAGAGCAAGGAATTCATAAGTAATAAGAGATTTGGCATTGTATGTAAAAGACTAAAATGCACATTAGAGGAAGGAGAACTACATTTATTGAGCACCTCATAGCATTTCACTTTCAGCCTGGACAACTTTTTATATTGGATTTTAGTATTCCCATTTTGTAGATGATAAACATGAGGCTCCAAGTGATAAAGCTACTTACTCCTGGAATCAGAGCTTGTAAGTAACTGCCAGGGCACGCTGCAAGTCTGTTCTTGGCATTATAAGGAGCTGCCTCTCCCATTAGAAGACCAGTACTTACTGCTGTCGTAGATGGCGTCTGATACCACGGGTTCTAGGCGCCTGGTGAAGCTGCCGGTGCTGTCCGGAAGGAAAGCTGTAAACATGAGCCGTACCACGCTGAGGTCCATCTCCTTCGTCTGCTGAAGAGCTGCTTGGCGGATGATCTCCTTTTCCCGATCTAGGACCACACAGCACAGGGCATTCACGCCCAGGGAAAGCGAAAAGCGTGAACAGTTTAGATAGGATGCTTTTACAAAGCCCAAGTAACATGAACGTAAAACAAAAATCTCTTTTGAAATTCTTCATGTTGCTAACAAAATTTTAAAGTTTGTCTCGTTTATGTTACCCAAAATTAAAGGCATCAAAAGAAGACCTGCATTTCCTCTGTATTACAGTAAAAACTGTTCTCTACTTCTCCTTTCTTCTCTCACCAGAGTGCTCCCTTTTCTTCCTACAGTAAGAGTTGAAGGCACGAAGGATGTGATGGAATGGAATGCAGGAAGCCAACTATGCACAGGTTGTGTAGAGAAATAGGAAAATTAAGTATTCAAAAAGCTGTTTCAGCACAGAGACTGTGTTTGTTTGACAGTGCCTCGCACCAGAACTGGCACATAGTAGGTACCCAAAAAGTACTTTTTAAGGAACTGAATGACTCAGTTACATTTGTCTCCTCCCTTCCCTCCTGATGGCGCTTTCATGCTGATGGACATAATGATGGATATAATCATAATTACCTTATATCACAAAAGGTGATAATTCAAGTGATAAGTACTGTCAAAGGGCTAGAGATGAAGAGAGATGGAATTTCAAAGGAGGGGAGAATCCATAGGCTTTGGAGCAGAAAATACATTAGCTCTAAATCTTGAACGGATAGAACTTCAACTTATGAAGAGGGTAAGGGCACTCCAGAAAGAGGGAAGTATAGGAAAAATGTGCCAACGCAAGGAAATGAGAAATCATGGTACTTCTATGGAGTAGTTCAGTTTGACCTGAAGGGGTGTGGGGGGAAATGCAGACTGGGGGGCCAGTTCTTGGGAGGTCTAAAATGCCAGCTTCCAGAATTTGGATTTTGCAGGTAAAGGGCAGACTCTAAGTATTGGTGAGATGTAGGCCTTAGTAAGATCCATCTGGACACAGGGTGTAAACTGCATTAGAAGTGACAGCACAATGCAAATGAAGTGAGGAGTGGAGCACCAGAGCACAGCATAGCTGGACCACTAACGGGAGATGTAACACAGGGAGAAGGTGGAGTCAAAGATGATAAGGCTTAGAGTCTGCATACTTCTTTAGAAAATGGAACACATTTAGTGGAAAAATGATGACTGCTGTTGGATCACCTGAATATGAGCTCATGACAGAGTGGCCAGACAAAAGGAGAACATATGAAAGCAGAAATGGTGCATGTGGTGGGATAAGGTTGAAAGAAAAAACAAAACAAAAACACAAGTAAAGGCAGGAAAACATACAACAAAGTATTTTTATGATAAAGAGAATAGTTTATAATGTTCCCAAAGATTTCAAAGAAAGAAAGATTCCTTGTAAGGTGAGCTGGGGAAGGTATAACAGAGGAGGTGTTTTTGAATTAAGTCTTGAATTATGAATTGGTTTTGACAGGTTGAAAAGGGAAGCATGGGGTATTTTAGGTAGAGAAATACACACACAAAGGTGTAAAGCTGCATCAGGTGTTCAGGGGGCAGTGATGGGGAGAAGGGGTGCAAGGTGGGACTGGAGATGAGCCTAGAAAGGTGACTGGGGCCAGACTGTGATGGCTTTGTATGCCAGGCTATGGAGGTAGAGATTTTATTCTACAGGTAGCAAGATGCTATCAAAAGTACCTGAGCAGGGAAGGACGGGAGCACCCTGGGGTACAGACTGGGAGAAAGAGAAACTTGGGGCATACAGATGAGCACATAGTCTACACACGAGAAAATAAGAGCCTGAGTTCCAAAAGGAGCAAGGCTGGGAGAGAGATGCTCACCTGTGAGCTGCCGGTCTCCTCCACCTTCTGCTTGCAAATAGGCAAGATCAGGATGTACCAAAAGTCCTGGGTTATAGCCTCTTATACATGCCTCTGTCATTCGTGCTTCCAGTGTTTCAAATACTTTTTTCTTTGTCACATGAAGTATACCCAGGTTTGCAAAGCTAGAGAAAACATAACAGCAACAACAATCAAAAGTTAGGCAGTCAATGACTAGAGAGTATGGTTTCACTTGAGCAAAGTGGAGTTAAAAAAAGTCCTCAGTTGCTGGGCCCCACAATATAATCAAACACAACACTATTTCTGCAGTGAAGCATATCAAGTAGACTCACCAAATGGAAAAATATAACTAGTTGCACATCAGAACAGATTGGGTTTTGCCACCAAATGAGTCATGGTAAACTTAGCAAAATCTTTTGGTTTTCAGAGCTTATTAGACTTTCAAATTATGATTAAGGGAGTAGGGTACATATGTATATAACAATAGGAAGTTCTACCTAGACTCATTTTAAAGTGTTTTCTAGGAGAGTTGTACAAAAATTTTGTAATTCCAAATATAGTACTAACTTCTTTTTGAGAATAAGAGGAATATTATATTTTGAAAGATTTTTCTTTTGGATATCTTTGGGTATCTGGATGGGATTTAATGTCTAGATCTTGTTTGGGGGTCCCCTTTCCTGGAATTCTATCTCCTCCTAGGTTATCTATAAGGCTGGAATGATGTATTACTACTAGAATGCGATTTCATTCTACAGGGACTCAGGCCTGAAGGTATACCTGTAATCAAGGATGGAGAACACTTTATCTCATGAAGGCTATATACATATAGAACAAAATACATTAATAAGCTAAATAAAGCTATTTAAGGGATTTTTAAGAAAATATATAAAAATTCTCTAGCCATTTATTTTTAAATAAAGTATAGGAAACGAAGTATATTTAATAAATGTAATACAACAAACAAACAAACAAACCAACAAACAAAAAAGCACTTTACTAAAGAGACTCATTCATTCAACAAATATTTATTTAGCTCCTTATTAGTTCCAGGTTGAGTCCTAGTGCTCTTGTCAGCAACAAAAGAATCCCTGGTTTCACAGAATTTTTATGCTAGTTCAACAGCAGAAAAGAAACAAAGCAATTTTTACAGTACAATTTAAAAGATAATAAGTGTTACCAAGAAAACTAAGGTAGAAATGGGGAATAGTAGAGGTAGAAGAAGGCATGACACTTTAAAATAGACAGAGGCCAGAAAGGGCCTCATTGAAAAGATGACAACTGACAAACACTTGAAGAAAGTGTGAGGAAAGATGTGGATATGTGGAAGAAAAGTATTCACGGCGGAGGAAAAGCAAGTGCAAAGACCCTGAGGAAGGGTCCTGCCTGGTGTTTTCTAAAGACAACAATGGCAAGAAGGCCAAGGTGGCTGGAGGAAAATGAAGAAGAGGTCAGTGGGCACAGATCTGTTAAAGCCTTGTGGACTTTTGTAAGGACTTTTCATTTACTCTAGCTTTTACCTAGAAAGAAAAAAAGACAAGATCAGTAAAGGAAATCTAGAAATATTATGACAACTGGATTGACTGAAACAAAGAATAAGATAATGTGGGAAGACCAGGTAAACTAGGGAAAGAAAACCTAAGAGGTAAAGTCAGAATTAGATGAGCCCTCATACAGCAGCCAACAGACAGAAAGAGACATGTGTCCATACCGTGACTGAAAAAAGTGGGACAGCTGAGACACACACACAGAAGACCATACACTAAGAGAATTTAAGCTCCATGAGGGCAGAGGTCTCCAGTGCACAGAACAGCACTTGACACACGGGTGTCTAATAAGTGTCTGTTGAATCAATGAATGCATAAATTAATACAGCACAGAAAAATATGCAACATGACATACTGATATGGATGGCGGCAGAGGCAATTTTTCAGAAACCACATCTTTTGGCCTTTTAGGCCTTATTCCTATATAGAACATCCACAACTATAGGAAAATGAGGTAAGCTCCTTGGTAATGGCAAGGACAAAGATCTGTGTAGCATTTTACACTATACCATCTATATAGTACTTTTCATGTACATTATTTAATTTAATCCCTGTAAAAAAATGCAACATTCTTATTATTCATTATATGAATAGTAAATTTACTCTGGTAATAGATGAAACAACATAGAAGTCAGTCTTTTGCGTCAGGTAAGGATAGAGTAACAGAGACCAAGAGAACATTAAACAACAAAAAACACACGAAAAAAGTTGTTTTCAGACACTGGAAACAGGCAACACAGGACAGTGATCCTTAAGGAAAGAGAAACACGGTGAATCCTACAATTATACTGTTTTAATGCCTAGTTTCCAGGCTGCAGCACAGGAAAGGGACTCCTAACAGGACCTGGCTATCTGTCTCAGTAGAGGAGACAGAGTTAAAAATGTGAGGAGGCTAAAGAGGCTAGAACTCATAGGCAGAGTACCAGACAGGGAAGAACCACGTGCAGAGAGACACTCAGAGATGCACAGGTGCTCCACCTCTAGTCTTCGGTTGAGTACTATCCAAACATGTATGTGAAGAAATGACCCAAGGCTGGGAAAAGAACTGCCAGAAATAAACAGGCAAAAAATGTTTAGAGAACACACAGGTCTGGAATAGTTTAAGAAATCTTGTAATACATGGATCATCAGGGTAAATGCTTTACTAAGGTATCCAATTAACCCTAGATAAGGCTGCTCTGGTTTCCCTAACAGAACTTAAAAGGAAGTCTAGAAAGGATAAACTCTTCCCAAATTTAACTTCATCCCAATACTCAAAAATATTTAAAGGCATACAAAAAAATCTAGCATGTAACAATCCAAAATTCAAAATGCCTGTCATCCAATCAAAAATTACCAGGCATAAAAAGAGGTAGGAAAATACAACTCATAATGAGGATGAAGCCCAATCAATAGAAATACATACAGAAACGAGACAAAACACAGAATTTGTAGGCAAGTACATTGAAATAGCTATTAACGATATGGTACATATAGTGAGAAAGGTGGAAGGCATCAGTATGTTAAGGAGATACATGGACAATATAAAAAAGACCCCAAACAAACCTGTACAGATCAAAGCTACAATGTCAGAGAAGAAAAATACTAGATAAGATTAAGAACATAATAGAAATGACAGACAAAAAGATTAGTGAACTTGAGGACATGGTAATAGAACTATCCAAAATGAAGCAGTTGAAAAGAAATGTAAAAAGAACAGATCATCAATGAGCTGTGGGACAATTTCAAATGGCCAAATATACATGTGATTGACGTTCCAAAAGAAGAACAAAAAGAGGAATGGACGGGAAAAAATATTTTAAAAAATAATGGCTGACAAGTTTTAAAATTTAAACAGAGATCCAAGAATTTCACTGAACCCTATAGCACATGAAACAGGAAGAAAACTACACTAAAGCCCATTATAATCAAATTGCTTAGACCAGTGAAGAGAAATTCTGAAAAGCTGATGTCGAAAAAGAGACACACTATGTGAAGAGGAACAAAAATAGAATGACGGAAGATTTCTTGTAGAAAAAAGACAAGTCAGAAGACCCTAGAGCAGCATATTTTAAGGACATGAAAGAAAAACACTGTCAACCTAGAATTCTACACATTTCAAAAATATCTTTGAAAAACAAAATATAGAGTTTAAAGACGTACAACAACCAAAAGAATTTATCAGCAGCAGACCTGCAGGACAAGAAAAATTAAAGGAAGGGCTTCAGGCAGAAGAAAATGAAATGAGATCAAAGAAGTCTTGATTATGAAACAAAATGAAGAGCACTGCAAATGGTAAATGTGTGGGTAAATATAAATACATTTTTCTTTATTTAACATTTCTTTAAAAGATAATTGACTGTTTAAAGCAAAGATTAAAAAATATATATTGTGTCATAGTTTACACTGACGTGTTATGTTACCTACATATATTTACATATGTATATATTTATACATATATTTATTTAAACTAATATATTTACATATGTCGATGTAAAATATATGACACAATAGCACAAAGGCTGAGAGAGGGGAAGTTAAAGTATTCCGTTCAAAAGTACAGAACAGGGAATATAGTCAATTATATTGTAATAACTATGTATGGTGTCAGATGGGTACTAGACTTATGGAGTGATCACTTCATAAGTTATATAAATGTCTAATCACTAAGCTATCCACCTGAAATTAATATAATATTGTATATCAACTGTAATTTAAAAATAAAAAATATAAAAAACAAATTTTAAAAAGGATAGAAATTGATTTTGACAAAAAAATGTATACTGTTCATATACTATACACGAAGAGGTACAATGTTACTTAAAGGTAGACTATGATAAGTTTAAGATGTATAGTATAAACTATAAAACAAGTGCTAAAAAGTAGAAAGAGGTATAAACCAAAAAAGGAGATAAAATGAAGTTATAAAAACAAATAATTAATATAAAATAAGGCAGAAAAAGTGAAAAAGGGGAACAAAGAACAGATGTGACTAGCAGAAAACAAGTAGCAAGATGATGGATTTAAACACAGCCATATCAGTAATCAGATTGAATATAAATTACTTAAACATGCCCATTAACAGGCATAGAGTGTCCGATGGAATAAAAAAGTAAGACCCGACTATATGCAGTGCATATTTACTTTGAACATAAGGACAGAAATAGATTAAAATGAAAAGGATGGAAAAAAATATTCCAAGTTAATATTAATCAAAAGAAAGCTGAAAAAGCTATATTAGTATCAGTCAAGGTAGATTTTAGAGCAAAGAATATTACCAGGGATAAAAGAGGGTCATTTCATAATGAAAAAAGGATTAATTCATTAAGAGGACATAAAAGTCCTAAATGTTTATGTATCTAATAAAAGAGCTTCACAATATAAGCAGCAAAATCTTAAGGAACCAAAAGGAGAACTAGATATATCTATAAATATATTCAGAGATTTCAACACCCCTCTCTCAATGATAGATAGAACAAGTAGAGAAAAAATGAGTAACAATATAGAAGACTTCAACAACACTATTAAACAACTTGACCTAATTGACATTTATAGAACATTCATTCAACCTGACCAGGCTACCATTCTTAAGTGCACAGAGACAATTACTAAAACAGACCATGTTGTTATCTATAAAACCAGTCTCAATAAGCTTAAAAGTATTCAAACCATACCAATATTCTCTTACCAGAATGGCACTAAATCAGATATCAATAACTGAAAGAAATCTAGATAGGAGTTTAAAATCAAGATTGCCCATGTAATAATTAACATCATAGGGAATATAAAAAATGGTATTGTAACAGCTATATATGATGTTAGAGGCGAGGTGGTGGTTATCACTTTGTGAGGGTATAAATGGCTAACTATTACATTGCTTTGTACACCTGAAACTAATTAAAAAAAATACCACACACACACACATACACACACACACACACACAAATAATAATTGTTGAAGATGGGTGACAGGTACACTGGGATAAACAGAATAGTTTAGTGGTATTCTTTCTACTTCTGTATATGTTTGAAAATTTGTAAAATAAAATATAAAAGAGAATAAGAGCAGACATTATTACAGAACTATTTTATACCTTGATGGTGGTGTTTGTATGAGTATTTGTCAAAATTCACAGAACTGTACACTTTAAAGGGTAAATATTACATATTTAAATTATACTTCAATAAAACTGGACAAAAATTAAAAAACAAAGGTTATCACACTTAATAATAGGACTGGGACTACAATCCTGTTTCTTACTCAAAATGTCCTCTGGGCAGGTTCAAATCCCCATGTCATTGGGTTGGGATTCTAAAGCGGCCCCTCTATTTGGCCTCTCTTCCTTTCAGGACTCAAACACTGACGACACAGCTAGCATGAGATTTAAAAGCAGCCCCTAACTCACACTCTAATTTGGAAGTTGGATACTCCAATCTCAGGCCGTATTTGTCTATTTCCTCCAGACAGCTCCTTGTGTGTTAAGGTTGAATCATGAAATTGCCAATAATTAATTGTTTTTGGACCCTCAAAAACAGCAATTTAATATGATCTGCACTAGCTCAATGAGGGAGGCCATGCTCTCTTTCGTAGTTTTGTAATTAAATATCTACTTCCAGTGCGCACCAGTTGGTATATGCTGTAAATATTAGTTAGAAAAAAAGACTTCCCATCTCTCTAAATCAGGGCTGCCAGGAAGCAAACAGAGGGTGTGGTGATTATTGGTGAGGAAGGTGGCTTAAGGCAAAGTCAAGTAACAGTTTCCATTGCATGAAAATTTCAGAGAACTAAAATGTTGAAACAAATTGTTGATATTCAGGGTCACCCATATAATACCAAACTAAGACTGTTTTTATGAGGACTGGCACCAAAGGCCAACTAAATAAATGACTAAGAAATAAAAAGACAAAATTAAAGCTAACCAAAACAAAATTAAAAGGGAAAAAATACCTCAAGTTAAAGCAATCAAACTTGTAATCATGACTTAGTTATCGAAAACATGGATATTTTAATATAGATGAAATGTATTTAAAAATAGAAACTGAATTTTATTGAGAACCCAAAGAAAGGTAATTCTTTTGGTTTTTAATAATTTAAAGGTTATTGATCTACTCAGTGTCATTTTCTTTTTTATATATAACTTTTTTGATGTGTTGGATGGGTGCCATGCTTGTAAACCTATACTGTACTCATAGCCTAAGCTGTATTGTTGAAAACAGGTTATCTTGGTTCCACTTCTAGTATTGACAAGTCTAAGGAATAATGTTGGCTATCTTCCTAAATTTCTGTGTTATTCTTACCTACAAGTTAGAACTAAATAATAATAATCGATGACATACCATAAATACATATATGGCAAGTCTGCTCATGTTATTTTATACTATTAGCTAATGTTAGCTCTGTCTAAAATTATGGAGATAAAAAGGGCCTGGAGATAAATTCTGTAGCTCAACACTCATATTTTATAAGGGAAGAAATTCAAGTCCCCAAGAAGTAATGCAAATTATCCCCAGTCCTGTTGAGAGTGACAGAACTAGAAATAGGATTCTGGTTTCCAGACTACTAGCATAATGTTCTTTTTACTAAAATCCAACAGGTTCTGACATTGGAAACTTTGGAAAAAAAAAAGAAAAAGAGAGATAAATTAATCATGAAGCATATACTATATTTCAGAAAACATGGTAAGCAAAAGTTTCTCAGTTAAAAATCAAATTACAAAGGGAGTACCAACGCTTCATAGAACACTCTGAATAAAAAAGTCTACTGAGTCTACAGTAATTTTCAAGTAGCATTTTCTTGATTAAATTTCTTAATGAAATTGCATAGGGTTAGGAAATCCCATAGTGGTGTGACCACACATTTTGATGACCAAATTTAGGAGCTTTGATGATTAAAATGTTTCCTGAATGAATGAATGAATGAGTTCTCCCAACTACTGAACACCACACTCCAGCACTCTAAGAGAGTAGAGGATTTCCTCACTTTCCTTGGAAACAGAGAATTTACTTTGACTCCTGCTGTAGGTCCCAAATTAAATAACTATTAGTTCCTTCTAAAATCCTGAAAGATTACTAAGCCAAACCACAGAAACCCCAAATTATAGACAATATACTGGAAGTTTTATAATAACAAACATTATTAGTAAGAAACTTCAGCTATAATTTCCTCTAAAGGATATGATTATCACACAGATTAAACAGGACCAAACAGAATAAATACATCAAACTGACAGCAGACTACTGGAGAAAATCTGCAGAAACACTAAATGATCAATTAGTCTGAAACTCTGACGATTACCCTGCATTTCAAAGCTCTCACAGGTCAGTCAGGAATTTTAAGAGTATTCCAAAAACAGACGATGAACCAAGGTGACATACAACAGGAAACGGGCCAGTCTTTCAAGAGGATGTTGAAACAAGTTCATATAAAGCACAGTTCAATTTTTCAAATCAATTTAAGCTTCTTCCTCCAATCTAGAGTCTTTTTTTTTCTAACATCAAAAGAATCAGATTTTAGTGACTTAAAAGAAAGCTCTCTCTCTAGGTTTTTCACACTTGAATATTTTCACAGTCAAACAAAGAAATGCCTAGGAACATGAAAGCTCAACCTCCCCAATAACAACCAACTTGAAACTTGATCGGAATTCAAAGCCTGAAATGCTACCATCAGCTTAATTACAGTTGATTTAAACAATTCCTTTCTTTTGCATGAATAGTCCAGATTAACTGGGATTTTATCATAAACTATTTAAACCAGTATTAGGAAACCCTGAAAGACAGCCTTAAAAAAATTAAACATAAATTAAAAATTAAATTAAAAATGTCTTACTTCTTTTGGACTGAATTTATTTTTATAATATTTCATTCACTTCAAATTGATTTTTGATCTGTCAGACCAACCCTTAAATGAATATGTCACTTTGTATTTACGTTCCAAGTCTAATGAATGCCATAACAAATGTGCATTCCTTGGCTTCTTATCTGTGCACACTTTCTAAGCAGCACAGAACTGAAACAATATTTATCCACCTCATGCTCAAAATGTTCAAACTATAAATCTAGAATCAATGCTTCCCTAATGGAATCATCAAGAGCATAAAACCATTCATAAAGTATTGATTTCTGCGACAGTTAGGTTTCTTCTAATTTGTCCTTGTCTTTATTTCCAGAAGAAAAATATTGCTAAAAGTGGCACAAATGCATCAGAAGTCAAGTGATCATATAATTTATCATTCAAACTGGGCCCCTTTTGAGAGTGAAAGGGGGTGCTGTTAAGTAATTAGGCCAGGGCCACAGGTGCAAACTGGGCTGTCTCAGGGAAATCCAGACATGTGGGCACCTTATGTCTCAGTGTTCAAGTGAGGGTGCACATTTTCATTTTCAGGCCTTCTCTTGGTCTTGGAAAGGCCCCTAACAAAAAGGGCCTTTTCAATCACTATCCCTGGGTGCCATATTCTGTCTGCTCCCACTTCCACAGCATCATGTTGCCTCACTTACCCGACCACCATGTCCTTGGGTCCAGCAGTTACAGTGCAGATCCCATCCTCACAGTGTTTCCCCACCAGGCTGTGTGCGTGCAGGTGGATGTTTTTTCCGTTTGTGACCAACTGAACAATAACCTTTGCATGTCCCACATAGTTGCAGATCTATGTAAGAAGCACATTTAAAAAGTTAGTACATCTGACTACATTGCAATGTGGTAAAACGCTTAGGACAAGCCAGTAAGTATAAAAGGTACAATATAAAGTCAGGTATACCTGTACATATACAACCACAGCTCTATTTTTAACAATGTGAGGTGAACAAATGAGATAGAAATAAATGAAAATGCTAGTGGTAGCCGTTTTTTGTGTGGAGGATCCACTCCAGGAAGCAGATCATTTATAATACGGTCTGCATTTGTAAAGTTCGAATGCACATCTTGGAGGACGCTGTGTAGCCACGAAGCACCCCCTTCCTAACTAACCAAGAACACATTTTATCTGCACCCTCATCACAATTTCTGGTCATAAAAGTTGGATAAACGATCTGTCAGAAGGGAACTGGGGTTGATGGATGACGGAAATCAAGGGAAGGAAGGAGATGAGCAGAAACAGTGCATCCTACGTCTCTGCCATGAGATTAGGCAGGAGAGACTCTTGCCAGGGACCTGGCTCTGAAGGTTGGCAATGGCCACCCAAGCCCACAGACCGGGCCTGCAGTGATCTGTCAGGATACAACAGCCTTTGGCAGCACTCGCTGCTAAGAGCTCTGACAACTGAGTTACATAGGTCCAGGCCATAGTAAGTTTCTTCAATTAAAATATGTGCACTTCCTAAGTGCAAATCCTTAGATAGGACACCTGTTTAGCTATTTTAAAAAATCAGATTTTTCTATTTAAGGTAATTTATTTTTTTGTTATACTTTTAAAATGTTAACAACAGCAATTAAAAGGAAATTGCATGGGGATAATGACATTTTAAGCAAAGAGAGGTTGGGCACCCTTTCTCCTACAGTTGGTCCTCAGACCCCTATAGTAGACCACAGACACCTTCCTTGAGAAAGCCCCCACACTAAAATCATATTAACAGAAAAGACGAGTGGCTTTCTTTTTACCTTCCTGAATCCTGTAAGTCAGAATCCTGACATAAATTCGGCCAAACTGCTGGAAACGCACTATATTTCCTCCAAGGGTGACCAGCCATCCTAGTTTGCCTAGGACTTCCTGGTTCCAGGACATTTAGGGCTAACAGCTGGTCACCCTGTGTCCTCAGCTCCTATTGGTGTTTTTGAGGAAGTCCATGCCCTACAAAGAGGGTCTCCCAACTAGACAATCATTAGAAATACTTCGATCTCCACAGCAGCCTTTAGCTCAGAAGGGAAAGAAAGTAGAGAGGAATTTCATCTAGCAATGGATTCTTGATGGCAGCCTTTCGGATATAAATCTGAGGCAGAACCTACACTTTCCAGTAAAAGTTCTTGGAAACAGACAGACTCCTTTTCAACCAGTCTACTTCTATAAATATCATCAAAGGGATTCATATTCATCCCACTGAAGCAGGTGTTTGTAAGAATTTTTTCTGTATGGATGTTTTTCCCAATCCAATCTCTCACTGCAAGAGGAGAAGGTGATAAGAGCTGGGATTATTCCCCAGAGGGTTCTGGGGGAGAGAAGTTCCCCACCTGAGCAAAGGAGAGATTCCCCTCTAACCAACAGTGTGGCTCCACTGGAAATGTTGGGGCTTCTCTGATTGAACCTTGGCTCAGAGCTGCGGCCAAAGTCTGCTTCTGAACTCTCTAACAGCCATTCCCGAGGGACAGGGCCACCTAATCACAAAGAGCAAGCTAATCACAAAGACCGGTTAGGATTAAATTAGGTTTTGACCACCTCAAAGCACAAATAGATAATTTCTTAAACAGATACAGCACTTGAAAAAGCCCTCTGGGCATAGAAGTAATTATGAAGTTCGTGCTTTCACTTTTATAACAGGCAGAAAGTCTTTGCCCTTCAGGACAGGGCAGGGAACAAAAAGTTTTGGGTTTGCTCCAAACTTGGCTGTTGTCCCTACATACTCCCTGGATTGCTAAGGCCAGTAATGTGCCTTTGGGGTTGACATCTGAAGTCAGGCTTTGTTATGACGACATACTCCGTAAGGACTTCTTCAGCAGTAAATAAACAGTAAAAGAGCACTAAATAGATTGTGTAATTCCACTTTTTGTTTTCCTTCCTTGGGTTCATTTATTTTTTAAATTTATTCATCAAATATATTTTTCTCTAGGTCTTGTTTTGTTTTGTTTTCGTTTCAGGTGTACAAAACATTGTAATAGTTAGACATTTACACCCCTCACAAAGTGATAACCACTTTTAAGTGCACTAAGCACAGAAATGCAACAGTGGAAGGCATGACAAAATGCTTCACTTGGGTGAAATGCTTTCTTCTTCAGCAGGACACCAGAAGGAACCCAGGGATCAAAGTCCAGTCACTTGGGATATCTGGGTCCTTCAGTGTCACTGCTATGAAGGAATCAGTCACTGGCACTGAAGAAAAGAGGTAGGAGGTGTCCTCAAAAAGCACAGCGTTTTCTTGCTATTACTGCATGATCGAAGGGCGGCAAGAATGAGGAACTGGGTAGTCTCTGAGGTAAAGGACATGAAAAACTTGCCAGTGACTAATGCGCTGTTTGAGCCATTTGAAAGAGTTCAAGTCAGCATGGTATCATCTGGTTTTTACACAGACCACACGGCAAGGACAGGGAGGCCCCTGGGTTTTGTGTACTTTCCAAAATACTGACTGAAAGAAGAAAGCTGAAGTGTGGGGACAGAAAAAAATAATGATACTATTTTCAGGTTATGTGACAAATGAGGACAATGGAATTCTAACTTAGGGGAGGACATACTTTATAAAATGCCACGATGACTGAGAGCTATTTGAAGTTGGTTCAAAAATTAATTAGTTCCATGGAGAATTTGATGATTTTTATTCAGCCTCCCTTTTACTTCCTTGAATAGTGGTTCCCTTGAACATCAGATTTATAGAAAGCAACCCAGTATCTGCCAGAAACAGTAGGTTATTTTTGAAAGAGTCTGGATATAGCAGGCTCTTAATTAAGCACTAATGGCTTAAACACAGGTTAAGCTTTCAGTTAGAGCCAAGGAGACAAAGGTGACAATTTGAGTAATCAGCTACCAAGGGACACTTCCAGAGCATGTACTGGAGGGGTACATTCCTTGGGCAGTGTTCAGTTCCTCATCTGTAAAATGGGGATAATAATTGGACACCATAGGTTTGCTGTGAAGATTAAATATGTTAATGCAAGTATAGTCTTTAAAACACTGTCCAGTAAGTAACAGTAGTACACAAGTGTTAACTATTGCCTTATTTATTACCATAATGTACTCCTCTACTTAGAGATCTTTAAATAATACAACTGCCCTGAGATGATTGTTTAAAAAATCCTGTCTAAAGGCAGGTGGTTAGAATAAATGACAGATTAAGCAATTTTTATTCCTAGGGTAAGTTTTATTTTTCCAGAGTGCCATATTTTATGGGGTTGGTTAATTTTCTAGTAATAGTTCTGTTATTATAGTGACACCTATCATTCTTGGTGGTGCTCAGGATTTCGTGGCTTCCTTGATGAAAATTAAGCCTTTCTTCCAGGAGCTTTATGACTCAATACCTACTGATGACCACAGGCTAGATCTGCTTTTTGCGTAAGAAATGGAAACCGAAGTCTCAGATAATACCAAACTTAGTCAAATCACCTCCTTTTATTTACAACAACTCTGTCATGCTCTGGCAAAGTACATACTGTTTCTTTAAAGGTGATTAAGAGAAGTAGTCTAGAATTTTCTGGGAATCAGAACTTGGAATGTCCAATTTACTCGCTGAGTAAATGTGACCAAATCACAGAATGTAGAGTCAACATGAATGTAAGATGTGACATATGAAGTAGTTCTTTTCTGCTTAATTTACCCGTAAAGTGATGATAATGATGATGATAACTGAAGAAGAGGAGGAAAAAAAATCCACAATTTTCAAACAGAAATCTATTCTGACTTTACTTATGTACGTAACTTTGTTCTCCAGCGCTAAAGCACCAGAGCAAAGTGGTTAAATCCAAGAGCTCTCAAGCCAGGCTGCTGGGCTCAAATCACTCTGTTGCCACTTATTAGCTGAGTCAACAGGGAAAGATGGTTGACATCTTTGGCTATCAGTTTCTTCATCTTCAAAATGAAAGTAATAACACATGTGATTTCATAGGATTGTTTTTAAGGATTAAAGGAGTTGATACAGTGTTTGACATCTCATGGGATTAGCAATCTCAAGCATCAACCCTCTCTCCTATCCAGGCTATTACCTCACTGATAACCAAAATGTGTCCATTTATTGAGTATTTATTAAGCCTCGTTTGTGTTCCATGCCCTGAAGTCAGTCAGGGAGTGAAAGGATACACAGTGAGTGCACACCAGACACAACCCCTGTTCTGCGGGAATTAAAGAGGGGGACCAAAACTAATCAACGAATGTCATAAATAAATGTAAATGCATAGCTGTGAAGCACTTACAAAGAATATATATAGTAGGGATTTGACCTGGTCAGGAAGTCAGAGAAAGTTTCCTGAGGGAGAATGAGGGCTGAGCTCTGAAAGAAGCCTAGAAATGGAACAAGGGAAGGGATGGGTAGGAGATGAGGAGGTTGAGAAGAGAACAGCATGTGCAAAGGCTCTGTGGTGAGTCCTACGTAACACTTTCTAGGTCATGCTCATTACTATTTCTCAGGGTTTTCTTCAAGTGGCTCCTACCACCTGGGGCTGTCCCAGCCTTCTCTTCTCTACCTAGACCCACCCATTCTTCAAGGGTAAGACCTAATTCTGAATCTTCCATGACACTCTCCTCACCACTTCAGCACATCCCCCCTTTTGGGGGGAATGTGATGGGAGTGGGCAGGAAAAGTCCACACAACATATTGCAACCAGAAGATGGTAAAACCAACTGGCAACTATAGGGTTATTATCTTAGCTCTTCTGCTTGTTAAATCCCCAGAGCATATACATGTATATGTCCTAACTTACTGTTTGTATAGAAGGGAAGGGGACATGTTAACTCAGCCGATTTTCGCATCAGCTCTGTGGAGGCAGTAGTGGTACCCCATTCCACAGCTGAGGGCACATTAAGATGGAGAAACCAGCCATATTCCTATAACCGGAGTGAGTGGGCAGCCCTTTGAACTTGGGTCTGTCCACCTCCAAAGCCCATTCACATTTTCCATTGCACTGGCTACCCTTTGGCTCAATCATCTTTTCTTTTGTATGTATCCAGTCTGCCCAGTGATTTGTAGCTCTCCTTTGCCCAGCACAGAGTTGGTACATGAAAGTTATTCCTGAAAAACTTGTTCGTTTGGTTTTGTTGGTGTGTGCTGTGAGAAAGAGGTCTCAGAGACAGCTGTGAGGTGGCAGAAGTGCACTCTTGCAAGGCTCCTTCGTAGAAAACATCATGCCACAGACATAAACCATGCATTGATTCTTCTCTGTTAGGTTGCAAGTCAGAATATAAAATGAAGAAAAGGGGTGGGGGAAGGGGATGAAGAGCGAGAGTGGGATAGGGAGGGAGAAGAAAAGGAAAAAAAGCAGAACCTTGTTTTCATAATATAGCTCCTCTCAATGATAAAAAATAGTCAGGTTTCATTGTTCTTTATTATTTGTTGAGCACCCAGGAAGTACAGAATAACCTTTACTAAACAAGGCAGTACAGAACCATGTCTAACAGTTTCTGGCATAACATAGGAAGATGCTCAGTAAAAGCGCTTCTTTCTTTTTAAGGCAGGGATTTCAGGTTGATCCAGTCTGGGATCAAATCCCAGCTCTTTTTCTTCCAGCTCAGCGGCCTTACACAAGTTATATAACCTCTCTGAGCCTCACGCCCCACGTCTACAGCATGGGCCAATAAGGTGACCTCAGAGGGCTGTTGGGAGGACACCAGTGCCTGGCACGTGACAGGGACTATGGAAGCACCAGTTTCTTTCCTTCCTACTCTTTTATGTATCAAGGGCCTGCTTCCCCCCCAGGCCTCTCAATGGCCCTGTGAGGTAGACAGGATTGGTAGGCACTATCATCCCCATTTTGCAGAGAAGAAAACAGAAGTTCAGACAGATTAAGAAGGGCATAACACAAGGTCAGACATCCAAAACAAGAGGACCTTGGAATTCATCCTGAGTCTTCTGAATGTAAATGTGGGAGGTCAGGAAAATATCCTCTGTGACCACTCAGGGCTGACGACCTGGTGTTTTTCCATTAGCGCTCCTGGATCTCCACTGATTTGTTCACATTCTTTCACCTTGTTTAATGCCCTGCTTGTTTCACCAACAGCATATGGCGCAGATGTTAGGCTGGGATCAGAAGGGCAAACTGCGCCATTGAATACAACAAAAAAGGCTAAGAGGGTATCATTAAGTATGCAGAGAGGACAAATAAAATCTCTGTGTATGTCTAAGCCTGCTTTGAAAGTTTGAGTTTTCTGTCACACTTTGATGTGGAGATTCTTTGTTGTTGTTGTTGTTCTATTTTAATTTTCAGTTTCATTGCATCAAATACAGCTTCTTATAAATCATGCTTCTTTCCGAAAATCAAGTAACCTCATTAATCACACAAAAATCCTTACCCTTTGCCTGGGACAATTATCCATGGTTGCAAAAGCTTATGGGAGGAACAGACTCTTTATAACTTATGGATGGATTGTACTACAAGTGCTCATTTATAAACCATTTTTTGGGAACTTGGGTTTATTCTTAACAGAAAACAAAGTTTAAAATAGTGGTATTCTAGTACCATTTCTTTTTTACATCTTTTACTCTCCTCACTATACTATGTGCATTATCAAATTCTTTTTCTGCACAAAGCATAAATATACGTAATATCCAGTGAGACCTTCGAAAGTATCCTGATTCTGATCACTTCTCACCCTCCACTGCCACTCTCTGGTTTCAGGCCTCCACGATCTGTCTCCTGAGTGTTTGCTCCTAAGTTTGTTTCCTGCGCCTGCCCTGCTTCCCCAGAGCCCATCCTCCTGAGAGATCCTGTTCAAGTCAGGTCACGCCAGTCTGGTGACTCCTCTGTTCAAAGTCCTCCAAAAGCGAAAGCTGTTGAAGCTGAATGATTAGTACCATAAGGGGCCTCATTATATTATCCTGTGTATATTATGATTAACATTTTCCATGATAAGAAGTTAAAAGAAAAGAACCCCAAACTTTCCAGTGTGTTTCCATCTTAAAAGCCCTTTTCTTTACAATAGCATACAAGGCCTTGGGCGATGGACCCGCCATTTCCTCTCTGATTTCGTTTCTTACTAATCCCTTGCAGCCATATCAGCCTCCTTGATCTTGGCCTCGCCCCACCTGGGAGCTTCCGTGCCTGCTGTGTCCTCTGCCCAGCACTCCCCTGCCCTCCAGACCTGCAAGCCTCTTACCTTCCTTCAGGCTTGGCAGAAATGTCATTCTTTCAGGGAGGCTTTAACCCTTCACCTTACTCCTCGCTAAACTGTTACCACTCCCACACTCTAATCCCTGCATTCCTGGTTTCCTTTCCCCTGCTTTATTTTTCTCCCTGTGTTCATTACTATTTAATGTACTACACATTTCACTTATTCGATTATTTCCTATTTCCCCCATGAGAATAGAAGCTCTATAAGAGTGGGGACACTGATTTCTTCCCTGCTATAGCCCCAGTGCTTGCAATAATCTTTATCATGATGTAGGCATTCAATAATTAATTCTTTAGTGAATGCATGATTAAATAATTAAGGGATGATTAAATAGTTAAATAACTAAAATGCTATCTATGGAAGGCAATTCACCAATTCACCAAAACATAAAGAGTTGAATTAGGTGGAAATAAGGTAACTATATTCTCTTTCGTTACTTTGTCTTTTCAAAAAAAAAAAAAAAGGCTAGATCCTAGTGTAGCCTCTCAATAGGCCATTTAAATCATTTAAATTAGGGCGTGACTATTATATACCAGAGCAGAACACTAGCCGGAGTTGGCAGAGGGTGTCTGGGTGGGGGCTTTGGACTTGCCGTGAGGTAAGAGGATGCTAAGTGCTGAGGGACAGGAATTCCGGCAGCTGTGGGAAAGTGAAGGGGAATGTGACTCTTGAATTATCTCCCCTGGAAAACCAAGGTACCATCTCTCCTCTTAAAGTCCAAGATACTGCCTTGTCATTCCCTCTTCCCACCCTAACTGCTGTTGCCCAGAAGGCATCACCACGCTGTACTAAAGTCTTAGTACCTGACTCAAACATTTTCTTTACTCCTTGCCTTATTAGCATCACCCTAAGGGATTAAGAATTCACATTTCTGATCCACCCCAATTTCACAGTTCCTGACTCTTGAAATGAGAGGGACCTTCTTTGCTGTTCACTGTGGTGACTGACAGGAATAACCCCTTAGGGTCTTATCATGATGCAGTACAGGGCTGCCCCTCCAAGATCTCCAACTGCTGAGCTCCCTTTCAATAAAAAGCACAAGCTCTGGAATCAGACGGACCAGGTCCTGCCACTGCTAGCTGTGGGCTCCTGGGTGAGTTACTTAGCCTTCTTTTCTCATCTATAAAATGTGAGTACAAATACACAATCTCTAAATTTTCACAAGGATTAAAGGAGCTAATTTAAAGTGTCTAGTACAGTTCTTGATACATAGCTGGCACAAAACAAATGTCTGTGGTGGTTCTTGTCTCTTCATGCCTTAAGCAGGTACCCGCAGTTGATATTTCCTCTGACTTTAATGAGAAAGTAGAAACCATTGCATGCGAGTCTCTTAAACCGCTCTTCTCCTTACTGTTACCCAGGCTCAGAACTTCACATTTTACTTCACCTTACTTCATACGTCCTCTCCTAATTCAGAGCAATGTAGATTTGTTCCCTTTTCCAGGGATAACCACTCTGGTTTTGCCCTAAATGACATACCTATTCCAGATCACCTTGAATGACCCTCTACCTGCCTCTCCAAAGGACGCTTCCCCTTCGTCCACAAAACATGTCCATTCTTCTCCCTTAGTTTTAAAAAAAAATCCCTTTCCTGAGTATGACGATGACAACTGTAATGGTTAGCATTTATTGAAACCTATGGGCCTGGCACTACACCAAGAAATACAGAAGTATAGAACCATTCTTCCATTTGATTTTCTCTATAATCCAGTGAGAAAGGTTCTTAAAAGATACTTACATCTGCTTCAGGGACATTCTGTTTTTCCTTAACAAGAATGCAAGAAAAGCTCTAATCACCAATGCTGAAACTCTACTTAATTTGTAGTCCTTTGCAAATTAACTAATTCTCCTCTCCCGAAATGAACATGTGACTGGAGGTCATGACGGACTCAATGTTTCCAAACCCACCAGCCATTTCTTATTATTCATCTCCTTTAACCTCTCTGAGGCCTGGGATGAGTTACCATTCCCGCCTCGATACTCCCCCCTCCCAATTCATTGGATGCTTCGGCGAAGGCACTCTTCTTCCTCCCCAAAGAGAAGTTTCGCCGGAGATCCATCCTCAGTTCATTTTTAATCTTTAACATGATCACTCTCTTGACACTCTTATCTCGTCTCCCAGATTCAATTATCTACTCCATTTAGATGACTCCTCAATTTCAATCGCATATGCTTACCTTCCTTTGAAGCACCTGTAACGTATCTGGCTACTTGCAGGGCATCTTCTCGTCTACAACATCTTTACAACTCAGGTTGCCCAGGACTGAACTAACTGCCTTCCTTCCGAAACCTACTCCACCCCAGAGCAAATGGAGCACCACACTCCAAGCAATTGTACCCAACTCCTCCTATCATCGTAGATTCCTCTGTTGTCTTCTACATTTAATCAGTGGCCCAATTTTGGCCAGGTGGCATCCCCCAAATCTCTGCCATTTGTCCCTTTCCTCTACTCTCATTGCCTTAGTTTATCTACCGCAGCCCAAACTCTTAGTTTAACTCATGAGAATCACCGCAAATTTTTTAAACTGGTGTCCCTGTGCCTTTCCCTTCCAATTTCCCTTAGCAGATTGCTACCAGATTTATATTCCTAAAGCACAATTCTGATTAGGGCATATGATTTCTAGATTAAAACTCAAGTAATCTACCCATTTTCTACACAATTCAGTCGAAATCCTTGAGTCTTGTAAGATTTGGCCCTATTGTATCTGTCTAACCTTATTTCCGTCTTTCCCCTTCTTGTACTCTTTTTCCAGCAGAATTACTCACTAGGCCCATTCAACCTCAGAGGTTTCTACTGAACCTTTGCTGCTGATTTTTCTGCCAGTGCTGTTTTCTCTGGTTAGATCTATGCTTTCAAATTTCTACCTTTCCCTCAAGCTCCAGTCCAAAATGCAATTTCCGCCTTGAAGTCTTTTATGAGCACCACAACTAGCTGGCTCTTATAAGTTTACCTTTACCTTAGAGCGATTAGGCCATTCATTCTTTCATTAAAAAAAGTACTTTATTCAGCAATTCCTACATGGCAGCTACAGGTGCTGGTTATATAGTAGTGAATAAAACAAACGGTATTATCATTTTTCAGTTATTTAAGGACATATCTTAGTCTCCCTATTAAACCAATTGATCCTGGAGGACAAAGGTGCTAATTCTTCTCTCTATTTCTCCAACCCCCAGCACAGAACCAGTACTTATTTAATCAATATTTATTAAAGGAACTAATAATCACTGGCTTCAGGCTACACTGAGGAAGGAGGGAGCAGCAAAGTAGTGAAAAGCTCCCAGGCAGCATTTGGAAAAGATGCTGACAGCAGGGCCAACCAAGCTATGTTCCCTTCAGGGCTGTTGAAGGGTCACTGTCATGTGACAGAGTTCGCCTCACTAATATAGCTATGAGGGATTACCTGAGGAGTTTCTGAAAAGTTCTAGCGGAAGGTGAGTACGTGAAGGCAGCTAACCTGTGAGTTCTACTATCTCCTTGGCTTGAAATCACAGTTGGGAACACCTAACCCTGGCACTATTTTTATTTAAAAGAGGATTATTTTTTGAAGCACTGTACTCTCTTAGGCTTTTCCAATGAGAAAAATAACTTTCATTTGTAGACAGACTGGATGCAGACATGATAAAACATCTTAGTTTTTATACATTCTATTTCCAGGTAGCATTTAACCCTGACATACAATTTCCCGTGTGCTGGGGCTTGACCAAGGTGGAGGGATGGGTGGAAAACCACCACCGAGGGTTGATTCTGGGCAGAATAGCAGTGAGACTGGGCAGCGGAGAAGTGCTGCCTTGATCTCAGGCTCTGTGTGATGTGCACAGCTGATCTCGTGTTCACCATCCCAGCGCAGCTGCACAGGTGGGCTTTCCCCAGAAGCACCCAGAGACATACCCTCCCCTTGGAAAGCACTTCTAACTTCATAGTGTCAGTTTACGCGAAGTCACTGAAAAAAAATCCCAGGAGTGGGAAATCATCAGGAAGCTTTACCCTATCCAAAGTTGTAATTTATTTTCAAGTATCATTCCAGGTTTGGAAAACCCAACGGGGATGACAGCATAGTTTCTAGAGTTTAAAAAAATTGCAATTAATATATATGCCTCAAAATTCTTAAATTTGTAGAAGAATGTTCTCCTGAAATCTGAAAATTTTCAGGTAAGAACATTTTGGTTAATTTTCAGTGTTGCAGTAAGTGGCCAGAGTCTTAGTCGCCATTTATTATTATGACGCTGCATTAGGCACCTAACCTCTTTGGGCCTCTCAATTCTTCATTTGCAGATGCACTAGATAATATCTAATGTGTCTTCCAGCTCTAAAATTCTATGATTCCTAGTCATAAGTATAGGACACACAGGACAACACCCAAAGATCACATTTGCAAACTGAAAACAAAAGTTTAAAATCACAGAATTTCTGAGTTGGAAGGAAGCTAATAGGTAAACTTAATTTTAAAATTGTGAACATTTTACATTTCACCACAATTACAAACTGAGAAAACATACACTCAACACTCAGATTACCTGTTGCAATGAGGCCTCTGATAGCATGGAAAATCAAAATTTAGAGACAAAGAAAAACCTTTATGTTAGGCAAAGATTTCAACTTTTGTCATTAAAACTGATTTTGAGTACCCAAAGTGTTTATTTGCAGTAAATCCAAGGGGGGCCTTGCCCTGGATATTTAAGTCCTGATAATAAAGAATTGTCCTTTCTGGGGATATGTCAGAAATGCTTCCATTACACAAGTGTGGGGAAGAAACAGACAAGCAAGAAAAGACAGAATGAGAAATTTTAATTTATAAAGTTTTTAAAATCCGTACAAACTACATGACAACAATTAGAAGAATCAGGCCACATGTAAGGTATGATTGAAGTATGTCCAAAATAAAAATGTTAGATTTCCTATTTATTAATTCTTTGAAAACAGAAATTATTAATGTACGTTTTTAACATTCTTTTAAAATAGTTTTAAAGTCTCTCAATATAATGTTTTTAACCCAAAATTAATTTGAGATAATTCAGGATATCTTCTGCCTCTTCGATACTCAAATTTACTTGGGATTAAATATTACTGATTTTGTAGAGAGATATTCCATATTCATTAACACTCACTCTTAAAATGGCTCATTAGTCAAAGCAATCTAATATTCAATGCAATCCCCATCAAAATGCCAATGGCATTTTTCACAGAAATAGAACAAAAAAATCCTTAAATTTGTATGGAATCACAAAAGATCCTGAATAACAAAAGTAGTCCTGAGAAAAAAGGACAAAGCCCAAGGTATCATACACCTTGACTTTAAACTATATTAGAAAGCTACAATAATAAAAACAGTATGGTTTGGGCAGAAAACCAGGCACACAGAATAATGGAACAAAACTGAGAGCCCGGAAATGAGCCCATACATATATGGGCAACTAATTTTCGACAAAGGAGTCCAAAACATACAATGGAAAAAGAAAAGTCTCTTTAGTAAATGGTGTTGGGAAAACTGGAAAGCTACATGCAAAAGAATGAAACTAGAATGCTATCTAACACTATACACAAAAAATAACTCAAAATGGATTAAATACTTGAATACAAGATCTGAAACAATAAAATATATAGAAGAAAACATAGGCACTAAACTTATGGACCTTGGTCTCAGAGGGATTTTTGTGAACTTCACCTCAAAGGCAAGAGAAGTAAAAGCAAAACTGAATGAATGGGACTACATCAAACTAAGAAGCTTCTGCACAGCAAAAGAAACCATGAACAAAACAAAAAGGCAACCAACTGAATGGGAGAAGATATTTGCAAATGATACCTCCAGTAAGGGGGGTAACATCCAAAATATATAAAGAACTCATAAAACTCAATTTAAAAAACCCCACAATTTGATTAAAAAAAAAAAATGGGTAGAGGACCTGAATTACTACTTTTCCAAGGAAGACATAGAGATGATCAACAGATATATGAAAAGATGTTCAACATCACTAGTTATAAAGGAAATGCAAATCAAAACTACAATGAATTATCACCTCACACCTGTTAGAATGGCTATTATCAATTACACAAAAAATAATAAGGTTTGGAGAGGATTTGGAGAAAAGGTAAACCTCACACACTGCTAGTAGGAATGTAAATTAGTGCAGCCTGTATAGAAACAGTATGGTGTTTCCTCAAAAAATTAGGAATAGAGCTATCATTATCACCCTCTTCTGGATATAACCTGAAAAATTTGAAAATACTCGTAAAGAGGTATGCACCCATGTATTCATTGTAGCATTATTCAGTGGCCAAGGCATGGAAACAATCTAAGTGCCCTTTGATGGATGACTGGATAAAGAAGATGTGGTACATATATACAGCGGAATACTCTTCAGCCATTAAAAAGATGAAATATTGCCATTTACAAAAACATTGATGAATTTTGAGATAACTATGCTAAGTGAAATAAGTCAAATGGAAAACGACAAGAACTGTATAATTTCACTCCTATGTGGGATATAAAACAAAAGCAACAAATGAATAAACAAAAACACACTAACAAACAAAATAACAAATTTACAGATACAACAGAATGGTGGTTACCACAGGGGAAGGTGGGTGGGGAGGACAAAAAGGGTAAGGAGGTCAAATACATGGTGATGGAAGGAGACTAGACTTCGGTTGTATTATAAAGTTGCACATCTGAAATTTATATAATGTTATTAACCAATGTTACCTCAATAAATTTAATAAAAAATTTTTAAAATTCATATACATAAATATCACTGATTTCTTTTTTCTTAGAGGCGTAGAATCATCCTCATGATATCTTTTTCTTTTTAGAAAACCTATCACCTTCTCTGAAATCCACTGGTCAGAGACATAATTAATTTGGCCCTTAATGACTGAAAGTATTTATAGACATTATTTTATGTAGAATTTAATTTGTACTATAGTAAATACAGCTGCCTGTACAAGAATTTGGACCACTTTGGGAAGAAAATAATTAGCTGTTCCTTTCTTCAGAAGGAAAGTACATAAGATAAAAGCATTTCAATTATTCTTCTGTGATTTCCTGTGGAAAACCCCTCCTAAATTAGGAGAATTACAAGTGAGTAGAACTGGGAAATTTTCTTTGTCTGATTTCTTGTTGCCATTTGTTGGTTAATCTACGTCCTGGGCACTGATAGGACAAAAGAGAAAATGCGATCTAAGTGTCAGACTGAGGTTAACCAACGCATTGTACCGTCTACATACAATGATGTAAGCAAAAGGGGGAAACACCAAAATTTCTAACAAGCTCTAGGATAATATTAGCCAGTAATTTGGAAAAATAGCAGGACTTTAAACCTGCCCCAAACCTTCAATGGGATAACTTTATGTTGTTCAGCCTGTATACGTAGACTAAAACACAAAACATGAAATAAATCATACACTTTGACGCTCGGATGAAATGTTCTGCAGGCTATTTATTTCTAAATATTATGTTTAGGGACTCGCCAGAGAATTATAACTGCCCTATAACCAAATCTTGATATTTTTTTCCTTATTATGAAGTTATAATTTATTAAGCAGAAAATCTTTGAAAGGCATAAACAAAAGGAATTTACGGATCGTAAAGGATCTTAACACAAGTTAGCTTCCCTACCTTGTTGTCTTCCAGTTTATTGTTGAACCAGTCAACAATAAATGACAGTGAACTTCATCCTGAAGTTATATATTTCACCCTCTGGCCGCTCTAATTCTTGGTGACAGCTGCAACCTCCCTCTCCGGGGGCTACCACTCATTGCTCCTTATTTCAGCCTTTTGTGACAGACAGGACACATCGCATCCTTCTTTCCCATAGCAGCCATTCAAATATTTGAAGACAACCAAATTCTCCAGGCTGTAAATATTCTCGGGCTCAACGACTACTCCCTTTTTGAGAAAGGTTTGAGCTTTGTCACCATTCTGTTCTGAACACACTCAAGTTGGCTTTTATTTCTCTATAAATGTGGTGCCCAGCAGCGTCCACAGTATTCCTGGTGTGGGAGTGAGACCACTGCCTCCTTGGTCTTAGATACCATACTTCTATTAATGCAGCCTAATGTGGAATTACTTGTTTGGCAGTCACATCACATTGTTGGCTCTTGTTGAGTTTATTATTAACTAAAACTTCTAGAACACTTGGCACACATATCTCTCTCACCCTGTACTTGTGGTAATTTGTTTTCCGGATGCATTCATCTCTTTTAAATATCTCTGCTTAAGAATTTAGCCCTTTGCCCCAGCTTTTCAAATATTTGAACTCAAATATTTGTTATCTACCCCTTCATGTCACTGCAAATTTAATAAGGCCTCCATTGAAGACACCGATAAACTATATTGAAGTGGCCGGGAAAGATCCTTGGAGCTGGAAATATCCCTCCAGGTTGACATCACCAGCAAGAGAAATACTGTTAACTCCTGAAGTGCCAAACTGAGATCTCTAGCGTCTCACTATTTCACCATTCCAACAACCCTGTCAAAGTAGACAGTGAGGTACATTTGGTGTCACTTGTTCTTTCTAAGGTGCCTGGGATGGATACCCAGCTCTCTGTCTCTGGTTTGGAAATACACCTATCAAATGCCATGAGCATTTTGTCATAAATGGAGGAGGTTGGGACTATCTAGCCAGGAGGTGCTCTCAAGTGAGGGTACAGTTTCGCCCAGCCCTCCTGCACCCACACACTGCAGAGCATCTTTTGATATTCCTCCAGCAAAACCTGGGGCAACACCCATATCATCATCCATATGTATGTGTTTCCTGGATGATCCATGTAACCGTGGGGGAGGAAATGGTCAGTTCAGGTGAGACCGCAGAACTTAGCACTGTGCCTGGCATGTGGTGTGCACTAGACAAATCCGTGCTACGTGAACGTGAGGAAGGAAGGAAGACCAAAAGGCTCTGAAATCTACAAACGGAATGTTATAGGCTTAGATGGATTCAGGTTTCTAAACTAACAATCCAGAACACAATTTAAATCAAGGCTCTGACTGATCCCTTTTGCATCTATATTTCTATTTAAAAAAGTAATAAAATGACTTCATAATGACTTCTAAAATCTCTAGTTAATTTCATTTAAATGAAAGATTATGAGATTGACATATATCGATATTCAAAAAAATGAAATTAAATCAACTAGGACGGAAAATCACTAAAGCTTCATGCAAACAAAAATAAATGACTAACTATATATCCCAATGGTACTGGAAGTACCTGAAGGAAAACTATTTAATCCAATAAACTTTTGAACACATTATTCTGATTGAATACCCTCTCAATATATCTGAACGTCAAAATAATTGCAAAAACATTTTGAACTGTATTTAGTAAGTTTGTAGCTAGTACCGATATTAGTATAGCAATTCTGAAGCTATTCTGTATGTACCATAGGGCTGAGCAAAATGAGTAAGTATGCTTAACATCACTGGCAGCTAGGGTTTTCATTATCGGGGAAAGGCGATACAAACATGGGACGGGGAAGGAAAGCAAGACGCCTGTGGTGTTGTACTGCAGTTGGAGGAATCAGTATGGATTCAAGAAGAAATTTCTCTGATAAAAGAACCGGGGCTTCTTGGAGAGATGGATGATTCTAGGGCTGAGGCAAGGAAAGAATGGGGTGAGCCTAGAGTATTATTTCTGAAATAAGGAAGTGTACAAAATCAAGTGGGGACATGTTAAAAGGAAACAGGAACTAGTATGATAGACTCCCACTGGGACAATTTAAGGATCAAAATAAATGACAGGAATGGCTTATAATACTTTAAATAACAAAATCATCTATGAGTATACTGTTACTAAAAAATGTTTAAAGGAATATGAAGAAGAGAAAGTTCCTTTCTTAACATAAAAACCCCCAACTAACAAAAAAGTAAAAGGAGTGATATAAATACAAAATCAAAATCACAAATTTATAATCATCAATTACTAATAATAATTGATTCAGGAAAGAATCATCCATTAAATGCTAAAACCATTGGGCAAAAGAAGCTGAGGATGGTGGCGTGTACTGGGGCGGCAGCAGTGAAGGTGGTGAGGATGCTCAGATTCTGGATAAATTTTAAAGGCACAGCCAATAGGATTACTTGATGGATTAAATATGGAATGTGAGAGGAAGAGAGAAGTTCAGGATAATTCCAAGGAATTTGGCCTGAGCAACTAACTGGAAGGATGGAGCTGCCATTTTCTGAGAAGGGAAAGGTATTAGGAGGAGCGGATTGGTGGAAAAGATTAGGAATTCACTGGCCATAGTAGGTCTACAAGCCATCCAAACAGTAATGTCAATCAAGCAGCTCAGTCTAAGCTGGAGAAAAGAATTTGGAGTCGTCAGCATCTATAAGCTACTTAAAGCCGTAAGAGGGAGGAAATGAAAAAAGAGAACCTGTTCTTGGTCAAATTTTAGCTAGTTAAACACTTTTTAACTAGTTAAACAAACTAACTTCCTATTTAAGTTTACATTTCTATTTTTAATTGGTGAGCAATAACTGAGTGCCCAAAGAATGAAAAAGAATTCAGTTTAATTCAGCAAATATTTGTTACACATATACCAGTAGAAGAATATATCAGGAAGAAAAAAGACATGGTGCCTGCCCTTAAGAAATAAACTCTAGAAATGGAGAGAAAGGCATGTGCATAACTGTGAAACAATAGGAGGGACAGTAATAGAGATACGCAAGGATACCATGGGCCGATTAAAGACGGACACTAAGCAGTCACCTAACTCCGTCGGGGAAATGAGGGCAAATCAAAGGAGTCCTTATACTGAAAAACACGGCAGAAAACTACATAGGAAATAAATTATACAACACGGAGCTGAAATGATATTTCAAAGAGCTGAAAATAACGTCAGGATAAAAACTTCACCATAATTCATAAAGAATGAAGAACATCTATAAAAGGAAAACATCATGGTTATTAAAAGGCAACTTGATGACAAAATACATTTTAAAAATATGAAGACCTCAGAAATTGGGATCAAGTTGGATGATCAAGGTAGGATTTTTGAGCTTGTCCTTTACAAAAGAAAGGAAAATAGGTGGATTCAGAGGCTACAAAAGATAATATGTACAAAAGAAGCAATGAGAAGCTGCATCTGAGCAATGGCATGCCATACAGGCCTTACAAAGAATAAGGTAGATACCCAAACCTGACACGCACAGAGTACTCACCATGTGTGAGCCACTGCCCTTTACAAATACTAATTCATTTTAATCTTCCCACCAACCCTGTGAGGTAGGTACTGTTTTTATTTCCCCTTTAAAGAGGCACAGACAGGTTAACCGACTTGTCCAAGATTACACAACTCCTAAGGGGCAGAGCTGGATTTGAACCCAGGGTACTGTGCTCTTGAGTGTGCTATTAATTATTTTGCTCTATCACTTCTCTAGAGTCTATACACTACTGAGGAATGTCCTACAGAATTCACTAAGTGAAAAAAGCAAGGGGCAGAGTATTTTACAGATTAACAGAATATGTGTGTGTATATAAATGCACATATATGCTTTATGTAGTTTATGTTTCATATGTGTATTTGGATGTATAAATACACATGTGCTTATCCACATAAACATACACATGTAGGCTTGTATATGCACGAAATATTTTTGGAAGACTACTCAAGAAATTCCTAACAGTGCTACTCTCGGAGGAGGAGAGGAATCTTGAATAGAAGGGACACATCACTATACAAGTATGCATTTTTGTATTACTTGAATATTTATTAAATGAATATGATACTTTAAATTAAAAAAACATTTTTAATTTAAAAACAATAAACCAATGGGAATGTCACACAGACTAGACATTCTCAGGTCTGGCCTAAAGTGGGAGCACACAGGGTCCCACAATTTCAGTAATGAAGGGGGTTTAGAAGTCTTAGTCTGTTCATTGGCAGAGGAGTTAATTGATGTTTGTTATTTTGAATTTTTGAATTTTACCAGTACTCAGTTTTTTGGTTGGGGATACACCCACCCCCCATTCAGTCCACGAGTTTGTGGTGCAGCTAATCCCACTGTCAAATCCAGGGGTGGAGCCTGGGAATGGCTATTAACACAACCAATCTGTTCCACATGCCCTGCCACATGTTACCTCCAAGGGTTGGCCATGAAACAATACAGACCAATGAGGGCCCAGAAACCTTTGTTTCAGTTTCCAGGAAAGCAGACTCTCTGGTGCAGGACTTGGTGCCCTAACAGTGAGCCTGGAGCTGCTGGGGGCCACCTGGTGGAGCTGAAGATGGGGAAGCCTACACAACAGAACTCATAGCTGAGAGAGAGAGAGGGAGAGAGAGAGAGACAGACAGAGAGAGAGACAGAGAGAGAGACAGAGAGAGACAGAGAGAGACAGAGAGAGGCCAAATGGTGTAGCGTCAGCTCCGAATCCAGTGGAATTTGAAGCTAGCTAGCTCTTCCTTTGGACTTTTCAGGTTTTAAAGAAATAAATTTCCATTTTCGCTTAGTTTTAGTTGGTCTTTACCTATTCCAATGGATAGAGAAACTGAGGCAGAAAAAGCCCTTTTCAACTTGGAAAAGTGTTGTAACATGCCTACTGGCACTAGGACATGGGTCACCTGATTCCTAGTTGGGTAAGGTAGGAAGGAGAAGGAAAGGAAGGTCAGTGAGATGGGAAGAACAAGATGGAACAGCAGTTGGAGGGGAGCCTTGCCGGCTGACTGAAGACTCGTGCTGTTTCCAATACCAACCTATCATTAGAGCATCGTATTATCTGTCTCTTTAGCTACATCATGCTAGTGCTAGTGCTTCTTTGGGGAAGATAATTCTAGCATTTCCTGCACCTTGACTGTTCATTCATTATACAAATAATTATTGGCCACCTACTATAGATATTATATATACTACCTAGATATTATTCCAGATACTGGAGATAACAGCGGCAAACAAAATAGAAAACAATAAATCTCTGCCTTCATAGAGCTAACAATCACTTTACAGGCATTTTTCATGATTTTTTAAAAATTAAAAACATAAACATGTTAAAATGAACATTTAGTGCTAGAGACATGCCAGGGTTTGTGCTAGGTTCTTTTATGTCACTTACTTCACTTAATCCTAATACTATTCCTGTGAGGTAGGTAATTTTATTTTCATCTTATAAATGAGGAAAATAAAGTTGAAAGAGATTAAGTGACTTGTTGAAGATCACACCATCTGTAAGTGGCAATCTCAAGTAAGATCTAGCTTTTGCTTTCAAGTATTGTATTTTGCTCACTAAACCACAGCTCTATTTAACTACTATATGACACATGTCTCCACTTTAGCAACTTAATGGGTTTACTCAGATCCTGCACAGTCCCGGGTATTATATAACACACTAATAAAGAACCTTATATGAAGCAATTTATTATCTTCTCTTGATCTGATATTATTGCTCATTGGGTTAGTAACTAAGATGTGATCTCATATCTGTTTTCTTTATGAAATCTTGCAGTGGTATGTTAGAGTTGGCTTGACCTGCTCACAAGAGTTGATTGTTACATTTTCAGAAATTCTGTAAGCCAATTGACTTCATGTTGATAGCTTGAAATTGACTATGGTGGGTGTATACTTACATCAAGTAAATTGATGAATATTACAAATCAGGTGTTTTTTGTTTTCCTGGAGAGCCAGTTATTACACATTTACTAGCATACCACTATATTTAAGGCCCATCATCTACTCAATGGGGAAATCACGTAGAAATTAACTTTCTTAAATAAATTATTCAAAATACTGGCAGAGTTCTCCAACTTGAAAGATTTTCTACTGCTCCCTAAATATATAATAGTGATATATAAGGGTACACCATGGACACATGCAAATTCTTTCCCAGTGCATCATGGGCCTAAAATGGTGATTATCCTATACTTTCAGGACTATTGGTTTATCAGCTTAATACCATAATCATAATATACTTGTAATGGGTTGACAAGAATCCTCCCCAAATTGATGTCCACTCAGAACCTCAGAATGTGACATTATTTGGAAATGGGGTCTTTGCAGATGTAATTAATTAAGACGAAGTCAACTGGATTATGGTGGGACCTAACACCGTGACTGGGGTCTTTGCAAGAGAAAGGAGATGGAGATTCAGACACAGAGAGGCAGAGGGAACACAGGCAGAAATTGGAGGGATGCAGCTACAAGCCCAGCAATGTTGAAGATTTTGCCCGCAACCAGAAGCTAGAAGCCACTAAGGAAGGATTCTTCCTGAGAGCCTTTAGAGGGAGAACAGCCCTGCTGACAACTTGATTTTGGACTTCACAGCTTCCAGGACTGTGAGAGAATAAATTTCTGTTGCTTTGAACCACCCAGTTTGTGGTAATTTGCTATGGCAGCCCTAGGAAACTAATAAAATACTGGTACAAATTTGTAGATGCATAGTGCTTAAGAGAGCACAGTTAGGAAGCCTAACAAGAATTTAATAAATTCCTTTCTGGTCTCTTGCTACCTGTAAGATTTTCATAAGAAATCATGTGTTACATCTAAAAGTAAGCTTTGGCATAGCATCTGTATTCAATCTCCTACCTTAATAACCCCAGAGAGAAGGAAGGACATGGTGCAAATAGAGTGGAAGCAATACTAATTAGTGAGGCTGTGCTGAAAATCGAGTAGACTGGTCAAGCTTTTGTACAGCTCCATGATTCCATAACCCAATCAGCAAAGTTGACATCCAATACTCAAATTAGTGTATGTGGGTAAATTAAAACAGAGGCAACTATCATTTTTAAGTGCTTACTATGTGCCGTGCATTGATCAACTCAATTTATACATACATTCTATGAAGTAAGTGGTATTTACTTCAACATTACATATGCAGAAAGTGAGGCTTGGCCAGGATAAGTAACACTGCTAGTAAGTGGCAAAACTAGGAATCAAGATCAGGCCCTGCCCTGAACTGACTTCAGAGCCAATGCTTCAAAACCTACAAGTGTGGTCCACAAGCCACCTGAACCTCACTCAGACCTAGAACCTCTACGTGCAGAACCAGAAATCTGCAGCTTTTCTACCTCCTTCCAGGACTTCAATTAGACACCTCATACTTGTTATCTTGTGCCATGTGTCTCATCCTTTCTTTCAAGTTTTCCATCTCTCTGTGCTGCATGCTAGGAAATTACTTCAGATCTATTTTTCAGTTTGGTAATTCTTTCTTCTACTGTCTTTAATCTTGATTTTAACTCTTCACTGAGTTAAAGCATTTCAGTGATTAAGATTTTTAATTTGGAATCTTGCATTTTTCTTAACATTAGGTCTTAAGCAGTTTTTCCATGTTGTACAGTTTTCATAATTATTTTGTAAAACAGTGGCCTAATATTCTATTCCATGGTTACATCATGATTTACCTAGTCATTCATCTGTTGCTATATCTTGTCATTATATGAGTCCTTAGAAATTATCATAGAATTATCACAGAATCCCAGATTGGCTAAATGACCCATTGTGATTTAGCATGTGTGGGGCGTCCCAGGCATCTCTGTGGTTAGAATATTCTTGGCGATTCTGATGCACACGCATGGTCAAGAACCACAGATTTAAAGGACCCACCTGAGTACAGACAGACCCTTAATATTATGATCACGAGTAGTATCACATAATTATTAAGAGTGTAGCCTCTTAGACGGCCTGAACTGAAATCTTGGGCTTCATCCCTGAAAGGCCGGTAAGCTTTTTAACTTCTCTAGGCTTCCATTTCCTCACGTACCTTCCAGTCCATCTTCATGAGACCTCAGAGAAGTAAATGTAGACTAGAGGATTCTGATCTGGAATCTACCTGGAGTGTGAGGAGAGGAGACTGAGACTGCAGGGCAGTTTCCAGCCTCATCAGTTTCCAGACCTGCTGACAGGTTGGAAAACATGTCTGTGGAGGAGGAGGTGTTACACATTTGGGGCTGTAGTACTTTGGTATATTTTTACCTAATTAAGAATAATGATCAGTATGTGATTTAATGACATCCAAATTCCTGAATGGAAGGTGGGGGGGGTTCTATATAATCTTCAGGCTGAGACCACAGGGATTAGAAGAAGCCATCAGAGACTTGCTTCCGAATGAGCAATGGTCTCTGGAATACAGATGTATTTAAGGAAGAGTAGAGGGGAGAAAAATGGGAATGGCCAACAGAGGAAGGTCACCAAGTCAGGACGGACAAAAACAAAACTAAAATTCGGACAATGTATAAGTTTAAGAAGCCTGTGGTTCTCCTAATAATTTGTGAGGGTTAAGTTTCACAGCTATGATCTGTGCTAGAGGTTTCCTCTAATGAGTAGCTTTCTCTAGTTTGTAATGAAGACTAGGAATGCATACAGTGAATTCTTAGGGCTATTTAAAAAAAATATTCTGTAAGGTAATATTTTGTTCCATGGGCCAAATGCAAAACTTCTGAACTACTTGAAAGAACTTGAAAGAAAAATTATCTAGAAGTCTAGATTGCGGTTACACATGGGAGTTTTGTCTGTGTGCCTAGAGCAGAACCTGACGCATAGTGCTCAGTGAATATTTGTTAAATGAATTGTTTTCCCTCTTTTGGCTTCAACCATTATTGGTTAATTTCATGCTCAATCAGCATCTCTATGGAAGAGCAAGAAACAAAAAGCAGTAAAACCTATTCACTGTTTTTTGGCTGTTGACACCAAGTCTACCCTCTTTTCCATTCTACACCCAAAGTGAAGGGAGGCTTTCCTGGGCTTTGTATTGGGCAAACTGAAGTATTTCAACTTGCTTAAAATGGATAAAAAATGCAAAAATATAAAATTAAAAAGCACAAAAATAAAAATGAAAAATTTTAAATGATTATATATGTGTGTGTGTACACACACACACCAGTTTTTTAATTAGTTGTCAAAAAACTAAAGTGACATGTTCTTTACAGCACTAGTTCTCAACCAAGTATGAGTCCTTCCCTTTGAGAATATGATGAAAAGTTATACTTTTATCCCCAGAAAAATGTATATACATATACATAAAGTTCTATATATAAATTCAGAAGTCCCAAATCCCTCTGAAACCACAAAAAGGGATCCAGGTCACAAAGCCCTTCTCTTCAATATATGTAACAGGGGTCTCCGTACATAGGGGATATGGTTAATTTCACTTATTAACATATGCAAATAATGAATAGCTTAGGAGTGTTGATGGAAATTTTAATAAATGCTATCAACTAAGTTCCATATGCATGCCTAATTGATTATTGGTGATCTTCTTCCCTGTTGTTTTTACTAATTGAATCTGATTAAATTATTCAAAATCGGTATTACACCTAAATCCTTAAAATGGCAAGCCTCCCACATCAAACAAGTCTACACAAAGGAAAGGGAGGTTATGCAAGGATATGTGATATCCTTAAATGCCATAACAGATCAGCCAGTCTTTATTTGACCTTGACAGAAAGTTAACATTTAGGATTTTTAAGTGAGAGGCACCAAGGATAGAGATTAAAAAAAAAAAAAAAAAAATTGGGCGAAGGGTGGGGGAGCAACAAAAAAGCTGCGGTTGACCTAAACAGTTCACCACTTGCCTTCGGTTCAACATAAAACACTCAGGAAAGAAAACATATGTGAGGCCCAGCTTTCAGAAAACATTTGATTAAAAATAGTTACACTTACATCAGCTGTGTTTCAAGTTGTGGCAATTTGTATTTATAACTAAAGGGAAAATAAGAATACCACTGGCAAGCTATTTGTATTTTAGAACCAAGGTCACAGATGCTGATTTCTGTTTGGCATGGGATAGACCACATTGGAGGATGTCATATCAGCTAAGGAATGGGTGCTTTCTGGTCACTCGAGAATCAGAGAGGGTTTTTGAAGCCCCAGGGGCCTGTTCCTTTTGGCACCTTTCCACCTCTGTGAAGAGGAAGGCAGTTTGATTAAAAAAATATATATCATGCATAACTTTCGGGAAAAAGAGGGAAATGAGCCTTCCCTGGCACTCCTCACTGAGTCAAAAACAGGCAGAGACAAGCTTGGCCTCGAGGAAGGTACTTGTGCTTTTCTGCCAGCCTCAGCCATTAGGAGCTTCATGATGAAATTAGAACTGAGGAAACTTTAAAGGGAAACTTTACAGCACAGAATAATAGACTATTAAATATTAAACAACAGGAAAGCTTTTCTTTTAAGAAAGTAAGATGCAAGAATTAGTCTACATATTTACTTCCCCCAGATTTTCCTCTGGTTATTATTTTTTGCTGTAAGAGTCGGAATAAATTCCACATTGTGAATGAATAAATTTTATCGAGATGATGAAGAGAGACAGAGGAACCAATAGGATCAAAGGGAACATGAATCTTCAGTGGAGCCCAGTTTTAACTCTTACTTGCCTTGAAAAGGAACAATCATGTGTAACAGAAAATTTGGGTAGAAACCAGTAAAAACATATCTGAGAATGAAAGCTCAGAATAGTAGTTTATGAAATAGGAAAAAGTGATGGATGGATGGGGGGCTTTAACTGTAGTAAGTATATTTTATTGTAGAAAGAGAGAAAGATGAGAAGCGAATATGGTAAAATGTTAATATGTATTAAATCGAGATGGTGGTAGATGGCATCTGTTATATCAATTATTAAATGTTCTGTATGCTTGAAATATTTTATAATTAAGATAATTTTTAAAAACAAAGTGAAGACTTACAAAGCAAGACTCTAGAAAGCTAAGTAGGGTTTTCTGACATGAAAAACAAGCAGAGCACTAGATGGTCCAGTAGCCTGAGTTGTAGAAATAACCTCAACATGGTAAGAGAGTGTCTATCCTACCCCCAGCTTATTTGAAATAGGATTTTTAAACATGGGACTAAATTTCAGCAGAAAAAGGAGGATTTGGATAGCCTTTAGAGTTGGTTTTAAAATGATTTAACTTGAGGTATCATATTTGGACAATCAGCAAGAGAATAACCCAATAGGGTTACATGTTTATGTGGTCTGCAAGGTAGTTAGGGGTCTGCACCCCAAACCACAGACAGCCCCAACAGCTTTCAGGTTGACCCTGACCCTTTGCTGCTGCCTGCATATGACTGAGTGTACACTCAACTACCAGCCTTTCAGGGCCTCTCAAGGGAGTGGTGTGCTCTCACAGAGGCATGATGGGAAAAGAGGGAGGGAGGCTGGAGGAGAGAGAGAGAGAAGAGAGTAAGAGGTTATAGGTGAGGAAAAGGCAGAACCCCTAAGATTTTGCTGTAAGGCCTGAACAAATGTCCTTTATTAAATACGTTGCATATGCAAATCTCAGAAATATCATTTCTTTCCAGTAAATGGAAATGCCCTCCCTCTGAAGTCCCGGCAGAATGGATTGGGAGGGTAGGTGGGGGCACCCTCCATTATACCTCCCTCCACTGGAGGAGGACGACCATTCCATTGATGACCCCACTGCTCACAGCTGCTCTGCAGGTGCACGGCCTTGACCGAACTCAACTCCACTTTGACTTTCTCTTCTGTAATAGATTTTGCCAAGAGCCAACAGAACCCCTATGTCCATCTTTAGCATGCAGTTATCACAGAATATAGAATATTTAAGATATGTTTTTTCCTTCTCTTTTCCATTTTGCTCCTTAATATCCAAATATAGCTAGCTCAGAGATTCTAGAAGAAATGATACAGTCACCATGATCATCATCTTGAAAATAAGTATCTACTAATTTTCAGGAAAAGTACATGTTTGCAAAATAGTACACATTGGCAACTCCATATAATCTGTGTGCTACAGCTTTATAGTAGAAGAGTATGCAACAGAGAAAGGTTACGGTTCATTCGACCCTGCATCTACATCAGTGGTTCTCAAGCAGGGTGATTTTGTCCCCCAGGGAACATTTGGCAATGTCTGGAGACATTTCTGACTGTCACCTCTATAGGGATGTTACTGACATCTATCTGGTGGACAGAAGCCAGGATGCTGCTGAATATCCTACAATGCACTGGAAAACACCCCCAACAAAGAGTTTTGTGGCCCAAACTCAATGGTGCTGAGTCTGAAAAACCCTGATCTGGTTGTATCTGTCCCACTGCTTTCCTTACAGCCTCACACAGAGCAGGTGCTTAGATAACTAGTGAAGTACACATGTACAATCGTAAAGATCTTCCTGATAAGAGATACACACTGAGCACAGTTGTTTCCTCTGCCTCAACTTCACAAGGAACAGGGATTTAAAAATCCCTTTGTAAACGGAAAGGTCACCCTCAGCTATCCGTGATGAAAAGACTGTTAAAAGTGATATTGGGAGAGCTCTGGGAAAAATATCTCAGGGTGGTCTCTTGCTCTTCCTCCTGCCCATCCTTCTGAGTAAGAGCTTCTAAGATAAACAATATTACTTGCTTTAACTGCTAGAAACAGCGGTCATTTAAACTCTCAGTGAATGAACAATGACAGGCTAGGAGAACACTGACAGTTTGTAATAGATTGTCTGAACTGTTCTTCCTTTTTTTTTTTTTTCTTTACAACTGAATTAGCTTAATGCTTAAAAAACATATGTTGAATTAGATGGGGTGTAATACTGAAGCTGTTGCTAAAGTTTAATAATGACCAATTTACCCGTTTATGTTTTGACTTCCTATAGTAGTAGTTATTTATATATCTGTATTTCCCACTAAGTATTAAACTCATTGATATAGAAACTATAATTTGACAAGAATAGCTAATGTCCAATAGGTTGTTTCACTTCTGAATTATTTTGTAAATATGAGGCAGCAACCAATACATGAGAAGGCTGTATGAAACTGAGCATAAATGGATATATATAAAGTTTTTATTAGGTAGTAAATTTGCAACCAAGTTAATCCCATGTATTTGTTAGTGTCAAGAATTGTCAGCCAGCCACAAAAGACCAGAGCAATAGAAGTAAATAGTTCATGAAAATACCATAGTAATTTATATTTTTTGTACAGAACCAATTCAGAAAATACTCCCAGTTTTTCTCTCAATGTTAATTCTTCAGTGATTATAATCAGTGTCAATGCTGACAACATGTGCCTTTTAATTATGCTTATCACAAATACAAACACATGAACACATACAATATTTATCTACTGATACATGGACACGTGTTAAAAAGATAAGTGCTGTATTAGACTCTAATATCGAGTACCCTTTGCCCCCTGAGCCTCTCTCTCCCTTGTTTCCAGAGTTAAAATTCTCTGCCCCTTTCTTCACCATCGTTCTCCCATGTCCTGTCACCCATATCCCTGTCCCCAGCATTTCAAATGTACACATTCCAAGTGAGATTTCAATGAACAACAGTCTTCTGTAGGATAAAGAGCCACCAGTTCTGTGAGAAAGGCAAGTTAATTCTTTTCCCTGAGCCTCAATTTCCTCAGAAACTTTTTACCTCCCAGGGTTATTTTGAGGATTAGAAGAAGTAATGTATGCAGAGCACTGGGCAAATCTTCGGTGCTTAATAAATGCTAATTCTCTTGATAATTGCTGATCCCCTTTCCTCATCCAGACTCTAAAGGACTGAGACCCTAAGACTGTTGTCTCTTTCTCTGGGCTTAGACACACCATATTTACCCTACCTAATGACCTTGAATAAGAAAAACATCTTTCATTCCACATAGAGGTAGGAGAATTAAAATGTAAATATGATTGGTAGGACTGATACTATACAATACGGATGGGTTTCACTCAAAAGGTAAGGAATATCATCACAGTATTTTGTCTTTTGCTTGGCAACAGGGATAAGAAATTAGAAAGGCCTAGGCCAGAAGTGGGCTGTAAGGAGAAGGAGGAAACAAAAAGCAAGCCTGGCAAAAACAGCCCAATTTCCTTGACATTACGATTTTACTGAGGGCCTGCCCTGTTCCCTTCACCCAGTCACAAAAACAAACCAACAAAAAGACTGAGGCCAAAAGTGTGTCATATCCTAAGGGGCACACACACCTTAGTGGGAACTGAGTTAACCTTTTGCCGAAGCCTTGAATTATTAAACAAATACAAATTTTTATAAACAACGTAACTGCAATTGTGGACTGGGTTATCTGCAAAACAATTACCAAGCCATCTATGAAGCATGACACCATTGAGTATGAAAATAAAAAATTCAAATTAACTGAGAGAAGGATCTTCTCTTTAAATTAACAAACAGAAAAAGAACCCGAAGATGTGAAAGGCTCCACCAAGCACACCACAGGCATGTCAGGAAGCAGTAGATTCCAAGGACCACCACCTGTGCATGTGTATTTGCTAAAGCAGAAGCCCTACTGCACTCCCAGGCTCTCTGTGGAGCACTTATATGCATTTTCTCATTTAATCTCTAAGAGACTCTATGAAGCGTATACCACCAATCTTTCTGCATTTTATACATTAGAGTACTGAGGTTTAGAAGTGTTGGACAACATCGTCAAAGCCACACAGTAACAGTCTGCATCTGAATTCATGACTTTAAATACTACGCTATATAATCCATATACTCAAGTCATCTGTTTCATTTTTCACTAAATTTCTAAAGCGCTGAAACGAAGCACTTCTTTCAGACTTACTATTAAAGTTTCAAGAAGTATACAATTAAAAACACCCTTTAAGGTGACCAAGAAATAATAAAAGTTTGTTAGCTAATGTTGAAATAATTTCTACTAAATAGAAATATATATTAACGGAGTTTTAAAATCTGTCATTTCTATTGCTAAGACACAAATTTCTATTTAAAAATTATAATAATCCTGTGACCATTTCAAGTTAGGGGCAAAAGCAAATTGTATTCATTTAAAGCAGTTCCTCACCTTTGTCGCTAGGAAACCAAAATTCACATAGAAAGATAGCACTAACTTACTTTGACCTGAGGGTAGGACTTCTTGTTCTTTTCACTAGATGCACCAGGGAGTCCACCATGGGATGGGCCTTCACAGACATAACGGAAACGAAATCCTCTCTGCAAAGGTGAACACAGAGCCAACAAGTTTGAGAAATACTCATTAAAAGTATAGGGACAGTTACATACAAATTTTTAATTCTTGTCTGTATTAGACGACAGAGGAAAAACAAGAAATATGTGAAAGAGGATTGTGTAAATGAGAACCACTTTTCCCACAGTCTTACTATGGACACTGAGGTTAACTGATAT
The DNA here is from genome assembly GCF_036562045.2 of Rhinolophus sinicus. Lineage (NCBI taxonomy): Eukaryota > Metazoa > Chordata > Mammalia > Chiroptera > Rhinolophidae > Rhinolophus > Rhinolophus sinicus. Next base: position 34,165,238 of record NC_133752.1, read on the forward strand.
TTATGTGCTGAGCTGTGGTGTAAAAGCCCGGTCCCTAACCCTTTGGAAAACTCTCCCCGCTGTGCATACCGAGGAGTGAACTGCTGAGGAGTTTAAGCCTTGGACTCCACGGGCTACAGCTCATTAGAATCAAGAGCTTCCTCGTCTCAGATTGCTGCCGCCAAGCTCTGAACTTAGATCTCTTACTCAAAGTTAGGCTTCACTGACTCTTACTTAAAGGAAGTCCTTTATCTCCTCTGATTACAGTTGGCTCAGGAGGGAATACAGCAATGTCTTGCTAAACCCAGCACGCACATCGGTGTTGCAGAACACACCCTAAGCTAGACGCCACATTTGGCCAGCTTTTCTCAACAGTTCCAGAAAATAAGATTTTTGATTTTATGATGATTGATATTATCAAGCTCAAGCTCTCTATATGATGTGACCAGAAGGAATGCAAAACCAGACAGCCTCTCTACACATTATTGACTCAAGAATTTTACAGGTGTAGTAAATCGATGAGGAGCTGGGTTAGTCTTGACTATATGAACTACGGTGGGCTCATAAATACCTAAATCCCATGTTTTTCTTATCTATACAAATGAGATTAGACTAGACTACCTTAAAGGTCTGTCCCAGTTCTAACATTTTATGATTTACAAAGCTAACACTTATAATCTGTATACATATTAGTACGCAAAAAATAAAACAAGGACAATTATGAGAATGGATCTCACCATCACATTAAGTGAACTTATGGTGTATTTCCTGAAAGACTCAAAGTTATAATGATGTCAGTCAATTTGCAGTAGTGCTAGTAGTTTACAGATATACAGTCGCTAACCAGACAGTTTTTCTTTTTCCATATTGACCTTTAGGTGAAAGTATGTTAATATACTTCAGGTAACATCCTCACCTTTCATTTATATTAATGTGGGACTGACTGCATAGGAACAGTGCTCCATCACTAAGCTACCAGGAGCTCTGCATACCCTCTACGTGCTGGCAGGGCTCTGCCCTGCACACTCAGCAACTGTGGAGTCAGCAAACACAAAGGTTTTAACAGCTTTGAGCTCTTCAACCAATGTAAAAATTTTGCCCTCCTTAGATTGCACTACATTTCATTATTCTTCACGTAGGGTCTTGGGAAACAAACAGTCTCTGTCTGAGTGGTCCAAGGGTCCTGAATGAATTTAAATTTCTGGCATCTGGAACTATCCCTATACTCTCTGAGATCTTCCTGATTTGCAACGAGGATCAACATTAAAGCATGTTTCATGGGATGAGTAAGGCCTTGAAGTAAATTCCCTAGTGTAGGGAGTTCCTCAAGTCACATGGATCTAGAGTGTGTGATTAACTTATCAAAGTGGGACCTAAAACAACTCTTGCGTATAGCTCAGGAGATTCCAAACCTAAATCCTAGTGAAGCCTTCTGAGGTGAGGACAGTCATTTAGGGCAATGCTTCTGTTTTGCCTCTCACAAAATTCAAACTAAAAAACAAGTTACAAATTCAGCTCTATCCCTTTTGTAAACAAAGGCTGTTTGCTTATTTTTAATAATTAAATTAAATTTATAAAAAGCATCAGCATGTGCAACAATTAGCCTCCGGAAATAGCTAACAATAAAGGTAGGAATTTACTCGAATGGCACTCAATTTAAATACTACTTCAGTTTTTAAGCAGTATTAGATAATTAGCATTAAATAATATGCAACAGAACTGGTTATTTCAAAGATTAATTATCTATGCTATGACTCATCTCTGTCAGACCTGGGGAGAATTGTGGCAAAGAGAACCCAAAAAAAGAACATTTTCCTAATTTTTATTTTAAAAATGGAATAAAGCAATTCATTATTTTAATCACTCTAGGAAAGTTGGAAAAACATATACATGTATACTTTTACATCTTACTGGGAGTAGTATCAAATAGGATATGGGTAAAGAGACATGTCTTAATAGCTTGCTTAAGTTTGAAAAACAACAAATAGTTTTCATGGTTGTATAACAGTATATAAAATTCTAAAGGAATTTTAACCTGAGGATGGAAATTTATTACTGTTTACTTTTAGGAAGATAGGATCTCTTCAAATGCACAGTCTAGATGCATTTCCGATTCTAAATTTTTGAGATTAAAGTTTGCCAGTCCACAGCCATTCATCTCAGTAACTCCATTTGCTTAAAATGAGTCATCAACCTCAAAGGCAAGGGTACATCCATCCGGTCAGAAAGTCTGACTTAAATACAACCTTCTTACTTTCACTGCAGTCAGACATCAAAATAGCATCAGTTTGGTAAACAGACACATTGTTTTACTCAGATGAGCTTTTACCCCTCCACATATGGTGAATTAAATTTTGAATTTTGGAACTATATAACTCTTCAGGTCAATTATAAATGTCAATTTTTCCTTATAACTGTTAGACCCCTCATAAGAAATTGCATTTAAAATTCTCATTGTAGTGCTATGCTTATGAAAATGGATAGTTGAAAAACATGCTTTGTCTGGTATGCAGCCAAATAATTGTTAGTTGATTTCTCAGTTTCATGGATTACCCAGATCTTACAAGCTAGAAAATTTTCCAGGAGCCCACTGCATAGAATCTTAGGGATAAAGGTCCACTGGAAGGATCTTTGAGATAATTGGTGACCTTCTGTGAGAAGTCACTACTATGGAATTGGACATAAGCAAAGGAAAGTCTTGTTGGCAGCTACTATGGAATTGGACATAAGCAAAGGAAAGTCTTGTTGGCAGCCTGTGGAGTCAGGGTGTGCCACCAACATGCAACTAGAACAATGCCCCGAAGTCTCATGTGGCTTTTCAGTCCCCACACTAAAAACTTTTACCTAAGTTCAACTTTATAAGGATTGTCTATTTGGTCATAGTTAAAATATTTATATCCTTTAAATGTTGACCAAATCCAAATACACAGATAATGCCACAAATACAGTAACCACAATACATGTTTTAAGATATAGACCTAGTTAGCATTTGTTAAATGTTACACAATGTAAAAGTGCTACGCTCACTAGCCTGAGCTACTCAGAACATTTAGGAAAGGTCCTGGGTAATATAACTCCAAGAGAACAGGTATATACACCTTCAGTGTCACACAAATTTAGTAAGCACATCCATTCAGAGATTTACTGACTTGTCCTCATTCTGTGGAGGAGTAAGCATACCATTTTCTGCACCCTAATAATTGAAATCTATAGGCAGATATTAAAGATTCTCTTTCCTCCTCTTTCATCACTGGTCCTATCCAATTTCCGATGAATATGATCCACAGAGTTGGGGCATGATGAAGAGGCCACTTCAATTCCCAGGGATCCTCTACAGAATCGAGGAAGAGCCTGAGAAAATAAAAGCCTCTTCTCTTGACTCCAAAGAGGCTGAGTTTCTAAAGCTAACACCAGAAGGAAGAGAACTCAACTGTCCGTTCTAATACTATTACCTCCCACTTAGTATCTTAGGGTGCATATTCCACAGACAGAACAGAAAAGGCTGGACCTACCAACCGTAGGAGGAAGGCTAAGATGTACTGTGTGTGCATGGACACGACTGGCGGATGTAACTGCATGTGAGCTGCATGTGTGCGTATTTCTGGAGGAATGACGATGAATGGAGAGAACCTATGCCTTTTGTAGGAGTGGCTGGTCAGCAAAGTTAGTAGACATAGTAAGATACCAAGGATCTATAATTAATGGAGTTTTACAGACTACATACTGAGGTTCAAGGCAATGTGAAGAATGACTAATAGAAATGTAAAATAGACGAATGAAGTGGTTACATAATTTGGCAGGTTGTTGACCTTCTAGATAAGCTACTTCCTTCACAAAATTCATTTACTATTACTCGGTGCTTGAGATATTAATATTATTAGACTTATGGATCTAACATGTAAAGACAAAGCCCCATCCCTTTAATCTTCTTACCTGTTTAGGTTGCTCTAATATTTGAAGGTATGGACCATCTGCTAAAAACAAAAACAACAAACAAAAACCAAAAGAATGTGAGGCTTCTCAAACTTGGTATAAAACATAAAGCAAGTAAAAAACTGATATTATGTTTTTAAAAAGAGGTTTCTATTAAATTTTTAGCTAAAATTCCACAAGGATATAATTTATCTTCCTTATTTGAATATTAAATTGGTCCTTATTTTAACAGTTTTACACCTTTAGAGAACCACAATAAATAAACACTTCTTGAATGGTGATGGTACATTGTGTAACCCAACAAAAGGCCTGATGTTGGCAAAGATTAAGATGTTAATAGCCTTCACAGTCTTGTGTACTTAACAAAGAATTATCTTTTGCTTTCACATCATTAGATCCTGACTTCCATTCCTCAGAGAGAATGTCCTTAATGTGAAATTACAAAGACTGAGCTGGCACTTACATGTGTGAAATACATAGATAATGGTCTCAGGCTGTCTACTTGCCCTTACACTAAGTTTTTGGTTCCTTTCCCTTCCTTGATTCCATAAGTACTGCCTTCATTCACCAATTGGCTAGCTTGTTCTCCCTCTCTCTCAAATTTAATTTGGTCTAAATGACATGGTAGACTTTTCTTATTAATCCATAGCTTTTGATGTTTGTATACAATTTTTGAATACTGTGCTCTGATATAAACTCTGTTTTAAAAAAGCATAAGCATTTTATAAAATCCTGAAAATAATTTAATTGAAGATAGGTGAATGTCAATTAATTACTATAAAAACATAATGAAAACTAGAAGCTTAATCCATACCATGATTATATCTGACTTCGGAAGTTCAAAGGGAAATCAGAGCCTCTGACAGTATAAATACAAATTTATTCAATATGAGATAGTCCTTAAGCTCCCCAGCTGGTTTTATGTCAACAGTATAATAACCCATAGCTCTACAATAAATAAAGATATATGGTATTTCTCACTTGTTTGAATGTAAATTAAAAAGTTTGGCACTAAAAAAATTCTAGGAGAATGCTTCTGTGTGCATTTCAATCTTCACGGTCTTTTAGCCAGAAGTTGAAGACCTATTATTTCAGATAAATAAATTTATGAGGAACTACACACCTTCAGGTTGAAATTATAAATAAACTACTAACTTAAGAGATAAATTATTTTTATCTTTTAAGCATTATACTGAATCAGCATAAAGCTAGAGAACTGTTGGAAACAAAAGTATAATTATTTCCTGTTATTAGTCAAGAAATTTACAGGAAAGTCAGTTGAAAACTGACTGAATTTGAAGTGAAACATACACAAGAAAGGAAATATGGAGAGTGACTGGCCATTGTAGTATAATTTAGGTAAATGAGCTCTCTTGTTTGTATGAAATTTATCCCTGGAAATTTTAAACTTTTAGAAAAGAAATTGTAATTTAAAAATTCTAAAATGTGGCTAGAATTTAATTTTTGATAAGGAAATAAAACCAATTAGAAATAGAAATATTTTCACACTACTAACATGTAGCTTGTATGACAATGTAACAAATATAGTCATAAAAAAACATTCCCTCCAGAATTCTAAATGAACATATCAAGAAGAGAGGCCTCTAAGAAAGCAACATTTGGATGTCATGGAAAATATAGGGGAGATGAAGAATGGTTACATTAAACTTCAAGTCTCTCACTTGTTATTGACTTCTAAAAGTACTTGAAGTTTTGCTATTATTTTTGCTGTATGATTAATATGTGAAATTCCAGGTTTGAAAATTTTATCAGTGAAATGGGGCCATTTTTCTCTTTCAGGGAACACACTAAAAAATTCAATCAACTAGAAAATTAGATGTGATATGTATATATTTGTTTTAATGACAATTGTCTTTTGGTCACATTTCTACTCCATGAAGTAACATCCCACTATATAGAGAAATTTAAATTACAACATAATGTTATAGACTTAACAGTTGTACTATAGCCCATAGAATTTTCAATAAGTAAGGAAACTACTAATGGTTTTAGATTTCAAGAAACATATAAGATAAAATGATCCATGTGAAAATTACAAGTTAATATTGGCTTACATAATCATCCTATCCCTTCAAAATGTGCATAAAACAGCATACAACTTGGATTATAAAAACTGCACTATGCCACTACAACAGAGAGGGGGAAAAACAATAAAAATGATGAGGTAATAACTGGAAGATAAACTTTTGAGGTATAAGTTTAAAAGTCTTTCTAATATTATGGCAAAATAATTTCTACAATGTGAAGCTCTGACCCCAGAATATTTATGAGATGGTTCTTTTGATAATCTTATTTCTATCTTCATAAAGTTGATGAAATAACGACATTATTTCTGAAAGTGTCTGCCTCAGGATACTGTTTGGTATTTGCAAGGTCTTAAATGGAAATGTATATGTTTCTTGAGGGCAGAACCAAGTTCTTATGTTTTCACTAAAGCATTAATACTAAGAAAAATACTTTGATCCCCAGAATTAAAAGTTCACAGGAAACACAGAAGCTACCAAGGCATTTACTTGTTCTTCACAGGAAGCTGACCTAGAGCTCAAATTGGACAGCAGTTCACGAGATCTCAGATAGGGTGGCGTACAAAATATGTTTTGTGGGGTAAAGAGAAAACAGCCTCAGCAGTACAACTTTTGCTAGTGAAGGTGAAAGCATAGCAGATTTATTTTTTCCCTCCCATGAACTTCCAGAAATAATAAAGATAAAAATGCAGAAAAACATTCTGGTCTAAAAAATGAAAAGTAAGTACCAGAGTAACATTAATAGTTTTAAATGAGAATGATACAAATTAGATAAAGGCCTCCAATGAGGACAAGTAAGTCCATGGTGAATCGAAGAGCGGATGTCCACTTCAGTGATTACAAAACTTCATGTTTTATATACAACTTCCATCATGTACTCACACTGCTTTTGAACATCTCTTAAGTGCCCCCGCTGGTGATGTGAGGAGCACATAAAGAGAGCCATCACACCGAGCTTGTATACAAATCAATAAATAAAAAAGAGACTAAATGTGTTCATTTTTAAAATCACTCATATGAGATTAAACACTTTATGGATGGCAATAATTAATACAGTCACGTTAGAAGGAAGGATAATTATCATGAGTTTTATCCAACTGGTCAGAATGTAAAGCTAAGAGCTTTTTAAAAAGATGAATTTTTTACTGAGATGATTTTTGTGACTTTTGTCCACTTTCTTTCCCCAGTGCCTGACATACACAGTAGGCACTCAAATAAGTGTTTTTGGAGTAGATCTGAAGAGTCGAGATGGCCTACATCTGGAACAAAGCACGGGGGATTTAAAAAGAATCCAGAGATGATAAGATTGGGTGAGAAGGAAAATCCTCAGACTGAGTGAAGACATTACTTCTGAGCTGTCCTAGCAGATATCAGTGACAGACATTCTGAGTCTTACAATACATAATTGAGGTGAAACATTTTTTGTGCAAATATATTTCAAGAAAGTATATTAAAAGATTGGTGTTTAGAACATAAATCACCATTTCCTTCCTAGGTACATCATTGACTTTCTAAAAGAGACTTAGCAAATCCTGAATTTAAGTAAAAGTGAAAGCAAAACAATAGGGCAGTAGGAGTGAGGGGTTTTCTTACCTGTCGTCAGTGACATCTCTGGTTGAAATAATTCTGGGTTAAATATTGTATGATTTAAAGGATCCAAATGAAACATCTGTAACAAAGAAAATGTAAATTGTCAATCATTATGTCTCCAACGTTGCATTAAACATTTGAAATTGCTATGCATAAAACATAATTACAGGACCAAAACCTAAAGCCAAAAACAAAAAAATCCGAAAATATTTCAAATCAGGATTTTAAAAATGCCTTCATGAGACCTCGCTAAATCCTCATCTGTATGGAACTTTCCATAACTTTGGCAGTGTTTATGTGACAAAGGGATTCGAGAAGAATGACCTAGTTATAAAATCCACAGAGGCAGCTTAACTAGTGTATCAGGGCCCAGTATATGTTTATCATATAGTGGATACTTAATAAATATTTGTTGAATAAACTCCCTTAGAAATATAAGCACAAGAATATAATCCTAGAAATCTGTATTTCTTTTATGATGGTAAATAGACCCCTACTCTAGCCATCTAACTTCAAGTCCTGAAAGAATTCGACACCAGCCCTGGAACAATTTACAGAAAAACTGAAAATATGACTTATAGTCTAAGGAGCAGATAACTAAACACTGAGCTCCGTCACTTTTTTTTTAACCTTTATGTACCTGGCACAATGCAGAAATACCTGGAGTGTAGTGGATGTGGGAGGCTGAATAAAAGTTCCCACAAAGACAACCACATCCTAATCCCCAGAACCTATGAATACTATCTCATAGAGCAAAAAGGATTTAAAGATGTTATTAACGTAATAATACAGAGATGGGGAGATTATCATGGATTATCCAGATGGGCCTGATAAGAGGGATACAGGATATCAAAGTGAATAATAAGAAATCTGACAATGGAAGCAAGAGGTTGGAGTGATTAAAGGGGATATGAGCCAAGGAACATTGGCTTTCTATGGAAGCCCAAAAGGCAAGGAAACGAAAGCTTCCAGGAGAGCAGCCCTGCGAACACCCTGACTTTAGACTTCTGACCTTCAGATTATAAGAGAATAAATTTGCGTTGTTTTAAGATACTAAATTTGAGGTAATTTGTTATAGCACCAATAGAAAACCAATACAATGTATTCTGATGGAATTATATATTCTATCTTGATAAGTTACTAATAATTACTGATCCCAAGAAAAAATTTTTCTTTCCACGTAGTTCATTCAGGACTTTAAATTCATATGTCTTAGCTTGGTAATTGTTTCAACCTAAGTAAGTCATCTGTTCGAAATGTCTGTGGATAGCATAGAAACCAACCATATTTCACTTTTTATGATATGCTAGTTGGGAAGTGTGCTGGAGCTGGTATTTAAAACAACAACAACAACACCTGAATTACAATTTACTCCTTTTCTTTATTAGTATATTACTGGAAACTCTTGGGTAACTAAGACCCTAGATGCCTCGTTAAGTCAAGAATAACAAACACAGTGTTTAAATAAAGAAAACTTCACCTCCAGTAGTGAGGTACGCAAATTTTCAACTGAGGAATAATAAATGTGCTTCACTTTACTGCTTAAGAGTCAAGTTCATCTACACTTTTCATTGTTTGCTGAAAAGGAAATATTGGAATGAAAAAACATGTTATTGTAAAAATGGGCCCCACCTTACAGAGTATTCACAGACCAGAAAGTCGCAGAGCAGAAAAGATGACCTAGCAGGAAAAAACCCTCTTTCCTAGGGTCCTGCCGGGGGCAAGAACAATGAGGTTAGAGGGCAAGAGCACTGATCTGAGGACAGAGACACACACTCCACTTCAGACAAAGAAGACAGAAGCTGTGTTGTGCTGCAACTTGCACTGTGTATTACGTCAAGGGTGGAGAGCAAATTCCAGAATACACTACAACACTGAGGACATGTGAACTTCAGGAAATATATACTATTAAGCTTCAGACAAGGAAAACAAACAAACAAACAAACAAACAAACTTCGAGGACCTTTCCCCTCAAAAGTGGAAATATCAGAACATGGCCCCACCTGTTTGTTGCTACCGATCACCAAAAATGCCCACGTAAGAAAAACTTTCGAAATGAATGTTTTCAGCAGATTTTACTCTTGTGTGGCATAAAGGACTATCTCTTGTTGATAAGATTTCCTGCCTATAAACAGGAAAGCATCGTCAAAAACCCAGAAGAAACAACTCTAAGGCTGGTTAGACTTTGCCTTTGTTACAGATAGCCTATTAAAAGCGAAAGGTAAAACACAGGTTTTTGATGCTATGAGTAGCCAAATGTCTTTCATGCTCTAATTAAAGAAAATGTTCCTAGATTTATCCTGTATCACCATTTTTACAGTCAAGTTCAAAAACGAGTCCCTGAATGTGAAAGGCTATACATCCGCATTCTTTCTAAATCAATCAGAACATTATCAAGAGTAATGACTGCTTACAGAAGTCTCTTTTATTTAAAGAAGCAATACTAGACCCCTTAGAAACTATTTCACTTTTGGTTTTATTTTTCTGACTGATTTTTTCCGTGTGTAAATTTGGAAAATCCATTTTTTATGTGGTTGCTACTAATGATTAAGTGTGACATCATTACAACCCTTGGCCCCCTCTAAGTCCCAGGGCGTCCTGGTACCTCTTGTTACCTCTTCTTGTCTATCTAGTCTAACAAACTACATGTTCCAAATCTCAGTTTACAGAGACTTCCTCTGGTAAGCCCATAACCCTGATCTCCCCACAGGCAGCTCGTAGTTATCCCTCTGACATTCTGTGCAGACTACTGCTATAGTACTTACCACATATGAAACTATTTATGTTGCTATCCCTCTTAGTAGAATGGCAGTGTCGGAAATTAGGGTCTATGTAACTATTTTTGTCCCCCTCCTTACCCAGTGTTCTGCTACAGAGTAATGCCTCAATAAACACCTGATGAATGAATAAACCCCAGAAGTTGACATACTTCTTAAAAATCATTATATTAAAATTTAATATTGGCATTGTAATTACCCTAGTGTCTAAAAATTGCTTTCAAATGGTTCACTTTATATATATATATATATATATATACACACACACATACACATATATATTCTATATAAATATAAAAATATAGAGAGGAAAGCAAAATATTAATAACGGACAAAGACTTGTTGGACTATTCAACATTTCTGTAGGCTTGACATTTTTCCAAGTAAAAAACTAGGAGGAAAAGGAAAAGAGGACATTGGTATCTCTTCATAACTGCTAATACAATTATAATGAACAGTTTATACTCCCAAAGCACATTCATTGCCCGTTAAGCCTTTTCAGCCTGTTAATGTGGGGTTAGCAGTCCTGTTTTGCAAAGGAGAAAAGTGAGGATCAGGGGAGCTAAGTGATTCCTCAGGTTTTAAGAGCTCATCAGTAGCAGCTAGCATTTACATAAAGTTTTTCAAATTCTAAGTTCCAAAAGTCTTTGAACCATACCGATCTGCCTCCTCATTAGATGTGTTTTAAATATTTTGTATCCCCCAAAAAAGATATGTTCAAGTCCTAACCCCTAGTACCTGTGCATGTGACTTTACTTAGAAATAGGATCTCTGCAGATGTGATCAAGTAAAGATGAAGTCATACTGAAGGCTGGGCCCTAAATCCAACGACTGGTGCCTTTATAAGAGAAAAGAGAGAAATTTGGATACAGAGAAACAGGAGAGATACACAGGGAAGAAGGCCATGGGCTGGAGTGATGCAACCACTAGCCAAGGAAAGCCAAGGTTTGCCGGCAACCCCTAGACGCCAGGGGAGAAGCAGAGAACAGATTCTCCTCAGAATTCCTGGAAGTAACAAACCCTGTCATCCTCCTGACTTTGGACTTCTAGCTTGCAGAACTGTGAGAGAATTTCTGTTGTTTTAAGCCACCTCTTTTGTGGTGATTTGTTACAACAGCCCTAGGACACTAATACAGCAGTTATCATTTGACCTGTAGCATATATAGTTTTTGTGCAACAGTGTGTTAGAGCGGAGTTAAGTTACTCATTTTATAAGACATGGCCTCTCCAACCTTATATGCAGAGACAGGAAAACTGCAAAAACAATTTAAAAGAAATTTTTACCAATTTTAGAGTTTGCCTGATAATTACTATTGTTACCTCTGTATATTTAAAATATGAATACATTTACAAAAATAATTATCAGTGAGATGATATTATAATACTTACTTGTTCATGCCCTCCTAAATATGGATTGTCTTCTGCCATTTTGGAGCTGTAGATCAAAACAAAACAAAAGCAAACTGTAAGACTAACATGAACCTTAAAAATTCCATCATGCATGAGTGATCCGTATTATTCCACTAAGACTAAATATAACTCTTTTTTAAAGACCTTAGGAGGAAGACAGTAGTTCTTCTTTGGAATCTAAATCTAACAGCAGAAAGATTGCATAATCAAAGAATTACTGCTTACGTATAATCCAAAACCTCTATTGTCAAGCTCATAACAACGTCCTGGAGATTTTTATCCTCTGTATAAAAATCATGCATGTTTGGATTCTTAGAGGCTATTTCTTTTTGTCACTATGGAGATTTCAAGATGTACAGTCTTAGCTCTTTGTGTAGATTATTTTCTAACCCTTCATGAATACTGTGATGGTCCTAGACCTGTCTCCAAGCTTTCTATGTGCTGCTGGAGTTGAGAAGCCACGAGGGGGTCATTCTGCTGTCCTAGTGGCCTGGTCAGTGCATGATGGCACAAGGGGAGGGTGGCCACAGTGTGCTGTGCTCAGTCCGCCAGTGTGTTCCACTGCAGCAGGACATTTCCTGCCATTGTTAAAATGGTACAGCAGTTTCCCCTTATCCGCGGTTTCATTTTCTGCCGTTTCAGTTACCTAGTCAGAAAATATTAAATGGAAAATGCGAGAAATAAACAATTCATAAATTTTAAATTGTGTGCCTTTCTGAGTAGTATGAGGAAATCTCCTGCCATCGCACACCATCCCGCCTGGGGTGTGATTCACCTCTTCATCCAATGTCTCCATGTTATATACAACACTCGCCTGTTCGTCACTTAGTAGCCATTTTGGTTATCAGTCACCTGTCACAGCACCACAGTGCTTGTGTTCATGTCACCCTTATTTTACTTAATAATGATCCCAAGCTGCAAGAGTCGTGATCCTGGCAATTTGGGTAAGCCAAAGAGAAGCCATGAAATGCTTCCTTTAAGTGAAAGAGGAGTACAGTACAGTAAGGTATTTTGAGAGAGAGCCCACATTCACATAACTTTTATTACAGTATATTGTTATAACTGTTCTATTATATTATTGTTGTTGTTAATCTCTTACTGTGCCTAATTTATAAATTAAACTTTAGCATAGGTCTGTGTGCATATATAGGTTTTGGTACTATCCTTGGTTTCAGGAATTTACTGGGGGTCTTGGAACGTATTCCCCATGGATGAGGAGGGACTACTGCATAGAAACACTGTAATATTAAAAGTGCAATCAAAAGACACAAAAATAAGAGAATTTGTTATCGAGGCTATAGTCTCAGATTCAATCAACCCCAGCCAGATATTAGTACATCACATGCCCTAGCAATCTTGTATTACCCACAGGCCCTGAGAAAAGTGAAGAATCACATTGTCAGATAAAAATAGTATGTAATATCACATATCATTACGGATTTATTTACTTTAAGAAATACCCTTATCATCATTTTAAATATAGATTCATTTTATTTAAATTTACTTAGATCAAATTTTAGATATATTACATGAAATATCAGAAGATTGAAAAAACCAAGGCTGAAAGCAAATATGGATTCCTGAGGCAAAGTTCCTTTTTTATTTTTTCATGAAGTCTATAAAGCATTCAAGGGCACTTGGGACTGGGGCTGGAAATGTTAGCTGCCCATCAAAATCTGTCCTTCCCTTTTCCACAGTATAGAGTTGTAGCTGGCAACCTGACTGCTCAGCTGGAGTATACCCCACCCTTCCGTGGAGTTAGGGGCGGTCATTTGATGAAATATTCACCACTGGAATATCAGAATTACTGTGTGCCCCCACCAGGTCTGGGCTTAAGGCCTTTAACATCCTTCCATGTTTCTGTGTTTTCTCTTTCTTGCTGGATAAAACCTAAACATGGAGAAGATGGAGCTTCTATCACGTAGATGATGCGGACTGGCAGGCAGCTAATACTGGTGGTCATGTGAGAGAGAAAGAAACTTCCTTGTTCTTTAACACAGTGTATTGTTGGATCTCTTGTTAAAACAGGTTAGCCCTCCCTCATGAATACATCACCTAACTTCAATGAGGACAAAATTGTCCAAAGAGGGCCCTGATTTCCCATGAAAGCCTCTCCTGCTAGAGTTCTGTGTGACTGGTGAGGAGTGAGAAAGCCTCGTGAAGATTCCTAGTGGGATACGAGGTGGTGTCCAACTTCAACAAAAGGGCAAAGGGAAGCTCTGAGTCCTACAGAACAAGAAGTCCATGCAGATTTGCAAGGAAATATTTTAAACACGAAATTATTGATTGAAGATATATAAACAGCTGTAATCAATTAATACAAGCAGTTAAAAGGGGGAAAATTGACCTCATACAGTAAAGAGGAATTAAGTCATTCAAAATTTAAATGTGTTGCCATTGCTAGCTGGGTGACTTTGGATCCTGTGGTGTGTTTCTTCACCTGTAAAAGGAGAGATTTTGATGGGATAGACCTTTGAAAAGAGTAGAATTTTGTTGAGCTCAGAATGTTAGTTAGCTAATAAATGCTTATTCAAAGAACAAATTACCTAAATTATAACTATTTTTGTAAACTTCGATTTTTATACATATTCAGGTATATATCTATATTAAAGAATCATAGCATAATTTTCATTTATATGAAGAATACTAGCAAAATGGTGTAATGCTGAAATACAGTGCTAATACCAGTTACAACATTCCATGCAAAAAAAGTATTTATTCTTAGAATACCACAGGAGACTAACTACCAAGAAAAATATTAAAACCTTTTCTTTTTCTGCCTTTAGACTTTCCATTAATCTGGGCTGATTACCTGAATCCTCTCAAACAATCTTAGTCCACAGTTTTCAAAAGCAGAGGGGAGACTGTTGACTTCTTAAACTGACAGAACATGTTCAATATATACATACATACACACACACACACACACACACACACACACACACACACACACAGTTGGTTTCCAGACCCTTAAATGCATGGATTTAATATGAAGCATCCCTCACCCTAATTTAAAAAACTCAACTAAATCTACTTTATTAAAACTGATGCAGGGCAATTATCACGATCACTATTGTGGTTAAAACCTTAATGAACCTAAATTATAGGCATTAGCAAACTATCCAACTAAGCACAGTCCTCTCTCCGACAACCTCCCCATGCACAAATGTGTACCCCAAAATCACAGTTTTAAACACCCAACAGCTGTCCAAAAGCTACTTGGGTGATGGTGAAATCTAAACTTTTACATCCTTTGTCAGACAGTGTAAGTTCACTGTAAAGAGCTGAGGTAACAGTAACCCTAGAGTGGTATCAAAGTTAATTCATAATTTAAAAATAAAATGTCAAAAGAAACGAAGAATTCTTTGGAAAGGATGAATCACAGAAACATTTGCATTAATTTTAAAATCAGGTTTTATTTCAAAATTTTGAAAGACTAACTAAGCCTTTGGAAGTGAAGGATTAGGAAAGACCAGGGAAAACCCCTTCTGGCCCCCTGCCACCCCAGCCCTTCCTCTCACTTTCCCCTTGCACAGATCTGTGCTTTTGAGGAAGGACTTTAAAACAGAAAGGGGGATACTGGGTTGACGGTGAGAAGATGCACCTAAACTCTTCATCTCTCTCCCCCAATGATGAGGTTTTCAGAAAAAATATCACAGCATGGAAAGAAAAATAGAAAATGTAGCTAGCTAGCAATAAATAAAACATCTCCAGAGAATTGTCTGCATTTCTCATATGAGAGGCATAGTGTTATAACTGGCTAAGTTCTGAATATGTGATGAGTTCTATATGACATGCCTAATGGATTATTTTCTGCACATACATGACAATCCCATCACTGACATCAGAGGCCAGCATAAGGAGTTCTTCGTGAAGGCAGAAAGACCAAGGTCACAGGGTTGGACCATTCAGGATGGAGTTGGGGGGCATGCCTCTCCTTGTAACTGGGGGAATTTTGTAGGATCAGACATATTCACAATGTTTTTACCAGGGCCCACTATAAGAAAACATATCATTTTTATTCTATTAAGTTTCATTGAAAAAAAAATACAAAAAACCCCAAAATTTTTCCAATGGATGAAAATGATTTCATTACCCCTTAATGCGTCACAATATGCAGTTTTAAAACAGAACCGGAAATGTCATCCAGAGGGTACAGTTGGGAATCAGAGATAAAGTGTCTCTGGTTTCAAGATTATATTCAGCCACAACACACACCCCTTAGGTATAACCTTAATACCTTATCGTGGATAGCAAGGAGGATGAGATTATAAGAATGACTTTTGACCATTTCTCTATGAGTAATGAATTGATAAAGAGAAAGGATATGCTGGAGTTTCTTTCCATATAGGAATTTTTGTTTTGAGGGAACGTGCTATAAGGTGTACAACATGTGTACTACATATAAAGTGAAACACTCATATGAGAGTATCTTTTGACTCTGCAATTCTACTTCCAAGAATTTGTACTAAATTATACAAGCAAGTGTGCAAAAAATAAGTACAGGAATATTCACTGCAGCAAAAATTGATAACAATATAAATCTCTTTTGATAGAAGATTGTTTATAATTATGCTGCATTCAGTTACATATTATGCAACTGTTAAACTTAAGAATTCAGATTATTATATAGTAACATGAAGACTTTTACTCCGTAAGTTATACATTTCTATGTTTTAATTTTCTAACTCAATTGTGTAATTGGAAATACACATTTTAATAGGAAAAAAGAGAAAATCAAACCCTATCCTGAATTTAAAGTTTAACTTTGACATCTTCAACAATTAATGCCATATAGTGAATAAAAGATGAAGTATAAAATTAGTTAAATAATTCTAAGCACTACTGAAATCCTCTTCATAATATATAGTAGAAAAAATTTAACTCTAAAGGAGCTCTTTATTTACATCTTTCTGATGATATATTGAGTTAGTGATGAAAGAAAAAATAACGATGGGTTTAGCTACTTTTCTCAGAATAGCTGATTTTTCAGAGAGTCAATATTTGTATTCCACCACATTTTGATTTGTATAGACTCATTTTCCATGTTTTTCCACTCCTCCATCCATTTTCAGCTCCTTATTCTTTTATTTGGGTGCAATGTGACCAACTGACAGGTAGAGTTGCTACCTAGTAAGTACGAGCACATTGTGCTTGGGGCTGGTATAAGAGCACAATGGAACACCAATAGGATAGGGATGGCAGATACATATACGTGTTTCCCCAAAGATAAGACCTAGCTGGACAATCAGCTCTAATGCATCTTTTGGAGCAAAAATTAATATAAGACCCGGTATTACATTACATTATATTATATTATATTATATTATATTATATCATATCATATCATATATCATATCATATACTATATTATATTTATATTATATTATATTACATTATATTATATTCCGGGTCTTATAGTAAAATAGAGCTGATTGTCCAGCTAGGTCTCATTTTCAGAGAAACATGGTAGAACATTCAACTATTAATTTATGCAAAGTTTATTAGCACAGTTAGTGACAGATAGTAAATGTTAGCCATTTTATTAGCATAACAAACAATATGTTTTTGATAAACTGGGAAGAGCAATTGAGACAGTAAAAGTTTTAGGCATTGTGAGAAGAATCAAGTATTCTTATTTCTTTCCCATCCTACATTGATGGGTACACTGCTACATTCTCTCCTTATCTTTATGACTGTTGAATAAAATGTTTGTATTTTGCCTCTGGGGACATTTGGTAATGTTGATACATTTTCAGCTATCACAACTGGGTGGGTGGTCCTACTGGCATCTGGTGTGTAGATGTTAGAAACACTGTTGAACATTCTCTAACGCACAGAACAATCCCTCACAATAAAGAAATATCCGACCCAAATGTCCATATTGTCAAGCATGAGAAATGCTGATAAATGCCATCGCTTGATGTCAGTGCTTTGGTTCACATGGAGAAAGAACTAAATTTGACAGACTACCTTCCATGAGTCAGCTCTGTAGCTAGTGCTTCACATGTCTCACTTAATTCTCATAGGAATCCTCCAAAATATTGTCCCAGGTGAGAAAACCGAGATTTAGCGT
The DNA here is from genome assembly GCF_036562045.2 of Rhinolophus sinicus. Taxonomy (NCBI): domain Eukaryota; kingdom Metazoa; phylum Chordata; class Mammalia; order Chiroptera; family Rhinolophidae; genus Rhinolophus; species Rhinolophus sinicus. The sequence continues at coordinate 34,183,048 of NC_133752.1, forward strand.
AAGTCATTTGCTTGGGTTGATAGAGCAATGCTGGCTAATCTGACTATAGACTACAGCTAGTTCACTTGTCTAAGAGGCAGAAGTGATTTTTCCTTCTTGACTTACAAATTTATTTATTTTAATAGAGCATCTTTGCTCCAGGTCTCCTGAACGCTCTGGCTGGAGCTAGTCTACTCATAGCACAGCCTGAAAAGTGGAACAGGGGAGTGACAATGCACAAAACTCAACTTAGTTCTTCCTGAGACAATCAAATATGAAGGTAAAAATACCAAACAATGTTATTTTGGTGGTAGCTGCATTTTGTTTTGTTTTAAAGATCTCCTTTGGTCAATTTCAAAGGATAGAAGGAGAATGAAGAGATTTTATCTGAAACATGCCCATAGATAATACCATATTCACTAATGGCATGATAAAAGTATGTATATATTTAAAACTAAGGTATATTGAAGTGCTCCTTGAATACCTTCCTCCCTTTATTAACTTAGTCATTCGTTAAACAAATACTTAAGTGTACTACGTGTCAGTAAAGACACCAAAGTACACAGAATGATGCAGTTCTGGTACTCACAGAGCTTACAGTTGTGGTAGATTGAAAGCAGTGGCAAAAATTCTTTGCAACTCCACCCAACAAAAGGAAAAATCTATGACTCTTGGCAGGCCTGTAACTTTTGTCTGACCAACAGAATGAGATAGAAGTGTGAGTTTAATACTCAGGTTTCAGGAGACCTTGCAAAAACAACATTCTTGTTCTCTTGGGACACTGCTGCCATGTGACCAAGACTGGGGTAGCCCACTGGAGGATGAGAGACCAGGAGCAGAGAGGGGAAGTCTTAGCTGAGGCTCCCTTAGACCAAACAGCACCAGCTGAGTCGCCAAAAGATTTCAGAGATTAGTAGAGCCAGCCAAGATCAGATGACCTAGACAGCCCACTGAATGGGGAGAAATAACAAATGTTTGTGTTTTAATTAGCTTTATAGTAATTTTGATATGCAGCAGAACTAACTAATGTATCAGTTTAGTAAGCAGGAAGACAAAAAGGCAAAAGCAATGCAACATGGTAAGTGTCATGGGAAATGGAGGGTAGATGGAGCAGGGGTTAGTTATCTTGGAAATTTAGTAATTACACTTTCTTTGTTAGGGTCCTATTTAGATAGCATAACAAGCAATGTGTTTGTGATAAAGTGGGGAGAGAAACTGAGACACTAAAATTTTACTGTCATTTTTACTCCATTGGCTTATTCAGTTCCCAACTGAACAAAAATAACAAGTACATTAGCCCAAAACACTGTGGCATAGACATAAAATTAGTACTGCTAAAACCTTCAAAATGTAAATATTAATAAATTGTTAATAGCTTTAAGCAGTGATACTATAATAAAACAAGCTAATATTGTTTTCAAGACCTTCAATTCTTCAATATCTAAAAACAAATTCATCATTCCTATGACAACAGGCCCCATTCTTGACTTCCCAATATCTGCCAATATACCATTCTATATGACGCTCAGGTACTCAGCGTCAAAAGTTCAGTCACTTTTTCTCTTTTCTTTTTTCCCCTCTCTTTATCTTACACATATCCAGCCAATAACCAATTTCTGCTGATTTTTTTGGGGGGGTGTTATTTCTTATACCTGCCTCTCTGTTCCATCTCCAGTTTCACCTTAGTTTAACCTTCATTGCCTCACCTCTGACTGACAATAATAACCTCCCTACTGGTTTCCCTTACTGTGGTGTTTCTTCTTCCTTACGTGTCTTTCACATTATTACTATATTACTTACAAGATAAAGTCGAAAGCCCTTAACCACTCAGCATATTATATTATAAGCATCACCTATTATTATATCCTAATCAAAACCCTCTACTATAGGCACTGATCATTCAAAAATACCTTTCCATCTTGTATACTTGTTCATAGTATGCCGTGCATCCTGCAATGTCATCTTTCCTATTTAAGTACTACCCACTCCTCAAGCCTCTACTCAAATCTGACTTCTGCCAAGAAATACTATAATTTCCTTTGTATATAGCTCTTTAGTCCACATCAGGGCTATAATACTTATGTGTATTGGTGACTTTACACTTGACAACATACTATTCTACTGCAATTTAACTTTATCTTTCTATATATTTACCATTGTCTTAAGTGGCTATAAATGCCTAAGAAGTAGACATGACAGATTTACTCTTTTGTACTTCCAAATTAGTAAACACTAAGTAGTTTTTTATTAATATTCATTAATGTCAAGAAACATTGCAACTTCATATTTGTCAAAATGTGGAATTCTTGTTTCAGTCACGACAGAGTAACAATTATTGAACTTGTCCCCTTGCCATACTCAATTGTGAAACTATACAAAACACTTGAAGCAATAATTTAAGACACTCGACAAAAGACAGCATACGGTTGTACACCATAAGAAAATGGAAACACTTGAGCTGAGTGCCAAATTCACTTTTTGACTGAGAGCATGTTCCAAACCATGACACTAGGAAGTAGAGGCCAAACAGGGAGCAGCAATCACACTGGGCACAGGGTATCAAAAACGAGGGATTTACAAAAAGAAAGAGGCTCAGAAATCAACATAGGGATTACCTCTCGTCATTGGCCAAATACTAAACTGTGCTAATGCAGGACAGGACTCAGCAAAGCCTACTAGAAAACAGCTGCTGGGGATCTAAGAGCTGAATAAAGATCCCAGAAGTTCTTGGAACTTCTGAGAGACATCGAAGTTCCAATCATCCAGGGTGAAAGGACATCACTGAACAATCTAAGCATTCAGTTGTGACCCCAGAAGGATTTTGCAATGGGAGTAAAGGACATACCCTACAATAAGGGCTACTCTGAAACAATCTCAATAAAACCAGGTGATCTGCCAATAAATTTATTGCCTGTTACAACAAAACTCAATGCTCTTAAAGGAAGACAAAAATCATACTCTCTACAATGTGGTATCCACAATATACAACATAAATATCAAAATATGCAAAGAAGTAGGAAAATATGACTCAGAAGGAAAAAAATGAAATGATGGAATTAGCAACCAATGACTTTAAAACTGCTAATAGCAGTATGTTCGAGAATGTAAAGGAAAAGATGGGCATAATGAATAATAGATACGGAATCTCAGCAGAGAAATGAAAACTCTTAAAAAGAGACAGAACCAATGAAAAATTCTAGATCAAAATGAAATTTCATTAGGTGGACTGACCAACATATTAAACATTATAGAAGAAAGAATCAATAAACTTGCAAATAGTTAATAAAAACTATCCAAACTGAATCACAGAGAAAAAATCCAAAAAGAATAAAGCCTCCTTCAGTGACCTACGAGACAATATCAAGTGGTCTTACATAAGTGTAATTTAGAGTCCCAGAGAGAGAGAGTAGAAAAATAAATTTGAAGAAAAAGGGTCAAGAATTTTCCAAATTTGACTTAAAAAAAAATCAATACATATACAAGAATCTCAAAGATCCCCATGTTAGATAAAGACAAATAAAATTATGCTTAATCACATTACAACCAACTGTTAAAAACTAATGCTAAAGAACAAAAATCCTAAAAGCATCCAAGGACAAGTAACAAAGATACAGATAATGGCTGACTTTTTATCAGAAACAATGATGGAAGAAGTGCTCTAAGAAAAAATGATCAGTGTACAATTCTATATTCAGCAAAAACATCTTTAAAAATAAAGGTGAAATTGACATTTATCAAATAAACAAGAGCTAAGAGAATTCGTCACTAGCAAGCGTGATAAAACACATGTTAAAGAATGTTCTTCATGCTGGAGGGAAATGATACTAGATAGAAACTTGGACCTACATGAAAAAATGAAACATGACAAGAATGATGATTATGTAGCGGAGTATAAAACTTTTTTTCTTGTTTGCTATTTAAAAAATACAATATATTTGGGGATATATAACACACACACAAGTAAAATGTATAATAATAACAGCACACAGGAAGGGAAAATGACAAATGGATGTATAGTATTGTCAAATTCTTACATTACATATGAAATGTTATAGTATTAATTCATGGTAGACTCAAGGGTGCCCTAAAGTAACTGCTTTAAAAAACAGTCAATGAAGAAGATGAAATGGAATTTTAAAAATAAACTTGATTTATTCAAAAGATGGCAGGAAACAAGGAAAAATTGAATAAAGAACAGATGGCACAAACAGATAACAATTACCAAGATAGGCTTAAACCCAACCATATCAATAATTACGTTAACTGGAAATGGACTAAACTCACTTATAAAAAAGTAGAGATTGTCAGACTGGACAAAAAAGAAAGGCTCAAGTATATGCTTTTCATAACAATTACACTTTAATATTAAAGACTCAGATAGTTTAAAGGTATAAGGATGGAAAATTATGCCAATTTTACCATAGAAATACTAAACATGAAAAAGCAGGCTATATTAAAATATCAGGTACAGTAGACTTCAAGAGAAGAAATATTACCAGAGATAAAGAGGAACATTTCATAAGAACAAAAGGGTCAATTCATCAGGACAAAATAATAATAATAATCTTAATGTGTATGTAAGAGTTTCAAAACACATGAAGCAAACAGTGGCAGAACTAAAGAAAGAAACTGAAATATCCACAACTATAGTTAAGATTTTTTAACATTCCTTTCTCAGTAATTGATAAAAATAAATCAACAGAACATTAGTAAGGATATAGAAATTTTAAAAACAACACTATCAACCAGACTAACCTAAGTGCATGTATAGAGCGCTCCCCCAATGATGGTGGAGTACACATTCTTTTCGAATGTACAAGGAATATTCTCCAATATAGACCATATGTTGGGCTATAAAACAAGTCTCAATAAATTTTAAAGAAGTGAAAGCATATAGATATGTTATATAAACACAATGAAATTAAATTAGAAACCAGTAACAGAAAGGTGTCTGTAAATCCTTAAATATACATAATTAAGCCAAATGTTAAATTGTGGGATTGGTGGAGGGGAAAAGTGCCTCTTAGAATTAAGAAAACATAGTAAATATAACCTCATTCTCCTGCATGAAAGAAGCATCTAAATTCTTGCTGTATCATGTCTACTGTAACCATGGGGGACAAGGATTTTCTTAGAGAAGTGATTAAAATGAATTCCACTGTGTTCCATAAGAAACAAACCTTTGCCTATGGTTGTTTTCTTTATCATAGATGACTGAAATTTTTACGATCAAAAGATGTTTTGGACATTTTCTAATCATATTAAAATGAAGTGTCATTTATATCAAATGGAAGATTCCATTCTAAGTAAAATTTCATTTTGTTAACACAATGGTAGGATAAAATCTAGTAAGTATAAATTTGTATAGCTAGAGAAATTCTCTAAATATTACAGTAAATTAGATACAACCTTACAGGTTATAACTGAAGTCACTCATGGGATGTCACTGCCTTCTGTTTCCACATAAAAACCAATTCAATACATCTACTCAAAAAATTGAGGTCTTTCATTCAAGTGCCATAGAAAGGGATTTGACTTACTGCACTTTGTTCTGAACCTTCTGTTTTCACATTTCCAATTCTACAGATTTCATCTTCTCTAAAAATAGAGTATGATGGGGCTGGGGAGAGGTGGATGAGTACGTGGAGCACAGAGGATTTTTAGGGCAGTGAAAATATTCTTGTATAATACTGTAATGATGGATACATGTCATTAAACATTTGTCGAGAACCAAAGAATGCACATCACCAAAAATGAACCATAATGTAAACTATGGACGTTGGGTGATTATGCGGTGTAAACGTAGGCTCCTCAGTTGTAACAAATGCACCCCTCTGATTGGGGATGTTGGTAATGGTGGATGCTGTGCATGTGTGGGGACAGAAGATACACAGGACATCTCTCTGCCTTCCCCTCACTTTTACTGTGAACCTTAAACTGTTCTAAAAAAATTAAGTCTTCATAAAAAAAATAGTGTATAACCAAATTTTAATTTCATGTCGGGCCTTTGTCTTGAGTACCACTTTGGTGCACTGGTGTTTTCAAACTGAGGAGGAAGTAAACCCTGAGGATTATGATTTAGAGATTACTGTTCTTTTGATCAAATATAGAAAAACGGATCAAGTTCTCTTAAATCTGAATATGATGACTTGGGTTTGGGTTTTCATTTTTATTAATCCTCAAGTATCAATAAAATTATGTCCTTTATATTTTAAAAGAAAAGGATTCAGCATGTGAACCAGCAATACTTGGTTCTATGATATGTGCCAGTTGGCCTAGAGGGAGAAAACGGTTTCCTTGACAAAATTACAATAATGACCTTCCAATCACACACAAAAATAATTATTTGTAAGCATTAAAATCAGGCCTTATACAAAGACCTTTCAGTCCTTGAATCTAGTTATGAAGGCCTTTCCACACTGACCACTCAGATAGATAAACCCTTCAATATATGCAGATGTCAAGATGGAAAGTGAGGAGAAAAGCAAGAAGTGAACTACACTTTCTTCTCTGTCTCATAATATCTGAGGCAAATACTTCTTTCTCCTATCTTTCCTGTCAGTGACCTTGACTGCTTGGCAATGAACAAAACACTTACTCATAAATAACCAATTAATGTGAAAATGTGATTTGTTTGACATTTTTACTAACATTTTGTTTAGTGAGGAAAATATGAAATGAACTGACCTTAGGGTTTTTAATCATAGCAGTTCTTACTTGTATGACGCTCATTATTAGCACCTTGGAGTAATGAATTCATTTAGTCAACTCTCAACTGTATGCGGATGAATATGAATCATGGAATCAACATACATGTAATCCAAAAGTAATTAGTGAAACCTTTTAAAAGACGGAAGGGTAGGAGTCCTGATTAAGAAGAGCAGAAAAGGGCTTTTAGGGTGCTCTGTTTTTAGAACACCACCTAGGTGAAGTGTGTTTACTTTGAGGTAAATCATTAAACTGTACTCTTACGATTTGTGCACTTTTTTAGGGTGATTCTTCGATTTTAAAAAGGCTAATGTAAACAGAAAATTTTTTTAAATTGACAACATTACATGATATGAGCTCCATGAAATTATGGATTTCTGTCTTGTTCAACACTGTAATTCCAATACCTAGAACCTGGCACATAGAAAGGACTCCACATATATTCAAATAAATTAATGGTTTTTAAAAAAATCCTACTATGCAAAGGTAGAGAGCTTTTATAAAAAAGCAAATGTCCCCTGCCCCACCTCTCCTTACTTCCAAACCTGTTTTACAGAGTGATTGACTTTTTAACACTCTTAACTTTCTCTTTTTGGTTTTCCTGGGGGTTCTTTTCATATCTCCAAATACTACACTTATATCTTTTTTCTTAAACAATTTTAGAAATTGTATTCTTGCTATGACAGATGAGGATTCAGTTCACACCACTACCACTTCCCTTTTTCCTTCCTCCAAATATATTTATAATTAGTGAAACCCTGAACCAATTTAGAATTAAAATATTGAATTTTACATTCAATTTCTGTATCAAGTTTGCCTTCAATTTCTTTGGAGAAATATGAATGTGAGTTCATAGTAGAGACTAATTAATAATGAAAAGTTGGAACCCCAGACACACCAGGAAGAAACTAGACTGAGACCATATATGACAACTCAATCCAGAAATGAATAGTTCCTTACATTTATCACATGGATAATCATAAACTGTCTTTGAATCTTCTCACATGCATTTTTCCTTAAGCTATCTCAATATGGCAAAAGCTGAAGCCTTCCAAATAATACTATTATATCAAAGAAACAAATAATTTTACAGGTAGATACTCATTTAGTCTAACTCTCTCATTTTTGTAGATAGAAAATGAGACCCAGAGAAGTTAATTAATTTGCCCACAGCCACACAGCTTAATCAATAACACAGTCTACTGATATTTTGTATAGTTTACTTCCTTATTCATTCAGCAAACTTACCAGGTGCTGTGCAAATTAAAAGGTAAGTAAGATAAAGTCCCTGCCCTCAAGATGTTTTCTGTCTGGAAAGCATAAGTCAAGAGAACATGGAATGGGGGGCACATTAACTCTTTATGAATAGGTCAGGGAGAATGGGTAGAGGAGGGAGAGAGAAATGGTGATGCCTGAATCGTGCCTGAAGGTTTAGTAGTTAGCTGGGAAGGAAAGGGCACTCCTCACACAGGGCATGCATATGCAGAGGCATTCAAAGTGAGACAACATGGAGAAGGAACTGAAAATGGATGTGGATGATACGAGAAATAGGGGATAGCTGAGAAGCAAGCGTGGGAGGTGAGGTGTGCAGAAATCAGCTTGTGCAGACAACAGAGATTCATATCAGAAATATCAAGTGCCTCTGCAATATTAGAAATAATTGTTGTTTTCTGTGGCTTGTCTTGAATGACTGGACTCCTTCAGTACAACAGATATTTAGTAAATGTAGCACACCTGCCCCCCAAATCAGCCATCTATTTCAACACAGGATTGTACTACCTCGTTAAGCAACTTGGACTAATACCTATTTGGCTATTGCAGTGGACTTTCTAAGAGAAATGGGATACTCTCCCTGCCCACTATACAAAAGAACTTCAGGGTAAATGACCAATAAGGTTATTGTTTTAAAATAGTCAGGAAATACTGAAATGTTCTAAGGTGTGCTAGTTAAATTCAGTTAAATGTGTAAAATGGGAAACTGGGTAAACACATGGAGAGAAACCATAAAGACATTATATCAAATGAATACTATGATATGGCATGAGAGCAAGGAAGTACATTTAATTGTTGTCATATACCACGCTTCTGATTTTAATTTCCCAGGTGTACTGAGGTTTGCTAAATCACAACTGACTTCTAAAGTGTTTTCAGAATGTGGGGGAAATGACCATTGTTTTCAATTTATCAAAACAGGACAATCCACAGTGTGTAAAAAAGTTCTATTCAAGAACAATCTGTCTCTACATCTTTCATTATGATCCTTTTATTCTCACCCATGAGATATAGAATTTACCATTTTCTCTGGAATTCTGATTCACTTTCTAGATTATTTTTCTTTTTCACATTCAAGTCAATAATAAAATTCAAGATCTAATTTTATAGAAGACTCTCCCCCTAAACCTTTACCTACGCTTTCATGATCCTTTGATCAAATTTTTCAAGATTTATAGGTGTGAAACACACACACACAAACACACACACAAAATACTTAAGTTACATACCTTTTATATATTAGCATAATAAATGAATGAATTGAATGATATGGTATGGAACTAGCTATATATGAAGAGCCATCATACTTCTTCCAACCTTTCACATCTTCTTTATTTTAACTAAGTCATAAAGATGTTTGTGTTATATAGACATCATCATGCTAGATGCTGTAAATTGTAAGGGACTCTTTTCCTTGACCTCATCACCACACCTAGCCCCCATTTGAAAGAAAAAGACACGCAGTTTATACATCAAGTATTAATGATCAAAAACCAATAAATGGCTAAATCCTAAACAATAAACCTATACCTAAGTTAAGGTTTGGCAGACAAAGACGTTCTTCAAGTTATCAATAAAACATGTATCAGGATTTCATGTTAAAAGAAAAAAAAAAAAGTCACTCTCTCCGTTCCTAAAATTCTTATCTTGGAAGGCATATTTTCTAAGACAATTAAGTAATTTATTTTCACTTTTTAAATGAACTGCAGACTTGGGCACAGAACCAATAGATAGGTAGGTAGATTAGCGTGTCTGTCATCACTTTTAATTTTTCTACTTTCATGCTTGATATACGTTAGAATTGATTTCTGCAGATGAGAGATAGGTATGCCATGACATTGAAATATAGTATGTTTAGTCCAAATGATGTGATAAATAATAATGAATAATAATTATTTTTAAAACAACTGCTATTTTGAGAAAGAATTCATTATAGCAATCAAATTATTTTAAAAATGTTAATTAAACTCTTTGTAAGAGGTGTGCTTAACTTCATGCAGGTTTTGTATTTTTTTGGTTCAAGTTAGCAAAAAGTAAATCTTGCCTACAAATGCTAGCGAGCCTCATTTACTAAAAGACTAAAATCTAAGAAACATCCAATAGCTTTATTCTCCATTATGAAATATATGAATTGTGCATACATTTTTGACAAGTATGGGAAAGGTTAGAACAATGCTATAACTTTGTGATTTTGTTTATGCTTCTCTTCATGCCCAGAAGCTGTAGATTGAGCTGATTATGTAATGAAACACAGCAACATTTATGGTTCCCTGGCGACTTCTCACAAGGAAGTACAGGAAGAGTACTTTGACTATTTTATTATTTTAACTAACAAGCACTGCTGCTATTCACTTTCAGAGTACTTTTCAACAATGACTGACACCTTTATAACGCAGTTGTTATAAAAGTAAACATTTCATTTTTTTTCCTCAGTTTGTTGGCAACAACAAAAATGATTATACATCTATGTATTTGTAAACCATTTTAAAATTAACTTTTTGAACTTGAGTGTATGTTTGTAAGTGATTCAAAAGAGGGCAGGGTCAGGACCAGAATTAGGTGGGCAGCAAAGCAGAGTGGACTGAAGTCAGCAGTTTTCAATAAAATGGTTGTGACTCTCCCTGGGGCACAATCACACCAGGCAGGACAGGGAGTGCCACCGCGTGCTCTTTTCTAGTCTGGATAGTAGACTTTATTTCATTCATTGTGTCCACACAGAATAAATGGTTAGAGTCAGAATTTCAAGGACAATTTTCTGAAAATGCTACTAGTGAGAAATAAGTGAAAAGTACAGGAAACCTTGTTAACTGCCTGCTTGTTTCTGAGGTTTTCTAGCTAATAACTTCCCCCCTCCCATTTTTCTTATAGGTGATAAGAATTTAATTCTGGATGTCTTAATATACCGGGGGGTGGGTGAGGGTGCCAAAAAAGTGTATACATAGGACTTATATTCATCTTTTGTTATTGGTATATATTATTACAATTTTAATACAGTTTTTTCCTTTCTTAAAATGTGTATACTTTTTTTGGCACTCTGTATTTGTTTTTACATTTTGATTGATTAATTTAGATAGGCTTGAACAAGCTTTTGATTATAAAGCAGTGCTTGCAGCATTGTTTCCTTTTTTTGGAGATACTAGTATTGAAATTACAGTTTCAGTGGAGATCACAGAAATTCTAGCTTAGCCAAAAAGTTACATTTTTTACTTGTACAAGCACCTTTTATCATTTAAATTACTTTGTTACCTTGTTTGATAAATGCCTTTATAACTTTGAAACAAAAAGGCTTTTTTTTTTCCCAGTTCATAAACTCGTGTTTCAGAATGAAATGCTTCCCTTTTGGAAGGCACTGGGTATTTTTAAATAAATTATCTGTCCTAGTAAACTTCAAGTGCTCTTTAGATAAAAATGTAATATCTAGGAAGTAAGAACTAGTTTTGGCTTCTTTCTTTCCAAAAGGTAAAGCAAAATACTCTAATTTTTGTTCCTTGCAGAAATCGGCTGTCCCCCCATTTTTAAAACAAAACAAAACATGTCATTTGTTCATTCAAAAAATTGTTACAGATTGCTCAGTATGTACCAATAAGCACAATGTTAAGTGTCAGATATTTGGCAGTATAGATTAGATACGATTTCTTTGTAACTGGAACTACAGGATTTTGATTCTCTCATATATCTCTTTTCCTATCCTTTTTATTATTTTTTTTTTATACCGAGGCTCTTAAAGAATAAGCCATATAGAATCTTCACATTCTTCTTTAAAGCTCCAACAGCCAGATTATTTTTTTCAGTCTATAGAAATTGAGTCTATAGGTACTTCAAATTTACTACAATCTGTTGTTGAAAGTATGGATCATAATGAAAGCTGGTTATAAGATTTTTTGGCCTCATGGTGAAATGTAAATGAAAAATAATAAGCCAAAGTAATGGGGAACCAAACCACCCATTTCATTATTCTAATTTCAAAAACAGGCAACAGATTAAAGCAGATGAAACTTGTATTACTGATAATTAAATATACTAATTACTACAGAAAATATAAGAAGAGAATAATAACTGATTTCTTTTTAAAATTTAAAATATTTTTATGATTAATACTCTAAATTAAACAAGTATTTTCATCCATAGTCTATACTCTTGAGGATTCTATAATATTTAACAAATCATACCTTATATTACATACTTTGTGCAAAACTGTTGGCTTTAAGTTATTTGTAGTGAAGCAATAAGATTTTATTTCACAATTTATTTTCCATACTATTAGCTGATCTTCAAGGGTAAGTCTACCAACTTCATCGGAAAATACGAAAGACAGCTTCATTTGCACTGAGGAATACCTCTAATACAGTAGAGACCAAAGGTATAGAGCAATTTTATCATCATGAAAAGAATGCTGCTTAAAAAAAAAAATCTAACAGTGTGGCACTGGATACTTATTAATGAACTATCATAAAGATAAATGTCTTGGTTATGCTACCCTAACTATTAACCCTACCAAATTACCTGGTTTCAATTATTAATCTTTTCTGATGAAAAAAAACACACACACACAAAGAGCCAAACTAACTTGCAGGACCATGCCACAAGTCCAAACAGTCCTCTCCTAAGCTGAATGCCTCTAGTTCTTCAAACCTCAAGGTCAACTAAGGAATGACAGGGTCAACTCAAAGATGTATATATATGCTTCTGATGATTTACCTGCTCACCTCTAAGAACACTATACTGAGTTCAGTACTTATGAGAGGTACAAGTTTCCCAGAAAGCAGGGTAAACTGCTTCAATGTGGTTTACTGGTTACCAAGAAAGCGTTTGTCAATGAACTTGTACCATACATAAACGTAGATGTAGAAACAGAACATTTGAAAGTGTCCTCCAGCACTAAAATTCTCTCCTTCCTTCTTCTTCTCCTTCTGTTCTTACAGCATATAGCAATCATGCCACTTTTTATGAGTCATATAAACAGAAAACCAATCAAGCAAACAAGACAACTTTCCTTCTAAGTAAGGTAAATTCATGAGAAATTTTGCTTAGCCATTGATTCTTATGTATCCATTCCTGCTAATGTGATTCATGTTCAATCTGTAGACTAGAAGAGCATAATTTGAATAATTACTCTATTGGTTAAACAACTCTGCATTTCCAGACACACTTTCTACTGCAGTCATCTCTATGTTCAGAACAGGACACCTACTAATAAGTTCTGAAGAAGAAAAAGATCATATTTTGACTATCAAAAAATCCATATGGAAACTCAGATATCATTTTTTAAAATGTATTGTTTTAAAATGTCAACTATTGTTCTTTCTTCTCCTAAGTTCAAACTAATTGAAGGTTATGAAGTAACCACTTCCCCTCAGAAGCCAGAACTTTCACCTCTTGTGAACAGGGGAATACTGGGTAGAAAATAAGGCCTTGCTGATTGAATGAGTCCCAGATTCCTATAGCCTCCAATTCCTTATCTAGGCCTTCTATCTACCACAATAAGCAGTACCTGAAAATCAGGTACTACTAAAACTTATTTCATCCATTATCTGGAAGTATGAAAACAGTGGTAAAAACAACCTGCATGTGTATTTGTTTCTCAAGCTAGCTTCAAATTGTTTCAAGGAACAGGACAAGAGAAATATGTCTCTGAGGAATACGATCACTGAATCTAAAATTCTGCCTATTTCTGACTAATTGAGCTTTTACCAACTGCAACTCAGTCGTCACAGACAATCTTGTTTTAAGAGGTAGAAGAAGGAAGTGCAAAGATCAAAGCAGAGCTTAAGAAGGGGAACAACTATTTTTGTATATATACTCCAGTATTTACTAACTGGGTTTGAAAAACAGAGGCATTTATTCAGCTGATGTAAATGCCAACTGCCGAACATAAGACAAAACTGAAATTACTGAACAAAACTAAGAGACTTTCCAATTGGCCCCAACCCCAACTGGATTATTGTATTTCCCTTCAAAAGTCTTTTAAACAATTTAGAAGTGGTTTACTCTTCACAACAAGCAGTATTTCGGGCCCAGCATTAAATCTACACATAATGAGTCTTCCTTTGTGTTCACGTTTGTCCAGTAGGCTGTGGCCCAGGAAGACATTTTATCTGAACAAGCTCCAGGAGGCATTGAGGAGCTGCAGGTATATCAATATGGATGAACAATTTCAGGAGATTTCACGTTTCCATTTACCATGGATGTTCTTCTTACTGGAGCAATTTAATTACGTGATCAATGTAAAAGGCTACAAGAAACAACTCTTTTTATATCCTGGCTTCCCAAGTTCATAAGCTCAAAATAATACTTTGCTTTAAATCATTTCCAAAATTTCTCTAGTGCATCAAATAATAAAAGAATTCATTTCTAGAAAGCACAATATTAAAATCAGGAAAACAACATGCTTCAGCCAAGGGCTTTATTTTAATCGAGATTCCTTTTAAAAGTTTTAACAAACACGAATGCAATTCAAACTGCTCAAGAATACTCAATTGAGGTATTTTGCTAGAAAAATAAGCACCGAACATCTTGATCTCAAACTTTAGGGTTTCCAAAGCTCATCAGTTTGTAGAACATTTGTATGCCAGAGCTGTTGAGTGTTTTAGTAATACTATAGTCATTTTCTCAGATTATGGGCTTTATGACAAAATCTGTAAGTTAAATATAGTTATTTAATAAGCTGCAGTGCTGAACAACCCTACTTAACAAATCCATGAAAATGTCTTAAATCTTGATAATCAGATACTGTGTCATTAAGTCCCATTTAAGTTTCAGAATAGGCCAATAAATCAGGGCAAACATCTCCATCAGTATTTATTTATTTTTAAAGACCATGAGAAAACTTGTATCTAGGTTAGGCTTTGTTTATATCATTATTTTGTTTTAGAGGTCATGCACAACACATGGTACCGTTTTCCAAGTGTTTTTCATAATCAGAGTGTCCAAAAAGTGATCTAAATAGGTAATTTCTTTTCTCTCTCAAATGCCAGGCCCTGTAGATCAGTATCAGGCCCTCATTTTTTTTTTGAAAACCAATGTACAGATCCTATAGTAGGTGAACATATTATGTCCTGGTGTGTGTGTTTGTGAAGTGGGGGCTTCTTTTTGAAGGAATAAGGCTGTCCTATTCAATTTGGGGGAGCTGGGGAGGGCTTCCCCAGCCGAGAGGACTGCCATGCACTTCTGCTTTCATTTCATGGAACGCCCTTAGGTGAAATCTGGTTCAGCACTGCACCAACCACCTTCCCCTCTTTCCTTCGCGCCCAAGCGCACCTCAACCTTAAAGCCACCCCGCAGCAAGGAGTGGGGGTGAGGATTAAAAAAAGTTTGCCAGAGTTCCCTTCTGGTTCCGTTCCCGCCTGGCGGAGGGACGTGAAGAGAAAGGGCAGCCCGGGCAGCCGTGGCCCTCGGGCCGACCGGCCCCCGCCAAGTCCGGATGTGCCTTTCCCCCCTCTCGCCAATCCCTAGAGCCTCTAACTCCTGTCAACCGCCTCCTAGGGTCCAGAGTAGCGGCTATCGCAGGAATGAGGAAGTCCGAGCAGGGCTGGAGGGGTGCGGGGCGGGTAGGTGGCGGGACTCGGGCCGCAAGTCCCCGGCGTGGCCCCCACTTGCCCGAGTTTGGCTTACCCTGGTGGCGGGTCCGCGCTCGGCCTCCCTGCGCCTGCGGGGTCCCCCTCCGGGGCGGCGCGGGCCTCGGGGCCGCGTTAGGAGGAGGCGGAGGCCGGCCGGGGCCAAAGCAGGTCCGAGTGCGGGTCTGATCGGGTCCGGACGAGAGGGCGCGCGGTCTCGCCGGGCCGGGCCAGTCAGCGCCGCGCCATGTCGCAGCGCGGGCGGAGGGAAGCGCGGGGCGCGCGGTGGCCGGGCCGCGGCGGCGCCGCTTTCCCGGCCGCGGCGGCGGCTCTGGCCTGGGCTGCGCGGGGTCTCGGAGAGGGGCCGGCGGCGGGGCGCAGGCCGAGGGCGGCGGCGTTGAGTAGAGGCCCGACGGACGGGCAGGGCAGGGGAAGCTGTCAGCGCGTCGCCGGGCCGCTCCGGTGGCGAAACCTCCTCTTCCTGCCCCGGCTCGCTGGTGCACTTCTCTGTCTCTCTGTCTTGCTCACTCTCTCACTTCCTGGCTGGAAATTCCCACTGACGTCGAGCGAGAAGACAGACAGACGGACACACGCGCGCACGCCGCGGGGGCGGGAGGTGGGGTCGCCACCGGGGGTGGGGGAAGCCCGCACTTCTGGGGCCGCTGTGCGCCCCCGGTTCGGCCCCGCAGCCCAGCTCCGCTCCCGCCCCTCGGGGCCGCTTCGGGGCGGAGAACGAGGCGCGCGGTCCGAGGCCCGGACGCCGGAGTCCCCTGCGGAGCTCCTGCTCCCGGGCCGGCGCTCCCGAAGCCCCGAGGGCTGGAGCGGACAGGGACGCCCCCTGAAGCGCCACTGGGGCCCGATTGCCCCGGGAAGCAGGCGGCGCGGAGGCTGTGGCGTATGGCTGTTGGATTCGGGCGGTCCAGAGCCTCTAAGGACAGGCCCCAGCACCTGGAGGGGATGATGAGTCGGCGTAGAGCTAAGCATGCCTTGTATAAAAATAAATCTCATCTGTCTGTTCCCTTTAAATTGTCTCAGTTACACCCAAATCTCTTCATAAATTAAAGTGGAATTTCTATGATATAACCGACTTCTGTCCAGTGCAGTCTGAGCATCTGAGTTTGGGTAACTTGGTTGTGACTTATTCTGAACTCCCATCTACAGGGCATTATGATAATTACTGTGGATAGAATTATAGTCATGGTGGTAGCAGTGGTTTTGGTCCACAGCTCATAGAGAAATATTGATCCAACAGAAGGGTTTCTCTCTCTCTCTCTCTCTCTCTCTCTCTCTCTCTCTCTCTCTCTCTTTTTCTGGAGAGAGCGCTGCTAGAACCTCCAGCAGGCCTCCCCACCATTCACTAGATCTGAGCTTCTTTACTTTCAGGCATTGTGCTACACACGGGCTGGGGATACCCTGGGGTAGTTTAGCTCCCTCGATGAGAAACTTTGAGCGTATATTTTAGAGTTCATTATCTCACCACTGTGACAACTGCATATTTTAAAACATAGGTCATCAAGCCATCACCAGGCAGTGTTGTGGTGACATTGGATTGCCCCTAGCAAGTTGGCCACATTCCCTTTATTTGTCCTCCTCCCCCTTCCCCCAACCTCCAAGGTTATAAGAATCTTTTTGGTGGAGTGTTTGGCGGAGGAGTAGAGATCCGTTTGATTGGGTCTGGGGTGAGTGTCTGCAATGACCTTGGGGACCAACCAACAATCTACGTTCAAGGGATTTCATTTAACTCCCAGAGGCTGTTTGAACAGCTGTAATTCAGGCGATTTATAAAGACTGAAGACTGATGTTTTACAAACACTGCGTTATTATGTATGGGACATTATTAGAAATTGCGCCAATACTGTATTTTAGATTAATATATACTTTGTATATTTTTTTGTCACTGACATGAGCATAAATAGTGCAAACTCCCATGAAACAACAAAGTATTAGAGGAGTGTTGTTGTTTTTTCCTTGTTTGTGGAGTAGGTGTGAACAGTCACACTCTTCATTCTGGGGATGGGGTTGAGGTATTGAAGGGGTGGTGAATAGCCTGTTAGAGAAAGAATGGACAGACAGGGTTGGATTGTTGGAAGAATAGAGCCAGCATGACATATTGGGAATAATTAAAAGGTGTTAATTAGTGAAAAACATTAAATTAAATTTCAAACTCAAAATTATCCTATAGAGTGGACTTAAAATTGAGGGCTGGGTGTTAGGCAGGAGTATATAGTTTCCTAGAGGTACCTTAACAAGTAACCACAAACTGGGTGGCTTAAAACAATGGAAATTGATTCTCTCACAGTTCTAGAGGCCAGAAATCGGAAATCAGGGTGTCAGCAGACCCATGCTCCCTCTGAAGGCTCCAAGAAAGAATCATTTCTTGACTCTTCCTAGCTTCTGGTAGCTCCCGCTATCTGTGGCATTCCTTGGCTTTTAACTGCGTAACTCCAATTTCTGACTCTGTCCTCACATGGCCTTCTTCCCTGTGTCTCAGTATCCAAATCACCTTCTCCTCTCTCGTATTAAGACACCAGTTATTGGACCTAGAGCCCACATGAATCCGGTATAGACTCATCTTATCTTCATTACATCTGCAAAGACCCTATTTCCAAATAAGGTCATGCTCATATGTACCTGGGATAAGGCCTTGGACATATTTTTCTGGGGACACAATTCAATGCACTAAGCAGACAAAACTATAAAAGCCCCCAGTCTACTCTTTTTGGCTTATCAGTTAACGTTTCTGCATTGCTGCTTTGTTTCCCAATACTTACTCTACACCTGCTTTCAGGAATGTTTCTTACAAATTCATCTACCGTATGGGGTCAGAGGGCATTTGCCATTATCAGACTACAATGAAAAAAAAGCCTAAATGTGGAATTTTAGGCATCAAGATTATAGAAAGTTGTGCTGTGTTTATCACTAAATCTTTGAAATCACATGAATTTCCTTTCTCAAGCTGAGTATTATAAATGTCAGTGTCCAGAAGATTCTTAGGTTGAGATCTATATAGTGTGTACATTGACAATGAGAGATTATACAGTGTGTGAAGGGGATTCACAAATACAAAATTATACATCTGAGTCCTGCAAACTCTTAGACCCATCTTGTGGACAGGAGTGAACTGTATTTCTGTAAAGGGTAGAACTTGCTTCAGATCATGAAGGCAGCTCAACATGCTTAGAAACACTCAGACCACAGCTGTTAGCTAAGATAAAATGGAAAGACTTCAGTAGACTTGAAATCAGACTTGAGTTGGAATCCTAGGTTTGTCTTGAATTATCTGTGTAATTTTTGCCAAGTACTACTTTGTATGAGTTTCAGTTTCTTTGCCTGTACAATAATCATAACATTATAGTTCACACGATAAGCTCTATAATAGCTTTACATAACATTTTATATATGTTATGTTGCTATGATCTGAATGTTTCCATTCCCCCCAAATTCATATGTTGAATTCCTAACCCCTAAGGTGATGGTATTAGGAGGCAGGGCACTTGGGAGGTGATTAGGTCATGAGGGCAAAACCGTCATGATTTGGATAAGTGTCCTTATAAAAAAGACCCAAGAGGGCCAGCTCCTCCCTTCCATCGTATGATGATATAATTAAAAGTCTGTGACTTGGAAGAGAGCCCCTACCCAACTATGATGGGCACCCTGATCTTGAACTATGAGAATTAAATTTCTGTTTATAAACCACAGGGTCTGGTATTTCGTTATAGCAGCACAAGTTAGTAGATTAACACATGTATATATACATATATAAGTAACAACTTATATGTTGCATTATGCATGTATGTTACATTATTACAATCCTGCCTCACAGAGGTCTAGAAACAAATAGGAGATAAAGAATGTAAAAGGCTTTACAAACATAAAGTTATTCTAAGAAAAAAGACTTGAAATTAATTTCCTTGTGGGCTTAAGGGACTTCTATGCTTGCACTGTTGACTATTGGGGCACACAATAGTAGCATCTCTCCTTGTTGATAGTGGAGTATTTCATTACACCTCCATTTAAAAGGCTTGCCATATTCTGTCTTGTGCTTGCAGTTAGCAGGTCTTATTGAGGGAGCACTCAATTAGGCTGCATAAGTGGTTCCAAAAGAAAAAGAAGATGTAATCTCTGCTTGCAATATAAAGCCAGGAAGAATGACCTCATATAATAGCCAGGACAAAAGTGATTTGTGTAATGGGTCATATCACCAAGAGTAAAACCAAAAGGACAAAAGTGATTTGTACAATGGATCATATCACCAAGAGTAAAATCAACAGAAGAGGCGTAGAGATCATCTTCCTCTTGAGATTATATACAGAATCCAGAATTTTATTCCTTTGGCAATGCAGACACACTGAAATGAGACATCAATAAATTTACAAGAAGAATGTCACTAGTCTTATGGATACTAGCGTCTTTTCTATCAATTCAAATGAATATTTACGCACTATCATCACTGCCTTCAAAGAGTTCACAAAATACAAAAGAGTGTGTGTAATTATAGTATGAGGCAGAGTACAGTATGTGCCTTCATGGAGGTTTAAGCAAATGCTCAGGCATAGGTAGGGAGAGAGACCACAGTGCTTGCATTGGCCTGGTGGTTAAGCTCTCGGACTGAGGAAAACAGGTGTTACCTTCAGATTTGAGCCAGTGCCTAACTGCCCTTCACAGAAAATAATTCACTCCTGTTCTGCCCTGAGTAGTTATGGTACCCTTGACAAGGTGCATAACTGTTCTGGCCTTCTTTTTCTCATCTGTAAGATAGGATGATAATTATGCCCCTCTCGTAATGAAGAGGTCATGCACACAAAGTGCTGACCAAGGTGCCACATGCTCAGGAAACCCGCATTTATATTGGTTATTATTATGAATACTGTTGTTTCTTTCAGGAAAACTTGATGAAGAAGATAGCATTTAGTGGATGTTGGAATGGTAGATATGATACAATAGCAAAATGATCAGAAGAAAGAAGACAGACAGATGAGGGGGAGTGAGACTTATAAGATCTGAGTTTATAACATAGTTTGTAACAAAAAGACTTAAGTGGAATTGTATGTTGAAATAATTAATGTAAAAAGAAATCTAGATTTTTTTTCCCCAGGCACCCACCAGTCAAAATATTTTTTGTCTAATAGCACATCTCTAAAGTATATTCATAACACTTAAAATTTGTTCCATAAATAATAAAGAAATGTTCAAAAAGACTAATTGATTTTTTAAAATATGTAAACCACATACCTAGTGGAAAGAGGGGAAATACATATTGTTTCACCAAAGAATTGGCCACGAGAGCATATCTCGTATATAAAGACACTCAGGAAGAAGAAAAGGGCGTGGGACAGCCAGGATTTGAATGTAAGTCCACTTGACATGCATATTCAGGAGGCTAAGATGCAGGTGATGGGAAAGAAGTTGTGTTTTGTGGAAGGTGTAGAAGTTCTGGCATTTATCCTCTACGCTGAGGCGGTAAGAAGGATCACAAAATAGTATTCTTTTGCTGTCTCTAGACAATAATCATCCTGGAATTTAGCAACAATATACTGCGATAAACAAAGGATTTTATAGCAAAATGTATCCTAAATAAATGAACTACTCAGGTGAAAAGAGTCAACAGGACACGTTTATAGTTTGTATGTGCAGTTTGAGTGAGAGGAAGAATGAGAGATAACTGGCTCTGAGTTTTCTAGTCTGAGTGCTTAGAATGGTAATATCATAACTAAGAAAGAGTCTGTGGGAATACGATGCATTCAGCTTTCAACATGTTAAGTACAATAAGATCAATGAGATGGCCACATGGAAATGGCTAATGTTCAATTGGAAATTCAAGCCTGATGCTCAGAGACATAAGGTTGGAGATCTAAATTGAGAGATAAGGGCAAAGATATAGTTGTCATGAGAATGTTTCTGAAACATTAGTGACCAGAGAGTTGGAAGAGATAGGGCGAAGGACAGAAATTTGATGAATAACTTTATTTCTGGTGTGTGTGTGTGTGTGTGTGTGTGTGTGTGTGTGTGTGTTGGGGTCACAGGGAGAGATGCTTAAAGGCCATCAAAGGCAGGAGGAAGGCTTGGAAAATCAGAGAAGATAAGAGTTTCAAGGGTGCAACAATGCTCAATAGTGTCAAATATTGCAGATAGTTTCTAAAGGTGACAATGAGAAGAGACAGTGACTTTGGGAATTATTAAATTCCAAGCATGGCTACAGGAGATGACTGTGCTGCTAAGGGAAGAAACACTTTGCTCATCCTACTCACTCTGTTTGGAAGACAAGGAAACTTTATTCATTCTCAAAATGGCATGGATAGCAGTTGCTGTGGTCCTAGGTTACTTTATGGAGTAGTTTCAATATAATGGTGAGAACCAAGAATCTGATTACAGGGGGCTGACAACTGAGTGGGAAATGGAAAAAGGAAAGCAGTAAATGCAAAAGAATCTCATGAAGAGTTTGGAGTGAGAGGGGAGGAAAGGGAAGTTGGTGTGATTCCTCATTTATTTGAGATAGTTTAATGAATTAGTTGAGTTAATAAGAAAAAGAGGGTTAACAAAAGAGCAAGGTGCCAGAAGAAAAGAGAAGCAGGACGTGCAGAGATCACAGTCTAGATGAAGGGATGGGGGATAAGTCTTTTCGTGTGAGAAGTGAGGAGAAAGAGCGAAGAGGTGAGAGCTCTGAGAGCTAAACTTTTCTGAGCGTGTCTGTGTGTGCCTTCACAGTGGCAGGCAGATGTCATTAGATCTGCTGAAACAGGGAAACCCTGAAGAAAGTTTGGAGAAAGACAGTGTAAGTAGCTAGCTGTAGTGCAGTGAGACCCACAATTCTTGAGTAGAAAGTGGCTGCCCTAGGCTGCAGGTGGCTAATCCCTACTCACCTTCTCAGTAGAGTCTTTTGTGAACCCCAGAGTTGCCTAAGATCCTCCTCTTAATTGCTTTTGTGGTACCTGGGCCATTGCATTTAACTCATAGTATTGAATTGTATTAGACTGAGGAAATGGTCATTGAGTTGGTGTTTAATTTTGAATATGAAAAAATGTGAAAATTTCAAAGTATAATGTCATAAAATCAAAAAGTAAAGCACATAAAAAGAAAAGCAAAGTTGATAAATACTGGTTGAACTTACTCCGTGTATCAATCTGACTGTGGAGGGACAACAGATGGTACCTTCAAAAGTCATTAATGAGATTTTAGTGAAGGGATTCTTTACAGGAGTTGAGGCAGAGTTAAGAGACACCAATAAGGGATAGCAAACCCGGGATGACACGAGCAGGGAGTCTATACCACTCCCAGGCCTAAAGGGGCAAGAAGGGAGAATGCACCAAGAAGAACTCATAGCCGTAGAAGAGTTTTAGAAAAGAGCTGGGCACTTCCCTAGAGAAACTAGCCGCAGACAACTCACCACATGGCAGGGAGGAAGCCAATAGAATACATTACCCAGCCTCTGCGCCCCACCATTCACATCTCTAAAGTTTCCTGTTAGGAGGACCCAGATGGAAGCGAGCGGCACAAAGCAGGATGGAGAGAAGTGGAAAGTGGACCTGGCTGAGCAAATGCAGAGTATCCAGAACAGAAGGCAAATCTAAAATTTCTTTAAAAAAAGAATTTAAGTGTGGTCAGTGATGTGGGACATGGAGGCTCATTCTGTAGCCCATTCATCCTTACAGGGGCAAAGAAGCTGTTGGAAATAGAAAGGTATAACGCCTGGAAACATCAGTATATGATGGAAGTGCTATAAAGAACACATTGCCGGCCTTATCACAGAGTGTGACCTTAAATACTCGGCAACTCCGTTCCTTTTTAAAGCCTGTTAGATGGAAATCATGAACAGGAAAGAGAGTCTCCCCTAAAGGGCATATATAATATCTATTCTCTCTTAAATTCTATTCTCTTATCAAACTGGATCAGCCAAAAACCTCCTTACTACCTGGTTACATTAGTCCGTGGAAAGATAATTTTTGGTGATTTGAACCTAAATTACATCTAAGGCATTTCGTCCACTTGCTCAGATCAAATCACTTCTCAGTTCAAAATCTTCCAATGGCTTCCTCGATTATAAGCACAAGTACTGAAGTCCTTACAATGATCTAAAACGGCCTTTCATAGTTTGGATGTCTGTTGACTCTGTGATTGCCTCTCCTACCACTCTGCTGGTTCCTCTCTCCGTTTCAGGAAAGGGCTGCTTGGTGCTCCTTGAACACACTAAGCATATTCCCCCACACCCCCAGGAGCTGATGCACATGCTGTTTTCCATTCTAGGAATACCCTGGGGATATCCACATGGCTGACTCTCTCACTTCCTTCCAGTCTCTGCTTAAAAGTCACTTCAGAAAATAGCAACACCAGTCCTTCAACCTTTAGAATACAGGTGCAATTATATCTGAGTTAACAATACTGTCGATATGAGTCACCTTTTTCTCACAGTGCAATCTGGTTATGTTCAAGTAGCAAATCTTATATGTTAGGATTTTTTTAGTGTCATTTTGTTATAGGTATGTATATTTTATTGCTTTTCTTAATACATTGTTTCATTGATTATGTAATTCTAGATTAGACATTATTTTCTCTTTACTCATTAAAGATTTCATTCTATTCTCTTTAATTTTCAATGTTGCTTTTAAGACGTCAGCCTGGATCAGCTTATTTGCTACTTTTCTGATTTCTTTTTTTTTTTTATTCTGATTTTCTTGTGATAAATGTAGATTTGGTCTACTTTTATACACCCTACATGGAGTTTATTGTTTTTTTTTTTTTTTTTAATAGGGCTTCCTGGATTTCAGGATTTAATATTTTTCAACAGTTTGGGAAAAAATCTAGTCTATTATCTTTTCTGATATTGCTTTTCCTCCATTTTCTCTAGTCTCTTCTTCTGGAATTTTAATTAGGTATGTACTAGTTATTACTAATAATAACATTATAATTACTATTATAAAAGTTGTTATAACTTTTATGTCTCAGCATCTCTTTATCTCTTTGGATTGCATTCTGGATAATTTATTTAAATTTATCTTCCAATTGACTAATTCTCTTTTTAGATTTACCTTCTGGTTCACCAATTCTCTCTTTAGCTCCGTCTTATTTGCTATTTAATACTGCAACTGACTTTAAATAATAAATTGTTTATATTTCTTGAAACTGTATCTTTGGAAATTCTTTGAAGCAGGTTGAAACTGAGTACTCCAAAAAATATTTATGTTTCTTGTGGCTTATACTCTGGGTACATTATTAACTTGGGAACACTTTAAATTCAATTCCCTTCTCCAGTGTTTTTGACCTGCAAATACAGTGTGAATGGTTATGAATTCTCAGAAGAGAATTTTTTCTTTTTACACAGTGACAAGATCTAGACAGGCAATTTCTCAGCTGTTTGTTCTTGCTTTCAGTTTGGAGATGGTACAAATTCTTAACTTTCATGCCACCTCAGCAATGCATTAATTTAAAAAACATATTGTGCAACACTTCAATTAATTATTTCCATCAGCTATTTCATTTTAGTTGTTTCAATCATGATGAATACATTGTGAGGAAAAAAATGGAGTTAGTGCATACATCTTAATTGATTTTTTTCTCTAATTATATAATAGCATGTATCATATATTTAACTGTTAGTTGCTTAAACTTTAATTATATCTTTTTGAGTAATTTTATTACATTTTTTGAAAAGGTTTCATCAGATTCTTCCAACAGTTCTGCTTCAATAAAAAAAACGGTTTGAAATGTTTATCTTTGTTTTCCTCTCTGGCTTGCTAGTTCTACAAGGGAAAGTTGTTATTTTCCATTTCCTGCTCAGACTTCAGGCTCTGTATACACTGACCAATAATTACAGGTCAAGTGGTTAGATCTTTTATGCAGCGGCAAATCTACAAAGGAGAAGGTTTCTGCTCTTTGTGGGCTAGTGGTGAACCAACTGGCAATCTGTCGACATCCAGGTGAAGCTTTGGAGGGAATTCTCTCTTCTCCCTGGGTGCAAGGGCATGACTCTTTCCCAGCTTCAGGAGCTAGGAGCAGCTCATCTCATGGGTGCATATTATCTCCTCCATATTATCTGTCATCAACTGGATTAGGTCAACTCTCAAAACAAACAAACAAACACATAAACAAGCAAGTGTAGTTATTTCCTAAAGGGATTCATAGATTCCCCCATGACTAGCTTACACTAGGAACCATGAAATTCAGACTTTTGCTTTATGCATGCTCAAAACAAAGGAGAGTGAAAGTGTGTCTTTACTTTTGAAGATCCTGGAGCCTGTGACCTCCAATGCCCCATCCAGATGCCCCCACTTACCTGCTCCAACTTTTTCTTTTTTGGAGATAGGGTTGAGAGGGAGTTGGGAAGGGAACTTCAGGGCTCAGTTGCCCATCTTCTCATGCCCTGAATCACGTGTCCACTCCTTGTGACAAAGAGAATCTATCTCATCTGAAAGACATGAACTAAGGAGTGTCAGAGAGGTAGTTCACTCAGAAAATTGGAGTGCTGTTCTCCAAAGAAGGAAAATGGATGATGGGAAGGCATAAACATCTGATATCTCCTATATAGTAGCACCAATAACATTACACACTGTAGACATAAATAGACTGTTTTTTTAAAATATGGAATTTAATTAAAACCAGGAATAGAATTCCATTCTGATTGCACATTATAAATTGTTAATATGGTTTTTAAATACAAATATGCTTATCTTGGTTAAGGTATTTCTCACTGCAAGGTATGGAATTCTGACTCAAAATGATTTAATAATTATGGAATAATATTAGCTGACGCAGTTGAAAATCTTTAGATAAAGAAGACTTGAGATTCAATGCAATGAGGACTTTGGCTCTGTTCCTCTCAAAGGCATTTGTTTCTGTTTTTCTATCTCTGTGTTAGCAATTTCCTCATGCTGGCTTTCTTCCTTGTCAAAAGATGGCTTCCAGCTATACACTGGACAACATACTTTCTTTTCTTTTTCACAATGAGACCTTGAAAGAGAGAGAATGGAGGAGAGGGAGAGGTATCTTCTTATGGCTCTCTTTTTAAGATCAAAGAAGAACGTTCCCAGAAGCTTTTAGCAAACTTTTCTGATTCTCATTAACCAGAATTGAGTCATGCACACATTCTTTCCTCCCAAAAAGTTGCTGCATGACCTTCTGCTGCCCTTCTGCCCATCCTCAAACAACCACTAATCTGCTTTCTGTCACTGTAGATCGTATTTCCTAGAGTGTTATATCAATGGAATCATTAAGTATGTACTCTTTTTTATCAGGCTTCTTTTATTCAGCATGATTATTCTGAGATTCATTCATGTTGTGTGTATCAACACTTCATTCCTGTTATGGTTGAGTAGGATTCTGTTGTATGGATTTACTACAACTAATCTATTCATTCTATCTATTGATGGACATCTGGGTTGTTTCCAATTTGGGGCTGTACAAATAAAGTTGCTAAAACATTTGTGTATAACTCTTTGTATAGGCATATGCTTTCTTTTCTCATGGATAAATGTCCAGGAGTGCAATAGTTGGAGCATGTGGTTAGCAGCTATATAATTTTTTAAGAAATGGCAAACTTTTCTACCCAAGAAGGTCTATTATTTTATATTCCCCCAGCGGCTATGAGAGTTCTAGTTCCATCATATTCTTGCAACATTTGGTACAGTTTTTAAATTTTAATCATTATAATTAGTTTGTGTAATGTAGTCTCACTGATTTACTTTCCATTACCCTAATGTCTAATGATATGAGCATCTTTTCATACACTTCTTTGCATTTGATGATGTTCAAATATTTTATCCATTTTTAGTAGGTTGTTTGATTTCATATTATTGAATTTGAGTTTGTTTTATATTCTGGATAAAAGTCTTTCATCAGATATATGATTTGCCATTATTCTTCTAGTCTGTAATGCTTGTCTTTTCATCCTCTCTTGAAGAGAAGAAGTTTCTAATTTTTATGAAGTCTACTTTATCAAGTTTTTTTTTCTGCATTGTATTTTCAGTATTGTATCCAAAATCTTTTTGTGTAATTTAAACTCACAAAGCTTTTCTCCTATGATTTCTTTCAGAAATTTTATAATTTGAAATCTTAAATTTAGACCTATGATAAATTTTGAATTAAGTTTTGCATATAGTGGTACAAGATATGGATTGAAGTCCTTTTATTTAAAAAAAATATGGATATCCAATTATTGCCGCATCATTTGTTGAAAAGATCTTTTTTCTCTTCTACTGAATTAACTTTGCACTTGTCAAAAGCAGCTGTTTCTAAATGTATGGGTCTATTTCTGGACTTTCTATTTTGTGCCATTGATCTTCTTCTAGCTCTATGATAATACCACATTTTTTTTATTACTGTAGCTTTATAATACATCTTAAAATTATGTAGTGTTAGCTCTCTAAGTTTCTTCTACTTTTTCAAAGTTGTTTTGGCTGTTCTAGGTCCTTTGCATTTCCACGTGAATTTTACAATAAGCTTGTCAATTTCTACAATTGGTTTGAATTGCATTAAAACTGCAGGTCAGTTTGGGGAATATTGGCATCTTGATAATAATGAGTCTTCTGTCCCATAAATAAGGTATATGTCTCCATTTATTTAGACAATCTTTAATCTCTCTCTGCAATGTTTTGTAGTTTTCAGTGTTTAGGACTTTCACATTCTTTTGGTTAGATTTATCCCTAGTATTTATATTTTTAATGATATTTAATAATATTTAATGTTTAATTTAAATTTTAATTAGCATATAGAGTTTCAATAATATTTGTTTTTTGATCTTCTATTCTGCCACTTTGATAGACTCACTTTTTAGTTCTAGTAGGTTTCATTGGATTTTCTACATAGATGATCATGTCCTCTATGAATAAAATACTTTTACTTCTTTTTTAAAATACTGAGTATTTTTTATTTACTTTCCTTGCCTGATTATACTGATAAATGTTGAATAGAAGTAGTGAGAGCACACATCATTGCCTTCTTCCTGATTTTAAGGGAAAAGCGTTTAATCTTTCATTATAAACATGATGTTTGCTGTAGGTGTTATAAATGCCCTATATCAGATTAGGGATGTTTCCTTCTATTCCTAAATTGTTGGGAATATTTTTATGTCGTGAATGGTGTTGGATTTTATCAAATGCTTTCCCTGCATCAATTGAGATGGTTATATGGTTTTTACTTTTTAGTTTATTAATATATTGAAATACATTGATTAATTTTTGAATGCTAACTGAACCTTGCGTTCTTGGGATAGATCTCACTTGTTTTTATATACCATCCTTTTCATATATTGTTGGATTCAATTTGATATAATTTTGTACAGAATTTTTGCATCCTTGTTCATGAGGGGTATGGATCTGTAGTTTTCTTTTCTTGTAATGTCTTTGGCTTCAGGATAATGTTAGCATTTTAGAATGAGTTGAAATGTTTTCCCTCCTCTTTTCTGTTTTTGTGTGTATTTGTCTAGAATTGATATTATTTTTTTCATAAATGCTTAACAGACTTTACCAGTGAAGCCTTTTGGACCTGGAGTTTTCTTTTTAAGATGTTTTTGAACTACAATTCAATTTCTTTAATAGACGTAGGACTCTTCAAGTTATCTATTTCTCTTCGGTAGTTGGTGTCTTGCAAAAGATTTAACATTTCATCTAAGTTGTTCAATTTATAGTAATAAAGGTGTTCATAATATTATCTTATTATCCTTCTTAATAATTATACCTTTTATTTTGAGATAACTGTAGATTCATGTGCACTTGTGAAAAAGAATACACAGAGCTACTGGGTATACATTTTTACCCAGTTTCTCCTAATGGTAACATCTTGCAAAACTGTAGTACAATATTACAGGCTGGATATTGACATCAATACAGTCAAGGTACAAAACATTTCCATTACCAAAAAGATCCCCCATGTTTCTCTTTAATAGCCACATCCACTTTTCTCCTTCCTCCATCTCTTCTCAGCCCCTGGCAACAACTAATCTGTTCTCCATTTCTATAATTTTGTTACATTAAGGATGTTACACAAATCGAATCCTACAGCATGTAACCAGTTGGAATTTTGTTTTCACCAAGCCTAATTTCCTGGAAATTCATACAGGCAGTTGTGTGTATCGATAGTTCATTCCTTTAAATTGCTGAGTAGTATCCCATCGCATGGATGTTCCAGTTTGTTTACCCATTAAAAGACATCCGGATTGTTCCTACTTTGTGGTTGTTGCAAATAAAGCTTCTATAAAAATTGTTGTGTAGGTATTTGTGTGAACATAAATTTTCATTTCCCTGGGACAAATGACCAGGAATGCAATTACTAGGTCACATGGCAATTGTATGTTTAATTTTTAAGGAAATTGCTACCTGCTTTCCAGAGAGGCTGTACATTTCACATTCCAGCTTTTGATACAGTTTCTCCACACCTGTACCAGCATTTGGTGTCACTATCTTTTCCTTTAGCCATTCTCATAAGTGTGTTGTGGTATTTTATTGTGGTTTTAGTTTGTACATTTTCAAGGGATAACAAAATTGAACATATTTTTATGTGCTTACTTGCCATCTGTTTATCCTCTTCAGTTACATTTCTTTTCATGTCTTTAGTCCATTTTCTAATTGGACTGTTTATTCATTTACTTTGAGTTTTGAGAGTTCTTTATATATTCTAGATACTTGTCCTTTGTTGCCTGTGTGGTTTGCAAATATATTTGCCAAGGCAGTGGCTTGATATTTTATCCTCTTAACGAAGTCTTTTGCAGAGCAAATGTTTCACATTTTTTTTCCTTTCATAGATCATGCTGTTGATGTCAAGTCTAAGACATTGCCTCGTCTTAGATCCCAAAGATTTTCTTCTATGTTTTTTTTTAAAAGTTTTATTTACGTTTTACATTTAAGTTCATGATCCATTTTGAGTTAATTATTAACTTAGGAGACAAGGTTTTTGTTTTGTTTTGTTTTGGTCTATGGATGTCTAATTGTCCCAGCACCATTTATTGAAAAGACTATCTTTTCTGTATGGCATATGCTTGTGCACCTTTGTCAAAAATCAGCTGGGCATATTTCTATGTTTATTTTTGGGTTCTCTATTCTGTTCCTTTGATCTGTGTCTATCCCACTGCCAATAAGTTGTAATCTTGATTACTACAGCTATAAAGTGTCTTGAAATTGGGTAGACTGGTTCCTCCCACTTAATCCTTCTTTTTCAAAATTGTTTTAACTGTTCTTATTCCTTTGCTTTTCTATATATTTTTAGAATAATTATCATTTTATTTTTGCTATTTGAGTTCCTTTGTTTTTCCATTACATTTTAAGATAATTTTGTCTATTATCTACTAAAAGTTTTGCTGGGATTTTGATAATAATGGAATTAAACTTGTGTATTAATTTTAAGAGACTTGACATGTTTATTATGTTGAGTCTTTCAACACATGAACACAGTGGGTCTATGCGTTAGCTCTTCTTTGACTTCTTTCATCAAAATTTTGTAGTTTTAAGCATACACATCCCCTATATGTTTTATTAGATTTACATGTATTTTATTTTTTGAGTGATTATAAATGGTTTTATATTTTTAATTTTAGTATCCATGCGTTCATTGCTAGTATATAAAAATGCAATGGATTTTTAAAAAGTATAGCTTATATACTATGACCTTGCTGAACTCACTTATTAGTTGTAGAAGTCCTTTTGTAGATTTCTTTCTACATAACTAGTCTTGTCACCTGCAAATAGGGACAGTGTTATTTCTTCTTTTTAGGACTGTATGCTTTTTATTTGTGTCATAGCTTGATTACACCAGTTAGAACTTGTAGCACTATGTTGAATAAAAATGGTGAGAGTGGGATCCTTGCCTGGTTCCTGATTTTAGGAGAAAAGCGTTTAATCTGTCACCATTAAGTATAATGGTAGTTGTAGGTTTCCTATAGATACTCTTTCTCAGGTTGAGGAAGTTTTTCTCTATTCCTGTTTCTCTGAGAGGTTTAATTGTTTGTGTTTTATCATGAATGGTTGTCGAATTTTGTCAAATGTGTTTTGCTGCATCAATTGACATGATCATGTGATCTTTCTTTAGCCTTTTATATGGTGGATTGAACTGATTGATTTTTAAATATTAAAGCAAACTTGGATCTCAGAAATAAATTCTGCTTGGTAAAGGTATATAAGTCTTTTTGGGCATTGCGGAATGTATTTGCTAAAAATTCATGAAAGATATATAGTTGTTGTTGTTGTTGTTTGGTACAGTTTTTGCCTGGTTTTCGTATCAGGGAATTACAAGCGTCATAAAATTGATTAAAAAGAATTCCTTTCTCTTCTATTTCCTAAAAAAAAAAAAAAAAAAAGTTTTTGTAGAATTCTCTAGAGAAATCCTCTGAGCTTAGAGAGTTCTTTTTTGAAATTTTTAAAATTATGAATTCAATTTCATTAATAGTTATAGGGCTATTCAAATTATCTCTTTCATACTGGGTGAGTTGTGGTAATTTGCCTTTTTCAAGGAATTGATCTGTTTCACCTAAGTTTTCAAATTTATGTGTATAGAGTTGTTCCCTTATTACCTTTTGATGTCTTCAGGGTCTGTAGAAACATCCCTATATTATTCCTGATATATCTGCTTGATCCCTTTGGGTTATAGTTTTGTCATGGGTGAAATTAGAGGCTTTAACCAGTTAAGATCCCTTCTATTTCTAAAGACCTGCCACACTGCAAACAACTGTGATTCAGAGCAACATATGTTTGTAGTCATTTTAAATGGAATGTTGATTACCAGCCTCCCTTTTATAAAGCACTAATGATATATTTGAGGTTGGAATTCAAACTCTTAAAGCATTACTGTAGAGGTGGTTTAGAGTTTAATTTTTAAAAATGAGTAATGATGAAGGGTAAAGAGTTAAAGGGAATGGGCTGCTCTTTTAAAATCCATTACTTTACAGAATAATCTCCTTTATAATGTTATAGAGATGACTCAATCATTCGATCCCAATAACTCTAAATCTGGGCTTCAATGGAAAGGAAAGGATGTGAACAGTAAACCGTACTCCCTCAAACAGCATCTTTTTGTCAACAAGCTTAAATCCTGCTGAAGGAAGGAAGTTGAATACAGGAAATAACTCATTTAATGACGTGATGCATTAAAAAAATACTATCTCTTCCATCAGAACTGGCATCACAGACTTAGATCAAACATATCTCTATGCAGCCATCAGTGCTGGGTCAAAAACTTTGTGTTGATTTATTTGAATTAGTTGTACTACCAATTGCTTTCTTGTTTCCCCCCATCCATATTACTAGTGAGAGTTGTTGGCAATTTGTGCAGGCTTACCATAGCAATGCTTGTTATACTAAAATTTACATGCAAGAAAAAGTTCAATTGTAGTGTGGTGGTTGTGTTCATATAACCACAGGCTCCATTGTTGGTGATGCATTATCATGTAAGAGAGAATGAAGCTTAGAATCAAAGCCATCTGATTATGAACCTCTGTGTTACAACTTATTAGCAGTATGATCTGGGCAAGTTTCTTAAACTCATTGAGCACCAAGTTCTACATGAAAAGTAAGATTAGTAGTAATTATCTTTTAGTAGTAATTATCATGAGAATTAGAAAAAGTTTATGTAAAGTGCTCACCCCAGTGCCTGCAGGAGAATAAATCTTCAATTAGTGGTAGCTATTATTATTGCTCAACAACAACAACGATAAGAACAAAAAGAAATAAAATAAGTTAATTTTTCATTATTACTTTCAGTATTGAACTAGAGTCCTAAATTTTAATGGCATCTGGCTAGCAGTTACTCTTTCACTAACTCTCTGAATTCCTCACAAAAATATTTATGAAGACACAGAAAAGGATGAAAACTCATAGCAATGAAAATTAAGCCTGACAGCTGTTTTTAGGTTACTCAAAGAATAATCACAACGGATAGCCATGCTCACAATTCATGGCCAGTGTATTGTTTGCTTTTTATTCTCTTTCTTTTTGGAATGGAATAAACTTAGTACTTTGAAAGTACATGGAGAAACCTACTCTCTGCTCCCCTCTCAAAAAAAAAAAATTAAGTTCTGTACAATGGATAAACAGTGGGGAGGACTGTCCCACTATACCCCAGGCATTAATTATTAGGCATTCAGAGGATTGTTCCTACTCTGATTCCAGCCTCTTTCCTGTTCCATTTGTCTTTATATAACCATTTTGAAACTGCACCCTTTACATAACCATTTAGAAACAAGGAGACAGGATATATGGACTTTTGGTGATTGTGTTAGGCAAAGGGAGAGCGAGAACAGTATGGCTCATTGTATACACCGAAATGTAGTCCTGAAAGAAAATGAATTGCGGTAGATATCGAGAGAGCATTGGGCTGTGAATTTTGTATATTCTGTGGAAGGAGAGGGTCAAAGAAATTGGCAGTCTGGCTGGGCGAAGACTACAACTCAAGCCTAAAAGATAAGAAGAATAAATCAGTACATTTGCATATCAAATTGCCTTCCAGAAATTGCAGAACAGGGAATTCCACTAACCCCTCCCCCACAAACAGACTGAGATAGAATCACAGAAAAGTAAGACTGACTGTTGGAATTTATAAGGACTGAAAAAAATCCTCCTTATTCAATGGAATTGGGGGGGGGGGGAAATTAATGTGGACTCTTAAGAAGAAAATGAAGGCAAGAACAAGCCAATATTTTTCCCCCTGAAGTTTCAGAGGGATTGAATGTATCAAAAATAATTTACTACTAGAACCAGGGGAATGTTTTAGAAAATGTTTGGTATAGTCTCTAAAATGCCAGGAAAGATAGTCTTTATGAAATCGCAACAAAAAAATTAAGAAGAGAATACAAATTAGCCTAAATAGCTAGCGGTTTGAAATGTGCTGCAGAAACATGCTGGAGATAAAATCAGCTGCCTAAGATTAGGAAATTGCCAAGAAAAAATAAAATAAAAAATCCAATAGAATTAAAATCAACAATGCAGTGAGTAAAGGCAGACTTGATTTAACAGAATACTTAATCAATGATGTAGCAGAATTACTTGAAAAAGGTTTTCCACAATATAAGGGTGGAATAAAACTATGGAAGAGTAGATGGTAGGTATAAAACATAGGGACAGTGATCCATATGAAAATTTATAGGTTTTCAGAAGAGGATATCAGAAGCAAAAATTAAAGATTAAAAACAAAAACAAAAACAACCAAGCAACTAACCAACAGACGCTTTTCTGAACAGAAAAACAAAACAAAACCTAAAGCATTATATTGGTTTAAAAGACTTAACATGTTACAAAGAAAATTAGCAGAGAGAGAGGCATATCTGGGGAACAATTTTCCATTTTAAGGATAAAGGAAAAGAAATAGAAAAATTTTTAAATAATTTTTTGAAATAAAACATGTTACCTATGAAATAAAAGTCAGCTGACTTGAGAATTTTCTTTCACAGTAGCAAATCAGTTTACAATGGAATCATTTCTACAGAATTTTAAAGAGATAAAATTGTGCCCCAAGAATTCTCAAGTTTTTGTTTAGCTGCAGAGACAACATGAGGGCACTTTATACACACACACACACACATATATGTATATATATACGTATATATGCATATATGTACATATATAAAATATATGTATATGTATATATGCATATATGTACATATATAAAATATATGTATATGTATATATATATATGCCAAAAAATGTATACACATTTTAAGAAAGGAAAAAACTGTATTAAAATTGTAATACTCAATATACGCTGATAACAAAAGATGAATACAAGTCCTGTATATATATATATATATATATATATATATATATATATATATATATATATATATTCAGAAAGCACACTATCCACATGCTTTTTTTGTTAAAAAAAATACTCAAAGACATTTTCAGATAACTGTGAAGTTAATCAAAATTTTTAAAAATGTGTAAGTTATGCTATAAAGGAACTTATAATGTGCATTGAAAGAATTCAAACACAAAACTAGGTGTATTACTCAGGGTTCTCCAGAGAAACATAGCGAATAGGAGATATATATATATATATATATATATATATATATATATATATATATAGGTTCATGTGATTATGAAGGCTGAGAAGTCCCATGATCTTTAGCCCTCAAGATGGAGACCCAGGAAAGCCACTGGTATAGTTCTTTTCCGAGTCTAAAGACCTGAGAAACAGGAGATCTGATTGTGTAAATTCCAGTTCGAGTCCAAGTCCTAAGACCAAAGATGGATGTTTCAGCTTGAAGACAGTCAGGTAGAGAGAAAATTCGCCCTTACTCAACACTTTTCTTCTATTCAAACCTTCAGTGGATAGGATAAGGCTCACCCACATTGGGGAGAGAAATCCGCTTTACTCAAGTCTACTGAATCAAATGTTAATTTCATCCAGAAACACTCTCACAGTCTCACCCATAATAATGTTTAACCAAAATGTGTGGGCACCCTGTGATGCAGTCAAGTTGACACATAAAATTGACCATTACACTAGGTGTATGTAATTGTATGTTTGGTTATACAAAATGAATGCAAATCTCACAAATAAATTATAAAAGAGGATAATGTAAAAATTACATATAAAACTAAATCACAGTAATGTGGCTCTAAATGTCCAGGTAAAATAAATAAAGACTACAAACCAGGGAGAAAAATGTTAATTGAGATGTAATGTGCAAATGTAAAAAGATAGCTGATTTTTAAAAATCTTATGTGAAAGTTAGTAAAGAATGGAAAAGAAAGATTTTTAAACACTTAGAATCAATAG
Source organism: Rhinolophus sinicus (assembly GCF_036562045.2). NCBI lineage: Eukaryota > Metazoa > Chordata > Mammalia > Chiroptera > Rhinolophidae > Rhinolophus > Rhinolophus sinicus. The sequence continues at coordinate 34,219,254 of NC_133752.1, forward strand.
AACTTACAACAGGATTGAAATCTTCCAAACTTGCAAAAGATAAAATCAACCCAAACAGCAAATGACAGAAAACAGAGGAAGTGGCATAAAAGCTTTAAAAAAAAGCATAACCCAAGATAGTAAAATAAGATGAAATATATCATTAGTGATAATGAATTTAAGTGGGTTGTAGTCCCCAATTAAAACAAAGTTTTACCAAATAAGGAAGTTAAAAAACAGTATCTCTATACTGCTTTCAAGAGGTCACTTCTACAACATAACACAAATTTTAAATATAAAAAAATGGACAAAGGAAAGAAACACCTGAGATCCAAGATGGCTGACTCACTGAGACGCAACTTGCATACTGCAGGAGGCTATATCAGTGACTGAACAACAAATTAGTCAACAGGAGGCAGCAGGCCGTGGAGTGTCCTGACTTTGTGCAGCTACTCAGACCTGGTACTGGTGACAGCTGTCCTTGATTTGCAGCATGGCCTCTCCTATGTGCCTCCAGGTAAAGCACAAGATCACTTTGCAGCTCCTACCAGGTAGTTCCCAGCTGGTCACAGGCAATGGCTGACCTGGCCTGCACTGGACTCCCTCCTAAGAGGCCCAGAACCAATATAATTGGAAGTTGGCTTCAGACCACAGCAGAGCACTGCTTAGCCCCACAAGCAGCACAAACAAAGGGTGCTCTCAACAGGCACCAGAGCCCATTGGGGTGAATCCCAGTCAGTGGAATAAGCCCCCTGCACAACAGCCCATAAGTTGAGGATGTGGACAAACCCCACAGCCAGTCAGCCTGAGGGTCAGTCCCACCCAATGACATACCAAGACCAATCAAAGATCAACTATAATAGGAAAGCACACACAACTCACACAAGGGACACTCCTGGAGCACCCAGAGCAGGTGACCAGGGAGATTATGTCACTGGGTCCCACAGGACACCTACTGCATAAGGCCACCTGGCCAAGACTGGGAGATAAAGCAGATCTGCCTAACACATAGAAACAACGCAGAGAGGCAGCCAAAATGAGGAAACAAAGAAATGCTGCCCAAATGAAAGACCAGGAGAAAACTCCAGAAAAAGAACTTAATGAAATGGAGGCAAGTAACCTACCACATTCAGAGTTCAAAGCCATGGTTATAAAGATGCTCAAGGAACTTAGTGAGACCTCTAACAAAGAGATATCAGCATAAAAAAGGACACAGAAACCATAAAAGGGGAGCAGTCAGAGGTGAAGAATACAACAACCGAAATGTAGAATGCACTAGAAGGAATCACCAGCAGACTAGATGAAAGAGAGGACTGAATTAGTTATTTGGAAGACAAGGTAACAGAAAACACCCAATCAGAACAGCAAAAGGAATTTGGTCATTACGAAGTAGTCATGGGGATGTAGGGTATAGCATAAGGAATATAGTTGATAATATTGTAGTAACTATGTGTGGTGTCAGATGGGTACTAAATTTATCAGGGTGATAGATAAGAGGGTATTAGGGGACAGGCTGAAAAAAGTGAAGGGATTGAGAAGTACAAATTGGTAGTTACAAAATAGTCATTGGGATGTAAAGTAAAGCCTAGGGAATATAGCCAATAATACGGTAATGACTATGTATAGTGCCAGGTGAGTACTGGACTAATCAGGGGGATCACTTCTTAAATTTTATAAATGTCTAACCGTATTCTGTACACCTGAAGTTAATATGAAATAATACTGAATGTCTATTGTAACTGAAAAATTAAAAAGGGGGGAAATGTGAGGGTAATAAATGCTCCAAATTTCCAGGTATAAAACAAATAAATCATGGGGCTATAATACACATCATAGGGGAATATAGTAAACAATATTACGATAGCATAGTATGGTGTCAGATGGTTGCTGGACTTATTATGGTGATCTTATTTAGGTACAGAAATTTTGAATAACTATTGTGTGCACCTAAAACTAATAGAACATTGTATGCTAATTATATTTTTAATAAAAATCTTAAAAAAATAAAAACAAAACAAAACAAAAATAATGGACAAAGATTTATAAGGCAAACTGAAAAAAAGAAATGGAGCTAATGATTTCAGATAATGTAGCTATTAAGGGTCCAAACATTAAAAGATTGAAAAGAAGGTAATTTTTTATCACACACACTACACTGCATGATCAAGTTGTAACAATCATAAACCTTTATGTACTGACTAAAGCGGCATCGACATCTATAGTCAAAATTTATTAGGAGCAAAGGAGAAAAATACAGAAATACCATCGATGCGGGAAAATTTAATATCCTTATCTCAGGCTTTGAAAGACATAGTGGTCACTTATTTTTTTCTGCCCACATCCTTTCCTGGGAGAAAGAGGGTCTCCCTATTCCTGTGGTTACAACATGCAAGGACCATGTAAGCCTGGATTTCCAAAAAGCTATCTTGTTGCTGCAGAGACACAGCCTGCCTGAGAAAGGCAGACAGGTAAGCAATGTTAAGAGACGATGGAAGACAGTACCCATTTCATCATTTGAATCCCTATATCCAGCCTTTGCTGAAGAAGTTTATATTTTTGAAATCCCAGTTCTATCAGCTTACTAGTGCTTTCAATGAATTATGTTAGATTGAATTGGGTTTATATTATTTGCAAAAACGTAACAACATAGTCATTCAAGCAGGGAAAGAATAATAAGGTTTCAGAGATTTTTAATAATATAATTAATAGTGAATTAATAGTGCATAATCTTCTGAAATGAGATGGATTGTAGTTCTTTTAAAAATAGGCAGTATACTAGCTACAAAAACAACCTCGCTTTATTCCTCAAAACATAGCTTTTAAAAAACACATTCTTTAAAATGTAACCATCCTAGAAATTAATTTTAAAAGGTAAAGAAAGACAAGACCAATATGGACATTAAAAATCTTTCTCCAATAACTATAGGGTAAAAAGAGAATGTAAGGTTGCCAAAACTGAAAATGTTAGTATTAGGGGGATAAAAATTTTAGAGGCAATTCTTCCATCTGACTCATATTTCCTTTCATTCCCCTTTACTGGTTCATTATTCAAACCTCTAGGTCCATCTGTGCCCATTGACTCAGGTAAGGCATGTGGCAGGGTAGAAATAAATAACAGCTTATTTTTCATAGTCATGTAATTTGTCTTTGAAAAGCTTAGGAAGGGTCTTTAGGGAAATAGTGAGGTACAGAGAAAATGTTTCAGCACTGGTGGTAAGATATTGTTTCCTACTCCACTCAGAGAGTAGAAAAATATTTCTCAAGTTGGAAAGAGTGTAGACAATCAGAGGAGACATCATCACTGGAGTTCTGTATGGAGCCGAAGAATCCTGCCTTATATGTAGCTCTGGGAAATGGTATCTGCCTAGAGAAGGAAAGACCGACTAGAGAGCGCAGGACGACAGGGATAACAGAAAGTACGCAGAGTGCCTTAGGGTGGTGTGACCTCTCAGTGACCTCTTGCTTGGACTGATGATGTCCGAAACCTGAGGACCAGACTGGATGATGGATGTCTTAGCTGGTGCCTATGTTGATGGTCGACATGAAGAGCAGATGCTCTGCCTGGCACATTGGTGCTACATAAACACCTAGTTAAAGGGGAGAAGGGAGCCCTAGATCGACCGACATTAAAGTGATATATTTGCAGAAAAATAAAAGAGGTTGTGTTTCTGATGCTTTTGAGTTTGTGACTAACTTTAAACTCACTACACTTCCTATTAATACTTGTGGGATGTGAACAGAAGAGCTTGGGCAAGCAGAACTTCCATTTCTTCAACTCCAATCCCTCACCCTTCAACACAGGCTTTGTTCATGTAACTGGGGCTCGCAGAGATAATTTAATATTTATTTTTATTTTTAGAAATAGGCCAATTTCAATATTTTTGGCTTTTCCATTCAATTTAGCAGCCATATTACAACAGTATGTATAACATAATCTTGTTTCTCTTGCCTTTCTCTCTCCTCCTTTTCCCCAGGGCTCAGAAGGACGTCCCTTCTTCCGATGTAAAACCTTATGATCTAAACTGACTTACAGGGCTATTTAATGTCTTGCTACAAAATTCTGTGTATGGGTGAAATAGTTGATATTACCTTAGTCTTTCTTTTTGCATTTCTTTTATAACCCAGGAAAACAGACACGTAGAGAAGACGAAGAGGAAATTCATGTGCCTCAAAAGAGAAAGAGAAAAGCACATTGATAATTTGAAAAGTTAATTACATTCTTATAGAAAGTATACATTGAAATGTGCAAGTCCATTTTTGTCTTAAATATATGTCTTTTTATATCCTACTTTGGGACCTACTCCGTCATTTGTGCTCTAAACTGCGGTGAAAGGCATTGGACAACTTTGTTTCTATGGATTTGGGGAACGTGCACATGTTCTGCTACTACATTGTGAAGAGAGGTGAATGCAGTTAGTTGAAGTGTGAAATAGAAGGTGAGTTGAAGTATGTCCCTGTCTCCTTAGGGACTGTTTGTCTGGTTTGGATTCAGAAGGCGGGAAAATCTGCTGTATAGTCTATGCATCTCCTTTGACAGCATCTTTAGTGAAAATTCCACCCCAAAGTTGGCATAAGGTCTTCTGAGTTTACAGAACTACTTCAAGTTTAAAAACAAAACCAGCTGTAGCTGTACTCACCGGTATGTTAATGGAAAGTTGGGAAGAAGCATATTAGGCAAATCAAACCTGCTTCCTAAAGTCCTGAAAAACTCTCTTTAATTTTCTTGCGGTTACCCACAAAACACAGAAGGACTTTTCTACTTCTAATTTCTAGTAAGTGACATAGAAGTGTTTTGCTTGCATTTCATGTTGTCACAAAAATGTATTATTCCGTTTTTATTTTTCTTCTTGATCTTCAAAATATTTGTGCCACTTAGCATTTTCTCTTCTTTCAAACTACACAGGTACATAGATGTTGGTATTGTCTCTTCTTAAGCTTGATATAGTGAAGTGTATACCAGGCTGAGCCAGATAGAATCTCATGAAATGGCCATTTCAAGGAACAAGACATATTGCTGCATGCAATTCATAGTTTACATAACTAGCACTATAGCCTTTTTTCCCCCTAAAAAGAATAAAGACTTCAAAAGCAAATACTTTAAGTTTCTCCTACATATGTATTAATTATATGTATGGATATAGCCATGAATATTGCATAATAACATTCCTAAAATTTAAAAATAGAAATATTCTTGATTGAATTCTTCAAATTTTCTCATTTGTCACGTGAAAATGTTGGATTATATTGTATTTTTTGTACCCCTTCCAGCTCTAAATTTCCCTTTTGAAACCTTAGTATAAGTAGAATTTTGTGGATTTTTAAAAAGCAGTTTGGGTCACAAACTTACACGTTTTTTTTTTTTTTTTTTCTGGGAAATAATATATAACAATTAACACATCTGTTCTTCAGAATTTTGAGTCATTCTAAACCATGCATGATTCACTGTTTGTTCATTTGTAGTTCACTCTAGGTGAAGAATTCACAAGGTACAAAAAAGGGGAAGACATTACCCTGAGTAAATTTTACTCTTTAAAGTTTTGGTGTCTGTTTCTAGTCATGAAAATATTACACATGATGATGAGGCAGAATTTTGTAGGAAAAGAAGAATAATGGGGGTTTTCATCTATATATTCTCAAGTGTTATGAGTGTATCTCAACAGGATAAGTACAGGTTACTCTTTTTTAAGTTATGAAAATTTCTTTTTTCTAAGTTATTCTATTCATGTTTTAAAACTAACATACATTTGGTGACTATCTTTCTGTATAAAAAGCATAGATAAAGAGACCAATTAATGATAAGGAGGGAAGGCTTTAAAAACTGAACATTGATTTGGGGCTGTGGCAACTAGAAAAATCACACTAATTGTGATTGTGCTGTAGATTTTATTGTTAGTCTGAAATCTTGTTCAGGAAACAACACTTATTCCTGATTATCTGCCTGCCAATTTTGTGTGCTATTTACCAGATATTCATGGCTATTATATTTTTAATGATTTTCTGATGGCAAAAGTATAAGCAAATATAGAACTAGGCATTGGTGAAGTTAACAGTAGCCCTGGGGTAACTTTCCCACAGTAGTGGGAATGGATCCTGAAAAGGAAATGAATATTTGCTGAGTTTTCTTACTCTGTACTTGGTACCATGCCCAATCCTCCACAAATATGACGTATGAAGCAAATTGTTCACAGAGGCAGTTCCAGAACTACACTTGAGCCATGTCTCTCAATTAGAATCTATGCTCCTCCTGTGTCCTTCCTGTCATTTGAAAATTACGATAACTTCTGTTTCTCCCCACTAGCCAAGATTTTTGTTAAAAGAACACCCATGACGCCAGGTTTGTTTCACTTCTCAGTACAAACTGATGTTATAATACAGTCCTGATGTATTTTCAATCTAAAAGACTGCCGCCACCTTCTCCTTGTCACCACCCCTTCCCCTTCCAAACCGGCGACTCCAGACCCTTCCCCTCTGAAAACATGCGTCAATTCCTACAGTCGCACACGCTGCATGAATGCTGCCACCTGCTGGCAAACAAGGACTGTGCTTGGTTTGCATGCTGTTTGCCATCACACTCCTCAGACATTCCTGTATTTATTCTCTAGCTTAGTGTCATCCAGTTAGGGATGCTTATGAGAGAACAACAACAACAAAAAGCTTGGGTAGGTCATCTGTTCTCCAAGTATGTCCAACGTGGTGGAATTTGAAAACCTACGTGCTGATTCTATTTTGCCATTTAATTAGCAGCAGGGACAGAGATTGATGCTCCTGTCCTATTGTTTATTCTAATACATAGAAACTTGAGGCAAAAGCCATGACTTTAACCTAGAGCACTATGGTTTTACTTAATTTTGGCTATACTTCGCCAAAATTAAGTCAAAATTTTCTTGCCTCATTACTATATATGTTTGCTTTAATTTTAATTGATCAGATCCACTAAATCTCGCAATAATGTAGTTGCTAGTAAACAATGCCATGCCTGCAAAAACCTTTAAAATTTTATCATTAATTTATACAAAATAGAGCAATGCTAGTTCTTTGGATTAAATTGCCAATTATTCTAAACATGTATACAATCTAACTGGAAGGATTCCTAAAAATAGTATGTTAAGAGAAAGTTAACACAAAGAACAGGATTGATTCATTTTGATTTGTGAATTATGCATGGTTATTTAATTCGGTTTTGAAGAAAAGTCTTTTAATCCATGTGTCTTTTACTCTCTGTGGGGAACAGTCAAAAGCAGATTTATTTGTCAAAGTCACTTTTAGATTTAGTTATTGTTGAATGCCTAGTACCTACCATAAAGCTGAGTACATGGTAAGCTCAATAATATTGATTGAATGAATGATTAATTTCTAGTCCTTTTATTTGTAAAAAATGCCTGAATTCTTCAGATTAATTCATGAAATTTTATTTAAACTTAATAGTAGAGATGGCTATTACAATAAGCAGCTGTGTACTCTTTACTTGTTACTAGTCACGGTGCACTTCTGGGACCAACAGCTTGTGAGAAGTGCTGCATCTTAGACTCCACCGCAGACCTATGGAATCAGAGTCTGCATTTTTAACAAGACCCCCCTGAGAAATGATACTTTATAACACCTTAACTGCCATTATTATTCCCAGCTATACAATCCATTCTCTCATTTTCTTTTCCCTAAGTAAAGATTTCTTTTCCCTAAGTAAAATTATTCTCTGACTGGACTTTACATTGCTTTCTAATTGAGTCTATGCAAAATAAGTTTTTCACATTTTTGTTTCCCTCTTTCTTTTCTAAGGATTGCTCAGCTTAGAAACTGAATTTCTATTCCTGAGCTGTGAATCAAAGGGGTTTCTATCAGGGGAATTCCCTTCTGGGGCCATCTGATTGAAAAATTTTAAATGATTGAACCAATGGTTGGTTATTAAGACATTGCTGTTTATACAGTTTTCTTTTTTAAAAGAATGTTTGTTTGGCCCGGTACTGACCAGGCACTACATTTAAGGAAAGACCTCCTGCTACAAAATATTTGTAATTCCTCTTGAAAGAGAAAGTAATTATCACAAGTCAATTAAATCACTTTTTTTCCCTGAGATTGCCCATGTGTAAATTTATGGAGGGAGTTGGATCACATACTTATTAAATTAGTTGTTATTTGCTTTTCACTTAATTAACTCAAGAGATGGTTTTTATTAGAAAGACAACTTTGGTTGTTTTTAACTTGCCTAAAGTTACTAAAAATTTCGGTATGGAAAACCAGTTTCAACAATTGTTAATTATTTCGCTTTTCAATTTAATGAAATGCTTATCTTAAGCATGTATTTTCAAAGTCAGCTCCAGTATGAAAAGCTGCTTTTGCCTGTGCCAGCTGCAGACATGCTGAGGCCAGGCCATCCTTTGTCTGAGGAGAGGTCTCTATGTAAGCCTGGGGGCCTATGACAAGAAAAATAAAACATGTTTGGAAAAGTTAAACTGCCAATGCACGTGCAGGTCTCATCATGGTACTTATCACTCTTTATGGAAACAATCTGTTTGCTAGCAGATAGTAAAGGGTCCTGGAAAGAGCCTGGGACTTTGGGGTCAGACAAACCCAAGTCCTGTGACTTTGTGTGTCTCTTCAGAACTCCAAATGGCTTTTGGGTGTTTTATTTTATTTTATTTTTTTTTAACTGTGATACCATTTTTCCCTGAAAATAAGATCTAACTGGAAAATAAGCTCTAGCATGATTTTTCAGGATGACATCCCCTGAACATAAGCCCTAATGTGTCTTTTGAAGCAAACCTCAATATAAGACCAGGTCTAATTTTCGGGGAAACAGGGTAGGTTTAAGATATGGTGCAGTGGGAAGAGCCTATTCTTTGCGAGAGCATGACTTGTCCTTAAGCTGTGCATTTCCCTGGCCTACCTAGAAGATGGCCAGCACACAGCACGTGTCCATTACATGCTTGCTATTATAGTGCAGTATGTTTATTTACTGGTTCATTAATGTTTTGTTTTCTTATGAGAATGTGGTTAGTGAGGGCAGGTGAGTTCTTGATCTTTTCACTGCTCTTCATGCCTGGGCCTCACATGTTGCCTTGCAGTTTAAGTGCTCAGTGTAGGTGAGTGCATGAATAGTACCTAGGGCCTGTCTGACAGTTTGGGCACTACACATTCCTGTTTTCACATGCAATCCTCACAATACCTTTGTGATGTAACAATAACTAACACAGATGTCCCAGACAATGTTTTAGGTTTGAAGTGCTTTACATTTATTAATTCTTCTGATGCTTGTAACAAACATTTGATGCTTGAATGTACAGATTAGTGTTACAAATTTTCTTTTATAGACAAGGAAACTACGGCACAAAAGGGTGAAATAAGTTGCCCAAGGTAAAACTCATAGAGAATCAAGGTAGGTTTTGAACAAGGAGGTTTGGCTCCATTATCTTTGCTGTTTACCACAAGATAAAGTTGCTTATCAATTTTTCCATTTAGTGAGTGAGGAAGTTGAGATTTAAATGGTTTCCCCATAATCACACTTCTGTAAATTGTCAAAAGTGGGAATTGGACGTGAATTGCCCACCTGTAGGCTAGGGTTCTTTCCACACCACCACAATTCTAGACATTTCATTATGACCCTGAAGACAGAGATTTTCTAGAAGAGTCAATATGTGTCTCCATTGCAAAAAAGGTCAACAAGATTCATCACCAGAGGCACAGTCAAAACAAAATACATCAAGTTCCCCTGCACTTCAACAAAACCCTTTAAAGCAGAAACTTGCAATATTCTTTGTGTTTCTAGTCGACACATCTTAAGAAAAATATGTAAAGATGTTGGGGAAAGTCCAGGAATTACATGGAAAAGGGATGTTGACGTGGTTGGGTAAGGACATGTAGCAAATGAGGTGATTCAATCTAGGAAGAAAAAACTGACAGTGGATTTGCCCGACGTCTAAGAATTACAAAATGTATGACTGACTTTTAAAACAAATCCCAAATACCTCTGAGGCTTAAAGAATTTAAGTTTTTAGAGGTGAGTATAAATCAAAAATTTTAGACTTTGTATTCTAAACTAATGGAAGTATCTAGTCCAATTGGGATGAATATATGAACATGTTTTCAAGGGTTTAAATAAATCAATGAACACATATTCTAATATGTCACTGAGGAATATTTCGCTTTATTGTTTAGTTTCTTATCCTTGTGATAGACATTCAAGAGCCTGGTGTCTGGAATCTGACAAGTCTGGGTTTTCATCTTGGTTCCGTCTCTTTCTTGTTATGTGACTTGGGCGAAATTCTTGACCTCTTGGTTCCTCAATTTCATCATCTGTACAATAGGGTACTAGTGATACTCATTTCATAATTTAGAGATAATTGAATTAATTTTGAATTAAATTAAAATAATTGTGTTTAAGCACACAAATAGAGCTCAGTGTTAGCTTAATGTCATTAGCTATTGTGAGTACACAGGATGGCATGAACGATCTGTCCCGTGTCCCGTTGGTAGTTCTCAGTTTCAGGAAGATAATGCAGAGGTATTTCAGCAAAAGAGCAGTATATATATTCTCCCACACCACAGAACTTCACTGTGAAACCCTCCAGTGACATGCTAAGTTTGTCTCTGTAGAGTACATGGTCATCACTGTTCCCAACTGTTTGCATTTTCTAACAGAGAAGATTTGAAGACATTGTGTCTGCAAAGATACTGACAGCCTTATTAAACCTACATCCTCTGTGCTGGTTCAACTTGATTATAAATAAGGCACCTGGGAAGGGAACTGAATGAAAAAAATAACTGGGTCAAAACCTAGTGAATGGTTCAGTGGCTGGGCAGAAAACTCCCATGAACAATTGACTGTGGCTGAGAAGTTACCTGGTTTCTCATTGAGTCAGATAAAAAAAAAAAAAAGTCATGCAAACTATTAATACGAGGAAGCCAATTCTTCTGCATCATTAGTCTAGGTTTTAATGGAACAAGTGGTTAGAAAGTAGAAATGATCTCATTTGAAATAAATGCCAGTGTGTATTTCAAAAGATAACAATGTGTGATCTTTGTTACAGAGATGATGGCTACACCTCCAAAAAACTCCAAAAACACTGCCAGTTTAATGAGGAAAACATTTAATTTTGTTAATAAAACACAAAATTAGATTATTGTGCTTAGATATTTTTCTTTTTCAGGATGACAGAATTTTAAATATTACATATGTTATGAATTATTCAAAAGAAAATGTTGTTAAAAAATTGGAGAAATTTCTACAATCATGTATTTGTATTGTAAGTAGGTTCAACTCTTTCAAAGAGCCATTGATACTGTATAACAATAACCATAAAAAATTTCACGCATTTTGACTGAAGTCCATTATTGGGCATTTGTTTTAATCAAATAATTCTCTTTCTCTCTCTTGACAAAGACCCTCTCTTTGACCAAACTTTAGTCAAGCTCCTCTGAGCCTCTTCTCAACTAGGCCTTGACCTTGCTCTTATCTGTCTGTCCTGTTCTCCCTGAGCCTCCTTAGCCTACTTTAGCAAGAATCCCACACCTTTGATATCTGATCAACCTTGATATTTGATTAAATTTCTCATCCCCCACCTTTGATGTCTAATTCCTTGGTTTACCTTCAGCAAGATTCCTGTTAGGTCAGATGAGCAAGAATCCCCATGCCCTTGATGTCTTCTCTTAGTAATTTAAAAAAGATTTTTATTAAAAATATGGTTAACATATAATATTATATCAGTTTCAGGGGTACACAATAGTTATTTCACATTTATATACCTAAAGAAGTGATGATCGTCATGATAAGTCCAGCAAACATCTGCCACTGTCCTATGCTATCACAGTATAGCATAGTGATAACTGACTATATTCCCTATGTTGTATATTACATCCCCATGACTTATTCATTTTATACCTGGAGTTTTGAACCTCTTATTCCCCTTTACCTTTTTCCTCCTTTTTAATTTTTTGAATTACAGTTGCATTCAATATTATTTTATATTACTTTCAGATGTACAGTATAGTGGTTAGACATTTATATAAGAAGTGATCCCCCTGACTATTCTAGTACTCACTTGGCACTATACATGGTTATTGTCTTATCATTGACTGTATTCCCTATGCTTTACTTTACATCCCTGTGACTATTTTGTAACTACCAATTTGTACTTCTTAATCTCTTCACCTTTTTCACTCGACCCCCCAACTCCCTCTCATCTATCATTCTAACAAATCTAGTACCCATCTGACACCATATGTGATTATTACAGTATTATTGACTATATTCCTTGTGTTATACCAACATCTCCATGATTACTGTGTAACAACAAATTTGTACTTCTTAATCCCTTCCCCCTTTTTATTCACCCCCAAACCCCTTTCCATCTGGCAACCATCAAACTGTTTTCTGCATCTGTGACTTTGTTGCTGTTTGTTATTTTTTTCATTAAAGTTTATTGGGGTGACAATTGTTAGTAAAGTTACATACATTTCAGGTATACAATTCTGTATTACATCCTCTATAAATCACATTGTGTGTTCACCACCAATAATGCTAAGTGAAATAAGTCAGACAGAAAAAGCAGAGAACCATATGATTCCACTGATATGTGGTATATAAACCAAAAGTAACAAAAGAACAAGACAAGCAAATGAGAAACAAAAACTCATAGACACAGATAATAGTTTAGTGGTTACCAGAAGGTAAGGTGGGAGGGGGGTGATAGATGAGGGTAAAGAGGATCAAATATATGTTAATTTTGTTCTTTAGATTCCATATATAATATTGCCCAAATCACATTGCATCTATCTTTCGCTGTCTGACACTCCACTCAGCACCACACCCTCCAGGTCCATCCATGTCACTGCAGATAGGTCACTTCCATGGCCGAGCAATAATTCATTGTGTATATGTACCACCTCTTTTTTATCCATTCTTTCATCGATGGACACCCAGGCTGCCTCCACATCTTGGCCATTGTAAACAATGATGCAATGAACATAGGTATGCACATGTTACCTCGAAGTAGTGTTTGGCTTTCTTTGGATAAATACCCAGAAGTAGGATTACTGGGTCCTTCTTTGTCTCTTGTTATAGCCTTTGTTTTAAAGTCTATTTTGTCTGGTTTAAGTATTACTACCCCAGCTTGTTTTCGTTTGTTTCCATTTTCATGAAATATCTTTTCCCATCCCTTTACTTTCGGCCTGTGTATGTCTTTCAATCTGAAGTGAGTCTTGTAGGCAGCGTATGTAAGCATTTGTTTTCTTATCCATTCAGTCCTCCTATGTCTTTTTTTGCGGGAGGGAGGATGGTACCAAATTACTTTATTTGAAGAAACGGTACAAATGAAAAAACATTAAGTAGATGAATTGGTAAAACTTATAGAAAGATAAACATAACCCCAACATGCATGTATTGCTCTGGTGACCAGGAAGTCACCCCTACGGCTACTGGAAGTCAACCAAAGGCTTAACTCTCATCACTGTCTCCCAGGGCATGCTTGTCAAAGAGATATACTGCCGTGCCAGATTTAGGAGCCCCCATCTTGTATAATTTGGTAATGTGGTCACCCAATTCTTTGATAGATTTCACCTGCTCATTCAGGTAATGAGTCTCAATGAAGTCACACAAATGGATATCATTTTTGTCAGTGGCCAGTCATCACAATCTGATGTCTTGATATCCTGAAGGAAGATTCAGTTACCTTGCCAGTTCTGCATCTTTCTCAGTTCCTCAGCATGTACCCCGTCCTCATGAGATTGGTGAAGAAAATATTTGGCAAAATTCTTCAAAGCCACATCACTGTGGCTAAAGTAGTAAGACATAGACAGGTTGACGTAGGAGGCATAGAGCTTCAGGTTGATCTGGTGGTTGATGGCAGCCTCTGAGGGTGCTGTGAGGAGGTGGCGGAGGGCTAGATCCGAGTGGCTGTCAGGATGGGGGATGAGCACCGGTTCTGTCCAAGCACTGTTGAAGCAGGTAACCATGGCAATAGGTGAAGACTGTCCTTCCTGTGTATTTTGAATGGAGGATTTAATCCATTTACATTGAAAGTAATTGTTGATAGATATGTAGCTATTTCCATTTTATTTTTTGTAATTTTGATTTTATTTTCCATCTTAAAGAAATCCTTCTGAGATTCCTTGTAATACTGGTTTGGTGGTGATGAACTCCTTTAGCGTTTTCTTGTCTGGGAAGTTCTTTATCTGTTCTTCAGTTTTAAATGATAGCCTTACTATGTAGAACAGTAGATCCTTGCTTTTCATAACTTTGATTATTTTGTGCCAATCCCTTCTGGCCTGCAAAGTTTCTGTTGGAAAATCAGCTGACAGTCTTATGGGGGCTCCCTTATAAGTTATTAGTTGCCTTTCTCTTGCTGCTCTTAGGATTCTCTCTTTGTCTTTAACTTTGCTATTTTAATTATAATGTGTCTTGCTGTGGGCCTGTTTGGGTTCATCTTGTTTGGAACTCTCTGTGCTTCCTGGACTTGTATGTCCCTTTCCTTCACCAGGTTTGAAAAGTTTTCAGTCATTGTTTTTTCAAATAGGCTTTCAGTCCCTTGTTTTCTCTCTTCTTCTTTTGATACCCCAAGACATGAATGTTGATATGCTTGATGTTGTCCCATAGGTCTCTTAAACTCTCCTCAGTTTTAAAAATTATTTTTTCTTTTTGCTGTTCTGATTGGCTGTTTTCTGCTACCTTGTCTTCCAAATTACTGATTCAATCCTCTGCTTCATCTGGTCTGTTTGTGATTCCTTCTAGTGCATTCTTCATTTCAGTTATTGTATTCTTCCTTCTGAATTGTTCTTTATTATGGTTTCTATGTTCTTTTTTATGTTTGCAATCTCTTTGCTGAAGTTCTCACTAACTTCCTTGAGCATCCTTATAACCATTGTTTTGAACTCTGTCTCTGGTGCGTTGCTTGCCTTCATTTCATTTAATTCTTTTTCTGGACTTTTCTCCTGTTCTTTCATTTGGGATGCATTTCTTTGTTTCCTCATTTTGGCTGACTCTCTGTGTTTGTTTCTATGTATTAGGTAGATCTGCTATATCTCCCAGTCTTATATAGTAGGTGTCCTGTGGGGCCCAATGGCACAGTCTCCCTGGTCACCTGCTCTGGGTGCGCCAGGAGTGTCACTTGTGTGAACTGTGTGTGCCCTCCTGTTATAGTTGAGCCTTGATTGGTCTTGGTATATCAGTGGATGGGACTGACCCACAGGCTGAATGGCTGTGGAGTTTGTCCACATCCACAGTTTATGGGCTATTGTACAGGAGGCTTACCCCATTAAATTGGATTCACACCAATGGGCTCTGGTGCCTATTGAAACCAACCTTTGTGTGAGCTGTTTGTGGGGCTAATTGGGCAGTGCTCTGCTGTGGTCTGAAACCAACCTCCAATTATGTTGGTTCTGGGGCCTCCTGAGGGGCTCTGGTGCAGGCCCAGGTCAGCCGCTGTCTATGACTGGCTGGGGACTACCTGGTAGCAGCTACAAAGTGATCCATAGTTGTTCGCTGCCTGTGCTGGATCTGCAGGCATGTGGGAGAGGCCATGCTGCAAACTGAGGACCCCTACCACCTGTAGCAGGTCTGGGGTAGCTCTGCAGTAAAGCTTGGACACCCCAAGGCCTGTTGCCACCTGTTGGCTCCCTTAAGGTTCAGACACTGAAAATGCCTTGTGCAGTATGCTAGTTGGGTGAAACAGAGTAGGAAGAATTGTGGTCACCAAGTTAATGTAAATTCTGGTTTGGTGCCCGTGCTAAGCCTGGAGCAACTCAGCAAAAGTCTTATAGCACACCAAGGCCAGTCGCCACTTGCCTGGGGCCTGTTGAACTCCCAGTTTTCTAAGAAAGAATGTGATGCTGGCGGGGCTGGCTCCTCATGGAGAAAGTGCTCAAGTTGAGTGGAGTGGGTTCCCAGTGAGTCAGCAGGGTGGAGCAGTGGAGCTCAATAGGCCAATCAGATTCAGATTTGGCCGGGGGTGGGGGGTGGGGGAGGTTTCAACATAGGGAAAGATGGCACCTGCCTGCCAGCTGCATGAAGATGGACCCCCTCACCGGGAAAATGGTGACTGTCCTCCACCCCTGGTCTCAAAGCCACACACCTCAGTCTGCTCCCCATATGCCTCTGATGCCCCTTGAGTCACTGTCCCTCTGCTAGAGCCCAAGGTGAGTGCCTGTGAGCAACTGAGTCAGTGAGCCGGCCATTTAAGAGGATGTCTGGGTTTCCTGCAGCCTTCCGGCCCTTCCAAATGGTTGGAATCCCCATTGGTTTTCACAGCCAGATGTTGTGGAGGCTCCTCTTCTCAACACCAGTATTCAGGGCTGGGGAGCCTGGTGTGGGGGACTGGGGTTCCTCACTCCTCTGGGGGAAACCAAGGCCACTGGGATATCCCTTCTGATTTTCAACTGCCATACGCATGTGTGGGGCCCGGTCCACGTCTCCGCCCCAATTACCAGTCTCATTGTGGCTTCTTCTTTATATTTTCAGTTGTAGGACTTCTGTTCAGCTAGCTTCAGATGGTTCTCCAGGTTGATTGTTCTATAACTTAGTTGTAATTTTAATGTGTTCATGGGAGGACACAGGCACAGTGTTTATCTACTCTGCCATCTTGGATCCAGATCCTGACAATGCTTTTCTCTTGGTAATTTTCCATCCATTGACTTTCTCACCCTGCTCCTTGGCTATAAATCCCCATTTGTCCTTGTTGTATTTGAAATTGAGCCTGATCTCTCTCCTATTGCAATAACCCAATTGTAATAGACTTGAATATATTCTTCCTTACTGTTAACAAGTGTCAGAATAAGTTTTCTTTAACTCTATCTAATCTAATCTAGTCTATCTATCTCTCTCTCTATCTATCATCTATCTACCTATCTATCTATCTATTGTCTATCATCTATCAATCATCTATCTTTGCTAGAATGGAGAACTGGAAACAGCCTAAATATTTAATAAATTACAAATGAAATCTTTGAAATAACATGCTGGCATTAATAAATAAATAGTGGCCAATACTCACATAGTAACATTATCCACATGTATAAAGTGCTTTATCTGTTGAGCCTCCAAAAGGAACTAAAGTCACCAGGAACCTAGAGCATCAGTACTCTCCGTCTTGCATTCTTTGTTTTATTATTCTCTTTGGCAGTGTCTTCCTATGCTCCTCAGACTTCATGGCCGAAAATATAGCTGCTTCTCAGCTGCTCACATTGTTTTTTGAGGAGCAGACGCTTCTGCTTTTCTCTCTAGAAGAAAGCAATATTGGAGGAAACAATTCCATTCTTTCTCCTCCTGTGGCATGTTCCTTTTCCTCAGAGGAGGATTGGTTTCTTTTGCTGGTGACACGGAGCAATGATTGACATACACTGTGCTTTGTTAACCAGTGATGATATCATGGCTTCAGAATGTGGGCAGCACAGTCGTATGACTCTCTTGTCTCTGGTTAATTTGTGGACCTGTGTTGCCACTTGTCCTTGCTCCTGGTAGGAACTATTCCAGACCAAGGATTGTCTCTGGCAGGTCCAGTTTAGTTTTAAGCTTGCTAATGGGTGAGCAGATCAAGTGGAGTTGATAAGTGGGCTCAGAGATCTTCATTTTAGGGGCCATCTTTCCAAAAGAGGTCTCCATTTCAGGAGAAGTCTCTATTTTAGGAGAGGTCCTTATGTCAGAAGAGGTTCCCATTTCAGGAGAGATTTTCATTTCAGGAGAGGCCTCAGCTGAATGTTGGATTCCCCAACACATTGCCAAGACTCTTTATTTTGGAATTATTTGGTGTTGGTTGACCTGTAATGCCTGGGCCATACTTTGTTCTCTAACTAGATCCTCATGCATTTCTCAGGTTTTAGAAAACAGAGGTAAGGAGGCAGTAGCATGCTGTTCAATTGACTCTTTGGGGGGAAAAAGGGCCGGATTTGTAGCAGTTGTTGATTTTTATAATGTAAGTCCTCTCACCATTGCTTATTTCCAGCTCGCAAAAGGCTGGTGGACAAAATCTGAGTGTCCTACCATCAGCTCTTGTGAGTGTGCTCTAGCACAACATGGGAAGGGGGACCCATGAAGCTTCATCAGGTACAATTTACCACAGTGAGGGAACAAGTTTCTCTCAATCCATTTCCAAATGTCTGGGGAAAGTTCGTAGTGGCCTAGCTTGTCTGTCAGGCTCTGTCCCTAGTTTTATCCACTGTGACCAGGGTTCCATGACTGTGCTCGTACGTAGTAGAAGAAAGCATGGTTGTTGGAAATCTGATGTAATGTGTCAGAGAGGCAATTAGGGAGTCAGTATGTGCTGGGATAACACCCCAGTGTTAGCCTGGGTTCCTCCAAAGCAGAACCCGAGACAAAGGCTTATGTATGTGATGTTTACTTAGAAATACAACCCCAGAAAGCAAAAGTGCAGGACTAATAGGGATAGAGAGAGAGAGACAAAATAAGTATGTGTTATTAAGTTTATAAATCTTCCCCTTTTGTTAATATCGGGTAATAAAAGGGCAATCTTTCCAAATAATATATAATAAGAAATAATCTGGGAGTTTCCAGGGACCATTGCTGGAGCTTGTGGACAAATCCAGTGCAGAGGAAGGGGGAGCTAAGAGAGAGCACAAACTAATTCTGGTGACATCACTTATGGCCCTGGATTGAGATGTGCTATACAAGTATGTCAACTCTATGGACCATTCTCCCTTTTTCAATTCCAGTTATGTGAACCAATTCATTTTCTTATTGCTTAAGCCAGTGTGAATCATGTTCTCTGTCACTTGCAACCAAAGAGTTCCAACTGCTGTACCTCCACAATAACAAAGATCACATTGTATTCTGGTTGTTTGTTAATATCTTTTCCAGTAGGTTGTCACCTCCTTGAGGTCAGGGCCCACGCATTTTATTCAACTTGTATCCTCAGCACCTGACAGAGCACCTGGCATATAATAGAAATTCAGTACATGTTAGATTGAAGGAATAAATCTGTAATATTAATTTGGCATCTGTAATTTGATCTTTTCTATTCTCATCAAGGCCTTCTTAAAAACTATAAGTGGGTTAACCTTTTTTTGTGTGGAGAAGAAAAATAGATGAAAATTTACAAGAAAATTTGATGAAATACATTCACTCAGGGTAAAAAAAGATGGTTAGAAGACAGAGTTATTATTAAAAGGCATCCTAACAGAAGTACATCTCCTTAAACCTTTTTTTCTTTTTGACCATAATAGAGCTAAAAGATTAATAAAGGTATAGTTAAAATTGACTGATTCAAACTGTAACTAATATACAGTAGAGCCTCCTTATTCATGGGAGATATATTCCAAGACCCCCAGTGGATGCCTGAAACCGTAGATAGTACCAAACCCCATATATACTATGTTTTTTCCGGTACATACATACCTATGATAAAGTTTAATTTATAAATTAGGTATAGTAAGAGTTTAATAACAATAACTAATAATGAAATAGAACAATAATAGCAATATACTGTAATAAAAGTTATGTAAATGGCTTTGGGGTCATTATTAAGTAATATAAAGGTTATTGAATACAAGCACTGTGATATCAGGACGGTTGAGCTGATAACTGAATTGACTACTAAGTGGCTAATGGGTGGGGAGCATCTACAGTGTGGAGATGCTGGACAAAGAGCTGACTCACGTCCAGATGGGGTGGAACAGGACAGTGTGAGATTTCAACTACTCAGAACAGTGAGCAATGAAAACTTATGAATTGTTTATTTCTGGAATTTTCCATTTGATATTTTTGGACTTCGCTGACTGTGGGTAACTGAAACCATGGAATGCAAAATTATGGATAAAGAGGGTTTATAGTCATGTGTCACATAACAATGTTTAGGTCAAGAGGAACCACATAACAATGGTGGTCTCATAAGACTATAATGGATTATAAGCAAAAAATTTGCTTGTGATATTCACAGAAAAGTCTAGACTTGATTAAGATGTTAAATTTACTGCTAGCTCGGGGTGGTTTAAATAGTAGAGAAGGCTCAGCATGCTATCTTCCCACCGTGGGCCCCCCACACCCACAATAGGGCCAGAGTTGTTGAGAGAACCGGCTAGGGCGGAGGGAAGCCGGGGAATCTGCTCTCACCCATCCCAATCCTGTTTTATCCCCCTTCACTCCCCCCTCCCTTTCATTACTTCTCATCTCAGGGTTTATCTCCCTGGGTCACTTTTGATCTCTGTTCTCCCTTTCTCTCCCCTTCTCTTCCTTCCCTCTCTCCCTTCCTCCCTCCCTCCTCCTGATGTCTAATCTCCTTCCCAGGGTGCCTCCCTCCACAGCCATCACACACACACACACACACTTTATCTTTTGTACCATATTTTTTACCGTATCTTTTCTATGTTCAGGTACACTATTGTGTTACAATTAACTACAGTATTCAGTAACATGCTGTACAGGCCTACAATATGTTATATCACGTAGCCCCGATGTATAGTAGGCTGTACCATCTAAGTTTGTGGAACTCTGTGGTGTTTGCCTAATGACACATTTCTCAGAATGTATCCCCATTATTAAGTGATACATGACTACTGTAATGGAAATATTTTTTTTCTCCTTTTTTTAAAAAATCTGAATGGGCAAAGTTTCTATGTAAAATGAAAATGTGGCAAAGGGAAAAGGCCATGATGTTGATCATATTTTATCTTGCTTAGTCCTAAAAGTTAGTGTAAATAATTATGATCCTGTTAATTAGAAACTCACAGAAGAAAAGCTTATTGCATATTTGAAAGTTGCTAATAGAGTAGATCTTAAAAGTTCTCATCACAAGAAAAAATTTGTAACTGTGTATGGTAATGGATATTAACTAGACTTACTGTGGTGATTCACAGAATGTACAAATATCGAATAATCATGTTGTACACCTGAAACTAATGTAATGTTAAATATGAATTATACTTCAATTTTAAAAAAAGAAAAGCTTATTCCATAACCTACTTCATCCTTTTTTATGGCTTGACCTACCTCTTCCATGTTAATTGAAAAGCTCTCTGAAAGAGAAATCCATAAAGTAGGAAATTCAGAAAGCCCACAAATTTATCCAACTATCATTCTCTTTGCATTTCTTGCACATGGCTTGTTGAATGAGCATTTATAGCAATCTTTATATGAAAATTTAAAACTATATATGATTTTCCAACTTGAATTGTAAAGCCATTATCTGGGCTGCTCACTGTATAAATTTATTGTTGTCAAAAAACTCATGGAAGTAGCAAGTGCTATTCAGATATATTTCTCTAGAACCCAACATTTAGAAAAACTGAATACAGATAAACAAAAAGGAGAATATATTTTAATAATAATGTTTTGGAGAACACAATAAGTTTGAAGCAAGCTACAAACTCTATTTCCCTTTGGAACCCCAAATGCCAATCTTTTCATTAAACCAAAATATTAGCAGCTAATAAATTTCAATCTCTAAATAAATCTCCTCCTTTAGACTAATGTCAAGAATTAAAAAAAAATTTAAGTCAAAATTCCAGACTGAATCAAAGGAGAAGGGAAAAAAAAAATCCTCCTCCTCGTCTTTGAGTAAGATTTAGAAATCAGGAGCAAATTAAATCTGATACAAAGAGCACTTTATGATTCCTTCTTCCCAGATAAGGAACTAACATGTCAGCACTGTCTTCCTCCAAGCTTGACAATGCCTAACTCTCTCAGGGTGTGTGAGCACTAGTGGTTGTGTATGTGTACAGTCTATTCTGAAGGTAGAGCAGATAATTTGCAGATGTGTTCTAGACATGTACGAAATTAGAGTAGATTATGACTCTGCACTTCTATAATACTTGTCTTTACTCGTAATGGTCACTCTATATTTTCCCTTCCATGATCTTTTTGAATATAGTTTCATCTTGATTAATTCTCCCTAAAGCCATTTATGTTAATTGGAGAAATATTAAAATCTGAAAATAAAAAATCTAATGCTATGATTCTTCAATGTGAATTTGAGGTTAGAAAAGAATATTTTGAATTAGTGAATCTCTCAGGTAAAAATGAAATATTTGACCTCCCAGACCATTTGTTCGATGTAGTAATTTCATATAATTTTTTATTGACATTGTTAAAGCTTTAAAAATGTTTTGTTTAAATGTAAATGGCAAAACGTTATATTTTGAATTTAAAATAAACAATATATTGATAACTCTTTGAACTACATTCTAGATTTTCTAAACTATTAAAAAAGTTTATTTGTACTACAATGTTCTTTCTGTAATTAACAAAATTTTATTATAGGATTGGTAGGTGTCTGATTATAATGCAGAAAGGCACCTTTAAAATCTAAAATCCTCTCTTGACATATTAAGAAGTCTTCCTCCCTCCCTTTCTTCCTCCTTCTATCCTTCTCACTCACTCTCCCCTCTATTTCCCCCTCCCTACCCCCTCTTTCTGTATTTTTCTTTTCCTGTTTTAAAAAGATGATTTCAGTCTGGAATAAACATTCTTGCGAAATTGGTCAGGATTTTTGCCAAGCATAGAGTGTACACGTCAGCTGTTTTCTGGAGAATAATTGCACCATGTGACAATGTCTACTATTTTAATTAGTACTAAGGAGTGCCTCTGAGATATTTCATCAGGCCAGTCTTTCTTACACAGGCAATGGCTTTTTAGTTCCTGAAATGCTGATTAAGCAGATAGATGACATTTGACATTTTTGTATAGGGAACAAAATTGTTAAGTTAATGAGCCAGAATTCACAGAAATAATAAACCATTCCCCAAGTGTACAAAAATCTTTAGGACCGGCACCCTAGTAGAGCAGGACAGTCTTTAGAATGAAGTGTTCAAATCACCCAAAGGAAACATTAACCAAATTCTACCAGTGTGGGAGGGCCACTTTCTGGGAAGGCTCTGGCATGTCTGAGGAGCTCAAAGTGCTTTGCAATAAAGCTTTCAAGGTTTAGTTAGTCATCTAGCATCTGCTTTATTTCCAGGATACTTACATATGTTTGTATGTTACAAGAAGCATTAATTCCAAGATCTGAAAAAGAGCCACTTTGTGAAATTGTATTGAGAACACACATCCAGAAATTCACAAACCTGAAAATAAAGTGTTTTTAATAGTGCTCGGGTGGGAAAGGGAAACTTTGTTTCCTCTTTCTGCAGCTGTTCCCCAGTATCACTGTAAAATGAACTAAAGATTAGAACAGGAAGTGTTCATCTGAAAAGGAAAACATTGTGTCGTCATTAAGCTGTGTCACACAGCATCAATGTGATTTTGTAATATAACAAAACACAATTGTATATTGTTTTTGTATGTCTTCTGTGTGAATAGTGGTGGTTGGTCAGTCTATTTGAGGCTTTGTGAGGCTGGAAGCCACACCCCTGTGGGTGGAGGTGATCTCCTGTCAGATTGTGTTAATCCCCATGTCAGTCACACTGGGAAGAGGAGGTTTTCAGACTGGAACTGGACTGACATTAGTTGGAGGAAGGGATTCCCCTCCTACCTGGGGTCTTAATCTCTTAGTCTAAATACATCAGGAGACGCTGGCCTGTGCATGTAGGTTGTGGGCTCTAGGACATGCCCATCACTGGATGCTGGAACCTGTTCCAGCCAGGCTTTAAAGAGTGCACATCATCGTTTGCAACCCATATCATCTATGTAAAGGATGACTTTGCTTTGCTTACACTTCGTATTTAAATATGCCACATTTCCCTACTTTCTATCTGTTTAATTGCTCCATTCCCTAGTGTGGAGCAGAAGTTCAGGACACACTTTGTATTGCATTAGAAACCTGGGTCTTATTCAGTCTAGGAAACCTGTGGAAGGCTGCAGTTTCAGTCTACGATGTTGTCACTATCACTTTTAATTTCTCAGGATGGTTTTGCAGTGCGCTGAGTGGGAGGCTTTGTGACGTACTCTCTTGTGTTAAACTCGGTGACAGAGACCTTTACCAAGTCTTCTAAGGCCCAGTACAGGACCCAGGCTCGCAAGGTGTGTTCTGTATATGAGTCTCTGCCACATCTGGGGGGCTGGGTTTGTGTGGGGTCTTGGTCTCCATCTGTGTGGGGGCCTGTGGGGACATTCAGCTGGATCCTCCCTCTCGCTCTTGGCAGATTCACCCACCTGCTCAGCCATTTACTCCCCACTCCCCACGTCCAATGTGGCTGCCGCCTTTTAGGGATATTTAGCCTGATACACCTTCCAAAAAAGGCCTGACTTTTTTTGGGGGAGGGGGTTATTAAGAGTGAGGATCATTTCTACGTCTTGTTAGTTTCAAAACACAGAAAGGTCAGTTCCTTGCCATCCTCTACTCCGCAATACCATCTCCAAAAGAATCCATTAGGATTCTATCAGGATTTGAGATTAACAAGGTCTAGTCTTTTCTTATAGGGGATTAGAATAAAGATGGAGAAAGAGCATGGCTTAATTTTCTCCTGGTGACTACTCAAAAACCAAAGGATTAGTTCAACCTTTTCACGTATTCACCCTGATAAGCCTAGTGTACTTCTCTGTTTTCATCAAGTTTCCTATATTCTTTTTTATTTAGTCAAGCCGTGTTTAGATATGCTAGCCCTGTTCAAGTTTTACTTGTTGGTACTAAAGAAAGTGTCTGTGTCCAAAAATGGGCCAGGATGTTAAAGGGGAAAGGGCATTTCCTTTCTCCTCATCTTAACCTAACCTAGTAATGGGAGGTATCAGAAATGAGATCCCTAAAGGAGGAGAAATGAATCTGTCAACTAATGATGGGGCTTCATGCCCCTGCTATTCTTTCTGAGAGGCAATCATTTGACAATTTGGGAAGATCTGGATTTTATTGAAATGAATGAGGAGACAAATTTCTACACAAAACTGTGGCTCTGTTGGATGCTTATGCATTATGTGACACTTACTGTTTGCACCTAGAGAAACCTCCTAAACCAAGCATCTTGGATTTGTATTTCAGTGTAGCATAGTGTTTCCTTCTGTGTGGCAGGAGAAATTAGGAAGAATCCCTAGTCTTAGAAGCAGGATAAAAGGGAAATGGAATGATAACCACAGACTCCCCCTGTCCCCATATTTCTTTTCTTTTTCTATTCTTTTTTTTTCAAGACAGTGTATAAATTAATGTAAGCTAAATAGTTGTATACATTTTTTATTGTTTTTTCTGCCTCTAAGTTTTGACTTAGCAAAGTTTTGTTAATTAGTAACTATATAGAGTCAATAGAGCTAGATTTGTGTGGGTGTGTGCCAATCATGGGACCTTGATAGAAACAGAGAAAAAATTGGTGAGATTCTGCTGCCTAGGCTGGGCATACTTATAAAGGAAATAAGTAGTTGATATTTTGCTTCCATTTGAGAACTAGATGATAGTTTAACGTGTGAGAAATAAGTCATTTAAAAATACGTGACCAACCTATGTTGCAAAGAATGTTGTAAAAAAACCTTGTAGAATATATGTAATTATTTTTTACTTTTTAATTAGGTTGTAGCTATTCCAGTTTTTTAAAAAGAATGAATAATTGCCCTTGAATGAGAGTAAACAATTTCCAACGCTTTATCAAAGTTCTCAAGGCCCCTTTAAAAGGAAATCTACTGCCACCTAGCGTCTAACTTTTAGAATAACTGAATTACTGCGTTTAGGAATATTTGTAAAACCGAGAGTACCGCTTGGTGGCACAATGGACAAGTACATTAAAGGCACAACTTCCAGTTTACATACTCCTTGTTTCATCTCTGTTCATGTGTTTGTTAAATGTGACTAATACATTGTTTTCCTTTTCAGTGTTATTTTTTTCTAAGACAATCTGACATATTTTTGAAACTGCCGTTTAAATGCTCATAAGTCATGAGAAACCTGAACACCTTCAGATTTAATTTCTGATTTTTGAAGTTTTAAGTTTTTAAATAGTTCAAATTAGCATGTCCTTTCATTTCTTCTCCCCCTGTACACATATAACTGTAATCACTAAGTGAAAATATGCAACACATTTCCCACATTATCCAAAAGAAGAAAGAAAAACAACTCAGATGAAGCTATAACAAGGGCTTTTTGTATTTAGAAGGAATGGGGGTTGAGGGTAACTTCTGTTTTAAGCATTAAATCTAGTGCGAAAAATCTATCTCCTAACAAGAACATCTGCCTGAGATAATGATTCATTATAAAGTGATGCAGATTGGGTCTGGAGAAATCAAGAATGTTACTATGGAAATTTTTGTAATTTAGTATGTGAGCATGCTTCAGGTTTAATTTTGTTTCTGGTACCATTAAATTTGGTAGTAATAGCAATGGGAAATGAAATTCATTCTATTTCATCTAGTGGGCAGATTCTTGAAGAAGTTGCTCAAATAAGCTGACTTTCCTTATGGTTATGCAAGGACGAGAAGAATAAAACAAATCAATGTTTGAAATCATAACAGTTAAAATAAACATTGTACCTTAAGCACATCAAAACATAAAATAAAATTTTGGTACTTAGAATCACATTATCTATCTATCTATCATCTATCATCTATTCATCATGTGGATATTATACATGTACCCATAATGTCTACTTACTATAGCTTTGGCAATTTTGTAAAATTAATATATTATTGGTAAAGATGTAATTATAATGATTCCATTTAAATTCTGTTGCCTGTGGAACAGGAAGACTAATTGCCAAAATACTTCCTTGGTATGTTCTAGTAATGATTATCAAGATTTTAAAGGTGAATGGGTTCTCATAGCTATCACCACACAATAGAGTTTTGCTTGTTTGATTAGATTTTGTTGTCATCCCCTTAGGCTTTTATTCCAAATCACCATCATTATCCTCGGTCCCCTGTCAGTTGTAAGCCCTACCTCACACTTACTATATGTAAGCATTTCCCTACCTCCATGTCTCATACTCAGAGGATGATCTACTCTTCCTGCTCAAAGTTGAACCCTCTCCTGGAGCTCTTGGTTTCATTCCTCCCTCCCTATCTCTATCGCTGCAATCTGGCTTCATCAATCATTCCCCCTCTTTCTGGATTTTCCACCTTCAGCTTTTGGCTCTGATCCTAAGTCCACAACCCCAAAGTCTTGCTCATCATTAAAAAACAGACAAACATAAAACCCCCTCCCAAACAATAAAAAAAATAAATTTTCATGACCAAAAAGTAAAACAGACACAACAAACAAAAAAATCAGCTCTTTTTTGACCTGAAATTCCCTAGTCTTAAATTCCATCTTTTTCCTTTTTTTTTTTCTTTTTTGTCCATGAGTTGTCTTGACGTTTTTACCTGCTCCTCACTCTTCAACTTACTAAACTCTTGTTTCCTCTACCACTATCAGGCTGATGCAATTTGTGAAAGTTGCCAGTGACCACTTTAACTATTTTATTGGACCTATTTGCCAAGTTGAGTTCACTTATCACAACCTCCTTATTTCTAATTTTCTGGTAATCTCTTCTTGATCTTCTCTTACTCTGCTCATTCCTTAAAGGTTGATTTCCCTTTGTTTGATTCTCTTAGTTTCCCTCTTATTCTGCATCAAGAATTTTGAAGAGCAGGTTTTTTAGGGATTCACAGACCTCCTGAAATTGTGTGCATAATTTGGCTGTTCGGTTATGTGTAATTTTCTAGTGAGAAGGTCTATAATTTACAGCAGATTCTCAACGGCATTAATGTCTCTCAAAGGTTAATAATTACTGTTCTATGTGGCCTTCCAAATTGATCTTAGCAATTAATTTGGTTTTTAAAGAACTCATGCATATCACGTGCTAAGTGAAAGTATAATAATTTTATTAATTAACCTTCGAAAAAACTGTGTGAAGTAGACAAGGTAATCCCCACTTTATAGATTAAGAAACTGAGGCATAGAGTGACTAAGTGGCTTGGCTAAAGAGTCATAATAGGTAGGTGTCACAGTTTTAACTCCCATTTATTTGCTGATGATTCTCAAACTCACCTCTTCAGCCTATATCTTCCAAGCTTCAAATTCATAGATCACTTGATAAGATAAATTCACAAACAAGATAAAAATAATTCTACCATTAGAATGAAAGATGATCAGAGAACCCCTATCAACTATTTTTCACAAGGTTGCAGACAATGATGAAAAAATAATAAGCCACTGAAATTATACTTTTGAAGGATATTTAATGATACAATGCCTAAAAATAAGTGGAGTCTACTTTATGATTCCACTTTTGCAAAAAGTATTTCTATGTATATGATATATATGATATGTGTATATATAATTATACATACACACATGTGCATGTGTATGGAAGAAAATATACCATATGTACAGTGTACATCTCTGGTTATTGAAATTAATAGTAATTTTTATTTTCTTCTTTTTAATTTCTGCATTTTTGAATATTCTACAAGGAACATATAACACTTTTTAAATGAGGGGAGAATTTGTTTAAAAATAACTCAGTGAAACCCCACAACAATATCAATAAATGATATAGAGGAGACTTCTACACAGGGTAGAGGCACCTTAGACTCCAGGCAATGCTATTTTCTTAATGAGTTACGACAAAAACTATATTGTAAAATTTCACTTCTATGCTGTGTACCCTAGCAGCTTTTAGTTGCATTAATTGTGTAACCTTGTTCAAACCATATAGTATCCACTTGTTTTAGTTTTTGCCTCTCAAAGTGACACAGTGGTGTTGCCTAATTTCTAATGTACTTGCGTAATATCATCTCTTACGTACTTAAAGAAATATTTAAAATTTTCCATGCAGAGGATACCCAATATTACAATACTCTGTATGTTTCTTGATTCCAAGATTTAGTAAGAATTTAAAACTGGGAGATAAAAAACAATTAAGCATCTGGGAAAGACCCCATTATATAACATCACACTGGCTAAAATCATTAATCTTCGCCAGCTATATGTGCCTAGTTGTGGATTAATCACTCTGGGGTGGTGGGATAACAACACAGCACAGCTGCATTCTATTTAAGCCTTTCAAATCACTTAAACATAGGTTATCTCATTTGATTCTCATAATAACCCTGTTGGATAATTAAGGCAAAGACTGTTATCTCCATATCTCAGACAGGAAAATTGATACATGTGGTAATTTAATCTCTAGAATCCAAATTGAAGCAGTGACTTAAGCAATCAAGTTATACAGCAGAAGAACATGCAGTAGTTTCTCGGTTTTCAAATGTCTCCATTGATAAACATTTCGGTTTATGAACGCTGTAAACCCAGAAGTAAATGCTTCGGTTTTCGAACACGCCTCGGAACGCGAACATGTCATGTGGCTTCTGCTGAGTGCAAGATCCTGAGGCCTAGCTGTCGGTTGTTGAGTCCTGAGCCCCAGTGCAACATGGAGGTGATATTTGGGCTTATTTGGTGTCTGTGTGCAATGAATCTGTGCTCATCTCATCTCAGGAGCAGTCTTACAACCAATTTGTTTTTGTGACTGTGTGCAATCAATCTGTGTTCAAGCCATTTCAGGAGCCCTCTGCCAATCACCCCTTGCTGTGAGAAATGGATAAAAGCTGCAAAGAAAAGAGAATCATTAACAGAACAACAATAGAGGTGAAGAAGGAAATTATTTCTGAACATGAAAGTGGTGTCCATGTATGTGATCTGGCAACGCAGTTTGGTATTGCCAAATCTACAATTTGCACCATCTTAAAAAAGAAAGAAGCCATTAAAGGAGCCAGTGTTGCAAGAGGTGTGAAAACACCAGACAAAGAACACAGACAATTGAAGAAGTGGAAAAATTGCTTTTCAGATGGATAAATGAAAAACATTTGTCCGGTGACAGCATTTCTGAGAGCATAATTTGTGAAAAAACTTTACATTTGCGTGCTGATCTCATCAAAAACACCCCTGGAACAAGTGCTGAGAGTGATATTTTCAAAGTAAGTAGAGGGAAGTTTGAAAACTTTAAGAGAGAAGTGGCGTACACAATGTGGTGAGACATGGTGAAGCTGCCAGTGCCAACAAAGAAGATGCCGAGCAATTTGTTTTGGAATTTAAAGATTATGTAGAGGCAGAGGGTTTCCTTCCCCAACAAGTTTTCAGCTGTGATAAGACAGGCCTCTTTTGGAAGAAAATGCCAAAGAAGACCTACATAACGAAGGAGGAGAAATCATTGCCAGGACACAAGCCCATGAAAGAATGGCTAACCCTTTTATTTTGTGGAAATGCAAGTGGGGATTTTAAGTTGAAGCCTTTGCTCATCCACCATTCTGAGAATCCCAACGTGTTTGAGAAAAACAATGTCATAAAAAGCAATGTGGAGGGCAAACAGCAAAGCTTGGGTAACCAGGCAATTTTTAATTGAGTGGTTTCATGAAGTGTTCAGGCCAAGTGTAAAAAAATACCTCCAAGACAAAAATCTTCCAATGAAGTTCCTGCTTGTTATGGATAATGCTCCAGCGCACCTCCCAGGCTTGGAGGACGAGTTGATGGAAGAGTTCAGTTTTATCAATGTAAAGTTTTGCCCCCCAACACGACTCCTCTCATCCAGCCCATGGACCAGCAGGTCATATCTAATTTTAAGAAGTTTTACACCAAAGCACTGTTCCAAAGGTGCTTTGAGGTGACCTCGGGCACAGAGCTAACCCTCGGAGAGTTCTGGAAGAGTCATTTCAATATTCTACATTGCTTACATCTCATAGACAAAGCATGGAGGGATGTGTCTCACAGAACAATGAAGTCAGCATGGAAGAAATTGTGGCCAGACGCTGTCCCTGAACGTGTATTTGAGGATGTTGAAGAGGATGCTCCTATCGCTGAGGATATTGTGTCTCTGGGAACGTCCATGGGCTTGGAAGTGAGTAGTGATGATGTGGAGGAGTCAGTGGAGGACCACCAGACTGAACTCACCACAGAAGAACTTCAATACCTTCTGATGGAGCAACAACAGGCAGTCACTGAGGAGTTGTCTTCGGAGAAGGGAAGACAAAGTGTTTCTACTGCACTGATCAAAGAAATGTGTGCAAAATGGGTTGAAGTGCAAATTTTTGTTGAAAAATATCAGCCTGCTAAAGCTGCTGTAAGTCACGCCACTAACACTTTCAATGATAATGCTATGTCTCACTTTAGACAAATTTTAAAACATCCGAAAAGCAAATGTCAATTAAAAAATTTTTAGTGAGGAAAAGATCCAGTAAGTCTAAACCAGGTGTCAGTGGTGTCAAAAAGTCAAGGAAAGGAATGGCAGGAGAGGAGTCACCTACAGTGATTCTGGAAGAGGGCTACAGAACACCTGAACAACAGTCACCTATTGTGATTATTGAAGGGGACCCCCTATCCAAACCATGACTATCAACATTGCAGGTAAGGAAAAATTACATTTTCATTTTTATCATCTACAGTATTGTTTTTACATTGTGTTTATTTATTATTTCTTTTACAGTACAGTATATTGTGTTTATTGCTTTCATTGGGTATCATTTCTTTTGATCTATGGTATCATTAGATAGTAAAATTCATGCTAAATTGCTGTTTTAGGGGTTGATTTTAAATGTCTGGAATGGATTAATCCATTTTGCAGTACTTTCTGTGGGAAACCGAGCCACGGTTTTCGAACCTTTCAGAACTGGAATGGTCTTCTGGAATGGATTACATTAGAAAACCGAGGTACCACTGTATATCACACTATGTAGGTGTAGAGCAACTGTCATGGTTACAGTTTTTTTCTGCATTTCTGCTGAAGCTAAATGGCAGCCTAAATCTTAGCTAAATGGTTAGATTAATTTGGTGACAGGTTAGCTTCCTATCTAATAATAAATCATAGGGAAGCTTTTCTTCGTCTATAAGATGATGTTGACCTGCTTGATCAGAGGTCATGACCTGGCAGGGTAATGAACAGATTCAGTACAAATTCCATTTGACCTGCAGAATCTTGGCTCACAGAAAATTTTACATTAAAAGGTCAAAGATTTCTATAAGACGTTATCTGTATATTGCATTGTGGCACCTCTTTCTCCTACCCATAGTTGGGACTGTTTTAAGGGTACTGCAATGATCCTGGATCCAGTGACTTGAAGAGTCCTCCCATTTCCTGCCCTCAAAGAGGTGGCTCTGCCCCTTGTTCAATTGGGAGATATGCATTTGTAGGAACGAGGACATTTTTTTCATTTTTAGTCAAAACTAGGAAATATCCTTGCATGTTCATAAGGAATAATCTATTTAATGTAATATGTAGAGGTTTTGTGAGGTTTTAACAAAAATTAGAGAAATGGCCTTTTTTAATAACTCTTGTAACCACATAGAAAAAAGTATCAGGTTTTTAAACATAAACGACCAAAGGTTCATCAGTCCTCTTTATGAATAAATTTAGTGAGATTTCTTTTTTTTGTCTTCTCTAGTAATACCAGTGGTCAGCAAACAAATTTTATTCTCCTATTAATATTTCTAGTATCAAATGATATAAATTTGTTTACACAAGTGAGAAGTTTCATCTTTTTAAATAAAAAATTTCAATTTGCTAACAAGAAGATATTGACAGAATGATAAAAGAAGACAGGACAAAGAGACTTTAAAAAATCGAGGGCAACTGTGGTAACAACTTGGAAAATATTACTGTGCTTTTCTCACAAAAATACCATACATTTATCCTTAATTGACTGAAACTATCCACAGCTGCTTTCTTTCGTTTCTAATGTCCCTACATGTCAGCATTGTCTGTTTCCTCTTTGTCCTGCAACAACAGCGTAACCAATTTCGTATATTAAATCTCCAGGTTTGAAATACCTGATGTGTTTTCTGACTGGAAACTGACTGAAACCTTATATTTTAAACTGAATTAATATAACAGTTTGTTTCCACCGCTCTTAATGAGTGACTGGCACTAGACAACAGGATCATTTTAAATTGAGGCAAATAATTGAAGTACATTTTTGCAGAATATTAGTGTCAATAAAATTTGCAATTCAATGACACATCTCTGTTTCTACTTTTTACAGCCTAGAGCTTCATTCAGGATTAACCTTTCTTTGTCACAGTTCTGCTAATGAAACAACAATTCTGAACCAGACAATCCCAGGTTTCTTTTTTGTTGTTGTTGTTGTTTGTTTGTTTTTTTTGCAATTACTTTTCAGAAGAAATGTTTCAAGAGACACATTTTCCTAACACTATAAATTAGCTCCCTTTTAATATTAAGAGATTATATATTGTTGTTTTCATATAAATCAGATCATGGCTTTTGGTACTTTTCCATTCATTTAGAAATATGTGATACCTTCAGAGATTGTTGTTATGATCGACTCAGCAGCCGTCTTTACCAACATCCTCTATTCTGCCTCTTACAAAATTCTATCCACTGTACATGAACCTACAAAGCTTCCTTATCACAGGGTTATGAGCATTTATTAAATTATAACCTACTGCCTTTAAAAAAAGATTTGAGATATCATTTTGGATCATACACAGTGTATCCCCCAAATTAAAGAAATTTATTTACAGGAAAAATAAATTTAAAATGGTGACTTATAACTGAAGTAAAAGTTAATAATATGTATGCCATAAGGTCTACCACAACTGTTATAAGAGAACTATATATTTGTGTTTAGTTCCAAACTTCTGATTAGCCAAAGCCAAAAAGACAATATTATCAATAAAGAGTCATGTTGTCCATATAATAAAAATAATGATGCAGATAAAACTAATAGTAATAACAAAATAATAAAATAAGTAATAAATCATTAATTAAATAATTAAAAATAACAAATGTAGATAAAACTACAGAAGCTAATATTTTTATGGTTATGAAATTTGGGGAAAATTTCTTTTCAAATTCAGTATTTTTGATGCTTAGGAATAGGACTTGGGATACTTAAGTAGTAGGACACAGAATCATGGAGTGGACAGTATTATCAACAAAATCCTTAAAATCAAAATAACTAGTTTTATGTAGCTATTTCCTATAGAATCCTTCAATGTAAGTTGAGGGTACAAGACCAAACCACAAGGTAGCAAATGCAATTCTCTGGAGTGCAAAAAACACAAAACGGTAAAATAAGCTTTCTTAATGTCTGGATTGATCTAGGGATAAAAATCTAAACTATGTATTGAGCTGGGTGGACTCTATACTCTTTAATTAGTTCTTCATGGATATTATATCTTGCACTTTGAATTTTGATAAAAGCTGGCCAGTGACAGGTATTTTATTATCTGACTTGGAGTAATTATTTGGTGTTACCGATTGAAGTACATGTATTTTTAGAACTCATCTGCTTCAAAAGCAATATGTTTCAAAAGTGAACTGAGCAAAAAAAAAAAAAAAGTGAACGTCCCCTTATGAATATTAAGGTGCTTAACCTAGACTTTGTCGTGAGTAGGCCTTGGCCCATCTCTGTATACAGGAGGCCTGGGGAGCACGGTGGACAATATAAAGATTTTTCTCAGAAAACAATTCTGGATGTGCTCCAGGATAGGGCAAATCAATAAACAAGGTTCCAAAGGTCTACACTGCAGACCATGGTTTTGGCAATTTTAGCCTCGAAAAATTTCAAAGCGGAATTACCCATATATATTTTTAGAAATCCATTTGTGAACTGTCTGAGTTTGAGAGCTTCCTAGTGAACCTTCTGGGGAAAATTACTTATGAAATATACCCTATTCTAATAAAAATGATTGACATGCTGTTTAGAGTTGTTAGATATAAACCAATGAAACCTTGGAAGACAACTGCCCAAATGTGACTTTGTGTTTACAGAGAATTGATCTTAAATGAACTCTTTCTGACTGTTACATGGTAGGAATATGGTGACTTGAATCCAGCGCTACCACAGAATAGTTTTCTTAGTGTTTTTGCAGGGGGGATTAGACTTGGGTTATAAAGTTGAGATTGGTTTCTTTCAACTTCTGATAGTCTTCATGAGATTGCTGTTAACTGGGTATTTGTCCATCTATTAGGTTGGTGCAAAAGTAATTGTGGTTTTTGCAATTATTTTTAACCTTTTAAACCACAACTGCTTTTGCACCAATCTAATACAAGTTATTAGCAAACTGTAAATGTTAGAATTTTACAAACAACTGACCAAGAATGGTGGATAATTAAAATAACTACTCAAGGCCTTCTGAATTTCTAATTATTAGCTGTGGACCCAAAGTATGTGTTAGAGGAGTTCTCAGTGACTGAACTTATGTATAATGAGTCATACCTCAATCACATAATATGGCTCCGCTCCTCTACCAATGACCTCACACCTTCTTTATTTATCATTTCAAATTCTTACTCTGTACTGTGGCATGTAGAATTCTAGGAATAGATCAGCAGAGATCACTGTGGGAGAGTTGGGGGAAGAGGAAAGGAAAAAAGAAAGTTGGCATGGTCTAGGCCTTAAAAATATAAGAACGATAACTTTTTCCCTTTAATTTCTCTTCAAAAATTGCAAAGGTAATGTGAGTTTAGTGCAATGAGTGAAATAGTGTAAAGATTAAAAAAAAGGTGAGTAATTAATAATTTCCCCTACCTACCTCCTCCCCCTCCGTCCCCTCTCCCCATCTCCTGGATCCTTACAAGTTCCTTACAAATCCCAAGGATATTGAATTCCATTTCTCCACTCTCTCAATGGATCTAGACTTGTACTCTTTTTTTCTCATGAATACCAAGTAGTTGCTGTAACAGTCTGGGCTTTGAAATGGGGTGTTGTAAGAAGGAGCACAGCAGAGATGGCTCTGGAATTTCAGTCAAGAAAACTCAAATAGCTAGGAATGACCTGAGTGACTGGGGCTGGAGCTCTACTTCCAAGACAGCTGCTTCACTTACACATCTCCCCTAGGCTGAGATGGCTGAAGAACAAGCTCAGCTGGGATTGTCCACAGAGAGTCTTCCTGTGCCCCTTCCAGCATAGAGGTCTCAGGGTAGTCAGACTTCT
Organism: Rhinolophus sinicus; assembly: GCF_036562045.2. Taxonomy (NCBI): domain Eukaryota; kingdom Metazoa; phylum Chordata; class Mammalia; order Chiroptera; family Rhinolophidae; genus Rhinolophus; species Rhinolophus sinicus. The sequence continues at coordinate 34,254,943 of NC_133752.1, forward strand.
GTGGTGGCTCAGGAGGTTCCAAGAGTGAGCAAGGCAGAAGCTGCATGGTTTTTTATGCTCTTACCTTAGAAACCACATGGTACTGCCTACTCTGTAACCTATTGGTCAAAGGAGTCACAAACCTGCCCAGATTCAGGGGATGGGTTCCACTACTTTATGGGACAGGTACAGAATTTGTGGCCACTCCTTAAGGGTTCTCATGTGAAATATTTATCCAAGAAGTTCATATTTGAATTGGATCTAAGCGGAATACAGAAAAACTAATAGGGCAATAATTTTGTATTGGTCTTTTAAAAATGGGACTGACTACATTCTGAATCTAACCTGGCAAGACCATATTCTTAGAGGTTATAAGTGCCAATAGAGATTATAACTGTCAAAGACAGCCTCTCAGAGAAGACAATGACTAAATCATGGCAAGAATTCTTTATTATGTACTTTATTTAGCTTGAGCTGTTAATCAGCTCTTTTAAAGGTGAAAAATTTACTAGGACTGAGGTAGAAATAGTCCTGGTCACAAAGTTCAGGGTCATTGCCCGAAAAATAAAGCTGAGAAAAGCAAGCTTCTCAGGCGTCATATATGATTGGAACTTTCGTGATCTCAACCAACACAGTGATACTGTTGGATTCTCTATCTCCAAGTCTGCCTTAATTAGCAGTTCTAACAGTGAAACTCAGACCCTGCGCACAATCACTTATTATACCTAAGGTTTCAGGATGCAACAAGAAGTTTATAGTGAAACCATGGGTAAGTGTGGGCGTGGTACCAGTTGCTCAGATATAAAGATGAATAAGGTAGAGTGGCTGCCTTCAAAGAACACAGTCTGGTGGGTGTTTCAGGTATGTGAGCAGATAAACTGCAACACAAGGTATTACCTGTAATGAACCATGTGATCTCAGAGCGGGACGATCTACCTGCCTGCTTGTTTACACTGGATTAGCACCTATAACTACTCCTTTTTTGTCCCCCTCTGAACCTTTGAATCTTCTCTCTTATGTGGTCTTCTAGAAGATCTCTTTGATAGACTTCAAAAGTTTTCCCTGCTGCCTAGATTTTTTGCTTTAATGACTGACTTGGATTTTTGACTCTTTGCCTAATATTTCCCCTCTCCCCAATATCCTGTCTCAACATTGTTTTCTGTCTCTGTGCTTAAAGCCTGAGGGCAAGAGATTCATTTATTAAAATACATATAAGCGCAGCAATGACTCTATGCTGGGCAAAATGTTAGATGCTGGAGATACAATGGGGAGTCAGTTAGGTACAGTTCCTGTCTGTTGCAAGGAGCTTATTTTAGAAGGATGCCTCCTGGACTTGGGATTATGTGCCTGGCCTACTCAAATGTGGGTGGTGTAGACCCTGAGAAAATCAGGGAAGCCTTTCTAGCCAGGTGACATTTAACCTATTTATTTTTTTAATGAAAAAATTAGTTTTCCAGGTTGGGGTGGAGGTACAGTGGAGAACATCAGATATTTCACACAGAGGATACAACACATGCAAAAAACAGGAAGGGTATAGTCAGTTTGGGAGATAAAAAGATATTTATTTGAATGTCTAATGAGCCATATCAGTGAATGAATCTAGAGAAGTAAGTTGGGGTCATATTGGAATGGGCCTTGTTACGGCCCTTCTGATTAAGTTTGGACTTAGTCCTGTAGATAAGAGAGAGTCAGCAAAACTCTATAAGCATGACTGGGATAAAATTAGATTTGTTGTTCTTTAAGGAGATAAACCCAGGAGTATGGTCACGGAAGTGGGGAAAAGACAAATAGCAGGAAGATCAATTAGGAGACTATTGCATTAGCCTAGATTAGAACTAATGAGAGCCTGAGTGAGGGGATGGAAAGAAGCGGCAGAGAGCAGAGGTTAGTACTGCAGTAGTGTTTTAAGGTGGAATCAAGAATGCTTGGCACCTCATTAGTATGGAACACTTGACGAATGGTAAGTTCATGAATCTAAGATGGAAAAAGAGCAGATTTTGTAAGATGATACCAAGTTTTATTTTAGATGCTTGGGTATTCAAGTGAAGATGAACAGGAGGCAGTTGGAGACTTGATCTGAATCTAAACAGGAAGAGAAAATGGGCTGGAAAACCATTTTTGGAGGCCATGACAGAGGCAAATAGACAGAAAATTAAACAAATATTTGAGAAACAAGGACAAAAAATGTCAACAAAGACAAGGAATCAGTGAGAACAAGGAGGACCAGCAAAGATTAGCCTTCTGGAAGGGAAGAAAGGTTAAATAGATGAGGAGTGTTACTTTGTTTTTGACCAAAGTTCTGCGAGTGCCTGGGGCAAGTGTTGACATACGTGATGACAAAGGTATAATGAAGGTCAGTTTTTAGCCCTGCTGCCATTGATGGTTACACCAAAGGGGATGTCCTGTGTGGTTTCTGGCCCTCCCTCTTGGTTCTTGCCAGTCAGGAGTCAGAATGGAGTTAGAACATGTCCCAGATTGGTCTCATTTCCAAGAAAGAGAGGACTCTAGAAACTAGATATACCACTTTTCAAGAGTTGAAAAACATGGGAGACATCATCATTGCCTCTTGGGAGATAATAATACTTTAATTTTAACTTTAAACCGGTTTTTCCAGTTCTGTGTCTGCCTTTCATTTGCTGCATGCATTTGGTTGAATATCACTTTTTGTTCTCCATTATATTGAAGATGTTTTTGAATAGACAAGTTATGCAATTTTATGCTAGAAAGTGTTTCAAATTGTTCTAATAACTTCCTCCTCAAGAAAATGGTAAGAATTTTCTTTCCTCATTAAACATAAATAATAAGCTGACCTGAAGAGAAGACTTTTGTCCAAATGTCATTTGTTTCCATTGTTGATTTATTCATTTAATTTATATTGGGAAGTACATTAATTATAAATGCTCCAATTGTTTAAGATGAGTCATTTAATTTGCACAGTCCTTTGTGAGTAGTGTTTGGTATCAAAGGATCTGGGCTCAGCTTAGATGCTAAGTGCCACTTACTGGGGTGTGGTGGTTAGGTCAGAATGATGCTGGCTGAGTGCCCTGGGAGGATAAATATAAAAAAACTGGATTATCTAGATCAATGAAAGCACTGCTTGTAGATTAGAAGAAAGTATAATAGGCAGGTGACCTGGAAATAATTATAACAGGGAGGAAATTCACCATAAAACCAAACCAAACCAAAACAAACCAAACACTTAGTATGCCCTAGAGAAGGTGACATTGTGACAGGGCTTAAGGGAGACCTGAAATTCACTTCCAAGATTTAGTCTTTGTACTCCCTTATTGTTAATAGCATTTTCATTTTTATTCCTTTTAAGTGATACAATCTGCGTGATGACTCCTTTCTTCTTTTTCAAAATTAGGTGTTAATCCGCAGGGTAATTGATGCCTTTTCTGTTTGGCTTTATAACTGAAAGTACTCCATTATATGCATTTAACTCGGTTTTCTTTCAGATCAGAATCTCTGTTGTGAAATATAGTGGCAGTCATGCAACCTCTACTGGCTTGTATCTACTATCTGAGTACAAGTTGTGTCTTTCTTACCTTATAATGATAAGGGCCTTGAGGGCAGGAAACGCAAGCTTTTCATCCCTCTGTGCATCTGTCTGTCTGTCCATCCATCCATTTACTGAATATTTGAGTATCTATGTGTCAGGCATTACAATGAATCTAGGGATGAGCAAGAACATTGTCTTTTTCCTCAGTTCATAGTCCAGTTAGGGCAGTGTTTCCAGTGATTCTGCCTGGAAGAATCACTTAGGTTGATGCCTCTACTTTCAGGGAGTCTGTTCTCATTGTGACCTGGGTATTGGTGTGTGTGTGTGTGTGTGTATGTATATATATATATATATATATATATATATATTAGAGCTTTCAAGGTGATTCCACAGGGCAATCAGATTGAGAACCGCTGAGTTAGGCAGATAGGCCTACATTATGTTAAGTTCTATAATAAAGAAAAAAAAATTTTCTTGGTACACAGAAACGAAAAATAGTCATATGCATTAATTTTCTTTTACTTCTCGTAGCACCTACCACAGAGCCCAGGATCTTGAATATACTCTATTAAATATTTCTGAAATTAATGAACTTATTACCTTTGGGCTCAATCACCTACTTCAATATCATGAGGTGATATTATGTATTATAATTAAATTAGAACAATTCTTTCATTTATTAATTGAATTTCTGTCCCAAATTAAAGAGAGTTTGGTGGTCCTTTGTTGAGAAATAATGAATTTAGTTATTTCTATATTTAGCTTTATACCTTTTGGATTCTTGATATTTTTTAAAATTAAAGTTTATTGGGGTGACAATTGTTAGTAAAGTGACATAGATTTCAGGTGTAAAATTCTGTATTACATCATCTATAAGTCACATTGTGTGTTCACTACCCAGAGTCAGTTCTCCTTCCATCACTATATATTTGATCCCCTTTGGATTCTTGATTTTATATGATGAAATCTAACTCATCTTTTGATGGGCAAAATCCTTTTTTGGCTTTGAAAATTCTGATTTTTTTTTTCTTATCAGCCTCTCCTAGTTTAGTCAGGTAGTTTTATAAATTAGATTATGACACATGTAAATTATCTATTTTAATGTACTACATAGGTTTAAAATGATAATTGTAGCTCCCATTAAGCAGATTCAGGACTGTTGCAGAATAAACTCCTGACCTAGGGAGAACAGTTGAAAGGGTCACTTAGGCAATGCTATGGTATTGCGTTTCTCTTCAATGGGGAATCCATTTCTGCTCAGACACCCAATCTGGAAATTTCATTTCTCATTCAAGTTCAAATGAGATACAATCCTCCTCTCCTGACAGTAAGCATGAGCTTGTAGAGCACATGGAGAGGGGACTGCTGAGTACACAGATCAGAGTCCAGTGCCAGTCAGCTTTGAGGGAACCAGTAATTAGTGGCAGACACTTTGTAGTATATTGAAGGTAGCCAACCTCCTTAGAAATACTATTGGTCAGACACAGTTCTTACAGTGAACTTTGAGCAGTTTCAGAACAAAAGTATAAAAATCTGCAAGTAAGATGTTGGCATAGGAAAATGGCATCTCGATACTCCCTATTTTCTCGGCTCAATTGCAGCTCGGTGTGTCCACGTGACTAACTTCTGGTTAAGAGGATGCAAGTAGAGTGCAGTTTGGGGCTTCTGTTCTTGAAAGGAATGGAGGTTCCCTCCTCTTCCCTCAGTCTTTCTTCCACTGACTGGATGTGGATGAAGACAAAGATCAAAGGACCCAGACACCTTGACGATCCGGCAGAGCAGAGGTGCCATGCCTGCTCAGACTTTTATGTGCGAGTGGAATGAACTGTCAAATTTAAGCCACTGCTACTTTGTGTCTTCATCATACACAGCTTGTGCCATATCCTAATTCACTATCCCCTCAACCTCGTCAACCATATTGAATTTAAATACCTTTCCTTGAACTTGCAATGTAGTTTTTAAATGTCTTCTTTTACCTGTGCCATTCCCTGTACTTAAACTGCGTTTCAAATACATTCCCTCCATCAGCCAGGTAAACCCCTACTCATTTTTTTTTTCAAGATTCAGATTTAATACAAGCATTGTATACTCTGTGAAGCCTTCTTTGAAATTGCCATTTTGAGGTGAAAGTCTTTTTATTATTCCCTCAATAAACCTTGTACATAATTACAATAATGATAATATACATAATTTATTGTCTACTATGTGTCATATACTTTAAATGTGTTTCACACAAAAACCGCTCATTTGTTCTCACAATGGTTCTATGGGGTGTATGTATTGGACTCATTTTAGAAAATCCAGGCTTGGAGAGAGACGCTAGGTAATTACCCCAGTTCATAATGTTAGAGTAAATAGAAGAGCTGGAATTAAAGACAGATTCACCTGGTTCTAATTCCATGTTCCATCATCTCTGCCTTCATTAATAGCCCCTCTCATCTGGCATCACATTTCTCTGTTTACAGGTACATCATATCCAATTATACCCTGTGTTCCTCACATTTAGCTCATTGTGGAAGTTCAACAGATACAAGTTAAATACCTGAGCTCAGTTTTCCTCACCAGTTGCCTTCTATACTTATGGTATAAACTCTAGGAATAGTACCACACCTTAAATGGAAGGCTAACAGCAATCACTGTTTTGTACTCTGATTTCTCTTTGGATCATATAATTGTAATTGATCTGACGCTCCATATACTAAGCTAGCTTTGGTTACTGGTAGAGAGTGTCTTACTCTGTTAGGGCAGCTGTAACAAAATAGCCACTGACTGGGTGGCTTCAACAACAGAAATTTATTTTCTGACAGTTCTGGAGGCTGGCAGTCCAAGATCAAAGGGTTTTCAGGGTTGGTTTCTGGGGAGAGCGCTCTTCCTGGCTTGTGGATGTCTGAATTCCTGTGGCTTCCTATGGCATTTTCTGTGTGCCACACATCCCTGGGGTTTCTCTCTTTTCTTATAAGGACATCAGTCCTATCAGATTAGAGCATACCACCCTATGACCTCATTGTTGAAATAAATTTCTAGGCCCAAGATGGAGCTGTTCCTGCCCAGCGTGCCAAGTCAGCACACCAAAACTTAGATAACTTTCACGTGCCTGTAAATGCTCCGCTTGACCAGAAACACAGTATACCCAGCCAACCACTCCCCAAACGCCAAGCCAGTGCTGGGCTGTACACTTATTTCCTTGTTTCTTATCTGTGTTCTATTTTTCTCTTCCTTGTTCCATATTCATTTTCTGTTTCTTTTCCCTTTTCTTTATTCTTCATCCTAGAAAAGCTTCCTGCCTTCTTTGTGTTTTTATTGCTACATTTGTCCCCAAATTGGGATCTATCTGAAAAATCTATGGATTTTTTTATGTTAATTTCTCACTAAGTAAAATCAAGCTTCTGTTATCTTTTCCAAACAGTGTTTTGGGGAGGCAGATGTCATAGTTTATGCACAGATTTCCTGGAGCTGGAGGAAGAAGCAGGGTCATGGCTGGTAAAGCAGGTGGGCAGGGCATAGATGCCCATAAAACGTGTGTGTGGGGTGTTGGTTACGTGTCGATCTGGCCTAGAGTATAGAAGAGGTGCATTTCCCAAGAAAGATAAAGAATTTATTTTTTGGCTTTTGGGACTGAACAAAACAAAGTAACCATCTCTGATTGGTTTCAGATTTGCAGGTCTCTAAGGAATTTAAAAAGGGTGTGGAAATTAAGCAATAGTGAAATCTCCACATCTTGGATAAACTATGTATTTTGAAGCTTGCACAAGTTCTGAATATGGTCCAGGCTTTTTCAGTAAACATCTATTACATTTCTCAAAACTGAGATGGCTGAGGGGAAAAAAAAAAGAGGAAACACCTAACAAGAAGAAAGAATCAATTTATGAAAGAACAGAAAAGGCTTTATCATAAGACTTTCGGTAAATGCTGTTTTTGTTCAAAGACGATCTGAAATGCACTGTAGTGACTTAGAGGCTTGATCTCCCCTGACCTACCCTACTGTTAGGTATAGATTCATTCTTTTACTAGAGTGGTATTTTGTTCAATGGACAATGTTTATCCTTATCTACATCCAGTGACAGATTTAAAACAGGAAATGTAGAAGGCTGGAGAGACTCCAGGGAAAAGAATTGACAAGTAGCTATGAGCAAAGTATTGTAGTGATGATTGAGCTATAAGATTTGCATCTGCGAAGAGTGTTTTGGCTACAAGACAGAGGAGAATGGAAAAAAGTGCTGAGAAATGGGAGGTATCAAAGACAACTGCCTCCTAATCCAGACAGTATTTTTCCTGGCCGTTGGCCTGTCCTGCCCTTGAAACACCTTGCTTGGAACACCTTGCTTGGAACACCTTCCTTGAAGAAGCAAATCAAGCACAAGGGTCTCAATCAAAAGGTGACTGAACATTGAATAACTGTATTTTAAATGAGGGAATCTTGTAACCTTGGTGTACATTCTTTCAAGTCTCAGTTTTCTTCTGTGAAAAATGAAGACAATAATAATAGCTACGTCTTACTGACCATGTGCCAGGCATTTCACATTCGTTATTTTCGTTCTTCAAAACAACCTTATAAATTAAGAATGATTTTCTCATTTAATAAAGGAGGAAATGTGTACAAAGCCATTAAATAATACACCTGAAATCACAAGCGAGGGGCTAAGCCAGACCTGTTAGACTCAACAGCATGTTCTTTATCGACTGCACCACAGGCCTTGGTGACAGTGCTGTCACATCGTGCTGTCAGTGAGCACTGAAGAGTGAGCATGCCATTTGTAAAGTTGGCACATAGTAGGCATTTTTCAAATGTTAGTTTCCTTGAACTTTAAGTGCCAAAACTCTGCCCATATCAAAATTATTTCGTTCTCCAAGATATACGTTTGTGTGTGTGTGTTTGTGTGTGTGTGTGTGTGTGTGAGTGTGTGTAATAAAATGCACATGTTAGTGCAGTACCACAATGATCAATCAATAAAGATATGTTTGGTTCTGGATCATTTAATGGAAAATAAGTTTCTATTTTTTTTATTGTACTTTGGGCATAGATATAAGAGGACGTCTAAAAACTGTGGGGTTAGGGGAAGATACATATGTAACATGCAAAGTTGCACCATGTCCAGTATATAAGGAGGCATGCCAGGGTCTCTTTAGTGGGGGTTCACAAGGAAGTAGAAAGTGGCTAATGTGAAAAGTTTCTTCACAGAGTTTAGAATACGGTGGTGTTCCAAGGCATGTGCTCAACAGGCTGGTGTGCGATAAAAGTTTCATCTTGAGGGCTGTAAACTTGAGGCCAGAATCTTATGGTGTAGCAAGACTTTTGATATGATGAAAAGACATACTTTTCAGGAGAGTGGTAATAAGGCAAGATTCCTCAGGGTCAGTGGGGTGACTTAGGAATTCAATAAGGATGATCTGGATCTGATCTCTGACGGGCTTTTGACCCTGTCCATCTAATAGTCTAGCTCTTATAATTCTGAGGTTGTGTGTTGACAGATATTCTCTTTGAAGAGAAGAACTTTGAACTATAGTTTCAAACTAGAAAAAAAAAAAATCAATAGTCAAAGAAGAGCAAGGCAGGTAATGAGCCCTCGTTTTAGGCAGTAGCATAGTTAAATATGTTGCAAATATACGCCAAGAATTTACACCAGGATGTGAACTGGGATTGGAACCTTCCTGGAGAAGCTTCAATAAAGATTCTTCTTTGCTTCTTTCTTGGTTTCTTTCTTTGCTTCTTGCAGGAGACTACATCTATTCTCATTTTTTTCCAAATGGAAAAAATAGTGCACAAACAGACACAGATAGCCAGAGTGATGGCTGAGTTTTGTAAAGTACAATCTATCACAACACATCTACCTAGCACATTAGCATGGAACCCAGCTCTGAGTTTTGCCAATGGCCTGTCAACCCCGTTAAATTAAGGAAAGAAAAGTCTGGTTGACCAGGCTTCTCTCTTCCCCACATTGCACCACCACTACAAAAACCCAAACCAAAACAAATAAAACACAACAAACAAAAGCAAAATTCCACACCAGACAGTGATTTACCTCCATGGGGATGCAACATTACAGAGGTTGAACTCAGGAAATAGAGTGTCTGAGTAACTGTCACTGTGAGGCTGTTACCATTTTTCAGTCTCGCCCAGACATGCTCTCCAATTAAAGCAGGCACTAAATCCAGGGATTTGGTATTGGAGCTATAATTACAGGGCATAATGACTTGTGGGCCTTCATAATGCTTGAAGCTAGAGTGAGTGATACAGGTCAGGGCTCTGAGCACCTGACCTTGCATCTGGGCTCATTTCGGCCTCTGTGTGAGGAGTATTTTCTGAAAAAATCTTCCTCACAGATTTCTCTCTAACTCTATGCTTTCTGATCCAGAAAGGGGAGCCAAGTGCTATATATGTAATTCTTGAATATTTCCTTTGAAATTTGCATCTTGGTGACCTGTCTCATAATTCAGTTTTATATCTGTTATCTTTTGTATGGTGGGCCTTTAATAGCAACTCTCAATTTAATATTATGGTGTGTGTGCATGGAGTGGAGAGAGAGAGACAGAGACAGAGAGAGAGAGAGACGGAGAAGGTAGAGAGAGAGGAGAAGGAGAGAGGGAGAGGGAGAGAGAGAGAGGAGGTTGGTGATTCTTACTTTCTTCTTTATGCTTATCTGTATTTTCTATAAAACTATATATTATTTTTATAAAAGAAAAATTCACATGAAGCGTCACTCTTATTTTTTTAATCTTTTTAGCTCTAAAATACTCAATGATAAGTAGACAAATATATAATTGATACCAATCATGTGCAGAAAGATTGCATGCATGAACAAGGTAAAATAGTCTGAAGAAATATCAATCTACCTATTTTTTTTTTGAAATAATTTTAAATTTACAGAAGAGTTGCAAGAATATTCCAAGGAACTCCTGTATATCTTTTGTCCAGACTCTCCATTTAAGTTTCCTGTTATTGTATGTTGCCTTTCATAGCAAAAGGATCTATTCAGGACCATATATCGTACTTAGTCATCAAACCTCTTCAGCCTACTTCAATCTAGAACAGTTCCACAATATTTCTTTCACTTTCAAGACCTTGATATTTTTGCACATAATTTTGTAGCATGTGTCTCGATCGGGATTTGTCCACTGTATTCTCATGATGAGCCAGGTTTTGCATTTTTGCAGAATATCAAAGAAGTAATTCTGTGTTGTTTCCCTTGTATCCTATCAGGGACACACTATGGTATGTGTCCCATTACTGGTGGAGTTAATATTGATCTCTTTTATTAAGATGTGTCTGCCTGGTTTTCCTATTGCAAAGTTGCCTTTTGATCCTAATTAATAAATATTTGTGGGGAGACACCTTGACACCAGGTAAAATTTTGTTCCTTATCTCACCTTCACCCATCAGTTTTAGCATCTATTGATAATAGTTGTGCAAATTAAATACTGCTGTGATGATTGCCAGATTGTGATTTTCTAATTTCGTCATTCATTCTGTATTTTAGTTGACACTTTAGTCTAAGGAAGAATTTTCTTTTTTCCCATTTATTTACTCATATATTTATACCCATGGTCCCTTGGGTTCTAATTTTAATAAATTGGTTATAATTGATTACTATTATTACTTATCTTGATGCTCAAATTGTTCAAGATTTGGCCAGTAAGAGCCCTTTCAAACTGGTTTCTTGAGTCTGTTTGATATGTCCCTATCATTTGTTGGACATGTGCTAGGGTTATTTTGTTCTTTCTTTGTTCAAATTCTTGAATTAGCCACTTTTTCCAAGCACCTTGGTTCCAGTTAGTGGAGAGTGATTTTTAAAAGCCAAAGACCTGCATAATCAATTCGCTTATTGCTACTGAGACATTGTTGTTCCCACACCCTTTCAGTGGACAGCATTAGAAAAAACATATATGTACAGACACATTTGTGTCTATATTTCTATGTCTATCTATACGCGTATATATGGAAAAATCTGAGTTCACATACATGCCTCCCATTCCAGTTCAGCACAACGAGATAGATGTATTTTAGCTTTTCTCCTTTTTGTATTTGTACCTTTCTTCTCTGACATTGAGAAATATTGCTACCATTGTCCTTATCATATTTACTCATTTTTTCAGTCTCTCTAAATATCCTTAATCTCTTGACCTCACTAGGCTGCCGTTGCATTTAGACACCCTCCTTGTGTGGGCCTTGACCCTTCTTATATGGACTTGAACCTCTGCTAGGCTGCTTTCTTGTCCTCTGGGACCCACATGTGGACCCTGGCCACCTCTGGGCTGCCGTCAAAGAATGAATGAAATAAAAAAAAAAAAAGGAAAGAAGAAAGGAATGTGAAGAAAAATTTTCAGTGTTAAGGAGATTTTAAAAACTCCATTTACAGAATCATTGTCATTTTGGAAACTCAAGTATAGATCGTATTGCTTTATAGCCTTTATTATGGAATCATTGCATTGAGGCCTGAAGGAAAAGTTAAATAGTTTCTAGTCAAATTCTCTCATTTAACATATATGAAATATGTGAAATCGATATCCGGAGAGGGTAAATTACTTAGAAAGGTAGGTTACATAGCTAATTAGAAGCTATAGCCTGAACAAGAAGTCAAGATATCTGAGTCCCAGGGAGGTTCTGTCTTCACTGGGTTATTCTGGTGCATCAGAAAATGGTGTGTTTTTTTTTTTTTAACATATCAAATGTAATTCCCATGTTATAGTGGATATTTGCTGTTTTGGCTTCCTAGATATATACCATCCCTTCCTTTTGGGAGATGCCCCATTGCCAGTGTTAGCTCACTCGCAGCCATCACCAAGTGTGGGCTAGTTCTACTCTCTGGCTCCAGGGTAAGTGTGGACTCAGGTCTGGCTAACGAGTCACTGGGGGCATTTGTGGAACCATAAGGAAAGCGAGTCTCTCTGCTGGGACAGTTAAACTAGTAGAAGGTAAACCTGGCACTACTGTGGGCAAATACAGCCCAAAGATGGACTTGATTACATTTTAGGAAGAAGCTGCCTGTTAGTGTGGTTAGGAGGTGAGCAGAGCTTCCTGATGACATCTTCCAGCCCTGCGTCAATTTGTGCTTGAAACCATATTGCATCCCTAAACCTCACTGTAGTGGGACGCAATCAATTCTTTTGTTTGTTCAGCAATTTGAAGTGGGTTTCTGCTCCTTGAAACCAAAAGAGTAATATGAGTATGTTCCTAGTTAACATCTGTATCTCTAAAACTGTGAAGCAGTAACAGCAGAACTGAATTTATTTTCTTTTAATTTGATGTCAAGGTGTTCTTCCTTAATGTTTTGGAGAAGGGAATGAGAAATATTTATTGAATGCCTGGTCTATCTGGAAGAAAACCAAGCACTTTTGCTTAATTCAATAACCCTGATTTTACCTATGTGAAGTTTCTAAGTGTCGAAAATTGTTATTTAACAAAATATATCTTCAGTGGTAAGCCACATCATTTTTTAAAAAATTAAATTTATTGGGGGTAACATTGGTTAATAACATTATATAATTTTCAGGTGTACAAGATTATAATTCAACATCCGGGCACCCAATTGTGTGCTCCCTACAAGAAGTCTAGTTCCCTTTCATTACCATATATTTGACCCTCTTTACTCACCTCTCCTTTCCCCATCCTCTTTTCCCTCTGGTAACCATCATTCTGTTGTCTGTGTACATGAGTTTGTTTTTGTTTGCTTTGTTAGTGTGTTTGTTACTTTTTGTTACATATATTATGCGTATGAATGAAATCAGATGGTTTTTGTTCTTTTTCATCTGACTTATTTCACTTAGCATGATACGCTCAGGGTCCATCTATGTTTTCACAAATGGCAATATTTCATCTTTTTTATGGTTGAGTGGTATTTCATTATATACATATAGAGGGTGCCAAAAAAATGTATACACATTTTAAGAAAGGAAAAAATTGTATTAAAATTACTCTGACGGTAACCACTGTGAGCACGTCTTGTAATTGCAGAAGTCAAACTTGACTTGTATTCATCTTTTGTTATCAGTATATATCGAATACTACAATTTTAATACAGTTTTTTCCTTTCTAAAAGTGTATATACATGTCTTTAAAAAATTTTTTTATTGGGGAATATTGGGGAACAGTGTGTTTCTCTAGGGCCCATCAGCGCCAAGTTGTTGTCCTTCAATCTAGTTGTGGAGGGCGCAGCTCAGCTCTAAGTCCAGTTGTTGTTTTCAATCTTCAGTTGCAGGGGGTGCAGCCCACCATCCCATGCGGGAAATGAACCAGCAACCTTGTTGTTGAGAGCTTGCGCTCTAACCAACTGAGCCATCTGACCGCCCCTGTATACATTTTTTTGGCACCCTCTGTATGTATATCATTTCTTCTTTATCCGATCATCCATCGATAGACACAGGTTGTTTCCATATCTTCGCTATTATAAATAATGCTGCAATGAACATAGGGGTACATATATTTTTACAAATATGTATTTTCATATTTTTGGGTAAATACCCAGAAAAGGGATTGCTGGATTATATGTTAGTTCCTTTCTTAGTTAAAAAAACAAAAACAAAATTAAAAACCTCCATACTGTTTTCCATAGTGATTACACCAATTTACATTGCCAACAACCGTGTACCAGGGTTTCCTTTTCTCTACGTCCTCTCCAACACTTATTATTTCTTGTCTGTTGATAATAACCATTCTAACAGATATGAGGTAGTATCTCGTTGTGATTTTGATTCGCATTTCCCTAATAACTAGTGATGTTAAGCCTGTTCATATCTCTGTTGCTCATCTGTATGTCTTACTTGCAAAAGTGTCTATTCATATCCTCTGCCCATTTTTTGAAATTTTTATTAAAGTTATTGGGGTGACATTGGTTAGTAAAATTATATAAGTTTTAAGTGTACAATTCTATAATACATTATCTATATATTGCATTGTGTGTTCACCACTCAGGGTCAGTTCTTCTTGTATCGCCATATATCTAATCCCCTTTTCCCTTTTCTACCACCCCCTCTCCCCTTACCCTCTGGTAACCACTAAACCATTGTCTGTATCTATGAGTTTTTGCTTGTTTGTTTGTCTTGTTCATTTGTTGCTTTCAGTTTTATATCCCAAAAATGAGTGAAATCATATGGTTCTCAACTTTTTCTGTCTGACTTCACTTAGCACGATAATCTCAAGATCCATCCATGGTGCTGCAAATGACAGTATTTCATCTTTTGTTATGGTTGAGTGATATTCCTTTGTATGTATGTACCACATCTTCTTTATCCAATTACTATATCACTATATCTATCTATCTATCTATCTATCTATCTATCTATCTATCATCCATCCATCCATCCATCCATCCATCCATCCATCCATCCATCCATCTATCTATCTATCTATCTATCTATCTATCTAATCTCCTATTGATTCTATTTCTCTGGAGAACCCAAACTAATACAATAGCATACACTTTTCTTCCCATAAAACTTTTACTAGAATTCCTAAAGTTAAGTGATTAATGTTTCTGCTTCTTTGTGTCCTCCTGAACTTCAGAAAAGACTTGCCCAATATATGGAGAAAGAGAAGAAGGGTCAAAGGAACGCAAGAAAACCAATTGTTTAAATAGTCAGCTGCTAATAATTGAGACTTTGGTTGTAGTAAATTTCCAAATCCCTGAGTAAAGTGAAATGGGACAGTGGATGGAGTTGAACAAGGCCAAGAGAAGGCAGAGTTATGCTGACCTTTCGTAAAACTTGTATGAGTTCAAAGATTTTTAAAGTATCTAGAACTGTGCTAATTAGAATTTTTTGTGTTTGCCTGATTATGCAAAGTTTTGCAGAGTTAATACATATTCGTCTTATTTTCATGTGAATATGCTGCTACCAATCTGTCTTCCGGGTGTATGAGCACACAGTGGAGCAGGTTAAGTGACAGTTTTCCCTTTTAACGTAGTCAATACGACCCCTTTCCCTGACAGCCTTGTTCTCACTTGTGACTGCTTTTCTAGAGTATGTTATCCTTGGAAATTCTTCCCTTAGTGTTTCTTATAGCAATCTTACTTAAAACGTCATAGTGTCTCTCCCTGTTAGATCTACCAATATTGGAAGAGTTGCAATTATTTGATAATAAAATATGTATGTATTAAAATACTTTTATTGTTCAAGTAGAGTCACATTTCAACATTTTGCCATCTGGTCAATTTAAGGAGATGAGCTAAGCATGTTGGGAGTGCTTGTTTGCTCTCCAACTTTTCATTAAGACAGTCCCCAAAGTAGTTGCAAATTTGCATAGGGAAACAAAAGTCTTTGTAGCATGAAAATGTTTACTAATGAACTTCTACTTACAAAATTAATCTCCACTTACAAGTATGCTTCCCTTCTCTTTAACACTGGTAGATTTTGATGCCTATGGTGTGCCTTCTTTTTCTGCCCCTTACTGACTGGCAAATAAAATGCAAATCAATTGCAAAGTGAAATTGCAAATCTTGCAAAAAAGTAGGATTGCATGCAGTGTTGAGCACAATATTGAAGAACTGTTCAACCCTTTATTGCAAAAAGAATGTAGGGAACAATTAAACCAGTCAGACAACAGAAGACAACAAAGATCTACCCACATAATAGAGTAATCGGTGTTTCAAAAGAGAGTGATTTAAATATCAAAGGGTGAAAAAAATATACTCAGGAAAACTAATGAAGCACACAAATATTTCTACAAAAATGACAAGATTTAGATCATGTTGCATGAACAAATATGAAGGATGTGATATACAGATCTCTTGGAATTTTGTCAGAAAAATACTATCAAAAAACCACCCTATATCCAAACATACATGGTTCATTCTTTACTTGTTTTTCCTCCTTTTTTGTGGACCACAAGTAGAGATGATTAAGTTAATAATACTTTTTGGTTCATATCATACCATCATTATTGCTCTATTATGTCCCTCTCTTGTTCTATCTATCTATCTATCTATCTATCTATCTATCTATCTATCTATCTTTCATCTATCTATTTATCTTTCATCTATGTATTCTAATGCTATTTCCTAATTCTGTTCAGCTCTCTCCAATGGGAACTCTGTTAACACATTTATTTCACGTCCAATTGATGCTATTCTTTGACCCACGACCTTTGACCTAAACCCCACTTCAGAAGGACCTGAATATCACAAAAAGAAATTTATTAAAAAACACCTGGGAGCCTATGTCACTCAGAATCCGGTTCACAGGACTGGCACAACACAACCTGTAACCCTCAACGTTCATCCTTCTCACTAACACCATTCAGCTCCCAAGGTAGAAATTCTCAGTGTCTTTTGCCTGTATCCTTTGTATCCAAATGCACCACAGGTTTGTGCATTGTATTGTTGACAGCATCAGAGCAGACAATGTTTGCAGTGCAGGGAGGATTTGAGCAGTGCAAACACTTAGGTATGAGAAAAGATAAATTAATTTCAAATCCTTGCCATAAATGATTTTGGCAAAATGAAGTATCATTTTAAGTGATAAATATTTTTCTTGACTTCTCTTTGTATTTATTTCTTCTTTTTGTGTTCAAGTTGTGGTTCAAGAAGGGTTTGTGTATCAGCGTGTTATTTGTAACAATTGCACATGGCAGACAAGGGGTAATCTATGATTCAATAATTACTTAACCAGACATTGTTATCCCATAACCAAACACCCAGCCACATGCAATAATAACGAAGTTTTGTTTTATCATTGGTATTTTGTCAACTTTTTGCCATACGTGTATATTTACATGTTTTTAAAATTTATCATTAAGAAGGTATATTTGTCAAAGTAAAAGGATAAAACATTTTATTTTTAACAACTTATTGGCCTGATTTAGAACTTTAAAATCTTTAGATATATACAGATCTGCATTCCTTTCCAGGCCCTGCAAATGTTACATGTGGACTTGAACCATTTATTTGTTTGTTTTACTAAGTATGTGTGGTTGTTTTATGTGAATTTTTAAAGAAAAAATATAGAAATACTATTGTCTTGTAGACTTCATCTCATTCTTTTTTTGTTTTTTAAACTTGGCTTCTTGATGTAGGATCTATCCACAGAATTGTAAATAACATGGTCTTTCTAAATATTGTGCAATACTCTTTACTGTGTGTCTGTCACATTGTATTATACTTATCAGTTCCCCTGGAGGAAGACTGTGAGATTGTCTTTAATTTCCTTTAATGACAAACAATGCTGTGATGAGCATCCTTGAATGTGTTCCCTACGGACTGTGTGATTGTCATATTTCTATCTAGAAAGACTGTACTGATTTGCACTCCTGCCAGCAGCGCACGGGGTTCCTATATCACTACATCTCTGCCAAATCTTGGCATTATCCTAATTGGCATTATGCTAATTTTTGACAATATAATGCATATAAAGTGACAAACATTGTTTTAATTTTAATTGATCTACTAATGAATTTGGTTTCTTCTGTGAATTGCCTGTTCAAAGTTAAGATTTGTCTACTTGTTTTTAAAAGAATACTTGTCTATTCTAGATGTTAGAGTCTTGTAAATGTCATATTTCTCTGAATCTGATTCTCATTTGCTTCTTTATTGACATTGTCATTTGTTGGAAAGACATCTTTATTTTTGATTTAATCAGATTATACAAATTTTACCTTATGGTTTGTACTATTTATTTAAGAAGTTCTTTCTCTTGTTCATAAAGATACTCTCCTACATCGGCTTCTCTAATGCATATTATTTTATCATTCATTTTTGGACCTTAAATCCATTTGTAATCCCATGTTACATATAGTGTTACATCTTCTATCCATACAATGATGCTCTTTTCCACTGATAGCCACTGTAATAGTTCTTGTCTCCATTGATTTGTGGTGTTTTCTTCATCATATCTTAAATTCCCATATATATAATGATCTATTATTCAGTTGTCTATTCTGACACATTGTTAAACTTTCTATTTCTGCACAATAGTATATTTTCTTCCATGATAATACATTTTAAAATCTGGCAAGAAGATTCTCCCCTTTGCTCTTTTTTTCAAAGTTTCTTTATTTATTCGAGTGCATTTATTCTTCCATATCAATTTTAGAATTACTTCATGGAGTTTCTAATAAAATCTGGTTGGCTTTTTCATTGGCATAACTTTGAAATTACAGATTAATTTGATGAGAATTGACAACTTTATAAAACTGAGTTGTCTCATCCAATACTAGCATGTCTCAACCAACAACCAATAGCTTCATTTATTCAGATCTTTTAAAACGTCTCATAAAGTCTGAAAAATTTCTTCATAGGGAAATAATTTCTCACCTGCAATTGCTATTTTCTTTCTTTTTGTAAACCTATCTTTAAGATGTTGGCATTTCTACTTCTGTTCTTCATATCTCTTAGTTTTTATTTTATGTTTTCATTCCCTTTACCCTTTTCTGATACTTTATTGGAGAAGGTTCCTTTAATGTATCTCCCAGCTTATTGATTTATTCATTAGTAATATCCATCCTATTAATCTGATTTATTGTGTCTTAGTTCAATTATAATATTTTTTCAACTTCTACAACCTCTTTTTCCTCATTCATATTATTAATATTATCCTGTATGTTGTTGAGAAAATTTATTATGTTTGCTTTAAATTTTTCTTCATATGGTAGATTCTTCTCATTTTGAGGTTTTTTCTTTTATACTGGTTGTATTCCTTATGTGATTAGTTTTGTAGGCAGTTAGCTAGTATTTCCCTGGGGATATCAGCTACCTATCTGGAAACATACATTGGGAAGGACTCCTTTGGTAGTTCTAAATGAATAATATTTAGTGAGGGTAATTGGTATGCAGAAGATAAATCAGGGGGATGTGATAGTGTGAATGCAGGAACGTTTGGTATGTTAGTTAGCATTGACTGGTTGGTAAGGGAAGGTCTTGCTGAGGTTCCAGCTGAATGAAGAAAGAGCAGCAATGAGCAGACCTGGGAGATAAGCAGATCTGG
This sequence comes from Rhinolophus sinicus, assembly GCF_036562045.2. Taxonomy (NCBI): domain Eukaryota; kingdom Metazoa; phylum Chordata; class Mammalia; order Chiroptera; family Rhinolophidae; genus Rhinolophus; species Rhinolophus sinicus. Next base: position 34,274,333 of record NC_133752.1, read on the forward strand.
GAGAGGAGGACAAATAAGCTTGGTGTACACTTGAAGAACAGACAGAAGGTTAAGATCATTGGAGTAGAATGATGGAGTGCTGGCATGATATTTGATGAGAACAGAGAGATAGGTGGGGCCCTGATTGGACAGGGCCTTCTAGGCCATGCATTTGGAGTTTGAGTTTTATTCCAAATGAGATGGGAATCTTTCTTAGGTTTCTAAATAAGGCATGAGATTATCTCATTTACTCCCCCTGCTCAACATTTTATTATGTTAATTTTAAATACAACAAAGTTGGAAGAATTTTACAGTGAACACCTGTATGTCCACAAATAAATTCTACTATTAAAATTTTACCAAACTTGGGCCGGCCCGGTGGCTCAGGCAGTTGGAGCTCCATGCTCCTAACTCCGAAGGCTGCCGGTTCGATTCCCACATGGGCCAGTGGGCTCTCAACAACAAGATTGCCAGTTCAATTCCTTGAGTCCTGCAAGGGATGGTAGGCTCCGCCTCCTGCAACTAAAATTGAACACAGCACCTTGAGCTGAGCCGCTGCTGAGCTCCCAGATGGCTCAGTTGGTTGGAGCGCGTCCTCTCAACCACAAGATTGCCGATTCGACTCCCGCAAGGGATGGTGGGCTGTGCCCCCTGCAACTAGAAAACGGCAACTGGACCTGGAGCTGAGCTGTGCCCTCCACAACTAAGATTGAAAGGACAACAACTTGACTTGGAAAAAAGGCCTGGAGGTGCACACTGTTCCCCAATATAAAGTCCTGTTCCCCTTCCCCAATAAAATCTTAAAAAAAAAAATTACCAAACTTGTTTTATCACTTACCTATTCACATGTCCATCCACTAATCTTTCAGATTTTTAAGTATTTCTTATTTTACAGACCCCAGTATATGTAATTCTAATTAATTCAGTGTGTATATCATTGCTTCAAGTTTTTGGTGGTTCTTTGTATTTTGGTGAAAATTTACTTAACATGAAATGCATAAATTGCTAACATTCTACAAATATTTCCACCTGTGCAACTCAAACCTTATGGAAATATACACCGTTACTGTGGCACCAGAAACCTTGCGTTCTTTCCCAGTTAATATTCATGTTCATTGCCCCAGAGGCAACTACTATCCCCATTTATTCCCACCATAGATTAGTAAAGCCTGTTGTAGAACTTTCTATAAACATAGTCATACGGTATGTACTCTTTTGTGTAAGGACTCTTTCACTCAAGATATTCTTTTTGAAATTCACCCGGGTGTTGCATGTATCATGAATTGTTCCTTTTCATTGGGGAGTGTTACATAATATACATATACCATAGTTTTATCTATTTAATTGATGCACATTTGGGCTGTCTACAGTGTGTGGCAATTATGATTAAAGCTGTGATGAGAATTCTTGTACAAATTATTTTGTAAATATGTACTTTTCATTTCCCCTGGACAAATCTCTGGGAGTGGAATTGATGGGTCATAAAGTAGGTGTGTTTTGTTTTATAGGAAATTAGCTGACCTTTTCCTGAAGTGCTCATGCCATTCTCATTTTGTTTTTAAAAATGATCATTTTGGTGGCTATGTGGAGAAAATTGTTAAGGAAACAGGAATAAAAGCCAATAAGGCAGTATAGTGTCATAGTGTATAGCCAGATTCTATGTATAGGTTTTACCTCTAATCTCTGTAAAATAGTTGTATGATTTTAAATTGCTACTAAAGCTGATCTGACTCAGAGTCGGATAACTAATCACAAGAGCAGTTTGCAGTTGTGTTGTTTGGAGATATGGAAGGAATTTAAAACTTGAGTTCTACTTACAGAAAAGAGCTCCTCATTTTAGAGATGGTAATACCTGTAAATCAAGCAAGAAACATACTCCTGTGATCCTCTTTGGTGTTTTCCATGTGAGTGATGAGGTATCAAGAAAAGCAGTATTCATTTAGGTTTTTTGTTTTTTTATCATGACATATATATTATTTTCTTTTTTGTTGTAAAATTAAATACAGATTCAGAAAAACCACACAAAAGAATTAGATGACTTTGAATTATTAGAAGTGAATGCTCTTTTACCTACCAATCAGGCCAAAATATAAAGTTTTGTCAGCCATTCCAGAAACCCCTCCAGGTGACCTGTCCCAATCACACCCGCCTCTCTCTCCAAAGGTAAACAGTGTCTTTTAGAGTAATCACATCCTTCTTATGATTTTATCACTTGAGTATGCTTTATTAGATACTAGAGTTGATCTTGTCTATTTAAAAATTTGATATGACTTTTTTGTCTCTCTTATCCTACAAGCTTATCCTCCGTTCCATGCTTTGCTTAACAGTTTATCTGTTGAACAACCTGGGCCATTTAACATAAAGTGTCTTGCAGCTTGGACTTCTTTCATTGCACCCTTATGGTGAAGTCCAATATGTTCTGGAGTGTCTGGAGGCAAGTCTGGTGAGTGCAGGAGCCAGGGCTGACCAGGTAAAAATGGGCCAGATGGTGGAGGGCCAGGCTAAGCAATGTAGGCTTTTCTCCTGCAAAGGTTTGAGAGTTAAATCAACAAATTTGAAGAGGGAAACACTGTGCTTCAGAAACTCTCAACACCCCAAGGTATGAAAGAAACTGCAGCTATGTAGACTTTGTGATTATTGCAGAACTTCAGAATTGAATTGAAAGGTGTGACCTAAGTTGATAGTGGTGGGAATGAAAACGTAGGAGTGGATGTTAGTGAAGTTATACAAGAAGAATCAAAAGAATTGAGTGACTTAGAGGCAAGGGACAGGTAACTCTCAGACTCTTGATAATGATCACAATACAATACATTTATATATTTCCTATGTAAATATGTATATATGTATAACAGAAATGAAAATTCTAAGAAACAATATTTTCTTTTACTCCAAATGATTCTTTCTTGACATTTCTATTTCCTTTTCTTCTATTTTATTACTAAATAACCCAGTATTAACCCACTAAGTGGGTTGTTATCTCTAATTTGAATACTACTTCCTTAAGGGGTATGATTTAAAGGATACTGGAAAGGTATCTGTCCCCAAGGCCCTTTACTGATGTTGCATTTCAAGCATTGGAAATTGAGATTTTGGTTCTCTGTAAAGCAAACATCTTTGGAAAGGGGCTCCACTTTGTTAATCTTACACCGTAGGGTGAATGATTTATTAATTTTTCAGGAAAGCAAGTTGTGTCAGAGGGAAGAGCAGAGAAAATGTGGAAGATTGAAATGTGTGCCTTAAGAGGAGCAAAGGTGAAAGAGGAGCTGAGAGAGAAATGTTACGTTCACCATTTTACCTAGAAGTTACCACAATAAGTACAAAAAAATTACTATTTACTGCTAAGTAAAGACCTTAGCAGTTTATTCTCTGAATGAGGAGGAGAGAATCTGGGAAGAAGGTTAAACCAGGATTGACAAACAGGGCAGTAGTGCATCATTTGTTAACTATGCAGATAGGGCATTAACTAATACAGCTGGAAGATGGAAGAGAGGAAAGGGAGGGGTCTGGAATTACCAGGAAGGAAGGGAGTGTGGTGTTACGTCTTTTAAGAAACATGTATCAGTAATAAATAATAAAAGTGACTCTGGTCGTCAGGTTTAGGCAAGATGCCTAGTCTCGGTCCTCTGACTTTTGTTGCCAAGACTCAGTCCCACTAGAGTAATTCGTCCAGACAAATCAATATGGGGAAAATTAGGAAAACTGGCTCAAAAATCAGTAGTAGTATTTTCAGAAACAGAAAAGTCAGGTAGTATGTGTTCTCCTACTGCATCTACAGACTGAAGAAAAAAATCATGTGGGAAAAATGGCACATGTCTAAGTGTGTGTGTGTGTGTGTGTGTGTGTGTGTGTGTGTGTGTGTGTGTGTAGGACTTTCTCGCTTGTTGTGAGAGGCTGAGGAGCCAGGTTGAATTTCACCGTGTTACTATGTTCTGTGCCTCTGTGACTTTGGCTGGGCTGAGGCATCGCTTACCAACACTGCAGGCTTATTTGCACCAGGGCACTTTGTCAGTAGGTGGCCTATGGCAATTTTACCCTCAAACCTGAGGTGTTAATTTAACACAAACAGTACTCAGTGGGTAAAGTAAAATAATTTAGATGGAGCACAATGTATGCATTACATTTTATCATACTCCTGACCTCTCTTATTAGTTGCATAAAGCTACATTCTTCTGCAAGGAGACATACTCTTAAAAGAAAGATCAATTCTTTCTTATTTAAAAAATAAAGGCATTACACATTATTTGAAAGTTGATTGTCAAAATTTGAACCTTAAACTTTCCTTTTAATTTGGAGCAAATTCTGTGGAACTAGAATAACCAGAGGAGTTAATCCATTTCTCTTTGTTAATGTACAGAGAAGGAGTCAGGTGACAAGATGGTCACTCTGTTTTCTTCCAAGAATAACAGTCACTCAAGTGCCTGAGTTCGAGAAGCCCAATGCAAAGTTCAAAGTCTGTATTTCTAATCTCTGGGATGAGTGTGAGAGGAAGAATGTGGGAGGGATTATTCTTACCTGCCTGAGACTGAAGAAGAGAAGGGTGTGTGCGACCCAGTCCCATCTTCAATGACTGTCATTAAAGGCTTGCATTCCACCAGGAGTCCTCACTTGCCCTGCACTGGTAGAAAGAGAATTTAGCTGGATAGTAGGATCAGGAATCCCCCTGAATGTTGTGCCCTGAGGAAAACTTTGCCATTTCCAATAATCATGTGAAATAACCTTAACAGATGGTTGTGACCCTTGCCCCTCAACACAAATGCTCCTCTCTTTCTGCTCCCTCTCAGAGATAGAGGTAAATTCTACCTGAGCCATACCTGGCAGTGCTGTCAGCCTGGGGCAAAGATGAGAGCCCGCAGAGGAAGCAGTGGACCAGAGTACTGGATCTGAAAGTTCTGAGCTTCTTCTCGTTGAGGATCAGGGAGTATCTATTTGAAATCTTTGGTGAGTAAAAACACCTGCTTCCTCTGGCAGTACTCCATCATCACCTCATTGATTCTGCGGTGACCCATACTCTAAAGGTTTTACGGGGAGATCTGGTCTGTGAACATACACTCCCAGTTCTGTTTTACAGGAACAGGTGTGACAACATCGAGGACATAAATAAATTCACTGTCTCCACAATGTTAGTATTTGCATATATGATTTCACAATCATGGTAAGTGACAGAGAAGAGCATGGAACATGCAACCATCCAACTGCTCAGGAATGGCTGACTTTGGGAGATTGAGCCCCCAGCCTCTGGAAGACCAGGCTGAGGAGCCCTGACTTTAGTAAACATCTTTCTCCATTCCTGGATTGTAGTTGGGTGAAACTGGGCTATATGAGATGCCGGCAGTCACAGGGCACAGTGAAATGAGAAAAGTCACAAAAGAGAGTAGGTTTTTCATAAGGCCAAATGTATTGCATTTAAAGGAATTGTTCTTATTTTAAGATTATGGATTTTAGGTGACGAAATATCCTCCCTTTTTAAAGAATACTGTAGAGAGAGTGAGTATATTGTGTGTATGTGTGCACACATTTATACATTTAATGTACTTACTCCCTATGAAGAAAAGTGAAAAAATTTGTCTCTTCCTCATTCTGGGGAATTTTACTGGTCTCTGAAGTTCCAAGATCTGAGTGCCACCATTTTATATGGTGTTTTGAATCCTATACTACTGGAAGGTCAAAAGATAAGAGTTCATTTTAGCCTATTTCTTATATAAATTAATAAATTTATTTTAGACCAATTTTCTGTTTACAGAAAAATGAATAGAAAGTACCGAGAAGTTCCATAAGCCTCTTCCCATTCCTTCAGTTTCTCCTATTAGTAACATCTTGCCTTAGTGTGTGGTGCAATTGTTACAATTGATGAACCAATATTGATAATTATTATGAACTAAAACCCACAGTTTGCATTAGGGATCTCACTGTGTGTTGTCCATTCTATAAGGTTTGACAATGTATGTAATGACATGTATCCACCATACGGTATCATCCAGGATGGTTTTATTGCCCTAAAAATCCTCCCTGCTCTGCCTAGTTATCCTTTCATATTTTTCATAACTTTAATATTGTCATAGTTTTGTCCTTTCCAGAATATCATATAGTTGAAGTCATATAGTATGTAGCCTTTTCAGATTGGCTTCTTTCACTTATCAATATGTATTTAAGATTCTTCCATGTCTTTTGTTGCTTAATAGCTCATTGCTTTTATCATTGAATAATATTTTATTGTCTGGATAGACCACAGTTTGTTTACCCAGTCACCTATCACAGGACATCTTGTTTGCTTCCAACTTTTGGCAATTATGGATAAAGTGTCATCTTAGCCTTTTTTTTTTTTTTTCATTTAAAAATACATAATGTAGTATTCGTTTGCTACTATTAAAAGGACATTCATTATGAAATTTTAGAAAGTATAAAAAGGTAAAAAAAAATAAATATTATTGGTAATCTCACTCCAAAGATAACACTACAAATCCCATATATACACATATATATGTATATATACATATATATGTATATACATATTATATATGTATATGTACTAACTGTATTAAAATTATAATACTCAATATATACTGATAACAAATAATGAAATATAAGTCACTTTTGACTTCTGCAATTACAAGAGGTGCTCAAAGTGGTTACCATCAGTGTAATTTTAATATAGTTTTTTTTTCCTTTCTTAAAATGTGTATACATTTTTTTGGCACCCTCTGTGTGTGTGTGTGTGTGTGTGTGTGTGTGTGTGTGTGTGTGTATTCTCTTTTTTCCTAAATCTCTATCTAGCTATATCTGAAAGATATATCTATGTCTACATATGCCTCAATTATGTTTTATAAACTTAGAAATCATACATATGTAGTTATATATATCATTATATGATATATGTAGTATATATAATTTTGTATCCTAGTTTTTTCCTCTTAACATTATGTGTACATATTTTCAAATCTTTAAATTTAACTCTTTGAGAAGATGATATTTAATAATTATACAGTGACTCGTTGTATGATAAGTGTTTTTAAAAGTGAACTATATGTGTTTTTTCATTCTCCTCCTACTAAAATAGGAACTCTAAGAAGGCAAGGATGTTAGTCTGTTTTGTTCATTGATGATCCTTTAGTATGTAGAAGAGTGCCTGGATGGTGCATACTAAGCACTCCAAAAACTTTTGTTGAATCAGTGATAAAATTGTATTTTTGAAATTTGTATGATTTTATTAGCTACTCAGAATCAACCTAGAAGTACATATGGTGAAAGTTATTGCCCGCTAAATTGAGGACCACAGTAATTGTGCAGTGTTAAGTGCAGTGCCTCTAAGGAACTGATTACTGTAGTGACTTTCTCATACTTAGTGATGTCAGTGTTCCTACAACTCCAGGGTTTGTCAGTGATGGGGAGTTATGCTCCCTGCTCTGCCCTTCTCCTGAGAACAATGGCATACTGCTGCTAAGAGGCTGGTGACGATAAAGCTTTGTCTTGAGCAGAGGAACACTCTCTGGATTAAGCTGGAAACAACTTTTACCTGGCAGCAGTGACACCCTGGTCATAGGGTCCCTGCTAGGAAGGGCTTCTCGAGGCTTCCTGGATGGGAACCACTCATCCAGAGCAACCAGTGAAGTTCTTCAATGTTGTGCATCCCCATATTTCCTGTAGATGGCCTGGGAAGGCAACTTCTCCACCCCAGCTGGCCTGAAATTGCTACGCGTGCACGGAAGTGCTGCCATTTGTTTGTGTCCAACAAAGTGGAGGGGTGGGGAGTGGCAGTGACTACACATTGTTTAGATGGGTGATAGATGGTAAGGGCAGTACACCAGGACATCCAGCAAGACTTGCATTTGCCAAGGGCCAGGGAAATGGACAGACATAGGAGGCTTCAGATTTTAGAGTAAGGACCTCGGGTGGAGGCAAGGAGAGGAGAAAGAGCACTTGTCAGAATAAGAAATCATGGAGTTAAAGGCCTGGAAAAGATTTCACTTACATCTCAGCCTGACTGAAAGGCTCGTCCTGTTCAGCATCTTACTATTCCTCTGAGTGAGGTAAAAAATTAGAGCCATCTCATTTAAAAAGTCATTCTAAAAATTCACTAGTTTATGGGATTGACTGATTTTCCATTTGAGAATGACTTCTTTGTATTTCAAACTTTAAAAATTGCTTGCTAGGTAATGGATTTTTAAAAAATCTGAGTAGACATGTACCCATGGTTACACATAATGATATCAAAGATTTCTGAAGACAGAATTTTTGTCCTAGATTTTTATAGAGTTTCTATTTATTAATCTTCCTTCTGTTTTGCTTCCACCCTTTCTACATGATTTGAAAACTTGTTTGCCAGTTTTTTTTGTTGTTAAAATTTTTTGTAACACTATTAACAAGGTTTACTTATTCATTAATTAACTTATTTTACCATCATTTATTGAATACCTAAAATATACGAAGTACTTGAGACACAATGGAAAATAGGAATTATAATCAAGTATATCAAATTAAACAAATAGGCAATTAAAATATAGCATAATATATTTTAAGAACACAAAGGAGGGGCACCCAACCAAAAAATTAACATCAGAGGTTTCAAGAGCAAGTGCCAACTAAACTAGGAAGAGTAAAAATATAAGTAAAAGTGGTAATGAGGGGTGGAAAGGAGGGAACAGCATGTGCAAAGGCCTGAGGTGAGAGCTTGCATAGCTGGTCAGAGACCTGAAAATCACTTGATACGACTAGTTGATCAAGTGAGAAGTGAGAGATGCGGCTGGGGAGGAAAATCAGGTCTAAAAGACCTTGCAAATCATGTTAAAGGCATTATGCTAAAAACAATGGGGAATATTTAAAGGTTTTTATGAGTAAGTAAGTAGGGTCAGGCAGTCTATTTAGAAAACACACACTGACTTTCCGTGGAGAACAATTTGGTGAGAGGCAATTCACAAGGCAAGGAGATCAGTTAGTAGCATTATCCAGGCAAGAGCTGACAGTGGCCCAAATCCAGGATGAAGGCAGTGGGCTTAGAGAGATTAGACTAATTTGAAAGCCATGGTAGAATCACCAGCACTTGATAACTGATGGTGAGATAAAATGGATAAATGATAAAGAGAATGACACTGACTGTCTTAATGTGGACTCCCCCTAAAAGCAAGTATGAAATAAGGACTGGGGTTCAGGAGGTTTATTTTAGAGGTGATCCCAGGAACTAAGCATGAAGGAACAGCGAGAGTGAGTCAGGAAAGGAGAAAAGCCAATCAGTGTGCAGTGCTGAGCTGTTTACTGCTATAAAACAAACAAACAAACAAACAAACAAACAAACAAGCAAAGAAACAAACTGGGGCACAATCTTATGGGAGGGTCCTATGAGGAACCATTTTGAAAGCTTGTCAGAAGTGTCCTTCTGGAAGACTGGAGACTGGGCCTCTATGCCCTGACTCATCTCTTTGGTTTGTGGTTGCTTCCTGGGATGTTAACTCCTTTGGTCTTGACAGTTGCTGAGTAAGTTCTCAGAACTTTCAAGAAAATCCTGAGGTAGACAATCTGAGAGAACTACTTAAAGTGTAACTGGAGTTACAGGTGGGCTGAAGGGATTTGACATGGGGCACAGGTAAGGTCTACCCCAGAGACAGCATTTCTGGCTCAAGCAACTGGATATACCAACGTATGCTGAATTCTTGAAAGTTTTTGAGACACCCATGTGGTGAGATCTAGTACTAGGCAGTGGGACATGATGTGGTGGTTAGAGCTGACACCACAGTAATGAGTTTAGGGTCCATCTTAAGGCTGCTATTACAAAGCTCCATAGATTGATGGCTGAAACAACAGAAATTTATTTCTCTCAGTTCTGGAAGATGGAAGTTCAAGACCAAGGTGTCGGCAGGAATGATTTCTTGTGAGGCCCCTTTCCTTGTCCATCTTTTCCCTGTGTCTTGACATGGTTTTTTCCGGTGTCTGAATCTCCTCTTCTCATTAGTTAGGACATCAGTTATATTGGATTAGGCACACTTATATGTCTTCATTTTAACTTAATTACCTCTTTAAATACCCTAACTCCAAAGACAGTCACATTCTGAGGTACTGGGGGTTAGGACTTCAACATATGAATTTTTAGAGGTCACAAGTCAGTCCATAAAAGGTAGTAATTGACACAAAAGAAATAGATAAGCTTGTTCAAGAAATATATGTAGAATGAGGAAAGAGAGCCTAAAACAGGTGCAGGAGAGAGAGGAGACAACCAGTGAGCCTGCCTGAGGTGGAGGAAGAGAAAGGGTTTATTTGTAGTTCAAGTACAGGACCGGCCTTGGATAAGTGTAGTGACACCTCTTCCATTTGTCTAGAATGGAAGGAGGAAACGATGACAAAATTATCAGAAAGAAAGGAGGAGAGGTTATGAACGCAGAGTTTTGGGGGAGAGAGAAGACAGTTTGAATTAAAGTAAGATTTCATAAAATAGTATGCAAACTTATTTTTATAAATAATTTTTGTTGTTAAATTCGATAACATTTTTGCCCTTGAAATTTCTTGAATCTATTTTCTTCATAAAATCAGCACATTGACAATTGTAAAAAGATGAGTTTAGTGGAATATGACACAGTAGTCATAAAATTATTGTTGTAGATATACATGTATGATTAAAATGTAATTGTTATATTACTCCATTTCCAAACAATAGCTTGAATAAAATACTGTGGTCTTTCACTATGGATGCCTCCATAGGAAGTGTAACAATGTATCTCTGACGTCTTCAGTATACAAAGTTTCCCTATCTTTAATATGCGGCCTTATCTTGCTGTTTAGTTACTGTCCACTACTAATAAAGGGGGTAATGAGAAGACAGAAAGACAAGTTTATGTGGCTATAGATGCTTGATTACTGTGAACTATCACATCATAGACTAATGTGATCATAATCCCATTCACATTTTAGATAATTTTATGAATATGTGTAACAGTTCTTAATTTTATGAATATGTCTAACAGTTCTTAATTTTCTCTTTTTACTCAGCTCATTGTACTAAATTTCTGCTGGTCTTCAGAGCACTGAACTGAGAATGAAATCTTCATTTACTGCATTTATTTGCACAATATCTCTGATTTCATATTCCTCATCTGTAAATTGCTTTAATGTTCAGGAGGAAGTGATTTTTTTCTCATTTAATACAAGTAAGATAATAATCTGAAATGTCAATGAGATTATAAGGTAGGGTTAGTGATGGAGGATTTTAGTGGAAATTGAACTGATTTGATAGTCAAAACTTTGATCCCAGTTTGCATTTTGTCATTTGCTGTTTGGATGTCACAAGAAGGCCCTTTGGTTCTTAAGTTACTTAATTTCCAAATCTTTGAGATAAAAATTAAAAACTTCCTTTCTCCAATACGTAGGATGAATATTAAGATTGATATCTGCTGATAGCATTGTAAAGTGTAATATAAAGACATCACAGTTTACCTTAGGGTAAAATGTTAGTGATGATGTATACTTGTAAAGTATAAACCCATTTTTATTAGTAACCATCAAATTCTTGGAAAATTATAACAAAATATTTGCAAAAATTTTTACAGATGCAAAATAGCACTTATAAATAGAGTGCTTAAATCAAAATGGAAATCTTATGTACCACGTGTAATTAATAATCTAAAAGCAAATGCATTGCATGATTTGACAAAATTTCACTAGGGACCCCAGGACCTGGGGTATGGTAGTGAAAAAATACTTCAATTCTCTATCTTTTTGGAACTTAGATTCTAATGAGGGAGACAGACAATAACCAAATTAAGAAACAAACATATAATATTATTCGTTTTGATGGAAATCAAAGTACAATACCTTACCTTGATAAAGATGTTTCCTGGGGAGTGGAGAGTAGGGTGGGGATCTTGGCCAGAATATGAGTGCCATAGAGAGTGTTAGGGGATTAAGTGATGACAGCAATTACAGGTAACTCTTAAAACATATTTGCTATAAAAAAGAATCGAAGAACTAGGGTGCTAGCTTAGGAGAGATTTAAGGTCAAAGGAAATTTTAAGAGAATGTTTTCTGCTCATGGGAATAATCTAGTACAGAGTGAAATGATTTCTTAGTTTCCTAGGGCTGACATAACAAAGTGCCATAAACTGGGTGTCTTAAAACAACCGACATTTGTTATCCCCCCCACACACAGTTCTGGAAGGTAGAGTCGAAATCAATTTGTTGGCAGGGCCATCCTCTCTCTGAAATATTTAGGGGAATCCTTCCTTGCATCTTCCTAGTTTCTGGTGGTTTGCCAGCAATCTTTGGCATTCCTTGGCTTGCAGCTACCTAGTTCCAATCTCTGCCTTCATTGCTCCCTAGTGTTCTTCCTGTGCGTCTCTGTCTTCACGTGTTCATCTTCTTGTAAGGATATCAGTCACATTGGATGAGGGGCCCACCCAAGGAACTCATCTAAACTAATCCTATTACAATGATCTTATTTCCAAATATGGTCACTGTTTGAGTTACTGAGGGTTAGGACTTCAACATATCTTCTTCTGAGGGACACAATTCAACCCATAACAAATAGAGCGATAGCTTGAAAGAGCTGTAGGGTGAAAGGAACTTTTAAGTGCTAACTATGTTTTCTGCTCATGGGAATGATCTAGTGGGAAAAAACTGATGATATAATAAGTGAGGGAAGGTATAATTGTGGGAAAAAAAGACCTTGAATGAACAAGAGACATCCATTGTAACAGTGGAGAGCTGGTCTTAGAAAAAAGCGTGGAAAGTTTATTTGCAATAATTGAAGAAAAGGCAGAGTTTAAGAGTTCAGATAAGGGTGGGTTGTAGATTTGATGTTGGAAAGAGAAATTTCTCTTTCTGAGTGTTTATATTTTCTCAGTGAAAAAGAAACAAATGTTTCTGATTTGAAATTCAGATCAATGTCATAACTGAAATTAGTATTGTTTTAGGGAATTGTACCATGTTTCCCCGAAAATAAGACTTAGCTGGACCATCAGCTCTAATGCATCTTTTGGAGCAAAAATTAATATAAGACTCAGTCTTACATTATATTATATTATGTGAGACCTGGTCTTATACAGTAAAATAGTAAAATAAGACTGGGGAAACATGGTAGTACATATTGAAACAAGAAAGAAATATATGAAAGTACAGCACTGTACTTGAGACACACACACACACACACACACACACACACATCCTGTTATGCTAGATGCTTTAAATATATTACCTATTTTAATCCTTACAACATTTGACAAAAGTATTTTCTTGTGAAATGACCTCTTTTTCCACATGCCATGAAGGTTGGGTTAAATATTAAATATGTTCATATAGGCCAGAGGTTAACTAATGGCACATTTTCATGTCAGACGATCTTTTAAAGGTTGTAATGTCATCAGTACAAATTTGAGAAGAATTGAGTTAAAAATTTTTTTAAAAGAAATATTTAGGTTAAAGATTAAAGGTCAATTAGTAACTCTTTACCAATAACTAAATCATTTTACTAGTATCACTGTTTATCAATATCAGTCACGTGCTATAATAAATGACAGAACCAGGGGGCCTAAAACAACAAGACAAAACAAATCTCTCTTTTGGCATTTAATACTTTTAGGGACTGCCACATTATATTTTTAATCATGTATCTCGGATAATAATTAGTTGTTAGAATAATCTCACCCAAGAAAAGAAGTACACCTCCCCACCCCTTCCTCACCCCCCCCCAAAAAAAAAAAACAGTTGCAAAGAAAACAAAATCCATTTGAACAGCTGTAAAAGCGTTGCAAGTAGAAATGCACTGGAAGCAGCACTCTTGGGTTTGCTATAACCAGCTTCATGGGCTCTTCAAACACAGCTGCTTTGGCATTTTAGCCCCGCCTGCTTCTTGGCCAGCAGCCCAGTCAGAAAGCGTTGTCTCTTTTTGTTTTTTGTTTCTCAAATGGAGATCACTTTTTGAGCAGATAGAGGTCTTTACCATCATTATCAATGTTTATATTAAAAGAAGATTATGAATTTGAAATGTATACTGCTCTTTAATATTGGCCTTTGTTTTAAATGAGTCAACATTTAAAAGCCAATTTACTTTTCTGTATTTAGGCTATCTGTGATTTAAATTCACTCCTAATACCTTAGAATATAAATTATTGGTGAAGTGTTCTTGTCTGGTTAAGGCAATGAATTAATTTTCCAAATGTTCATACACTAGAATTGAAATGTCAGATAATAATTGAAGCAACGATTATACGAGGAACATAACATCTGTAAGGAAATGAGGACATTTAGCTAACTCCACATTAATCTGGATGACATAGTGAAATTGCTGTTATCTTCTTTGTAGGCCTCGACCAGACCTGCCCCATAGAACAAATTGTCCCAGAGCGATTATGTCTTCATGCTAACTGTGGATTAGGAAAAGTAATTAGAGATATTATTTTTTTGATGGAAGGGGAACTATAGTCATAAACATTGAATTCAATAGTGTCAACAGGAGTATAGATGAGTAAACAATGACAATGATATAAAGATTCTCTATCTTAAAAACCAGGCGTCTCTGAACCTGCTCTAGAAAGGATTTTGATATAATCTGGTCTGTGATGGCACCCAAACCCATTCTTGTTTCTATATCTACAGCAGAGCCCAGCACAGTTCAGGCAGAAGCTAATGCTATGCATGCATCTTCCTTTTCCATTCCCAGTCATTTTGCTAATTTTACTCTTCAGCCTTGCCAAGATGGAGCATTATAAACCTCTTTCAGAATAAAAGAGCTGAAAGGACACTAAGGCTTATCAGCATTAACTTTCCGTCTGAACTCTCTGGATGACAAATTTATTTTGGCCCCTGGTTTATTCCAAGGTCTTTCTGAGTCTTCTTTAAACATTCAAAAGCTAGAATTCCAAAATGATAAATAAAGTAGGCAGTGATCCAATAGAAAAAATTTTGCATTGTAAAGATTGAAAACTTGAACATAATATTGGTTAAAAACTTGCTTTGTGTTAACTTGCAGTGGATTAAATAGGAATAAATAACTTGGAGAAGTTATACTGATTTTTATGTTGGATAAAATATTTTAGATAACTTTATTTTAGGTTAAATATTTAGTTGTATGTAGATGTTTTAGTATTTAGATAATTAGTAATATTTTACACTAAAACTCTCTGTAGTAATTATTATACCTATGCAGTATTTTAGATGAAAGCTTACAAAGTGGTAGCCAGAATATATAGAGCCATTTATTATATCTTAATTATTTGGATTTTGAGGTTTTAGTCTGCCTTTTCCTTTACATGTGGGAGGGTGCAATTGCGGTTGGAAAGTTTCAGAGCGTAAAAATTCTGGACTTGGGGGACTTTATTCCTTGCTAAATATTGGGTTTGTAGACTCAGTTCTTGTTCTTAAGTGAATCTGTAATTGACCCTGTAGACAAGGAGAAAACAGGGTTCTTTCTTCAAATTAAAGGAAATTACACAGGCATGAAATACAGAAAGGGAAAGTTCCACCACACTCTTAAACACTGGCTTTTCAATGAAAAGATGTTTATATTTTCATTCTACTTAGCCATCTAATGTTATAATTTGCAGTTGTTTTAAAATTAATAGTAAAAACTTAATTGTGAAGTTATTTTTCAGAAGATTTAGAAAATATGAAAAAAATCATAAAGAAAAATATTTCATCATTCCACCATCTAGATATGACCAGAGTTTAAGATTTTGTGCATTCAATTCTTTTCTCTATGCTCTTATTATTTTTTCCAAAAATGAATTCAAATTGATCAAAAATAATTAACACTATATCAGCAACATTTTCCCGTGACATTTAAAATAACAAAAACTTCAAGTTAGTTTGAAAGTAAAACAGTCTGGAAATTACAGTTTGGAGATTCAATTCCATTTTTAATAAAAAACTAATTGGAATATGTCAAAGGAAATAAGAACTTAATTTAATATATGAAACTCATATTATCAAACTCATACCATTATAGAACGTCTCCTTCTACCCTCCTTCTTGCTTTCTCTTCCCCTCGAATTCACAAATGACAGATAATAAAAAATTTGGAAAGGAATCCACCTGTATTCAGTATTTTCCTGGAATTAGTTCTGTTATGGCAATTCTTTCTTTTTTTAGATAAGGGAAACCCAGGTGATAGTTATGGGAGTTTGGAATAAAGCACTGACTTTTTCCCGCTTGTATTAACTTTAAAAGACCCATAGGGCTTTTGTCTGAGTAAATATTTGGGCTTCGTTTAACATGATTTTTTTCCCCTGTATCTAATTTAGTTCCCAAACTGCAGTGGAAAAACATATTTTTGCAAAAAAGAACAAACACGTTTTGGGTAACTTGGATTAAGAACTAGGTTGTGGGGTTCCAAGGGCCACTGGTTGTCCACAAACTTTAAGAAATACACATTCACCAGATGAGGCATTTTTAGAGACTGTGCCTGGAACATAAAAAACCATAGCCATTTGTAAATTTTTTTTTTTTTTTGGTGGTATCAGCTATTATGTCTGAGAACTATTTCTTCTATCACAAATACAAATTGAACACTTCGTATTAGGACATGTTATTTTCAAGACTTTCACATAAAAATGGAACATATTTAAAACTAAAGCCACAGGTACCAAAGCTTGGTTTTTTTCAAGTGTGTGTGCCAAGAATAATTTTCCTCCTTCTGAAACATATAAAACAAAGGCATCAAAACAAGAAACAGAACTAGAAAATGTTAAAGTTTGTATGCTAAAATGACAAACTCCACCCAACTTTTAAAAAAAACAAGAAAGAAAGCAGTGTTTTCTAAAATGGGCTCTCTGGACCATGGTCCTCCCAATAGAGAAATAATTTTCTCTTCTAGAGAGGACTGGCTACTCCCCTATTTGATGTTATGCATGTCCGACAGACAAGTAGTGTTACAATGCTGTAAACCAGGCTCAAAATAGCATCTTGATCTGGTTTGGCTAGTTTGAAATTTTACTTTTCCTCGGCTTTGAAGTTTATAAAATGCTTTAATTTGTGTTACCTCATCGAACACTCATAACAACCCCAAGAGATACGTGGGAGAACTAAGGGACCACAAAGATGACACGACTACATGGCTTCAGGTAGAATGAGAGCTCAAGTCTTCTGATTCTTATTTCATTGTTTTTTCTTCAATACCCAGCTGCCAAGAGACCTTGGGCAGCAGTAGTCTATGGTGCAGTAGTCTACTGCATTCCTTAGAGATCAGACAGCTCTTACAAACAGGGCTTCACTACCTCATCAGGAATCATGGAGGAATGTTTCGTAGTAGTGAGAGTACTTCTGCAGCAAGACTATGGCGTGAACGAGTCTCTGGAAAAATCCTCTGGTCAAGAGGATTCTTACATAGATTTAAGCTTCTAATCGTATATACACCGAAGAGAGAACACTTGTTCTGTTTGCTTTTTAGCCTCCAATCGTCTCATTTAAATTCTTAAGTTAAAATGCTTTGCAAACTAAATAGGATACAATAGGAAAAAAAAAAACACAAATTATGCCTGAGTCAGTTATCGCTTTCTAATTCTTAATCTTTTATATTCTAATGTGAATGGAGTTTCCTGGATCAGCAGATTTGAAGGAAGGAAAGCAAGGGAAGAGATATGGGTCCCAGGTCCTAAGGGGTTGAGAACCCTGAGAAGAGTTCCTTGTCATAGTTTCATTCCATAACTTTGCCTAAGGCTGGGCTTTGTACTAGGCACTTATCTTGAAAACAAAATTCTTAATTGTTCTCACATGATTGTATTTCCCAGCAGCTCAATTTCACTCAAGCTTTGGGACTCTGACCCTCAAGTGTTGGAGAGTTGAGATATGGGAAGTACTCTTTTAAGGAGAACTGTTCATGCCCCCTGTTCTGCTTACCCCATTTCCCATCAAAGACCCAGGGCTACACAGGATTAGTAGAGTGAGAGGAACTGGATGCCTGTTAGGGCGATTTTTATAAATCTATGCTATTTTTGTTAGCGTTTGGTGGTACAGAATCATGCTAGTCACGTAGTATGGGAGCTTCTTGTCTGCTATTTCAGATTCTCCTCACTGGGCACATTGGAGACACGTCGACTGATTCTAACTCCCCCTTTTAGAGCCTCTCAGACTTCTACCACCATCTACATTTTGATAATTTTTTATTCCTTTAATTATAAAAGTGAGACAAATCTTTTGAAGAATTCAAACACCAAAGAAGAGTATAAAGGAAAATGTACATTTTCCTCATTCTTCTCTCCAGAGAAAGATGTTATTCTTTCCTTTGAATCCCCTGTTCTCCAAATCTACTCCTTAGCAGGAAAACAATGTAAACAGTTTGGTGCATATTCCCCCAGATCTTTGTTAATGTACGTGTGCATGCACACACACACACACACACACACACACACACACACACACAGTTGTTTATCCAGTTTTACAATATATTCATTCTGCTGTTCTTTTTTTCATTAATTTATTCAACATCATTTCATCTTAGTACATATACATTTTCCAAAAGTTCTAAGAATATGTTTAAAAATGTGTGGAATTACAAAGCACAGAAACCACGGTGAAGTCATGCTGGGGAGGTAAGCTGAGCTGCATGGGAGCAAAAAGCCTGGGGATATGCGTCCATTAGGAAAGGGCAAGAGAGGAGAAGAAGACCTAAGAAAAACAGGGGTTAATACAGTTTCCAGTTTCACTCACTCAATCCAATTAAAGTCATACACTATCATTCTCAAAGCATTGACTGGTGATTATTTTTGGTGGTAAAATGGAAAGAGGCAGATTTGGGCCTATGTTCCAGTCTAAGTGTGTATTTTACCATGTCACTTAACTCCCCCGAGCTTTCCTTTCTTTACTCAAAAATGACCAGATTAGACTTGATGGTATCTTTGGTTCTTTCTATTTCTGATTAGTGCTTTAATTTCCTGGAAAAAAAACCTCAAGAATGTTGTTAGGTATAAAGTAGTCTTTGTTCCAGGGTATTCTTGGTGTTCTTGTTCATTTCTCAATGGTCTCAATGGCAGTTCAATTGGCTGATTACATAGGTCACATTACCCTACCATTTAAGCTTATAATACTGACATTCTGTTTTACAGTTTATAAAGAGTTTTCACACACCTTATCAAATCTGATTTTCAGGTTTATTTTCACTGATGTAGATTGAGCAGATATTATTTGAATCCCCATTTTATAGATTAGGAATTAAGTTCAGAGTGGACTTGCAGAAATCTGATTCCTACCTACACTGTGGCACTGATGGCTGAATAGACATGCGTGATTTGGATAGAGTCATCATCTTGCTCTTATTTGAGAATTTTATGTGTGGCATGTTTGTAATAATAAAGAATGAATATTATTTGACATTTGTAATACAGGAAAAAGGAGGTTTAAATTCACCAAGGAGATGTTTTAATGCAGATGATCATAAAGAATCTTTTGGAGCATCACTAATAGAAGACATCTTTGACCCAGTGGAACTTAGAGATTTTTTCCAGATTCTGTCCGATCCCGCCTTACTATCCAGTTCCAAAGATTCTCTTGTAGTTCTTACTCTTTCGGGTCTCCAAGGGCTTTTGATCTTGCATTTCTTCATCCTGGAATGTGTTCCCACCCCCCATCTTTCTGTCAACTTTTTACTTATCCTTCAACCTCAAAGATTATCTGCTCTATCAATTATTTGCTCTGCATCTTCTACAGACATAGGTGCTTCTATCTCTCTCCACTGCAACCTTTAAAATCTCCATTATGGTAACCGTTACACGTCCATCTAACCTTAACTACAAGCTTCTTTAGGGTAAAATAAAATGCATCTTTTCACACTAATATTCCCAGACCACATGGACTGTAATCCAGATTTTAAAAATATGTATTGAATGAGTACATTAATTTTACTGAATATTGTCAAGTTGGGATTTTAGCAGAAGTTTGGTTTTAATTTCTAAATAATTTGTTGCAGGAAATTTCTCCTTTCCTTATTAATACTCAATGTTTTATTTTTAGAAATTTGAAGCAATTACCAACTCACAGAGCAGATGTAAGCACAGTCCAAAGACCTTTCTCCCCGAACCATTTGAGGGTAAGTTGCTTCTCTGATGCGCCATTATCTTGGAATACCTTAATACATATTTCCTGCATTCTTTGACCACTTGCTTGCTTTCAGGAACAACAAGAGTTTTGGGGTTCATTTGTTCTTTGCCTGCCCTGTCCTGGGATCAACCATATTTCCAAGGAGCCCTGGTTCTTATTAGTGGAGAATAGTTTTTAGAAGGCAAGCTGAGGGCCCTACATATGCTTATGGTGTTAGGGTGTTGTTCCCAGGCCGTCCCAGTGGACAGGGGATTGTTTACAACTATATCTATTTTTATCTTTTATACATTGAAAACCATGAATTCACACTGATATCTCCAATTCCAACCTAACATTATGAGTTCATCCTAGTTTTCTCCTTCTCCATGTTTGCAACTCCCTTCCCTGACGATGAGAAAACTGGCCACTGTTATGTTTAATATATATATGTGTTTAATGAACCCCCTATGTATAACTCACCTTCCATTTCAACTGCCATCTCCTTTTGCATTGATTCTCTCCTTCTTCTCCTTGGCTTTGGACACCTCATTATTCTGCACCCAAATTTCAATATGTGGAGAGGTTTCCACATGCATAGAAGCCAAGTCTCACACACCAGTTGGCTGTCCTACAATTCAACTCAATTCTGACACTATCTATCTGGAGGTAGCATCCATACCAAATTTAAGGGCTCAGTCCCACAAGACTGCCCCCGCCCCCCACTTCAAATGCCAGCCACCAATGCTTCTGACTGACTGGCTATACGTTGAAGGTTCCAACAACTCACAGAACTTAAGAGAAACATTTTACTTACTAGATCCCTGGTTTCTTATAAAAGGATATACCTTTCCGACCCTCTAATCACACAGTTGGTTTTCTTGGCAACCAGCTACCATCCTCAGGTAGGTCAAAAAGTCACATCGTTAACATAACAAGAGACACCCTCTTATCATTTAGGAAATTCCAAGGGTTTTGGCTGTGTGTCAGAAACAGAATGAACATCAAATATATATTTTTTTCATTTCAATCTCACTGGCACACATCCCTTGTCAGGGTGCCCTCCTCACTGCAAAAACTCTGGTATCTCATGCTGCTGCTCAGCAGGGTCTCCCTCCTCACCCTTGCCCGTCTCTGACATATTTTTCAGGGCCGCCTCCAAGCAGGGATGCCCTCCTCACCCACCCAGGCTCTGACCCTCCACACTCAAGTGCCTCTTTTCCACCCTGACCCATGGATGCCTTCCAGTCTTTGCTCCACATCAGGCCACTGATTTGCATGGACTCCCTTCTCCTCCAGCTTAGTTAGGCTCTGCCAAACCATGTGGGGTAGCCTCTTCCCCTCATCACAGTTGGTTGCTGTCATTCTGTGCTGGGGTGCATGCACACACTCTTACCTCATTAGGGATACAGCCTCTGATTTTCGATGTTCTCTCCCACAATCTGCACATGTTTGTCATCCTGCTGCGACTCTAACTGCTTACATCTCGTTTCCCTCTTACCCAGATACGCTTCTTCCCTTTTTCAGGCCCCAACGTCCCATTTTGGGCCACTCTGCCCTCTGCTCAGATACTGTTTATTGTGCTTTGCTCCACCCACTGGCTTTAGGACTGGAAGGGAGAGGAAGAGAGGACAAGGGAGGAAAGAAAGGGACATAACATGTCTAAGATTTGCTTATTATTTATTAGTCCTTCCACAAGGAAATGAATGCATGAGAAAAAAGTTTAAAGCAGGCCAATTTGCTCCTTATTTGCTATAGTAACAAAAGATTTGGACTGCAAAAAATTGGAAACTATTACGAAAAGCAGAATTTGACATTAAATGTCCTTTCCATTGGAGAATTGAATTTTTATTTCTCTTCTAGGTGTTTCATGTTTTGTTCTGATAGATAACTTCCAAATCAGACATTTAGAAATAAAGAGTTTGGAATGGATATTTGTTCTTGTCTCCCAATTTTCCTCTTTCATAGATGACAGAATTGAATCCTGGTTAAGTCAAATGACTTTCCTAGGTTTCCCAGGTGACAGAGTCAGAAAGAGAAAGGACATTTGTCAACAACCTGGCCAGTGTTCTTCACATGTTCCCTTCATTATTATCATTTAAAATTATTTGACCTTTAAGGTGAATTTCTTAGAAAAAGTATAGTTCATACCTTACACCTTATATTTTAAATTAGAAATTCTTTTCTTCAATAAAGATATTGCCATATTTTTGGCCCTAAACATTATCTGAGCAGAGCTTTACTAAGCAGTACATTGGAGTGGAAGATCTAGAAATTAGCCTTACCAATTTGGTAGTTATTAACAACAGTAATTTGGTAGTTAGTGTGGAAGAGAAAAAGGGTTCTATGGAAAGGAACCTCACAGGGTGATCTGATCATAAATTCCTACCTGGGCAGGTCATGGTGCCTCAGCCTATAACTTTTTTAGTAAAGGGCTTATTTGCCAAAAGCAAGCCCTGTCCATTGTTTCTGTGTATCTCGGTTCACACACCTTTGACATGCCTCTTTTTTAGACCCCTCCTTCTAAGGCATAACCACCCTCACAAGAGCATATAATTTTAACCATCCTGTAATGTGATCCCCGCCTTACTTTCTCACTCCTTCATATAATCTTCCTTATGTTCCCTCCTTAATTTCAAATGCATAAAAGAAACTGTAAAATTGTTACTCTCCAGAGCACTTGAGATCTTGCCTCCCTGCAATTGTCATCAGTTTTGGCTTAAACTTTTATAAATATTCTTTACAGGTTTGGACATTTCTTACAGCGACATTAGTAGTTAGAGTTTCAAATACTCTCTCTTAATTGCATGCTTACATTATGGTAACTATATTTGGTAAAGTTGCCAAGCAGGTTATTATTTATTTTACTGTTTATTGTCTTATGGGGTTGGTGGGTCGGAAGAATGTGGGTACAGAGACCAGTACACAGACATGAATGGCTATAAATAAAATTTTATTTTCAAAAATACACATTATAAAATTTGTGTTATTTAAAACCCATTTACACTTGTGGAAAATCCAACATCTTGTCAATGTTTCAGTTCTTTCTGGGAACGAACAAATTGTTGGATGTAGATGAATCATCCAGAGCTTTCATTAATTTCCAAGAATTCACCTTGAGTCCCTGAAGTGAAAAGGAAAAATAGGCAACAAACTATTTTAAGAATCCAGTAAAAATCTTGACGAGTACCATCAGCTGTGTAATTTAAGAGCTTAATGGTGACATGAATTTACTTCTGGCTCTTGGGTGAAACAGTTGCCCTTTTTACACCAATGTAATTCTGTAAATTAATATTAACAAATATACAGATTTTATAATTGGAAAGGACACATCATCAAGATCTTTTTGCTGATCTCTCTTCAAGGCAGGAATCCTTTTACCACTTACCCATGGGTTTGAATCAGTTTTCTTTTTTTTTTAACTTTTATTGATTTTAAGTGTGTTTTTCCAGGACCCATCAGCTCCAAGTCAAGTAGTTGTTTCAATCTAGTTGTGGAGGGTGCAGCTCACACTGGCCGGTGCTGGGATCCAACTGGGCAACCCTGGTGTTAAAAGCATCGCGCTCTAACCAAGTGGGCTAACTGGGGCCCCTGAATCACTTTCAATCATGGAGAAATCCTTCCTTCCCAAAACAGTTGTGCCTTATGTTCCTCAGAAACCCCCTCTTGGTAACTTTTCTCTGTTACTGCTGCCTGCTGCACTCCGTAGTTACAATGTAGTTAATCCCTCTCTTTATGACAGGCGGTCAGTTATGTCCACCTAGATACTCATCCTTCTGGAATTTTCTCTCCCTGTCTCTTTCTTTCACGGTGTATCTAAGTAATTCATGGGAGATAAGCTTCTTTCCTCCTCCCCATCTCCTTGCCCTCATCTGAACTTAGCGTCTCTTTTAAAATGTCCTGTTTTAGGAGGCTGTGAACGTACCTGATGAAAGGCAAGAACACTGTGAATTCTTCTTCTTGTCCTTAGCCATGTAACAGTGAATCATGGTTTCACTTTACTTCTGGACAATTATATCCACGAGACACAATCTTTGTCCCCAAACACCGCATTCACTTTGCACAAACTTGATGACCTCAAAACTAAATTAGCTTTTTTTGAACCCTCATCTGAACAAACATTCATTTTGATCTGAGGATATCCCGTGAGGCGTCAGGAAGGGCCGGCTTGGGCAGTGCTGGCTCAGTGAGCCTGCCACCACTCTACAGATTTCGTTTCCCTTTTCTCCTCTGAGTTTTAAGAAGTAAGACAAAAAAGCAATTCCTGCTAATCTCTTAGACAATGCAAGGGACTCCAGACTCTATTCCAGGAAGCGGGTTTTATCAAGGTAACAAAGAGATCACCGAGAGCAGAAAGAAGGATAAGGGACACCGACACGGAGGTGGCATTAAGGTAAACCCCGGGGGGTGAAGGTGGGCAGCCGGCAGGGCTGAGGCTGGGAATGCGCAAAACAAGCGGAGAGGAAAAGCCAGCGGCCCTGCGCCCCGGCGTGGACGCGCGCGGGAGTTCACGCTGGGGGAGTATGTCACCACGTGCTGCAAAGGCGGGGACAGGGTCCTCCTCCTCTTATCTGTACAGGGTGCAGGGCCGGATCTCGGAGTTTCACAACGGACTTGCTAGAGATAGTGGAGAGAGAAAGAGACAGAGAGACTCTGACTCTCACGTGGAGACACAGAGGGACACCGAGAGACAGAAACAAACAGGCAGACAGGCGAGGTGAGAGGTTAGCAGGCTAGCGAGTCCTTCCTACTAGCTTGCCAAGAGCAGCGCTCTGGGAGAGGGAGGGTCCCCTTTAGACACTCAAACACCAGGACACCGAAGGGTCATTTCCTGCAGCTCCTTGGGGACTGCACGTCTCACCCCTTTTAACTTTGCTTTGAGGGACTTGAGCAGAAAGACAGGAAGAGAAGGTGGGGGTTCTACAGCGAGTACGATTTTAATTCTTCAGAACTGGCGGTGGTTTGGGGCTTTATATCCGGGAGGAGCATGTGTCACCACACTGTACGCAAATCCTGGGACGTTTGCAAACCCGGCTCCGGGACAGTTGGCCCCAGGCCCGGCCGGGCGTTCGAGGGCTCCGGCCACACAGTGCTCCCGGGGCCAGCCCGCGGGTGGCCCGGTGGCCTTTATCTCTGCCCCCCTTTGTCCTCTTTATCTCAGGCTCTCCAGGAGGCCCGGGGCCCCGTTCTGCCTATCGCTCCCCACCCCCGGCTGCACCGCCACTTCAATGCCCCGCAGGTCGCGGGCTGCTCCTCTTTCGAAGGCGGCGGAGGACCAGGGGCGCCCCGCGCCACCGCTGACTCGGACCCGCGCCGACGCCTGACCCGCACGCCCTTGGGCACCGATGCGGGCGCGCCCGGCGCATCCTGGTGCGCTCCAGCCCGCTTCCGGCCCGCGAGGGGCAGCCCCGGCCAGGATGGCCCCGGGCTGGGCGGTGGCCGGGCTCCTGCTGCTGGCGACCGCCAGCCTCGGAGGGGCGGCGGCGGGACCCGGGCTCGCCTTCAGCGAGGATGTCCTGAGCGTGTTCGGCGCGAATCGGAGCCTGTCGGCGGCGCAGCTCCGGCGCCTGCTGCAGCAGCTGGGAGCCGGCCGGGCGGAGGGCGCCCTGCAACCTGGGCAGCTGCACTTCAATCAGGTACGGCGCCGGCTCGGCGGCCCTTCCGTGCGGGGGTTGTCGGTCGACTTCCATTTGTACATGAACGGTATTTATGTGGGAAAAGTGCTGGAGAAAGAATTTCGTAAGGTTTTTCAACTATGAGGCGGTCAGTGATTGGTGGCACTTGATTTTCACCAGACCGGTCTCCTTAGCCGGGGTTAAAGGGCTGGTGGTGTGGAGGGAGCCAGAATTTGAAGTTTTAAGCCTGAGCGGTCAGACGTTTGTAGTTGTAAGATTTTATAGAGAAGTTTATGAAGTAGTTGAAGGCGAGAAGAATCTTAAGAGATGCTTTCTAGGCAGGATCGGCGTGCTTATATCTCCCAAGCAAAGATAACCCCCCCTCGTTAACAGTTGCTGGGTGAGTAACAACTGCCAAGGAGATATAACGCAGTTCTGTCTTTCCTGCCTACGTTACACGAGGCATTTCGACCTGAAGGGACTTATTGTACAGAGAGCAATTAGGATCATACCTGACGTTAAATTTCAGAAAGGATGGTATTATAGATTCCTGGTTATTTACATAATGCATATTCTGTGATTATTTCTTCAAATTGTGAAGTAGGCAAAGTGTGCTTTCTGCATCCTCCCCAAACTCCTCCCTACTTTTAAAAACGTTGTTAACTTGATTTTTTTTCCCTTTCTGCTCTTGTTCCAGTGACAACTGATGATGAATAGCAGTGTTTTCCATATTGTCCGTCACTTCTGGGCGGTTAGTTTATGTTACAAGAAGCTTTTGTGCTCCAAGATGTTTGGGAAATGCTGCTTATTATTCTCCACTCTTGGAAATTTAGCATTTCGCAACATATCTGAACTTAGATGACAGTTAGGGAGACTTTAATCCGATAAACTCCTTGCTAAGAACATTATCGATAGGTTGGCATTCTTTTGGTTAGAAATGTCTTATCTCCAGGAAAACACATATCAAGAATTAGAATTTTCTGATGCTATGAGGTATCAGAGGGCGACCTCCCTTTGAACTGGAGGGGTTTTGTGATCCACTTATGCAGGTTCTTTGTAAACTACTCTTATAGTGCCAGTCTGGCATGGTTTAATTAAACATTTGGTTTAATGTCTGAGAAATGGTATGTTGGAAAAACTGAAATTCTCCCATATTATATTGACATTTTGGAAAATAAAACAAAGCAAACCACTTCCTAAGTATTTTCTGTCTACTTGCAATCTCTTCAAGTAGGGAAAACAGCTGAGCTGACTAAAGTATTTCTAGGTAGCAGTCGGGGTGGTCATATGCTTGGAAAGACGCTTGGGGACTTGACTTGCAGCTGCATATCTGTAGCCCACACATTGTTTTGACATAAATTATCTCCTTATCTTGCAATGTCTGGAGGTGTTTACAAATTATAAAAGGACAAAAGACCCCTGAGCCACCCCATGGAAAAGACTGGAAAATATGCCTACATTATTTAAGAAAATTGGTTAAGTTTATTAGTAATATGATTCCCAGTTTATGAGTACATAGGATGCCTCAATAGATACATTATATGTATGTTGACACTTTGTTTCTCATTTCATGTTTACATATTTAATTACTCTCATTATGTCCATCAAAAAGAGACAGGAAAAAGCCCATAATTTGAAAACAAAGGGAAGCCAAGGAAAATGTATCACTTAATCAGATCTAACAAACAACTATTTGATGTTCTAAAAAGTCCTGATGAAAACAACAATCATCAAACAAAATGATGACAAAGGAACTGCCATTTCAGAAGACTCTATTAATTTGCCAGCATTCATATCTGCTCCAGCAGGAAACCATCCAATTTGGAGCAACTTTTTGGGCCATTTAATATCTCCATACCTTAAAGTATGTAACTTGAGTTTCCTCACCTGCAACAAAGTAGAATAAATAATGTATGGGCCTACTGTGAGAAGCTTGCTTTTCTGACTTTGAAAAAGTCTGAGAAAATAGAATTTATTTCTATGGACCAGGGAATTATTGACTCTTCTGTGAGATCTATTTATTTATAAATGGCATTGTTCTTTTAGATAAAGGCTATGATATTTGTTAGGTCAGCTTTTCTCAGGTCAAGACTACTGTACTCTGGAGGTTAGACAATTTGGAAGGGTTTCTAATATTTTTTTCAGTATCCCTAAGTACTGTTAAATTAACTTGCTGCTTTGGGAGACCAAAGTGGTCTGATGACAATTTGGTCTGGTAACAATTGAACAATTGATTTTATTGTGTTGCTTCTTATGGTTACTGAAGGTACAAAGATCAGGTAGAAGAGGCTACTCAAACAGTGAGAAGAGGCAGCTCCTTTAGGTCCGTGGGTCTCCAAAGTTACTGGGTGTAAATCTGATGTATGTCAGGGAGTTCGCAGAATATATTGGGATGCCCCAACTGAATGCCTATTTAGGGTGATTAATTTAGGGCATTTAACAATGGCCTCAGTGCTACCTTTTGTTTATTCAGGTGTTCCTTTCTCATTCTCCAAATGTTCTTTTCTCTTCATGTCCTCTTCCAAACATTTCACCTCCAAATTCTTATGGTAGAAACTGATTAAATAGCTTGTTAAAAAAAGAAGATCCTCATTCTGCAAAGTATCACACTAAACTGATTCGAATAAATCAGTGCCCCAGGGAAGGGTAGTGAGGGTGCTGGAGACGTTGGAGTGGGTATGGTAGCTTGGCCTGTGAGGCAACCTTTGTTTCCCACCATCACTCAACCCTACACCTTGCTTCTCTCTCTCTCTCTCTCTCTCTCTCTCTCTCTCTCTCAACTCTGTTTTCTTTTGGTAAGTATCTTGCAGCACATCTCCTGCATCTTTTTTCCCCCTTTCACATTCCTATCACCTGCTTGCCTGAATTTTGTTTGTAAACCCCTTTTAGTTCATATTCAGTCTTCCTGAGGCAATATTTGGAGTATGCTTATCTTCTTTCAGAACTCCTCCACAACTGTCTCTTGGCTGGTGAAGTCTAAATCTTGAGCCTGGCATCCAAGGCCCTGCATCGCAAGGTGGATCCTGAGAAGACCACCTACCTCGCCAGACCCAGCACCCACAAAACTAAATTATTTACTCCTCTGTAAATTCACCTTATACTTTTGTTCAGCCACTTATTGGATTATTATCTCCCTTGCACCCTGCCTTTTCCAGCTGGAATGTCCTTTTCCTTAAATTGCCCTATCAAAATCCTACATTTTAAAATGCCCAGTTAAACTCCCTAACACGTTTCTAGGGCACCACAGCCTCACTGACACACTGTTTTCTCTCTCTTTTTAATCCCTTTTTATTATGGTAGTGACAACTATTCATGTATTCAACAAATATTTTAGATGACTATTATACTCAAATTAGAGTGGTCATTTTAAAGAACAAATCTGATCCTATCACTTGTCTTCTTAAAACAATTAAATTCCTTCAAAATAAACTTCAAACACTAGCGTGGCTTTAGCCCTTTCACGATCTGATTCCTGTATATTTCTCAAGCCTTATCCTTTGCCACTACCCCCGTCTTCATGGGCTGCCTGTAGTTCCTCGTTTTCCGTATACATCTGCTTATGCTTCAGGTATTGGTTTAGTCATTACTTTTTCTGAGAAGTCTTTCTTGATCTTCTCAAGGATCTAGTAGGAGCCCCTTCGATGTGATCCTGTAGGAACTGATGCCTGTGCAATCCTAACATATTATCTATTGCACTTATGATATGTAAACAATACGTATCAAATTTTTCTTTTTATGTGGCTGCAACTTCCCCCTTTCTTTGCCCACCCCCTGCCACCCCCCATTAATATAAACAAATTGAAGGGAATGACCTGATATCTCTCTAGGGGCCAGTGTAGTGCTTGGTATATAACATGTATTCATTATGTGTTTTTTGAATGAATGAGTGAAGACAATTTAGTATAAGTAATATAATGTGGGCCCTCACATGCCTTGACAGTTCACTGGGGGAGGTTTCACATATGCACATGTAACTATCGTGCATGATAGAATGATATGTCTAGTGGAAGAATTACAAATGAAAATGGAATGGGATCAGACTTGTGTTTTCAGAAAATTCATCTGCATGAAACTGGGGGAAGTGTTGCAGGCAAACTGCATTGGTTTGCCTGAGACGTAATGATTGCTCGAACCTAGAGACAGTCAGGAGGTAGCATAAAGGCTCTGCCTTAGTCAGGAAATGCAGGCATAGCTGACGAGTAGGCAAAACACCCCAAAGACAAATATTTTTTGCTTCGATCTTTTGCCAGTAGTGGTCATTTAACTATTGTTAGATCCTTTTCTTCTTTAGCTTTCTGGCCCAATAACTCCAGAAGGAGAAGCAGTGAGGTAACTTGGTTTATTTCAATAGGTGGCCAGGCTAATGATGTGTAGCAAACAGAAGGTGTGTGTGTGCAGGTGTGGTCATTACATACACATTGTATGCATAGCTTGTTGTCATCTACTGTCCTTTTTCCTGGGGTGGGGATCAGTGTGGATTAGATGAGGGAGGTTCTGGGAAGCACTGACCATGGATGGAAGAGAGAAAGAGCACCTGTTATTTTTTAAATTTTTATTATTATTATTTTTAGCCTTTATGTTCTGAGAAATGGTAGGGGTACATATCTTCTGGGAGTGCCTCCTCGCTTGCTTGTTCAGATGAGAAACTGGAAGGGTGGGACAGAAAGGCGGGACAGAAGGGCAAGGTTGTCCTTAGGTCTCTGGTCATTTTTTCTTCAAGACAATGGACCTATTCTGATCTATTGCATCACTCTCATTTAAGTTGACTTTGTACAGTGTGATCATTGTTTTCAAGAGGTTTTGGGAAAATGAAGAATACTCATAATTCATTGGACTATGATGTTGTTCGAGGGTGAAGCAAAAGTGAAAGGGACACCGTACTGAGACGGTATCTTCAGGCCAAAAAAGAAAGTAGGCAACTCCATAGTATATAACAGAATATATTATAGGGGAACTTGCTTACGGGAAGATTAGGTCAGAGTGAAAGTGATGACCCAGTAGTGTGTGCAGGTTACTCTCTGTTAACAGACCCTGGTGCAGTACTTTTTAAAAACTATAATTGGGTACTAATGATTGACAAGACAAAGGGACAAAGAACGCAGTAGCTCCTAGTGATCTTATGATAGGTGATTGCTATAATCAATACTATTACCAGTTTGATATCTGTCTGGGTTGTCATGCCTGTCCAGCTATTACTAACAAAAATAGTTATGGCTACATTTTAAGGAACACAGATAGTCATCAACTGGAAAACTTTGATATATTTGCTAAGAACAGGTAGGTTGGTCAAAGGTTCCAGCATGAAACTTAAAAATGAAATGAAATCCAGGACACAGAGATGGAACTGGTTTTGTTCACATTTATGTCTATCAGACATCAAGAGCTCAGTTTGCCTCTGTGTCAGGTATTATTGGGATGCATATGGGAAAAGGCCCGTCATTTATTTGTTCCATATCTAACTCCCAAAATTGCACCTTTACCCACTACATGGGCTCTTCGTACATAACATAAGTAATTATAGCTAGAAATTATCAGTCTTTTACTATATGACACAACTCTCTTAACCATTTTAATTGCATGATCACATTTCATACTCCCAACAATTTTATGATAAAGGTTCCATTATTCTCTTCATTTTACATTTGAGAAAAATGGGGTACAGAGAGGTTAAGTAACTTGACCAGTGCCACACAATAAGTGGTAGAACCTCAGGCAATTCTAAACAGGTGCTGTAGTGGATTTTTTGAATTACAGGCTAGAAAATTATGCTCTCTTTAGCCAGAGCAATTATTACGTTAGATTTTGCATTATGGGTAGAAGTTATTAGTTATTAATCATCAATCGCTCGCCTAGCTCCATTGGTTAGTCATGTTAAGGGAACAGTGCTAAGAAACTACAGAGATGACGACGGTCCTTGTCCTCAGAGAGCTTATAATTTAATTAAGAATTAAGATGGAAACTTGTGAAATGTATGCAATGCAAGGTAAAACTGGTGCAGTTATCACTGAAACAAATATTAAGATATACCACAAGGCTGTATGTGATTACTTGTTCAATGAATATTGTTGGTAGCAGGTGCTCTACTAGTTTAGAAGGGTAAGGGGTCCTTTTGGGAAATGCCTCATGAAGGAGTTACAAATCAGTCCATTCCCCTTTGGTAGAATTTTGCTTATCTGGTTTGCTTTTAAAAAATATTTATCGATTGAAGATCTGCCTCTACCCAATGTATTTCTACTATTAATCACAAGATGGATTTCCCTGTGGGTTATGTAAATTCTCTTTCATAGAATGAAATTTTCTTTTGTTCTTTCTTATATGATGCATTGTTTTTGGGTTTTTTTTTCAGAGGAAGTATTTTGGCAACAATAGTTTTCCTAATTCTGAGTGTCTAAAGTTTTCCTGGAGAAAGGCGTATTCATCAACTGTGCTTTCTTCTCTGTATAGGCTTCACCTATGAGAGAAAACACCTCTGTCTAGGGTTAAAACATTCAGTCTTGTTCTCATTTTTATGCCAGAAGGCGTCTGCCAGTGAATTCCCTGCCTCGCCAGGCAGTGTAAGGTGTAAGTCCTTTATCGCGCCTATGAAGCAACTGCATTGCTGACTGCACATCTCTGGAGAAAGTGGTCTGCGCATGGGCAACAGGAAATGAGTTGAAGCGACAAGGGAAGAAGAGTAGGTGAGCAGAGGACTTGAACAGAATTACCAGTAACTAGGCAAGTTATTGCTGCTTCGTGGGAGTTTGCACTCTCTGCACAGTTACTCTGAGGGGAGGGGTAAAGTCTTCCCCTTAATTGGGTGAGATCTTTATTTCCCTCTAGGGATGTTTGAAGTAGAGGAGCTGGGTGGGAGATCTGCAGTTTTTCTGCTTTCCGTGGATCACAACATGTTCCCGTTTCCTGATGATACCTGTCTCGGAAGATGGTTAAGGACAGAGACTTCATATCCCGATCATAAAACCCATTGCTTTTCAACTATAACTGTAGTTTAAGCTTTTTTCCCTTTAAATGTACATTTAATATATATTTGAATCTCCTATGTTATTAATTTCTTATCAATATCAATAGGACTTAGGGGAGAAAAATGGGAATATAAATAGGAATGAAAAATAAGGCCTGAAGTTGAGGTCTGACATTCTTCAGGGAAAAGAAAAGCAGCCCATTAATGAAGACAGCTTGATGTGGTTGGGATTGAATTTGGGAGTTACTTGTATTCAGAGTGGCATTTCCTCAAGGGATTGTCCGTACTACTAAGTGCAAACAGTTAATATTAGGATCATTTACAATGCAATTTATTTAAAAACAATGTTACTAAACTCTAGACAACCTAAGAAACTATGTAGTTTTAAGAGAGTTTTCCCATTTCCAACTCCAGATAACAGTAGGTTCCTGTTTGTAATTGAAACAAATTTATTCTGAGACTATTCCCAGTTGTCTGTTTCTGGAGCCAAATGGGTTCATTGAGTCTTGTGATTTGTTTTATGAAGAAATGAAGCTATTAATATCATTGAATTACTTTCGTGATGATGGGATTTCGGAGTTTAGAAAATCTTCAGAATGGAACCTTGTTGAATTTGGTTTCTGTCTTCTTCCAAAGATCTGTTGTCTTTGTTGGCCTGAAGTTTAAGCAGAACAAAAACAAAAATCTGTGAATCCAGATCAAAGGCATTGCCCTGAAAAGTAGAATTACAGCTTCCGAATCCAAATATTTAATATCTTGACTTCTTCATAACTACCTGAATAGTTAGAGGGAAAAAAAGTGAGCATTAGTAGGGCCCCTAAGGGTTTAGTTCTATGAACCTAACTAAAAAATAACCCAGAGTTATTGATTTATTGGGTGAGCTTCTCAGCTCTCTAACTATAGTAGAAACTACAACATAATGGTTAACAGTTTGGCCTCTGGAGTCAAACAGACCTGGGCTGAAATTCCACTTGTCACTTTTTAGCCGGGGAATCACAGGTAAATGACTTAACCTCCTTAATCCTTAATTTTTACATCTAGGAACTAAAAAAAATGAACCTTGTAGGACTGTTGTTTGAACTGAAAAAATAAGAACAACAATAACATTTATTGTTACTTACTATATATTTTAGGCACTTATATAATTAGTGTATTACATGTGGTAAGCCAAACAAATAAGATATATTTTTCATTACTTGTGTTACTTGAAGTAATAAATAATAAATAAGAAATAAGACAATGCATGTAAAATACTTAGCAGCATGCCTGGCTCAAATTATATGCTCAGTGCATAGTTATTATCATAATACTATATTATTTGTTATAGTTATACTACCCTCAACAAAATCGTCTAAGGTTTGAGCACTTTGCAGTCAGTCAGTTTGTAGAGGAAAGCACTGCTACCAAAATACAGCTAGGATTAATTAAATACAAATTTCAGTGAGAAATGTGTCAGCCCAGTGACTTTCGTTTCAGCATTAGTTTCCATGGCAACTCTCACCTTGAGAAAGGCTTTTACCGTTTGCCTCTACTTTCCTCTCATCAAACACTAGTGATAGATTTTTGAAAATGTAAACCTTAGGGGTGGAGCCTAATGCAATAATCTGAATATTTCAATATGTATTGAAATTATGAACATACCCTCTCCTCCATAGGGACTTCTGAGGCTGTGTTTAGGAATTGATTCTGTTTTCGTCCAAAATTTACATCACTATTGAAATGTGAATGGCTGGGAGTCCTTATTATAATTCTAGAAACTGGTATAATTGTGGTTTTAAATTTAGACTTGCTTCAGGACCTCTGTATGGGTTTCGCAAGCTAAAAGAATTCAGGGCCCTCTGCGCTGAGCTGACCTCGTTAGTTGGTAAAGCAGGTAAGAGAACAGGAGCCATTTGGTCTTACTGGGAAAAGCGAGAGATGTGTCTTTTCAGGGACAGTGAAAGAGAAAGTTAGCCCAATTCAGATGAATAGGAACGGCAAAATCAGTTTTATATATGTGTACATAGTATATATTGAACACATGTGCTAAAAGTACACAGACCCATTTGTGAATGGATGCACGTATTGATGAAACCAGGTAATTGAGTGTGTATATCAAATCATGATGTGCTACAGTTTTCTTTAGGAGCAGGCGTCTCAGAATCTACGTATATCCTACAGCAACACAGATTAATGAGAAAAACGAGACATTGGCTCTGTCTCTAATCTTGGAATGAATGCCATTTAAGGACATGTTCTGGGTCAGGCCTTCACACCAGCAGGGGAAGTAGGTCTTGTCCTAGAGGAATGATAGCTAACGTTTGTGGCATAACATCGTGCTCAGTGCTTTCTTATACACCGTCCCATGAACCCTCCTAACCTCACGGGGTAAGTAATCTACCTATTGCCATGGGGAAACCACGTCGTAGCTACTAGACTGAATGCCTCACGCAAAGTCATAGCTCTGAAGCGGCAGAAGGAGGAATCCACTGCAGGGTAACTAGACTTCAAAACCTATTCTCTTTCCACTGCTGCTCCTACTGCTGAAGACTCTCATCCCATGGAGGGGCTGGTTTATTTTTCAAAAAAGTCAAATGCCTCCTATGACATCCAAGTGCCTGGATGTCAAGGTAGAACTGATGCCACTTTCTTGAAGCCAGTGGGAACTGTACGGTCACTTGGAGCAGGAAGGTGTTCTCTGCTGGTTTTCCTCCTGTTTCAGTAAAAGAAGAGAAACAATTGTCATTATTATTTGTCCTGCTGAGGCCGTCTCTGCAATAGTCAGGGCTAGATCTAAAACCTGATAAGTAATTCCTCCCCAAGCTGTTTTTCAACTTTGCAATGTTACTTCCTCAGTTTCTCCAGAAACTGAGGCACAAATAAGTCATTGGCAAAAGTCACCACATGCCCCAATTTGTCTGGGAGAATGTGTTCATTCCAATTTTGAATCGTCAGTTCTTCTCCACTGTGCTGGTTTTAGGCACATGCCAGGGAGCCCTCTGCTGTGAATCCCCCAAATAGCCCATCGTCTGTGCCCTACTTCCTGTATGTAACTGGATGGAGGAAATGTATAAATTCCTATTCCACTTCCTCACCTTCCAGTCATTCCTGAACATAATGTGGTCTAGCTCTGTTCCCAACACTTCCTCGGAATGACTCTATAAGATGCCACTCCAAACCTTATTGCTAAATACAATGGGCATTTCTCAGGTTTTACCTCTCTGTTAATTTTGATGGTGTTGAACACATCCTACTTGCAACACATCCTTTTTCTTCCCTGTGTCTACCTTGGTTTTCTTACCTCTCTGGCTGCTGCGTTTCAACTTCAACGTCCTCTGCCCAGTCTTCAACTGTTGGTTTTCCTTAGGGTTCTATCTCAAGACCTCTTTCTTTTAATTTTACACACTTTTTCTGTACAACCTCAGTCCTTCCTACGTAGTTACCATCTATCTGTTTTCTAAAGGGGTCGGCTTGGTTCGGATTTCTCTTGTGAGGTTCAGCTTTGCACAGCCTGCTGCCCATTGATGTGTAACTCTCTCCCTTCCCTACTCGACAGACCTAAACCTGTCCCACATGGAATTCTCCAACTCCATCCTTTCTCCATCCAAACCTTCTGGTAATTCTGTTTTACCAATCTAAGTGATTAGCATTACCACTGTTCAGTTGACAAAGCTAAAAAACTTGGTGTTATTCTTGACTCCTCTCTCTCCCTACTTCCCATATCAAATGTGTAGAAGTCCTGTCACAATAACATCAAATATCTGTAATCTCTCTAAACGTCAGTGTTCTCTTGTGCGATGGCGATAATTCTGCCTACTTTATGGGATTGTTGAGGAGATGAATTACATATGGTATCTTGCCATTCTGTCTGTGCCTGACATGCTGTAAGTGCTCAGGAATATCTGCTGTGTTGCTGCTGTGACCCACTGTATCCAGTCTCCTCCCATGTCCCTCTCTGTCATCCACACTGCTGCCAGACTTATATCCTTAATACGCACGTCTGATCACGTCACCATCCTCAAATGGCTTCTGATTACTGTTAGAATAAAACCTAAACTCCTTGCTTGGTATTTAAGGCCTTGCATTATCTACCCCTACCTCCATGTTTCTCCAACCTACCTTTCCTCCACAAGAGAGAGAACGGCCACATCTGGCAGTGTCCTTATTGGGAATGGGAACTGCTCAGCTTCCACGAGGCACAGTCCATGGCAAAACAGAATCAAAAGCCACCTCTGGGGGTCATTTGAATGGGATGATATTTCATTTCTGCTATGACATAATGGGCACAAGATCAGATAGCCCCATTATTTTGTAATATTTAATGGGTACCATTTGACAAGATAGCCAAGTAGAGAAAACAGCCCATGTTTTGAGAAAAGGAAGAAGAGTTAAATACTGGAAAAAATTATTTTTTTTCTCCCATAGGTTCTGGATGTAGCATTCATTTGCTAGCCTTAAAAATGTCTTTTAAATAATTGCTTTATATATCAATCAGGATTCTTTCATTTGAACATGAAACAACCTTAACTTTAATTAGCTTAAGTCTAAAAGGGAATTCATTGCCTCAGGTAACTGAAGAGTTAAGGGCAGAACCAACTTTGGGCACAGCTGTATCCAGGGGACCAGTGATGGTATTGGAAACCTGTCTTGTCTCTACTTACAGTTCACCTTCTTTCACACGGTGGGAGAAAATGGAATAAGGAGTCCCCAGGCTCATAGCAATCCTAGTAGCTCTTCAATAGCTCTATCGGAGAGCGGACAGGTCTGAGTCTTATGCTCCCTGGTCAGCCTCACTTAAATCACATGGGAGGCTTCCATGGCAGTAAGGCCGTCTGCTGCTGGATGATGGGAGTTGTCTTACGCAGGCAAAATCAATAGGCATCCACTGCATTTTACCCGCCTAGGTTATTTCTTATGTTTTGGGCTTATCTTGCTCTGTCTTATTCTCTGGCTCCTTTCCTTGCTTTCGTGAGAATTATGTATGTATCCCCCAAACTTCTGTCTCCTTTCTGTGTGCTCTCTCCTGATGATCACCTCCACTCCCATTGAGTTATTATCTCCTCCTAGAAGAGAGCCATAGCCTTATATCTGGCCTCTATCTTTCTCAGAGAAAGCTCACTCATCATTTCCAACTGGTGTCCCAAAGGTATTGCAACTTAAAATGTCTAAAGCCACACTGACCACCGTCCTTCAGGTGTTTCTCTTCCTGGGTTCCCTAATGACACCACTAGGCACATCCTCTTCCCACTTTCCCAGAGTTTGAACCTCAGAGTAGTTTTGGCTATTTTCCTCTGCATATCATTTCTCCCTGGTGTGAACTTCCATAGTTCTTTATCATTATGCCTTTTATGAATCTATCACTTTCTCTCTGGTTTTATAGATATTGGTGTATCTGATTTATTTCTGCCACAATTGTTTAGGTTTATTGATGGAAGGTATTACGACTTATTTATCTTTGCAGTACAATAGTGCCCCCCTTATCCATGGTGTCAGTTACCAGTGGTCAACTGTGGTCCAAAAATGTTCAATGGAAAATTCCAGAAATAAGCAATTCATAAATTTTAGGTTGTGCCTCATTCTGAGTAGCATGATGAAATCTCTTGCTGTTCTGCTCCATCTTGCCCAGGATGTGAATCATTCCTTTAGTGAGGGCTGAAAAAAACAAAGACAAAACTTTTCCTCCCACCTTCTAAGTTCTTCTACCTGGGCTAATAATTCAAATGACATTCAGCAGATTAACAGAAGAAAATAAAATTTTAATATGTGTGCATGGGAAGTTCACATAAGCATGAAAATTCCAAAGACAGTGAGGAAAAATTGGGTATACATGTCATTTTTGACAAAGAAAAAAAGGGAGGAATGGGATTTTAGATTTTAAACATGAACCTGGGAGATTTATAGGTAATTGAGGAAGAGTGGAACACACATGGCAGGCAAATCCTGCCAGGCACCCGAGTAACGATGGGACACAGTGTGTGCTCCAGGTACCAGACCTCTATCTGAAGCCCTTGTATCCAGCACACTCAATTCAAATTAGGCTAAGGGGAACTTCCTAAGATTCTCTGCCTAGAGTAGGCCTTTCCATCTGAATGTCTTTGGCAGAAAAGTGGGAGGTTCAAAGATTCTTCCTGAGTCTTTTGTTTCTTAATAACCAGCTCAAAATCAGTATCTCTAACGGCACAGTTTTGAGGGGGGCAAAACTTTGGTTCCCTTCACTCTGTCCATCATATCCATGCTGTGTACGCTCCTTGCCATTAATCACTTAGTAGCTTTCTCGGTTATCAGATCAACTGTCCTGTTATTGAAGTGCTTGTTCAAGTAACCTCTACTTTACTTAATAATGGCCCCAAAGCACTAGAGTAGTGATGCTGGCAATTGGTGGTATATGCTGAAGAGCAGCTGTAAAGTGCTTCCGTTAAGTGAAAAGTTCTCAACTTAATAAGGGAAGGAAAAAATCGTATGCTGAGGTTGCTAAGATCTATGATAAGAACGAATCTTCTATCCATGAAATTGTAAAGGAGGAAAAAGAAATTCATACTGGTTTGCTGAGAGAGAGAGAGAGAGAGAGAGAGAGACTACATTCACATAAATTTTATTACAGTATATTGTTATAAAATCTTCTATTTTATTGTTAGCTGTTAATCTCTTACTGTGCCTGATTTACAAATTAAATTTTATCATAGGTGTGTATATATAGGAAAAAACAGTATCTATGGAGTTCAGTTCTATCTAAGGTTGCAGGCATCCATTGAGGGTTTTGGAATGGATCCCCCGTAAATAATGGGGAGCTAATGTATTTCTTTTTTGGTTGTCATCCCCCAGTGTCCCCCACTTTCCATTTCTCCCATCAATATTATACCC
Source organism: Rhinolophus sinicus (assembly GCF_036562045.2). Classification (NCBI taxonomy): domain Eukaryota; kingdom Metazoa; phylum Chordata; class Mammalia; order Chiroptera; family Rhinolophidae; genus Rhinolophus; species Rhinolophus sinicus. Next base: position 34,313,705 of record NC_133752.1, read on the forward strand.
TGATTTTTAAGATTCAATAAGTATTTTTTGAAAGGAAGAAAGAGTTTATGTGATATATAGTATAATTACATAGTTGGTATTGTTAAAGAAAACCAGAGCCTGGCAGTAGTTAAAACAATAAAAACAAACTTTATTCAAGGACCATTGCAAGAGGAGAAAAGTGGTTTCAGTACAGAATTGGGCTCAATTCTCAATACAACAAGGACAAGCAGAGATTTACAGCCAAGAAGCAGGGTGGGGGGCAGTGGATGGAAAATTATTAAGAGGAAACATCAGGAGTGTGTGGGGGGATTTGATTAAACAGACTTAACAGGATTTTTGTTGAAGGCAGGTCAGGGTGATCACATATCAGGGGTTGGGGATTCTCTCTAAACTGACTTAGCAGGATTCTTCCTAAAACTGGTCAACGCAGGCCCCACAAGGACACTTGCAAGGTTAAAGCTTATAGGGCTTAGAGGAGCCTGCGTACAGGTTGTCAAGTAGAGAGTGTGTCATTATCTGAACTATGCAATTTTAAGTCTTGTTGAACTCCTTGGCATTTATTATAAGCAGATTTCAACTGTATAAAATGTAGAGTGAAGAACTTGACCTTGAATCATTCACCACCACCACTGCCCTTGCACCAGCCCCTAGCACTCCTTCAAAGATATGTCTGGGAAAGAAACAGAACAAACAAACAAATGAGCAAACAAACAAACAAACAAACAAACGATTTGACTAGTCAGAACTGGTGAGGAAGAAGAAATAGGGGAAGCAGAAGAAGAAATGTATGGATCTATTTGCTAAAATGATTTTGACTGTGATTTGACGTCTCATTTATGATGTGTATTTAAATCCCCTTACCTCTTCTCTTCTACCACGTACCTTACTTTGATTTGTCATGTACTCGTATGTAAGGCCCATTTGAGATCACCTTAATGTGGCAAGAGACTAACGAATAGTTTAACTTAAAATTGAGAAAATGTCTTTAGGAAAAAGTCAACCCATTAAACATTAGGGCATCTGCTGGCTGGAGTTTGCCTCTGATAACACAAAGCTCAAGAGGCCACAGCAAACATCAGACGACACGCTTGAGAATAGCAGTGTTGTAAACACAGACAGAAGAAAAGCTCAGTACATAAAGGTGAAGCAGAGGGTGAAAGCTCAGGAAGTTATATTGAGGCACATACTATTCTGGCTGATCACTCTGAGTTGTTTTTTGAGGAGTCCTGTGGATCCCAGTAGTTTCAAAATTTATTCATTGTTTATTTTGGAGGTGAATGGGTATGTTTAAGCGGATGTTTGAACTTCCTCAGTGGTTCTACTGGTTTTGTCGTCACCCTCCCAATTCAGGCTCTCATCCTGTTTGTCCCTGCTCTGGGAAAACTGCCCTTTCTTAGACAACGTCTTTATTTGTTTTAGGTTCAACTTTGTTAAATCAAAGCGTAATAAAAATCAATACACAAATATCTGTTGTGTTTCTATACACTAATAACGAACTATCAGAAAGAGAAATTAAGAAAACAGTTTTATTTACATTTGCATCAAAGAAAATAAAATATTTAGAAATACATTTAACTAAGGATGTGAAAGACCTGATGAAAGAAATCGAAGAATACACACAAATAAATGTAAAGTTATTCTATGCTTACGGATTGGAAGAATCAATATTGTTAAAATGTTCATACTACCCAAAGGAATCTATAGATTCAGTGCACTCTCTGTTAAAATTCCAGTGACATTTTTCACAGAAATAGAAAAAAATAATCCTAAAATTTGTATGGAACCACAAAGAACCCTGTGTAGCTAAAGCAATCTTGAGAAAAAAGAACAAAGCTGGAGGCAGGTAGTATGATATGGTATTGGCATAAAATGGCATCGTATCGGCATAAAAACAGACACATAGATCAATGGGACAGAATAGAGAGCCCAAAAATAAACCTATGCCTATATGGTCAATTAATTGAAGGAGCCAATGGGGAAAGGAGTCTCTTCAATAAGTGCTATTGGGAAAACTGGAGAGCTACATGCAAAAAAATGAAACTTGATCACTACCTTACACCATACACAAAAATTAACTCAAAATGGATTAAACATTTGAATGTTAAGACCATAAAACTCTTAGAAGAAAACATAGGCAGCAAGCTTCTTGACTTAAGCCTTGGCAATAATTTTTTGAATCTGGTACCAACAGCAAAAGTAACAAAAGTAAAAGTAAACAAATGGGACCACATCAAACCAAATAGTTTCTGCACAGTATAAATGAAACAAAATGAAAAGGCAGCCTACTGAATGGGAGAAAATATTTGCAAATCATATATCTAATAAAGGGCTAATGTCCCACATATATAAAGAACTCATATAAACTGAGCAACAAAAAGAACCAAACAATCTGATTAAAAAATGGGCAGGAGATCTAATAGACATTTTCCGAAGAAGAAGTACATATGGCCAACAGGTACATGAAAAGGTGTTCAAATCATGAATCACTAGGGAAATGCAAATCAAAACCACAATGAGATATCACCTCACAGAGTGACTATTGTGAGAAAGACAAGCAGTAACAAGTGTTGGCAAGTATATGGAGAAAAGGGCCCTTGTGCACTGTTGGTGGGAATATAACTTGCGCAGCCACTACAGAAAACAGTATGGAGAGTCCTTAAAAAATTAAATATAGAGCTGCCATATGATCTAGCAGTTCTACTTCTGGGTATTTATCTGAAGAAAAGAAAAACACTAACTTGAAAAGATACATGAACCCCCATATTCGTTGCAGCATTATTTACAATAGCGAAGATATGGCAACAACCTAAATGTCCACTGAGGGATGAATGGGTAAAGGAGAAGTGGTACCATGGAATATTACTTAGCCATAAAAAGCAATGAAATCTTGCCATTGGCAACAAGATGGATGAACCTAGAGTGTATTATGCTGAGTGAAATAAGTCAGACAGAGAAAGACAAATACCATATGATCTCTTTTATATGTGGAATATAAAACAAAACAAACAAAACCAAGCTCATAGATGCAGAGAACAGATTGGCTGTTGCCAGAGGTAGGGGGGTAGCGAGTGGGAGAACAGGTAAAGGAAGTCAAAAGGTAAAAATAAAAATAAAATAAAATAAAACAAAAAAGGTTATTTAAAGCTGAATTAGACTGCTGTATGAAACTATTTGTATTCTACTTGCTGGTACATAGCTATTTTAAATAAATCAGGTCTGCCATTAATTTTGTTTTGCCACACTGTTAGTATTCTATCCCCATTCTCATGTCATGAGGCAAGAGCTAGAGTTTTGTCATCACTCCACCTACTTACTCTTTCTTGAGATTGAGCAGTTGCTGCTGTCAAAGTGCTATTATCCATGATTACCTACCAACATTTCCACACAGCTGCTTCACAGATCAGGACTCTAAGTTTTCTTACAGTATTGATTAATTTTTTGATTGCAGTGTTCCCCCCCCCCCCAACTGTATGTAGGAGAGTGTCTTTAATCATATACAACAGACAATTTGGGCATCCTTAAGCGTAGTGACTTTCAAATGCTTGACTGCCATTTACAGTTAAAAACAGACTTAAAAAAATTAAAAAAAAATTTTTTTCACTTACCGGTGACATTCAGCAGTGTATTGGTTTCAGGTGCAGAGCATAGTGGTTAGAAATTTATGTAACTTACAAAGTGATCCCCCCGATAAGTCTAGTACCCCCCCGACACCATAAACAGTTATTACAGTATTATTGACTGTATTCCCTATGCTTTATTTTACATCCCCGTGACTATTTTGTAACTGCCAATTTGTACTTATTAATCCCTTCACTTTTTTCACTCAGCCCATAAAAAATGAATTTTGCATTGTGATCCAATGTACATGTGCATGGTATGTATAACGTGTAGCTGAAGTAAATTTTGATTAAGCAATACTTATCCTTGTTATGTGTGATACACACGCTACAGTTTCTAGTATATGGTTTTTCACTTCCTTAAAAATACTGACCATAAATGGATTTCCTGACCCACTAATGGGTCACAATTGGAGTCTGAAAAGAGCTGCTTAACTGTCATCACATTTTACGACATCTTAGAATGTTAATTCTGAAACGACTTTGGAAATTACCTATGTGTAGCTTCCCCTCTTCCTCTTATTTTATAGCTGAAGAAACTTGAAATCCAAGTGGGTTAAGCCTTTTTTTTTGCAGGGACACAGTGCTGCTTTGTGTTTGTGCTACTACACCCATCTATTCCTGGAATCATACAGAGGGCATTTAGACCACATGGACTCTGTAATTTTTGAGCCTAGCAATTACGCTCCTGGGTGGTTTCATGGTAACGAATATAAACTCTATGCACTTTCCCTTCCCCAGTTGGCTATCAAGCTATTTTCTTCCTCCATTAGTTTATTATCCCCTATTCTTGCCAAAGGGAGGGTTGTTAACAAAGCGTTGAATGTACTGTCTCCTCTTCTAGGGATGGCACACAGCTGTCATTGTCATGAACCCAAAGGAGAGCATGGGTTGAATAAGAAACAGCTGTAGGCACATACTGAGACATTTAAAAACAAGAGGTCTAAATGTGTATTTTCTTTAAGGCAATTGCAGTCTTTCATCTTGACAGCTCTATACATCTTGACATATTTGGTGTTTTTCATCTTTTCTTCAAAATCAGTAGTGGTCTCCTTGTACCAAAATCTTACATTTTGAGTTCATTTTTTCTGTTATGAAGGGAATTACAGCACTTATGGTCAAACAATGAACAAAAACTTTTGAGTTCTCAATGCCATTCATAGTGTATTCACCAGCATGGGTTGCTATAACAAAAATACTATTGATTGGGTGGCTTAAACAACATAAATGTATTTTCTCCAGTTCTGGAGACTGGTAGAGGTGACAAAAGGGTTGGTGTCTGGTGAGAACTCTGTCCTTGGATTGTAGATGGCTGCTTTCTTGCCATGTCCTCACATGGTGGACAGAGGGTGAGCAGCAAGCTCTTTCCTGTCTCTTCATGTAAGTCCACTAATCGGATTGGAGCAGGGCCCCTCGCTCATGACTTCATTTATCCCAGAGGCTCCATCTCCAAATATCACCGCGTTGGGGGTTAGGGCTTCAACACATGAATTTTAGAAGGACACAATCCAGTCCACCATACCAAGCTAAGATCTTGTGGGGTTTAAATAGTGGCTAAAGTATGCAAAGAAATGCTCTCAATTGCATTGATTAAAGACAGACTCTTCTATTGGAGTGAATGGATGCCTTTCACACTCTATAATTCTTACCACATTCATTAGCAATAGTAGCCCATGTAATTTCTTTTATATTCTTCTTAATAATACAAGTATGTGTAAAACAGTTTCCAGTTCAATTGTGCCTAAGAGTAAAATGATACGTTTAAAAAGTTGTTTTTGCAGAGAATTCTTTCTAATGAAGATTCTATTTCTCGTTAATAGTTACTGAATTTCTAAACAGCCCATCACTATTTCAAAACTTTATATAATATAGAAAAGCTACGAACCATCACTGAGAACAATACACGTTTTAACAAACAACCGTTAGTGCTGGATGTATTTTAAAACAGCTTTTGTATTGGGGTTATTGTTGCTGTCTAGGAGGATGGGTGAACGGTGAAACTGTGAGGGTGCCTGGTGTGTGTCCACAAGAAATGTTACAGAGAGCTGCTGTGATAACCCACACTAAGTACACACTCAAACTAAACAAAAACAGAGAGGGAAGATTGAGAGTCCTGGATTGTCTTAAAGCCCTTTGTGTTCAAGTCCTTGGAAACCTGCAAACCAGTTCTTACCCTTTTGGCTGCTATAGACAGTTCATCAAGAAGGGTTTTTCTTTCTTTCTTTCTCTTTCTTTCCTTCCTTCCTTCTCTCCTTCCTTCCTTCCTTCCTTCCTTCCTTCCTTCCTTCCTTCCTTCCTTCCTTCCTTCCTGTTTTTTCTTTTTTGCTATTATTCTGGTTTCTAGGTGTGGGCTGTTTTCCAATTTTTGGGGTCTATAGATTTCTGTAGTGTATATTCTGTGGTGTATTCCAAACACAGGAAATATTCTGTGTCTCTACAGTATCTTTGTTTGGGTGCTTTTACTATATTAACACATATATGTTTACTTTGTTTCTGTTATTTCAGTGTTTGTCAGCTGAAGAGATCTTTTCCCTTCATGGCTTTTCAAATGCTACTCAGATAACCAGCTTGAACTTCTCTGTCATCTGTCCAGCAGTCCTACAGCAACTGAACTTTCACCCTTGTGACGAGTGGCCCAAACACAACACAAAACCCAGTCTTTCTGAAGGTATGTTGGAAGCTTCTTGTCCCGTTTGTTTGAAAACTCTATGGGCTAACCTGAAATGAAGTTAACGTGCTTCTTTTTCTGCTTTACTGTTTTTATTACTCTGTATAGAACCTCCTGGTAAAGTACTTACGTTCTGGAAGTATTTAGAATAAGAATAATTAGCACTCATTTAAGCTTCACAAGCTATGCTTTTCTATTTGTGGAGTCAAAATTATATGTCGTGCCATTAAAAACTTCATGAAACTCAATTCTAGATTTTAAACAATCTGTTTTCTGCTGTGCATATTGGATTACATATTAACTATTTGGCTCAACATTGATCAGTTAATTTCCATTACCTTGAGTTTATAATATTATTTAAAAACCTGTCAGGTTATCTATAATTGTCAGTAAAGGAATAAGAGAACTAGCGTGGCTTTAGATTACATCTTAAGGGACTGAGTTATTACTGCTGTAATTTTCATAATGAAAGAAAATGCTGGCAACTATTTTAAGTACCTATAATGATATTGCCATAGATACTGCATTTTAAAGGAATAATCTGCTGCAAAGAAATTTTAAAATATAAGAAAACAAGTGCATGCTTACTGTACAATTCACACCCTTAAACATAAAGATGAGTTCTTTCACAAATGAGGTAAACCAATTGTTCAGGGAATCTGTTTGTTAGCTACTTACAATTTCTTGGTATTCTCAAATTGTTACCCTGCCCCACATGGGTATTTTAATTCTCATTGTTTTGTTCATTTATTCATTCGATAAATGTTTATTGAATGACATGACAAGCACTGTTCTGTGTATTGAGGATTTAGTCATGAGCAAGAAGAAAAATTCCCTGTCCTCTTATGGCTTATGATGTAATGGAGAGAAGAAATAATAAACATTTATACAAACAAGTAAATACATTTAATTTTAGAGTGATAAATGCTATGAAGAAAATAAAGTAGGTAATGGGTAGCAGGAGATGGTGGGTGAGTGTGATTTTTAGATGGGTCAAGGAGACCATTCTGATGAGATTATATTTGAATAGAGTCCTCACTGAGGGGGGTGGGTGGAGAGGGCCATGACAAGATCTTCTCTGAGGGAAGAACATTCTAGGTTGAGGGAATTGTCAGCATAAGCTTGGAAATGTGTTTGGCATGTGTAAGGAAGGGCAAGAAAGCCTGCGTGTGTGGAGCATGGTAAGCAGGACAGAAAACAGAAGAAGGTCGGGTACCAAGGGATCCAGAGACCCATAAGGCGCAGTAAATTGATTGGACTTTATTTTGAATGTGGTAGGAAGGCATTGTAGGGTTCTAAGCGGGTGAGTGACATGATTTTATTTGGATTTGTAAAAGCTGATTCCACCTGCAGTTGGAAGGGTAGATTGTAATGGGGTAACAGTAGAAGCAAGGAGATTGGACAGGAGGCTGTTGCCCGGGGTCAGGGCTCAGGATGCTGGGACTTGGGCTAAGATGGGAGAAGCAGGAGTGAGGAGAAGTGATCAGATTCAGGATGGATCGTGGAGACTGTGCTAAAATGGTTTGCCTCTGGCCTGGATGTGGGGGAGAGAAAGATGAATCAAGGTTTGAGCCATTGAAACTGGATAGAAGGTTGGGCTATTTCCTGGGATGGAGAAGACTGGGGAGGAGCCGTTGGTTGTGAAGGAAGTGAGTGGTGAGGGTTACGAGTACGAGTTTTGGCATGGTCAGTTTGAGACGTTGATATAGACTAACAAGGAGAGATGTGCGGTTGTCAGTGGCATGCGCACGTTTGGAGCTCAGAGAATAGGTGGAGGCTGGAGCTGTGTCATCTTAGAGATGGCATTTGAAGCCACTGGTCTGAGTGAGCACACTTAACATGAGCAAAATAGATGCTATAAAAAAAATAAAGATAGAGAAGAAAGGGAAGCGTCAACAAAGGAAGTACCTATTTTCCTTACTTTTGGATTCCTTTAGGTATATATTAATACTTCAATCTCTCTATATGTGAATAACAGAAATAACAGTAACAGTGACAAAAATAATGATAATAGCCAACTCTTATGTAGCACGTAGCCCTTACTATGTTGCAGGTGCTGTTCCCAGTACTTTGTGCCTGTTAACTAATTTGTCTTCATACAATAATGTAGGAACTACTACTCTCATTTTACAACTAAGGAAACCGAGGTACAGAGAGTTTAAAGTTAATTTGCTCAAGAGTACACAGCTTGTCCGTGGCAAAGCCAGGTTCAAACCCAGGTTGTCTCGCCTTTAGAACCCATGTTCTCTTTTATATTCTACATTTACATATACAAAGAATAGAAATCACCAAATATACTTTATCAGTATAATTGTCAGTTTTGTGAATAACAATAATTTTAGAGTTAATTGTCCAAGCAAATTTTTTTTCCAGAATATGTACTAAATTGAAATATATTTATATTTCTACAAGTCTGTTGAACTTTAATATAGTTTGCACTTTACATTCAAAAGTAAAGTCAGTAGATGCTTTATATACTGACATTTACTAATAGTAGAACATAATAAAAGTATAGATTCTAAGGTCAGCCCACCTGGGCTCAAGTTTCAACTCTGTAATTTTCCAGCTATGTTGGCACGTGACTTTATTTATGTCTTTCTGCCTCAGTTTTCTTATCTAAAATAGGAACCTTCTCCAAGGGTTGTTATAAGGATTAAGTGACTTAATATTGGCGAAGAATTTAAAATGTCACCTAACATATAGTTAGGTACTATATATATGTCTGTTAAATAAAATAATATCTAACATGTGCGTAATTCTGAGTACTGGAGATGAGGATTCAGAAAAAGCAAATCTTCTACTCTGTGCAGGTTAATTACTGATATTCAAAAGTGCTTAAACCTCAATTCTCAGGTTTACTCTTTCTCAGGAACCAGGAGATAGGAACAGGAAAGTGAAAACAGGAAGTGAGAGAATTAATTCTAGAGTCAACACTGCAAAGTCCTAAAATGGAAAAATCAGCAGTTATGACTTACAAGACCAGAGAAGCACCAAATATTTAGATAGAGGACCCCTAAAAGAGAGAAATACCTCTTAGGCTGCACATTATCTTAGGAATTGAAATGGGGCTAGACTGCGTGGGGTGGGTGGGAGGAGATATAGAAATGTTTCTAGAGAATTAGGGAAACTAGTACAGTACTTATTATTACCAATCTAGGATGTTTAATTTGATAATATATTGCCTTTATTTGGTGTTTAATATCTTAATTATTTTATTTTAGTGCAGCCGTGTGAAGTTGAGAAATTATTTCATGTCTCTGTACCTCATTTGTGTCATGTATAAAATAGAGATAAGAATAGTGCCTTCCTCATAGAATTGTTGGGGTCATTAAATGACTAAACATATGTAAGTACCTAGAACGTTGCCTGGCACGGAATAGGAAGCAGTATTTGCTCTTCTTATACATGTGTTCAAACATTCACTCCATCCCATGCCGGCTGTGTAAACTGGTTCTTTTCCCACTGAGAAATATATTTTTAAAATAATGAAATGCACTGTATTTTTGATATAACTGTTCACCTAATATAGAGTCAATTCTGAGTTCATTCAAGGGAATGAAAAATCAAAATAAAAGTAATCCAAGAGACATGTTACAAGGAGTTTATGAACACATTTGCACTGATGTTTCAGTGGGCAGATATCAGTCTGATTTCTTAGGGGCCTCATGTTTTGTGACTTTGAAATTGTCTTTCAGGTCTTTATAAACCCATATTGATGAGTGCAATAAATGGATGGTAAATTAAATTCTCTAGGAGATAAATTAACTAAGATTTACCAATAATTTAATGGTTCAAAATTGTCTCATTTTTATTGATGAGGTCACAGGATGTTGTTTAATTCAAATAATAGATGAGAATAATAGAATTTCACTTGTAGCATCCCTGGAGATCACACTGTCCAACTCCGTAATACAATTGATGACATGAGTCTTAAGCTCCAGAGCTGTTAAATGGCTTTCTCTTGGTACAATACCTGACGTGGGATGAGAGCCCAGGGCTCCTAACTCCTAGTTTGTTTTTTTTTCCACTGTAGAATAATGAGCCAAAATTTATATTATGGTCTACTTACTATTTTTTTTATTTGAAAATAGTGATAACATTTGTGGAACACTTAACTATATTCTGGGGACTGCTTTAACTGGTTTTATTTTATCCTTGTAAAAAATTATGAAACAGGAGAATTAAATGACTTAAAATAGATGAAGTTTTTAGAAGAATCTTAACCCATAGTGAGCATTCGATAAATGTTAGCTATTGTTACTAATATTCCTTGGAAATTTATTAAAATCTTTCAGAGTTCACTGAGAAGCAGAGAGAAAGTCTGGAAGAAATCATTAGAAGGAGTCTGATACGTATGTGGAAAGGTCCAAGGAATATTTTATACTAATTCACTCTTTGGTGCATCAGTTGACTGGATGAAAGTAATTTCCCCCCTGAATAATGTCCTAACAATACAAGAAGGGCAAACTATGCAGTGTGCCTAGAAGAGCAATGATTCACGCTCCCAAAATTCCCATTTGGTCCTGATAAATGTGCACAATAGTAAGGAAGGTTAGAAAGATTGGGTATATAAATGAATTGGTATTTTTCTGGGCAGAGTTCTGGGCTGCATCTTAAAATAGAGCCTCCATTAATTCATTCACCAAGGAATGTTTGCTGTTTGCCAAGCAGCATTCTAGGCACCAAGGATAAATAAAACATAGCCCTTCTTGAAAATCTCATAATGTATAGGATGTAGACAAATATATAATTGGTAACATTACTGTAGCGCATAAGAAATGGTAAGTGGCCCAGTTACCTTCAATCAAAAAGCTGTGGGAAACTTGATGAGCAAGTGACTGCTGCCCAGAGGAACTAGGAAAGCTGCATCGAGGAGGTCTTTGAGTTGGCCTGGAGAGCCATGTGGGAGTTTCTTAGACAGTGACGATACAAAGATGCTTCCAGATAAAGAACCGCAAGTAACGGTAATTCTGTATTTGGAAAACATTGTGTCTGCATAAAGGCCATGTTGAGAAGGGAGACTAACACTGGTGAGGTTGTGTGGGAGTCAGTTCATGAAGGGCAGTTTCAAGTAGGGGCAGGAGATGATCAGAATTGTGTTTTAGAATATTAAGTCTGGTGGCCACGTCAAGCAGGGGGAAGAAGGCCCAAAGAGAAGTGTCATAATGCACCAGATAAGGGAGAGGTGGGGAAAGCCTGAGATCAAGGATAGGCAATACGGATGGAGAAGCTGGAGTGAGAGTGATCTCAGGCAGAACTGAGAGTGTGGTCACCAGTCGTCTATGGAATTGACAATTGAAGAGTGAGAACTTGAACTTGAACATAAAATTGATGGAGAGAGCGAGCAAGGGTAGTGGAACAGGAATTCACAGGGAAAAGTGATGAGTTTAATAGGTGTATGTGGCTTTGCCTCTATTTGGTACTCAAAAACTTTTTGTATTTTTATTTTAGTTTCAACATGTATGTGTCCTCTCTACTCAAGGAGATTATAACTATTTGTTAAATGAATGAATGCATGTGGGCTAGTGATGGGATGGAAGGCTATCTGTGTTAAGGGAAACTTAACATATAGATGTATCATGGAGGGCGATGTGGGACTGAGAACTTTCTCTGTGGGAAGTCTGCGGGAAGCAGATAGTGTTGTTGTAGCTGATAGGTAGTAAAGGGGCAGGGGTGGACCTTCGTCAGTCCAATGAGATGACTTTGTAGGGCACGGTCAGGAGTCTGGAACTGACAGGAAAGTGTCTGGAGAAGACAGTCTTGATCAGTGCTGTGATGGTTCTTGCAGTAACATAGTGACACTTATTATGTTCTTTTTCACCTGGTACTTAGCACAGGCTACCCCTATTGCTTTGTGTACGGGCGTGCCCCCACATTTCCCAACTTCCCAAGCAAAAGATCCAAGCTGCTTGTTGGCAGGAATCAGGCTTTGGTTTGCACCTTGGGCTCCATAAACATTTGCTAAGACTGTTTATTTGTAGATAGAATCGCTTGAACTAGAAGAATGGTGAACAATCTTGTATTCATGAAGCACAATATAAAGTGTTTAGTGTCGTTGAGCACTTTGGGCTTTTTAAAAATTAAATTACCTCTACAGGAGTAATGAAGCGTATTGCTAAAAAGTGTGGGCCTTGGAGACAGCCTGTCTAGTTCAAAATCTGCATGACTTTCTTTATATTGGCATGAGTTGGACAACTCTTTTGAAGTCCATATGCTTTGGTTTCCTCACCTGTATGCAGGTGGTGACAGTAGTACCGATCTCATAGGGTTTTGTGAGGATCAAATGAATTTATATGTGTTAGCTGCTTGGCACGTGGTGGATACTCACTAAACACCAGGTGTGACTCCAGTACTCCACTGACAGTGTGCATGAGAAAAGTGGCCCAACATTTAAAAATGTTTTTGGGGCATTTTAAAGAAGTGGCAATATCAGAAGAGGCAGCTTTCTGATCTTTCACTTTGTCCTTTGTGCATGGTGTGTGGGGCCACAGGCAAAGCCACAGTTTAGAGCCCATTTATACGTCAGCCTGCACTGCCATCCACGACTGTCGTGGGCTCACCCAATACGTCAGACTTGCATTCCCATCGTGTCTTTAAACCAACTCCTGTTGGATACCTGGGGGGAAATTGAGGCCCAAAGGCAATGGGTCTCAAATGCTATTAGCTGTAAAGCTTTGGATGACACGCGTTCATTTCATTCTAAGCAACATTTATTAAGCACCTGTTGGGTGCCAAGCCCTGGGGTTAGAGAGGTGAAAGACACATCACCTCCTTCTGTCACCAGCATCTCTACTGTATAGGATATTTTTGCCTTAATCTGGGCCTGGCAAGGTGAGTTGCGCTTTGCAGCTGCTCTCTCCTGCCCCCATATGAGCCCTTCCTGAGTGTTCCCTACACTGGGGTGAGTCCAGGTCCCTGGAGGTCCCAGCTGGAGGTCTGAGGTGCTGCTTTCCCCAAGAAGGTGCTCTCCACAGGTGCCTGCATACAAGTGATTATGATGAGCTCGGTGTCAGCAGCTATGGTCACCTGGAAGCTAACCCATCCCCACCCATGTCCCATACCTTGTCCCTGCATCTCATGCTGCCTTAATGTTCCTCTGAAAGGCTGGGTTTTAACTAGGCCTGGAACCAGTCGATAAAACATAGTAGCTGGGAGCCTATGGGCCTGAGATTGTCACTATTCTCGACGTTCTCCAAATTCCCTGCAAGCTATACAATTCTTTGACCCTGTAATGATGACTGATGAAAACATAGGTTGTGTTTCTATTAATATTTATTATGCTGTATCTATGTCCTCAGTTTGCCATGTAATTTTCATTGAGATGATTTTGCTGTTTTAAAGAGGATATCTGTTTAAAGCTTTTAAAGAAGAAATTTGTTTCCAGTTTAATGTTGAGTAAGACTTCACTTGGTGCCTCTGCTCTGATTAATTTCGCCTCTTTCCCTCTGATTCACAGTTTGGGGATATGGATTCCTGTCAGTGACAATTATTAATCTGGCATCTCTCCTCGGATTGGTTTTGACTCCGTTGATAAAGAAATCTTATTTCCCCAAGATTTTGACCTATTTCGTCGGGCTGGCTATTGGGACTCTATTTTCAAATGCAATTTTCCAACTTATTCCAGAGGTAAGGATGTTGGCTATTTGTTTCTGTGAATGATTATTTCTTTTAAATGTTTTAACACTTTGTACATTTTAAACCTCCATAATTGTCACAGAATTTTATGGCCTGGGTTATAGTGTTTTGGATTAAAGAGAGCTGAATCACAGCAAATGAAAAAGCTTGTCTCAAGCTTCAGGGACTGTCAGTGTCAGAGATAAAATTAATATTCTAGGAGGCCAGCCACCAGGACGTGCTCAGACAGCTTGGGATACCTCCGAGGGCCTTAAAACTTTATTCTGTCTTGCATTTGCAAATTTAATCTTTCTGCACACTTTTCTTATTTATTTATTTATTTCTAAAGGGCATGCAATGTCAAATTTACTGATAATACACCACAAAATTCCCTCATGTGTTTACTACAGCTGTAGAAGACTAGAAGATAAATGAGAGCGTGGTTGGCAAACCTTTTCGGTTTTTTTTGACTGTGGGAAAACATCAATTGAGGGCCAGTAAATAAAGAGCAGCTTATGTTTTTCTTTTGACAAAATGGATTATTGAGCTGACATTGACTACACTGTACTATTCAGTTAATCAACAAATAATATATATGTTTTATTTCAAATCTATATTGTGGCCATATAAGGCAGAGAGAAAGAGGAGAGTAAGTGAGAGGAAAACAGAGGGGAAAGAGAAGAGACAGTAATAGGAGGGAGCCACAAGGGGAACTAGAGAAATTTGTATACACACAGACTGTATCTTCCACCCCACGCACACACAAACATGGAGAGGCAAGCCCTGAGGAAAGAGAAAATAGTAGTTTGGGGTCTCACTGTGGTCTTATAATGTTTAGAAAATTATAACTAAAGCTTCTTTTAGTTTTCACAGCTGTATATGAAATTGGGGATGTAACTTCTTAGTCATTGAATTATTATTATTGTTGTTATGATTATTATATCTAGGAAGGACCTAAGAGAATATCTACTTCAAACTCTCAACGGTAAAGATGAAAAAAAAATAAAATCCAGGGGCATTAAATGACTTGATTATACCACATGATCAGCTAGTAACAAAACTAGGATAACAATACAGATTTTCTGATTAAAAAATATTATGTGTAATATTATACATGTAATATATTTAGTATACTATTATATGTGTATATATTAATTCATCTGATTTGTAGGTCAAATTAAATTTATTTATTACATTTTTTAATTTTTATTTTTCAGGTACAGGTGACATTCAATATTATATTAGCTTCAGGTGTACAGCATAGTGGTTAGACACCCATGGAACTTCTGAAATGATCCCCCCAATAATTCCTGCACCCATCTGACACCATATATAGTTATTACAATATTATTGACTATATTCCTAAGCTGTAGTGTACATCCTTGTGATTACCTTGTAACTGCCAATTTGTACTTCTTAGTCCCTTCGCCTTTGTGGGTCAAATTAAATTAAAAAAACTGAATTTTATGTGGACAGAAGCTTCCACATTTATGATTTTTAGGTTTTCTATTTTATCGAAAATGTGCTAATACATAAGAAATGTCTATAAAGAAAGTAAGAAGCTTCTTCAGCAGCATTTATGGAAGTTCTTTTGCCTTTTTGTGATAATTAAGGAATTATGGATGTGATCAGAGAATTATATCAGCCCCAAAGAATCTGTCTTTGTAATAAAACATTCAATTTCTATAGACAGTGAATTCTTTTGGGAGAGCAAAATTCTTTCCCTTTTGTTACTTTGTTTTATTTTCATAACCTCTGTGTTAGGTATATAAGTAGGTATTTTTTGTGGCATTTTTGCACTATAGAAATAGGTACAGAAAGGTCACTTAGATGAAGATGTGGCCAAGAGATCGCCCCAGAGGCAGACGTAGAATAAGAACCTATGTGTCCTCTACTTCAGATTGCTATTCAGAGAGAAGATTCACTGTCTGGAATGGTGTAAACCTATGGCTTTTCATATATTACTTTCCCTTCCTATTTTATTTATTTTAATTTTGTGTTTCTCGTCTGTTAAAAATATCTTGACTCTTTATAATTTCAAACTCCAGGTCTTGCTTGCCCTATGTCCTTTTATCAGTAAATTTTCATTCTCACTGTGTGTGTGTGTGTGTGTATGTGTGTGTGTGTGTTAGCCTGGTATCTTAAACCTTTCCTTCTTTATTCTTGGGCCTAGTCCTTGATTTATTTAATCACTTTAGGACTTATCAGGATCATGTAGGTTCACGAGGGAAAACAATATTGGGAAAACAATAATTCAGGTGGCCTGCCATATTTGCTTTAAAAATTTGACTCTGGATATGTTACGTTTAGAGAAAGTAAATAATGTCTCATTCATCTTCATTACTTAGATTTAATATTATCTTCCAAATATGGGATTCAGTACTTCTTCACTACTAAAAGTTTCCTCTTTCAAGGCAAATATCGCTGCAGGTCTGCAGCTCTGATAGTCAGGAAACGGTGAGATACTCAGGGTTTTGTTTAGTAGAGCTTTTTCTGGTTATGAGATTTCTAAGCCATCCCTTGCAGTTTGCTTACTTGAATTTCAGAGTATTTGTTTTGTGCTGTTGGCAGGTAAGTTCCCAACATTACCTGGATGTGAAGATGGACTTAGAACTTTGGTAAAAATTAAGTACTGCGAAATTTTTGTATTATTTTCTAGAAATCAAGTTAAACTACTTGGTTTTACCTGAATTGCCTTTTTTTCTCCCCAGGCCTTTGGATTCAATCCCAAAATTGACAACTATGTTGAGAAGGCAGTTGCTGTGTTTGGTGGATTTTACATCCTTTTCTTTTTTGAAAGAGTGCTTAAAATGTTGTTAAAGACGTATGGTCAGGTAAACGCACTTTATTTAAAACATTTGATACTTTACCTGCTAAAGCTACTTTATATAGGCAAATAATGGCAGGAATTTTATTCTTAGAATTACATGAACTGTCCATTTATTAGAATGGTGAATATGAGGAGAAAGAAAAGAGTTAATATGTTGATCAGTATCAGAGAAGCATTTAATTTATATTGTAAAATTTGGAGGCAGTACTAACAATTTCACATTGTATAACAGATGCATATAACTTGTATTCCATTCATAGTCGACAAAATAAGAATGTATCCTAACATGAAAAAATAAGAACGTAAGAATGTATCCTAACATGAAAAAACAGAAACAACAGAATTTAATAAATGAGGATACATTTAAAGGGAGAGAAATTTTATACATCTAAAAAGATCAGAGTACACATAGCATAGACATAAATTTTTTCTGTTATAAATAAAAAGCACTAAACTGTATTTTCTGCTCTGTATGAGCCATCTTTTTACCTTCTTAAAACCTTTTTCCTTTTCTTATTGTTCCATGTAGAATGATCATACCCACTTTAGAAATGATGATTTTGGTCCTCAAGAAAAAACGCATCAACCTAAAACGTTACCTGCCATCAATGGTGTGACCTGCTATGCAAATCCAGCTGTCACAGAGCCTAATGGACACATCCATTTTGACAATGTCAGTGTGGTATCTCTACAGGTACAGTAATTACATTTTCTTTTTACTAAATGCATCCTTTATACTATGTGAAGACTGCTGTTTTATACAGCCAAGTCAGTATTTTGCACATGTAAATGGATCAGATTTATTCCTGTATGTGTGGGCTAAGTAAAATGTAAGTCTACATTCTTTTTCTACTTTCCCACCATATGTTTACTCTAAACAAGTGAGTTAAGAAAGAAATTGTGGGTTACTCTGTCTGATGCTTCACTGTTCTCTAAGATTATTTAACTATATTATGTAAGAGTCATTGAGATTTATATAATAATATGTAGCAAAATTAATCAGAGCATTTCTCTTATTTTGCAATTATTGCACCAAATAATTCCCGTGAGTGATTTTGAAACTGTAAGGAAAAAGAGTTCTAAGCTATTAAAATTGGGTTCATTAATTAATTGATATAGAATTTGTATTCCTGTCTTCTAAATAATGTTAATGAGTATGATTTCTTGAAAAAAGATTATATGCCAGGTTACATGCTAGGCACTTAAATATTTTATCTCATTTACTTTTTATAACAACTATTGAAAGCAGGGCTTATTTTCTTTGTATTAGAATTATTTCAATTTCAAGTGATGGAAATTAAATGCAAGTTATATATGCAAAGAGGAGAATTTATTGGAAAGGTAGTGGGCTGTGTCATGGAACAGCCAAACTACCGGATGAGGAAGAATTTAGGAACCGTTACAACCATTGGGACTCCCTCTTTTTCTCCATGCATCTTGGAGTTCTTTTCTTTCACTATGGACCAGCTCCTTCATTAATAGGAAACATAGGTCCTAGCAGTTCCTGAGATTTGTGTCTCATAATTTCAGCTACAAAAGGAAAATGGTCTGATTCAGTCTTAAATCCAAAATTGCTGACAAGGCTCTCCTTGGCTCATCTTGAATTAGATATCCACTCCTAGGCTATTCTGAGTACTTAGGGGGTTGGACCCCTTGCACAGCCACAAGGGAATATGGATGCAATGGAGGAATGATTATTAAAAGGGGATGCTGGGATGATAGTGTCCTTGGTGTCCACAGCAATTCTCATTTGACAGATTAAGAAAGTGGAACTCTAGATGTTAAATAACCTTTCCAGGGTCACTCAGCTTGTAAATGACAGACCCACAAGCTACAAAGTTAAACACAGTATAAGAGAGGGCAATTCAAAATAAAGTCAAAAGGAAGCCAACTAAGAAAGACATAAAAAAGGTATCTGAAAGAGGTTATTATGGAAAACGACCTGGGTTTCCTTCTGGGAAGAAAACGTGATTGGTCATATACTTCTCTCCAACTGATTAAGGAAAATCTCAAGTACATTTGAAGAGACAGTTTTGTGTCAGTACCAAGGTGAGAGAGAAAATTATTTCATGCAATGTAATGAATGATGCCATCAGCCAAAATTTTTCAAAGAATATGGAAATGTTCAAATAGCTAATGTCTTATAATAATTACAATTAAATTTATTAAATGCTCAAGTACTACACCTAAACTTTAGATGAATGATCTCATTTGATCCTCATAATAGCCTGGGAGACAAGTACTGTTATAATTAGGAGACTGTGGTTTAGAGAGGTTAAGTAACAAACACAAGGACACACAGCTCCTAAATGGCGAATCTTGGATTAGGTCCGAGATCGTCTGATGCTGAAGGCTGTGGTCTTGTCTACGTTGCTGGATTGCATTCTTCATGTCACTGCTCTACTAGAATCAAGATGATGACATTAACCCTTCACTTAAATATTAATTTTTGTAGGGGGAAGAAGATAATTTGGCCCAAGGGCATTGATTTCTTAGGACAAATAAATTGAGTTGCTCAAAAGTTTGACTTTAGTTTTAAAGTTTTCGGGCTCCTGGTTTATGAGTCACTCTGACCAGAGGACATGTTTGTAGTAAATACAAGCCCAATGACAAAGTCGGGTTCCTAGACATGATCCTGTCTTACATCACTTAGAAATATCAATCGAAGGGCCGTTCTTACTCTACTTCTGGTGGTAGTGCTAGTACACAGGCTTTCATTTATTTATTCAGTAAACATTTATTGATGCCTTCTCACTGTCCTAGGCACTGGGATTCAGAAGCAAACAAATTCTTCTGGAGCTTATAGTCAGCAGAAATAGACAATATAGAAAAGAGTAAAACAAGAAAATATCAGGTAGCAATAAATACTTTGATGAAAATAAAACTTGGTAACATGGAAGCGACATGTATGCGCCTCTTTGATTGACTGAACAAGAAAGGACCCTTAAGAGGTCCACAGAGAACTGGATAACGAGAAAGAAGAGCCAGCCGTGCTAATATCTGGGGGGAAATATTCTAAAAGCTTTGAGAATAACCAAATGGGTCACCTACAAGGGAACTGGAAGCTCAATAATATTGACTTCAGGACATCAATGCTGGAGACCAGGGGCACAATTTCTTCAATATCCTGAATAGGAACAACTGTGGAATTGTATACATAGGTTAAACTGCCAATCTGTGAGAGGGTGGACGGAAGCTTGGATTCTGGAAGTATACTTCTGGGAATAAGAAGCCCAACTGAAGACAGAGAAGGTGGATGTCAGGATGACAGCCACGTATCAGGCCTTGAGATGAGCCCTGTAAATAGTCCTGACACTGTCTTCTTATAGGGACTATGTTCTCTCCATTTTGGTTGAAGGTGTATTTTCAAGTGAAGAGAGATTTAAACAAATTGAGCAAAATACTATTATTTTCATTTTTCTCTTTATATTGCATTAAAAAATTCAAAGAAGTAGAACTTAAGAAATATCATCAGGGTCTAGATATTGCTTTAGAGACAGTGGGTATTGTAATATAAGTGATAGTGATGTACATAATATAATTAAAACATTTTTAAATATTTATATGATACAAATAATTTAATCTAGGTGACCCCATCACAATGATTGAACATAACATGTAAAATTCATGGTTCATTTCTGAGTCCAAGTATTGTCTTAAGATTTTCATTGATAATTCCTGTTGTTACTGCTTCAACATGTGAAGTTGCTCAAAATTGAAAATAGTAAGAAGTTATCTAACAGTGTGTTAAGGAACATAGTCTAATTTGACATTACTATCAATAGCACACAAATTGACTGACAATCTAGATGATAACAGCATGATTCTTGATTTTGTTAGAATGTAGGGGGAACAAAAGAGTTGTTATAGAATAATTAAAATGAATGACTTAGGGATGTCTCTATTAATATTCATCCAAACAATTCTGGTCTATCACAGAATATTCAGATATGCAATGATATTTAAATTTAGTTGTCTTTGGTATTTTGCCTATATCCAGTCATCTAAAAATTATAGCTTTACACAAATTTTTTAAAATTTTGTTGCCATGGAAGCATAGTTATCACAGCAGGAGGATAGAAGATATTTTATGTAACAGTTTGTTAGCTTGATTTTGACTTTTAAATATTTAGACAAATAATGTGAGACTTCCTTAATGCTCTTGCTCCAGACCCAGTGAATGTTAGGTGCCGCAGTCCATGGGATGTGAGATGTGTGTGAGTGTGAGTGTGTGTGTGTGTGAGTGTGTGTTTGTGAGTGTGAGTGTGTGAGAGTGTGAGTGTGTGTGTGTGTGTGTGTGAGTGTGGGTGTGTGAGTGTGAGTGTGTGTGTGAGTGTGTATGAGTGTGTGAGTGAGTGTGTGACTGTGTGTGTGAGTGTGTGTGAGTGTGCGTGAGTGTGACTGTGGGTATGTGTGTGTACACATGTGTGCATGCAGGAGCATACACATTTTCAGGAAAAGGTAAAGGTTATAGGGGAATAATAACAAAGCAGTTAGAAGGGGAGAAGGGAGCACAATGTTCCATTTCTCCATTTTTTCCATTATTGCCACTAGGTAATGTTTCACATCTCACCTTGTGACACTTTCTGCTTTGTTCTTTTCTCTCTCTGACTACTTACTGTATAACCTTGCGGAGAAGTCATTTCAATATCTACGAAGCCAGGTGGGTCCTTTCCCTGAATGTACAGCTGTAGGACTGAATTAGGTGTTGATTCCCTTGTAATGTTAGATTCTTTGGGGAGTGTTAGCTCTTCAAGGCCACTAGAGGGCCCACCTAGCTCATTTCTGCTGGACGCTGTGATGTCTCATTTTCTAAATGAGGCCTTTAGTACTTTCAATAAAGAATAGATACTAATAAATATGAAGTGATATAAACCACTTGTTTTTCCTAATAGAAGAAAAATTAATATCAGCCATTTTTAGAAGTTGACTATTGTGAATTTTATGACTAAAATTGAGGTGCAATGAAGTGGAATTTAGCTGCAAAGTGTGGTGATATTAGGGAGATGTACTTTGTCCATAAGTACATCTATATGTACTTAGTCTATAAATATATAGATGACATTTTTGATGTGCTTGGGTCTCCATGAGAGTCCAACAGATTTTAAATACACGTGATTGATTCATCAAATATTTACTGAGTACTAATAGGTACTTAGCACTAAGAACTAGGAATGCAGTAATGGGACAGAGCAGACAAACTTTTTGCCCTTTCATAACATAACTGGAATACTACAAAATATACTGAAAAGTGGAGAGTCCTTTTTTTTTTTAAAGTATGAGATACAAAACCCAGTCAGAAGCCCTGTCTATATGTGTGGGGCTTGTCTACCGGTCTTTTCTCTTGAGTGGTTGGTTTTCCTTTTTTCTTGCCTGCAGGTGGGAAGGGTGGTATATATTCCTGGCTGCCGTTTGGGCAGGTCGGTGCGAGGAGAGAAGAACTGGAGCACTGTGCATACCTGACTTAACACCCCTTGCTTCAGCGCTGAACTTCACTCCAGCCTTCAGTTTGCTTGCTGTTCTTGAATTGAGGGTTTCTCTGGTTCAATTTCCCCAAATCGTAAACCTCTAGTCTTCATTTGGGGTAGTCGCCTTGCTGCGTTGACTTGAGAGAAAGGATCTGGGGTTCAAATTGTTTCCTAAATAAACTTACAACCGATTCTCTTATTTTCAGTTCCCCTCTTTACCTGCTACTTTCAAAGGTACTTGTGCCTTCAATCCCTAAACATTTCTGAGGTTCTGGGCCTGGCATAACTTTGCTTCTTGACTTTTATCCTTGAAGTCAGTTAGAATTCATTCCCCTCTTTTCATCTTCCAAAATAAATCTCAATGCTGTCATTGCGTCTTCCTTTTTTTTTCTGTCCTTGTGACTTTATGGCTTTCAGGAGGCAATAGAGAAAATTTGTTCCACTCTGCCATATTTTACCAAACACCTTTTTACTGTTTTAAATCATATAGATTTTAAACATCATAAGATTTAAAAACAGACATCAGTTACTTTCCTATAATGTGGTTATATTGACAATTCGTTAAAATTGAAAACTACAGAAGTAACAAAATTTTATATGAGGTGGTCTTGATTGACTGCTGCTTACAGAAAAACTCTTTTAAGTAGAGGCAGATGATGTCCCTAGAGATTCAGGAGTAGGAATTCTGAGTTTGGCTTGGTTGTTAGTACAATTTCCTCTCACCAGCTCCATCTCTATGCTTGCTTCCTTGCTCCCTATAGGCCCCTTTATCTGGCTCTAGTCTGTGTTACGAAAGTCATGAAAACTAGAACCTGAGTCCCCTTGAATTAGCCCACACTTCACTGATATTAGCTGCACTTTTGTTCATTATTAGTGTCCACCTTTTCATATGTTCAAGAATAACTTTTCTAAACATTTTTCGTTACTCCACACAGTTCTCACGCCTCCCTTTTCCTCCTTCCATGAAGAGACTGAGCTCATTATTTGGAATTGGAACTTTGCTATCTCACCTAATCTGTTACTTCCTGAAAAACACGCCCGTCCTCATCTAGTCTCCACCCTCCCATTTGTGTCAGAACTTGTATCCTTCCTCTTTTTCAAGGCCAGTTCCTCCAAATGTGCCCATCTTTCCCATGGCCTCTTCCTGATTTCATTTACCTTTCCTGACTCTCTCCTCCCTATGTCTGCAAACATGCTCAAGTCTTTTCTACCTTAAAGTATTCTTTTTTCCTGACTCTGATACGCCCCAAGATTTCTCAAGCCTTCTATCCCTACACTGTCCACTATCCAACTTTTCCAAAGACTAGCTAATCCTGAAATAAGACAATGTGTCAGACATTTCAGACATTGTTGTAAGGGCTTTACATATATTAATTCACTTATTCCTTATAGTAACAAGCTTAGGAGGAAGTACAATTATTATCTCTATCTTAAAGATGTGGAAAGTGTGTATAGAGAAGTTAAGTAACTTAGCCAAGGTCACACAGCTACCGAGTTAGGATTTAAACCCAGACATTCTGGTTCCAAGGTCCATGTGGTTACCATTACCCTGTAATACACTGCCTATTATTTCCACTTGCTGACTAGGCTTTATGTGCTCCCGCCTCTTCATCGTCATTTCCTCAGATATTTAATTGTGTGTAATTAAAAGAAAAAAAAACTACCTATTCTCTGAAATTTCTCTTTGGAATGTTAAAAGTGATTTTTCTAGGCAGCATGCTGTATTCTTAACACTCATCATCTTTCTTTCTGAGGCATTCCTATAGTGTAGCACATACTTTATTAATTATTGGCTAAATTATAAGAATATGAAGGCAAATTTTTCACCAGAAGCCATTCCCTACCTCCTAGAATTGCTCATTAGTTGTTTTCAGTGACATGGTACTATCCTTCCCTGCCATTTTAGCTTTCCTGGTGCTTTCTCTGAATTTCCTTTTCTTGCAGGGCCAATGGGTGTGGAGGAGGAAGCAAGGGCTTTGGAGTTCACATTTCAGCAAATGTTAGTTATGTGATTTGGGGAAAATTAATGAACATCTCTGAGCCTTTGTTTGCTCACCTGTTAAATGATAAACAAAAATCCTTAAATTAATGAATTTTTGTGAAAATTAAAATAATTTATTATGTATCCACTATGTAACAATGTGTCTGACACATTGTATGTATATGATGAATATGTATTTCCCTCTTTTTTCCATTCACCAATTTCTTTTCTTCTCTTTCCTTAGTTTTTAATCACAGTACTCTTATCAGATCCTGTCATTTCAACTTTCATTCCTCTGTGAATAGCTTCTAAATCTATATGCTTAATTATTTACAGATTATCACTTAGAAGAGGGCTTCTAGGATTAAGCCATAAAGGCTTTTGAGTCTATTTGTATTTTTTCACTGGAATAGAGTAACATAATGAGAGGATAAAACATAGAATTCCATGCTTTCTTATCTCTGTTATTTACCTTTATAAAAAATTTTGAGTACGTTTCCTAAGTTTGCTATTTAAAACTTGAGGGCCATCTGATAATAAAGACAACCTCCTGAATGTAAATGCTTGCAAGCCTGCCATTGACCTTCTGTCAGATAGACTAAGAGAACTTGAAACATTTACTCTAACTTTATGGAATGAAACTTTAAAGTTCAATTTAATTTACTATTTGAATGATATCAGTTTTTGCCCCACAGATTCTCTCTCAGAGTTGTTCAACCATGAACTTATTAAGTCCAGTTGTAGCTGTCACACTCTGACACATTCAGTTCATTTGAAAGGACATTAACATAATGATACCTTAATTATGTATGAAAGATATTTGATTGTCATATTATTGAAATAATTGGGGTGCATAAAATCTTAAAATCGAATTAAGGGTTGTAGTTAGTGCTGTTAATTTTTTAATCTGGATATAGAAATTTTGTACAGATTAATTAGAAAGATGCCAAAGTTAGTGATACAAATGTAAAAATCATAATTTGAGAGAGGAGATAGAGCACCAGTGAATAAAGTCACACTACTAGAGATAGTACATGAATCTAAATGAAATCAGAACTAGAAGGGAGAGGTCTGACAAAGCTAGAGCAACTTGCCAGAAAGGGAAATCCTTCATTAAGAACTACTTTTGCTTTTCCAGATAAAACTGTCCCAGATATGTAAATTTGGCAAAGGCATTTTAGTTGATTGGAGTTGAAAGTGTGCAGGGATTTAGGATTATCTATTGTAACTCCTTAAATTAACCAAACATTTGGCCAGCTAGGACATCCCTGATCTCACACAGAGAGGCGGGTAGCATCACCAATGACACAGACATTTCATAAAGAAAGAATGTGGGTACTACCAACTTCTGGGCCAGCTGGGAGAATCAAATAAAATAATGTATATAAAAGTGCTTTGAAAGGTACCCAAATCTATACTATTTAGTCTATTTGAAAGACAGTTGCTTAAGGGTCAGTCAGGGACTGCTATAATATCCAAATGCAAAGGTAACATTTTAGTTAATGGTCTGATAAACATTTAAATGCTTAATATTTTCGTGGAGTTTATCATGTTAATACATTGATATGTGCCTTCCACCCCATGCAAACATAATTATAATATTATTATATTTGACTTGGTAGACTTTTAGCATTTTTTCCTCCTCTGTATGTAGCTCCTCCTCCCCCAGTTTAATTCCTGGTGAATAAATGAATGTCTTGAAGTACAAAAGAAAAGAATGAAAAGTGTTCAAAGATAAGACATCCAAGAGAAGTCCTCTCAATCTCCCTAGAAATTGCAGAGAAATCTTGACTAATTCCTATCCCACATATTGTGTGCCAGAAAACTTTTAAAAATCCACTCAGAGTTCTACTCATAGTGGACAGAAACCTTTTGTGAGTTATCGGGTTAAGATGCCAAAAACTTCTTGGTTTTCAATTTGATTTATAAAATGCCGACTATGACAGAAAACAGAAGGTCTTTTTGATGGTAGGAAAGAAAAGAGGACAAGTTTGATAAAAGTTCTAGTTAGTATTGGTTAGTCTTGGCAAGAGTTGCTCTGGTGGGGTTGAAAGACCAAAAATGAATGCATGAGCCTGGGTTACAGAAAAATAATATGGTATGATTAGCAGAAATGAGGCAGTCAGGAAGAGAGCCCTGGAAAGAGGTGGGAGGGTGGGAGACAGAGACGAGGAAAGACGATTACATTTTCTCTAGATAAACATTTTTATTAAGGCAGCACATGCATACAGGAAAGTGAACAGTTCATCATTATATAGCTGTAGTTTTTAGTAAGTAAACTTCTCCATGGAACCACCATCTACCAACACCATGAAACAGAGTATCACCAGAAGCTTCCTTCGTACCCCTTCCTGGTGATTTGCTTAACCCCTTCCCTCTCAGAGGAAACTGCTACTATGAGTTCTAACATTGTACAATAGTTTTTCATACAGTATGTAATCTTTTGTATTTGCCTTCTTTTGTTCAATGTTACACTTGTGAAATTCATTTGTGGTTTTGCTTGTAATAGTACTTCATTCATTTTCATTGCTTTACAGTATTCCATCCGATGCATTTCTCTTATCAGTATCATTATCATACATTTAATCTTATATCTGTTCATGTTTTTATATATTTTTATATATTTATTATATATATGTATATATCCATAAACAATATATTGCATTATTTTACATTTTGAAACTGAGTAAAAAAGATACTAAGTTGTACATTTCATTGTGCAACTTGCTATTTTTGGCCCGTATTTTAGTAGTAGTATTTCTATTTCATTCGTTTTAACTGGGTAATCTTACTACTACTTGATTATCCATTTCTTCTGAAAATGATAACTTTTTTTTTTCTTCCCAGCTCTTTGCTTTCTAGCTCAATGCTGCAATGTAATTCTTATCCATGTCTCATTGTGCCTGTGTATGAGAGTTTGTCTAGGGCTGAAGTGGACACTAATGGCATTTTGGGCAGAACAATTCTTTGTGTGCAAGTTTCCTGTGCACTGTAGGATATTAAGCATTTCTGGCTCCCAGGGTACTATTTGTCAGTAGCAGCCTTCCAGTCATTAGTGACAACCAAAAAATAGCTCCCATTACCCTCACATTTGTAAATGCCCTTGGGTGGCATTTAGGTAGTTTCAAATTCAGAATCATTGATCTTTTTCTCAACTGGAATTTTGTGAGACAAGCAAGCCCCACAGAAAACAATTTAAGTGACTATTTTATCTCTTAAGTACGGTACATAATACATAGTATATTCTACATGTGCAGAAGAAAAATTAATTTATTATTTATAATGTATACTTTAATTAAGGCATTAAGACTTAATTGTCTTGCAGAACCTCTGTGAGAAAGGTTGGGCTATAGAGCTAGATTTGTAAGAAATGAGTGGCAGGGTCGGCACATCTGTGATTTTACCGAATAACAGCCAATTGATCTCCACCTATTATGCTTGTTCACACTCTCATCAACAGCAGCAGAGAAGTCACATTTCCCCCCGACATCTTTAGCAATACTTGGGAGCTCTAGACTTGCAAACATTTATTATGAATTTAATGTATTTGAAATAGTGTCTTTTGTGATCTTAGTATATTTGTGATTACTAGTGGCCTTGAGCATCTCTTTATATGCTTACTGGTCATAAGCCTTCTGTTGTTTCCCGTTCATCTGTTTCACATATTTTTAGCTGAGCTGTTTGTCTTCTTTTTAATTGATCTGTAGTAAAGAAAAATTATTCTGACACTCATTAAAATGGTAAGGAAGACTTTAGTCAAGACTAAAACACTATGGTTTGACTATAGACGACAGAGATTGGACTCAACTCAGAATATGGCAATGACAGTTGAGGATTTACAGCTAACAAGCAGAGTGAGGAGGTCAGTGATAGAAAATTACTAAGAGGAGGCATCAAGGGTAGGGGGGACTCTTGCTTAATCAACTTAACAGGATTATTGCTGAAGGCAGGCCAGGATGATCAGATATCAAGGATAGGGCGGATTCTTACTAAACTGACTTAGTAGGATTCTTGCTACAACTGGACTCTGTGAAGATAGACACAGAAGCCAAAGACTGAGCCCTAGTTTAGAAGAGGGTTCGGAGGAGCCTGACTAAAGTTTGGTCAAAGAGAGTCTGTCATTTCTATGAGTTTGTCATATAGTCTAGATACCAATCTTTACTTATTAAATGGGTTAAAACATATTTTGAAGTCTGTAACTTCTCTTTTCACTTAGTTTATAATATAGTTCATTTAAAATTTTTTGATTTTAGTGTAGTTTATATCACAGTTACTTTTCTTCAGGCTTTCTACTCTCGGAAAGTTAAGAAATCTTCCCTTTGCTAAAATAAACAAGACATTCTTCCCTTCTTTTAAAATTTGAAAGTTAATTTCCCATGTGGAGTTTATTTTTGTATATAAGAAAAAGATCTAGGTTGCATTTTTCCGTATAGATGAGCAGTTATCCTAGCTTCTTTTATTAGATCATTTTGTCTCTGCCATATATCAAGTTTCTGTATATCAATATGTCTGTATCCGGACTTTCTATTCTCTTCCTGCCCTATCCCAAAAACATTCCTGCCCTAAACCACATTACCTAAATTATTATAGTTTTTAGTAAGCATTGACTCTTAAGACAAGGCTTCTCACTTTTTTTAATTGAAAATTATCTTTGTTCTTCCATATTAATATCATTTTGAGGGTTTTTATTCATGTTGCATTAAACTTAGAGATCAATTGATGGATAGCTGACATCTTTATAATATTTCTGATTTTCTTTGTTTCATAATTTTCCATATAAATGTCCTTGAACTTTTCTGTTGAATTTATTCCTAATTACTTTGTAGCTTTGCAGGTATCTTTTCCCTACTATATTTTCTAGTTCATTATTACTGATATGTAGGAATGCACAGATTTCAGTACATTGGTTGTGTAACCTGCAATATTACTGAACTCTTCTACTATTTCTTGTATTTTATTTGGATTTTCTATGTAGACATCAAAGAACAAATGAGTGCATTTGTTTTCTTCTTTTCCAATTATTATAACTCTTATTTTTCTTATCTCATTACATTGGCACATACTCATGGGATAACTGAGTAGAAGTAGAGATAATGGCATTTTTTCTTATTTCTGACTTTGATGAGAATACTTCTAAGTTCAAGTAGGTTGCTCACTGTCATTTTTTTTTAAAGGTACCCTTAAATTAAGAAAGTTTCTTCATATTCAGAATTTACTGTTTTTCTCAGTTTTGAATTATATTGGGATTTTTTCTTTGTCTATACTAAACAAATATGGATAATCTATATGCAGTTAATTTTTCTACTTTTAGAATTGGAGAGTCTGAAAGCAGGGTGAAATTGAATAAATAAATAAATGAATAAATAAATATATTTTCTCACAAAAATTCTATCATTTTTGAACTACAGTATTATTCGGTGTTCATTGATGAGTAACATGAAAATTAGAGCAACTTTGCTATGTGCAAAGAATTGAGTCAGATTGGTCTGAGTTTAAATTCAGACACTGACAACTAATCAGGTTACTTTACCCTCCTAAAACTCATTTTCTTTATCTGTAAATTGGCAGAAATGTCTACCAATCAGGATTATTACTAGGATTAAATGAAATCTTTCAAAAGTAATGAATCTGCGTGGTGAACACACAATATATAGATGATGTATTACAGAATTGTACACTTGAAACCTATGTAATTTTACTAACCATTGTCACCCCAATAAATTTTAATTAAACGAAGTAATAAATAAGCATAGGTAGTCAGTAAATATTAAACCTTATTACTAACACTACTGTACTATCAAACTTCGCCATATTCCTGAGAAGCACTGGGGATCAAGTGAGAGCCACAGTGGCCACCATTCTTTGGACTCAGAGCTACAAAATCCTCTATTTCCGTGGCAGAATATTGAGCAGCTCATGAAAGAGGAGGAGACTTGCCACAAAGCTGTGGGATCATATGTCAGGTATATAAGCACATGTGAACTGGAAGGAAGAAAGCATTTTATGCAGTGGGTTTTCTATGAAGATAGGGTAGGGAACATTTTGAAGATTCAAAAATAGATGGATTACTTCAGTGCAGAAGCAATTTATAGCCAAGAGTTATATTAATTAAGGTTTCCAGAATAGACAAGGAGAACAGGGCTTTCATGGCAGCCTGCAGAGGATAAAAACTAAATAGCAAGTTTGAATAAAAGATCTGAAGGCAATTGGATTGAATTTTGATACCGATTTGCTTTCCTTTCAGAATAAATTTTCTGGTGTCAAGGTTCATTAGAAGAGACTTTGGGGGACAAAAGTCTTATGTAGTAGGCAATAACATCTTCAGGACCATTAGAGAGGAAAAGCAGAAGAAAATGGCCAGGGGCTAGGGTAGGATGGGGTAGTGCCAGGTCTCCAGCTGTGGATAGAAGAAACCTTGTGAGCCCCCAGTGTGTAGTGGACGCTCCTTGATAAGATGTCTTTGTTGGCATTGCCCCTGCACAGGGTAATGAATGAGAATAATCAGATCAGCTTCCATAATATGGAGATCAGCTTCCATAATAATGAGTTTACCAGGAGATGGAGAACTGGTATGGGAGAAGATTTTGGAACAATTTTCAAGAAAGATGGTGTTGGGAGGATCTGCTCTGATGGCTGAAACTACGGTCAAGGAGAGAGTGGTCTGAGGTGTGTTTAGAAGTGGTGCCCTGTGTGCTGAATAACTCCTTCTTATGTGTTTTTTTATTTTTATATATTTTTAATTCTTTCGTAAGAAATATGTAAATTTTCAATGCTTTTGAAGTCAGATATAGGAGGCAATTACGTATTATTTTGGAGGCATTATGTATTATGTTGCAATGGGCTGTAAGGAAAGGCCAGATTTAATGTACACAGAAAAAGATTAGAAAAATGAATCATTTCATGGAGTTTGTCATTGAAAGGAAGAAAAATAGGGAGAATAGCAGTTCACTGAAATATCAGAATTTGGGATTTTGTTGATCTGAGGGAGATTTCAAACAGGGTGGAAAGACAGGGAGTGGAGAGGGAGAGGCTAAAGATGCAAAAGAGAATGGAAGTTATGGTAAGGGAGTCTGATGGAGCAGATTCCTAGAGAAGAAACTGAAAGGGAATTAGAACACAAGTGGAGCTGTTGGTCTTAAAAAGGAGAAGGGTTTTTACTCTTAAGATCGAACAGAAGGTGGAGAACGTGTGGGTGGAGAGAAAGGAGTGTGTGTCAGATGGCCTCCGTCCTAGGCAGGTGGGAAGTGGCGATGAAGGAGTGTGGGGTTGGGGAAACTGGAAAAGGCTTGGATTGGGCCCTCTCTTAGTGTGTTTAAGAGGATTAGAGATGATAACAGATTGCTGAGTAGAAAGGCAGAATTCTCAGCCCCGAGCCTGTGTCCTTACTTTTAGGGGTGGAAATGTTGACTTTTGCAGCCTGGAGCCCACGAACTTGGGCACCAGACGTGAGGCACAGAGAGTGGTAGCCCGTCTGGGCAGAGTCCACACTGTGGCAGACAGGGAGAATGGCCTGTGTGCAACCTTCGGAGGGTGCAGGGAGCCAGGCGGTTACATATGAAAATAGCCTGCTCCTGTGTACAAAGTTCCAGCAACAGCATTTTATACTCTGCCTCCTGGAGCCATCTCTGCACGTATTTTGTTTTCTCTGGTGTCTGAACCATTCTCAGTGTCAGGTACAGGAATCATTAATAAGCATGTCTGATTTCTATTACCTGTTATTCCTGAATAACTGACAGCAATGTTAATGATGGTAGTAGTCAGGGGTGTGATGGAGTGCAGGGAATATACTCAGAACTTTACAAATATTGTTCATATACAACCTTGATTGGTGGTGGGATTATTTTCATTTCACAGATGAGAAAAGTGAGTTTCAGAGAGCCTAGGACTTATTTAAACTTAGGTCGGTCCACTCAAAGTTTTTTATTTATTTTTTCAACAAAGCTAAGTGGCTTCCTGATTTGCATGCTTGTCATCAACTGAAATGACTTTACTTTTAGTGAAATCCAAATATAAATACATTTTTTGGTGAGAAAAAATTCTGATCTACTTGGCAAGCATCTACCATGGACTTGGTATTTTTTAAAGGTGCTTATAGACATGTAAAAATAGCACAGTGTGAAGAGTTCTTATAGTAGAGGGATACACAGATTACTGGTCTGAGAAGGATGAGGCACACGCTGGGGTGGGAGGCGATGCAAGTAAAGGCACAGATGCTCTCCTGAGAAATCGGTGCTCATACCCACCTGGAAGGATTGCGGGTAAATAAGACTGGGTGAAACGGTAACCTAGGTGTAGAGGATACTTCCAACGATGATTTATAAGCATTTGGCCATTTCTAATTTTGAAAAATTTAGGGAGGTGTCCCTGTAGCACAGTGGTTCGTCATCATTCCCCTTAGGAAGCTGATGAAGTGCATTAGTGTTTGTAACAGATGTAACCCGCCAGTTGTTACACAGAATTTAAAGGGATTCATGAACCCACTGAAATACCTCTACGGCGTCCTAGCTAAAGCTCTCTGATGTTGAGAGAGACTTGAAAAAAGAAAATAAATGCCCAGGGGTAAGTGTAGAGAGAACTGTAGTAGGTGTCTTATAGCTATTATTACGTTTAATTCCTACAACAGCCCTGTGATATAGGTATTAAATCTATTTACAGATGAGTACATTATGACTGTTAAGTAACTCACTCAAGTTTACATAGATAATTAATGGCAAAGCTATAGTGAGATCCCCTTTTGGGGTCTTGAGTCCCAAGCCCATATTCCTTCTATATACATGACACTAAGTTCCTAATTGCTCTAATCAGTTCTGATGTCTAACAAATGAACTTTTGGAATACAGCTTGTACTGAGTTGAGGATTGCCTGCATAGTGAAACCTTGTTAATTTTGACTCTACTAAATCTGTCATAGTTGATAAATTATAATTTGTTATATTTTGCTTATAGTCTGGCCTGGAGAGTATCTTGGCAGCAGCTATAAAATTTGATTTTGAAGCAATTTGTAGGCAAGGTGCACCTAAAATTTTAAAGTTATCTAAGGAAACACCAGCTTGCTATTTTGTAACTGATATGCAACATTAATCTTATCAATGCAATGCAGCAGGTTTTCCTAAGGACCTCTGCCACACTCTGTGCTTGCTGCAGGAGTCCTTTGTTAGTCTGAGTTCTGAAAAGCAATACAAGTGTATTTATCTAAACATATTCTATACCAAATGGCTTTCACTAATCAAGCAGGACTTTTCTTTATTTAGAAGAATTAGTACGGTTTTACTCAATTAAGCTTGAAGTCAAGTTAATTTTACCACTATTACTATAATGAAAAATTGCTGTGTTGCTCTGTCCTGCATGCTGATTGATTTTAAAAAATTGAGAATGAATGCCAACACAGTTTTCTTTGATAAATGAGGAAAAAATTTAAGAGGTTCAAGTAAGTTATTCTAGGCATCAGAAAAAGTTGCTTAATTCTATTGTGTAGAAAGTCCAGTTGCTAACCAGCATAAGCAATGGAAAAATTTAAATACATATTCTACTGTTGATGTGTCTTTAACATCAGGTTTTTCAGTTTTTTGTTTTTTTAAGGTTGCATTATAAAGGATGACCATGTCATAAATATTGGACTTGCCAAAATAGGTCTTTTTCTTTTCTTTGACTTCTACCATTTGCTCATTTGAAAATGTTTATATGATGCTATATTCTTTACATGCTACATCTTGCAGTTTGGGAATACTGGATCAAGACGTGGTAAGTAATTTTTACTCAGTGTATTGCATGATAGAAAATTGGCCAAAGCATGAGGTGTTTCGTTGTAATAAATGAAATCTGTGTCCCAGGGAGGAGCAAGTGGGAATGTAGAATTTATACTATATTCTATTATTCCATGTTTTATTTATTCTATGTATTTCAAAATAAGGATTCTAAATTAGAAAGATCACAAAGCTAAAGCATCTTGTAACTGAAGTGTGGTCTTGCCAAAAAGCTTTTTAGGTTTGACACTACCATACTATGTAGCAGAGTATTAGCAGATTCTCTCTCTCTCTCTCTCTCTCTCTCTCTCTCTCTCTCTCTCTCTCTCATACACACACACACTTGCCTATAGATATTCATCTGTCTCTGTATTTATATCCATTTTGTTTTACATCTGAGGCAAATGTCCAGATCACAAATATCACTTCTATAACTACTAATGCTTCACTGATAACCTTAGTAAATAAAAAAGTAATTGAAGGTATTTGAAGACCAAATTAAGTGCTCACCCATGATAAATGTACCATCAGGTTAGAGTCAGCTAATTGATTGGGTGGTGAAATTTGATTGTACTATACACCTGCTTTTTAGATAAAATATTTCAGTTTCTTTCTGAGGATCTTAATCTAATTAAGTTAATGGCATCTCATTTATTTTAATTAAGTGGTGACTTTCTCCTGTCTTTAACTTTGCTCTCATGTTAGTCAGTGACCCGGTTTATTCAGATATGTTGTAAGTTTTGAATTCTTATCAGAAAGGAGAGATCCCAATGTGTGAGTCCAATTTTTAGAGTCGTTGGGATGTTATTGCCTTTTATTTCTGTTATCAGGAGTCAAGAGAATTAAAAGTAAAAAAAGAACAAACTTTATTTTATTTAATTTTCTACTAAGGAATATCAAGTTGTTTAATGAATATGACTTTATTAAACCTTTATAGCAACTCAAAGGAGGCAGAATAAAGTAAAAAAAAAATCAATAGCTGAAAAGCATCAATAAAGATTACCTTTGAAGATTCAGTAAACCAGGTGTCTGGTCTGATGCTTTCTAGTTCATCTACTTTTATTACTAGGTTATGAGGTACATATTGGAAAAATGGAAGTGAGAGATCAGCATTAATTGTTTTCTAGGCCACAAAACAAACACCCAAATCTTGAGGTTGCTTTACATTTGCAGAGTAAAATCACAAAAAATCCTTTACTGGGAAGGCATCACTTTTGCAGAAATAGTCCACATTATATTTGGATTCTTTGTAGTTTTTGTGACTTTTATCAAAATTTCAGTCATGCAATTTGTATAGTAAAATAATAATGGCAGTCTTCAATTGGGCTTTCTTTTGTGGTAACATTTCACATTCTGAAATGTGACCACATCCTGGTCTATAGGTCCCATCAGTGAACCTATATTAAAGGGCAAGAGGGTGGTCTTCAGTTATCCATTCCATCATTCATGGACTTGTCATGTATCCTGTGATCACCTGCCCTGTGCCAGGCTCTGTCTGATACCCTGGAGATATTGTGGCAAATTAGACAGAAGGTGTGCCTGCTCTCTGGCACTTTTTTTCATTCCAGTGGGACACAAGTCTAATATCATAGGGTTATAAATGCAGTGCAGGGAATTAAAATGTAGTGATGGAGGATACCTGGGTGGCTGCTTTAGTTTGTGTGTTTCAGGGACACATTTAAGCTAAAGTGAGAACTGTAAGAAGCAGCCATCCACGCGAAGATCAGGTAAAAGAAGGTCATGGCTGAGGAAAGAGCCAGCAAAGTCTCTGGGTTGAGAATGAGTTTGGTGGGTTTTAGGAATAGAGAGAAAGTCAGAGTAGATAGGACACAATAGATGCTGATAGAAAATGTCATTGGAGAAGATTCTGGGTAGAATGCTTTCTTCAAAGTAAGTGTTACGGTGTTGTAACACTTAAATAATATTGATAGTCTCAAGCCTCTGGCTCTAAAATTACATTTTATTACATGTAACAAATTCAGAAAGGGGTGGGCAGTCAAGAAAACAACTGTATTTTTCCATCTGTGCCGGTCAGTAAACAACAGATTATATGGAGTAGATTTGAAACCCCAAAGATGGTGTTTTTACCCCTCAATAATTAAAGGTATTAATTAAATGTGTCTGAAGTATTGGCAAACCTCAGAACATATATTCTACTCAGAACAGAGGTATTGCAATCACTGGTGCCGTCCAGAATGGAGGCTGGCAAGAGAAATAAATAATCCATTGTTATAGAAATAAACTCCTGAATTCAGACTTTCTTATCTAAAAAACTCAGTTCTTTTGAGCAGTCTCTCTGCCTTTTATTATTGTGTGGGCTTAGGAGTCAAATTGTCTGTGTGCAAATCCTGGCACTTCCATTTCTAGCTGTGTGGTTTTGGTCAAGTCCTTACTTCTAGTACCCTCATGACTTCATTTACGAGGTCGGACAACTAAGTTCGTGAACTCATCCTAGAAAAAGTGCTACATACCTCATTGCTGAATATCACTATGGTCACCTTTGAAGTACTCCCCTTGGGAAACTATGTACTGATTCCAGCACCTAGTCCACCCTTCAAAACAATTTTGGAACTCTTTTTCTAGAATGGCCATCAGAGCTGTTGTTGTATACCATTGATGTCATCAAAATGTCTTCCTTTCAATATTTCCTTTATCTTCAGATAAAGAAAGAAGTCACTGGGGGCCAGATCAGGTGAGTAGGGAGGGTGTTTCAATACAGTTATTTGTTTACTGGCTAAAAGCTCCCTCAGACAGTGCCATGTGAGCTGGTGCATTGTCGTGATGCAAGAGCCATGAATTGTTGATGAAAAGTTCAGGTCGTCTAACTTTTTCACGCAGCCTTTTCAGTACTTCCAAATAGTGAACTTGGTTAACTGTTTGTCCAGTTGGTACAAATTCATAATGAAAAATCCCTCTGATGTCAAAAAAGGTTAGCAACATCATTACAACAAGTTCTCGAACTTGTCAGACCTTGTATAATTCAGATGTTAGAAGTACTCATTTCATGGCACTTAGGGGAATACTTTGAAACAGTAAGCACTCAACAGTGTTAGCACCTTTGTTGCTACTATTCTTAATTTTATTCCCCCTCCCCCAACAATGTTTCGAAAATGTGTGAGTCTCATAGAGTTAGATGCAAGGTGGCTGCTGATAGGAATCTTCGGCCCTGTAGTGGTCACTGGGATGGAGGTGGAGGCACTCCGAGCTCAGTTGACTAGAACGTACCTTTGGCATTCCACTTCTCCATTCAGTTCAGGAAAACAAGCTTATGCCCTCATCACTTAGTATCATTATTTTAAAAAACATGTATTGAATGCCTACTCATGCTAAGCTCTGGGCTGAAACAGAAAAAATCCTTGTCCTCCAGGAGGTTTTGATCTGGCTCCACAACTTTCAGTCACAAAGAATTGTCCAGAAAGCAAAGAAAGAACAACAAAAACAATTCTGCACTGTCAGAGTGTTTTTAACGTAGACAAACCAATTTGGAATTGATTAATGAACACTTTCCTATGCACACCCTTCCCACATTGTGTGTACATGTCCATATGTCCATATGCTTTTTGAAAAGATTGCAATAGACACTTCATGTGACAATGATTTATGAACCTGTCATGAGAGAAAAATGTACTTTTACTATTACACTTTCGCTTATTCAGACAACAAATATGCAGAGTGCCTGCAGTGCTAGGTACTGGGTGAAGAGGAGTGAACAGGAACTAAAAATCCCACATTGCGTAGAGATCACAGGCGTAGCTTGTTTGCCCTAAGGATTCAAATCCTGTTTCTGCCCCTTTCTAGAGGTATGAGTTTGGGCACGTTACTTAAACCTTTTTCTACCTTAGTCCCCTCATCTGTAAAATGGGTATAATAACCACATAGGGTTGTTGCAAAGGTCAAACGACTTGTACTCCTAATATTATTATTACTGTTCTGTGCTCAGTGAGTATGTCCTGTGTCTCTTGCGCTCAATTCCCTACTATAGAACTTCTGAACACGTTGCGTACGGCGGGGTTTAAATCCCTCATACCCCTCTGTTCCAGCAGGTTTTCAAAAGAAACTACTTTAAAATGCACTCTTCTCTTTAAAGCGTAAATGCTTCTATGTCATTTATTATTTTTCTATAAATAATAGATTCTACAAATAAATTATTCCATAAATTATTCTATAAATAATTATTCTACAAATAATTCAATAAAATATGCAAAATAAAAAGAGTCAACAGTAAAAACGAGAATTCACGTTATCCGTCCTTAGCGCATGGCTCAGAAAAAAATGAAGCTTCTCGTGATCCGTACGCAACGTGTTAAACTGGTCATCAAATCCTCAAGTGTCACAGTGATATCTTTAAGAGGCAACCTTTATCCCCTGTGTAGACCCCACCCCTCACTTTCGACATACGAAGTAGAGAAGCCTCTGTTTTTCTGAACTATTACATATAGACCAGGGTGCTGGTTGCCCACACACAGAGAACAGCTTTTTTATTTCTAACTCTCTGGTGCCCACTTTCTTCTCGACTGGCAGGTTGCCTCTTTCTTAGCACCCCTGCCATGGTCCTAATTGCCTGTTTTGTCACTGTGACTGCGGTTAGTACTTTCTCTCATCCCTCTTGGCATCCGTCTATCGTTCCTTGCCTCTTACCGCGTTTCCTATGCTTCTTGCCCTTCTAGATCTTCTCTGCCAATCAGAGAGCACTCCCTTATCTCCTGCAGGGATGGTTAATCAATCATTTTGTAGTACATTGGGTATGTTTCAGTTCTTTTGACATAATTCATGTCAAATGGTAAGTACACAGCAGGCAGCTGCTGCACAAGGTAGGTTCTTCTACCACACCCTACCCTACCCGTTTCCTCAGCTGAATTGTTCTGGAAGAAGATTAGACACTGAGCAGTGTAGATATTTGTGTATTTGGGGAACACTGCTCCAGGAGTCTAGCAAAAAATTTCTACAACTTACATTAAAACTTAACCAATTACCTGGGGCTTCCTGACTCTCTTTAAGACTTCTCTGTAATAATGAGAGTTATGTGGGCTGGGGAGTACATTATACAGGCTTTTCATAAGAAATGATTCCCTACTGCCCGAAGGTACCAGAGCATTAATGCTCCACTCATCTGTGGTAACAGTAGGACGGTATGCAACCTTTTAGAGTGGTGTAAGTAGTCCATTGGGATAACTAAATAATTAGTATATACTTTAAATTCCATTGGCAAAATAGTACCATATTTCTTCAAACCTCCTCAGGTTTCTCCTAAATTATTTTTTTCAAGACAGTAAAATTATATGGTCCCAAACTGAAATGAAAATGAAAGACAATTATTTCAATTCCTAAAGGCCAAAACAACTTTATTCAGATTCCACAAAAAGGATGGAGGGAAAAGAAACAATTTTCAAGGTTTCTGGAAATTGTTATTTTCCTGTTAATGGTTATTTTC
Organism: Rhinolophus sinicus; assembly: GCF_036562045.2. NCBI lineage: Eukaryota > Metazoa > Chordata > Mammalia > Chiroptera > Rhinolophidae > Rhinolophus > Rhinolophus sinicus. Next base: position 34,353,038 of record NC_133752.1, read on the forward strand.
ATTAGCAAAAAGAAGTTTGGAAATAGTTATGAGATTTTCCTGAAACCAAATACTAGAGACTAAGGGCATTTGAATTATGTTTGGTCATATGCCTTAGAGATAAAGTTAATCTCGTCTTTCTCATATAAAGTTTCATTTTGGTTATAGTGAGCTGAGAATGACTTTTCAGGGCTAGAGGAAAGCCAGAGGAACCATGAGCTATAAAGTACGTTGAAATCACCAGGAAATATAGCCATAAAAGCAAAGCCCATCGAAATTTTATATTTATATAATGCCATTAACTCTTATTGAATCAGTCATGTCCTTTCCAGAAAGTGATGGCACATTCCAATAAGGATACATAATACGTACAAAAGGGACAATTTACAAAACTCTGACCAATGTGTAGGTGAACCACAGGGGAGAGTGCAGTAAAACTGGGGCTTGGAATAGTGGTGCTGTGAACAATCTTATGTCCAAAGAGAAAAGGGAAGGAAGAAGTTACTAGAACCTGGATGGAGCTAGTCTCATACAGAAAGTTACTGTGAGGGGAACAGTGGTCTTTAATTGGGGACATAGCCAGCCTAAATTACCTCTCAAGAAGGGAGCCTGGGGGATACATACCCTGGTCTCCTCTTTCTCTCCAATTTTATGTTGGAGCACTTTATTTGGAACCAACCAGAAGCCAGGAGCATGGGTACCCTTTGATGGAGTTCATACAGGTTTCATGGAACAGAAAACTGGGAAGAGAAGGGTGGAAAGTGGATATGGATGGGGAAATGAAAGATATCTGGCACATTCCACCCTTTTGTTTTCTGTCAGCCTCCAGTTTTGATGTTCGTCTGGGTGAAAAATGCATGTTCCCAAGACAGGGAAATGCACAAATTCCCATCAGCTCCATATTATCCCTGTGTGACATCAGTATAGTAATATTGCAGCCTGAAACTAAAATGTTAACCGCCACCAGGATTCTTCACACTGAGTGCTGGGGAAGGGAGAAAGGGAGGAAAGATGAGAGGAAGAAACATAAATATAAACTATAGCTGCTCCTCACTTCTACAGCTGGTCGTAAGGCCCACGGTGGTCATTCCAGCTGCCTCCTTCTAGTGTACATTCTGTGTGTCCCTCACTGACTGGCTTTCCATTTGGGGTGACCCAGATCTCCGTTCCTGCAGGATCTGAGTCCTTGCTGGTCTTGTCTTTCCTTGTTGCCATTCTCCCTTGACCATGACTGCTGGGAAGGGAGTACTAAGAAGTGCTCCACTGGGTCTTCTGGGTCATAACCAAGTGACAGGAACGTTTGCAATGAAGCCCAGACCCTGCAGAACCCTTTCGTATCTACGCTTCACTGAAAAATGCAGCCCACCTATGGGTAACCAGTTTCCCCACACTTTGAATATATGAAAAAGCGAATTAAGTGTGATTTTGAGGGTCTGTTTCTTATGGCCGTTTCTGGCACCCATAATTATATCAGTTAGCATCCCACTGGGAAACAGATGGGACACTCAAATTAGAAGAATTTCAGGAAGGTTTATAAGGTGTGTGTCAGGTGGAAGAGAACCACAGAGGTTGTGTGTGAACCAGGCACCAGTGATGGCAATATTGTGACCACCCCTGGATCTAAATGGTGGAAGTTACTAGAACCTGGAAAGATAATTGTCCTGAGAAGAGCTGTGGCCTTCATTTGAAGGTCATGGATAGCCTGACCACACGAAGGGGTATGAGAAGAATAAATACCCTGACTCTGCCTCCTTTCTCCCCCTGATCTCCCTCTAGGGCTTCCTAGTGGTCAGTCTCAAACGCAAACCAGAGGACCAGGAGCCTGTAGCGGTGGCCCATTCAGGACAGACTCAGGACAGAGAGCAGGGTGAGAGGGTGGAGACTCGTGCTGGAAGGGCATATGGAAGCTATTTCTCACAGGCATGAAGTTTGAATCCTGGATGTTCCTTTCTAGACTATGAATTCCAATAAGATAGTGTTTTATTTATATTTCTGTCCTCAGTTCTTAGCGCAGTTCCTGCCTGCTATAAATTAGGTGCTCAGTAAATAATTAAGTAGCCTAATCCCAACACCTTTTCTGTGACTTTGAGCAAGTCATTTATATTCTTGGATTGTCATTTTCCTCATCTCTAAAATTAGGATACCGGTATCTGTTCTGTTTTACTTGTGAAGATGTTGTAAAGGTCAAAAGAAAATGAAGACATTAACATATAGAAGTGCTTTATAAACTGTAAAGTGCTGAGTTATCAAGATATTACTTCACATCTTTAAAATTCCTTCCCTCCTACGTATACCCAGTGAGCTATCTGATTCATGTAACCTTATTAACTCAGATGCTTTTCACAGTGAGTTTTACTTTCTGGCTAATGAATCCCTTGACTCTTTCACACACCTTACACTTCAGTAGTTGAAAGTTTAGTGCTTTTTTCAAGAGTATATTTTTGCCCAAACTCAAACAATCTTGTTAGACGTTTCCCTTTTTTTCTTTTTAACAAATCTTTGCACCTCCCACTTTTCTAAAGCTTTTTTTTTTTTAGATTTAATATTCTTCCCTTTTTTCTCCAATAATCTTGATCCATATGCTCTCAAGTATATTCAAGGAGGATTGTACATGAGAAATCTTTTGTCTTGCACACTTTTCTCATAGGCAGTTTTGTTTTTCTTCCTTGTAATAATGCTGTGTCCATTTGTACTTTGTTAGATAAAATGATCTCTGTGATATAGTAATTATCATTCATGGAACACTTAGCAGTTTATAAGCATCTCATTTAATCATCATAACAATTCTATGGAGTTGGTAGTGTTGAGGAACCTGAAGTCAGATTCCAAGTACCTTTATTTTTTCAGAGCAGTTTTTGGTTCACAGCAAAATTGAGAAGAAAGTGCAGCGATTTCCCATATACCCACTGAACTCACACATGTATAGCCTCCCCCATTATCAATATTCCCCACCAGCTCAGTACACTTGTTACAGTTGATAAACCCACAGTGACACAGCAACATCATGCAAAGCCCGTAGTTTACAGGTCACTGTTGGTGTTGTATGTTCTGTGGGTTTGGACGAATTTGTGATGACATTTATACATCATTGTAGTATCACGTAGAGTATTTTCACTTCTCTATGCTCCACCAACTCATCCTTTTCCCTCCCCCAACCCCTGACAGCCACCAATCTTTTTATTTTCTCCATAGTTTTGCTTTTTCCATAATGTCATATAGTTGGAAACACGCAGTATGTAGCTTTTTCAGATTGACTTTTTCACTTAGTAACATGCATTTAAGATTCTTCCATGTCTTTTCATGGCTTGACAACTTTTTTTTTTTTTTTTTTGATGGGGGTGATTAATAATATTCCATTGTCTGGATATACCACAACTTATTTATTCGTTTACCTACTGAAGGATATCTTGGTTGTGTGTGGGCAGGGGGTATGCGGGAAATCTCTGTATTTATCAATTTTGCTGTGAACCTAAAATTGCTCTTTAAAAAAATAAAGTTCTTCAAAAAAGAGCAATTATTTTCTTCATAATAACAATTCTACAAAGTTGAAGTCAGATTCCTTAATACTACCAACTTCATAGAACTGTTATATTATGATTAAATGAGATGTTTATAAACCACTAAGCTTAGGCAATTAGGAATAAAGCTGCTGTAAACATCTGTGTGCAGGTTTTTGTGTGGACATAAGTTTTCAACTTATTTGGGTAAATACCAAGGAGCATGAATGCTAGATCATGTGGTAGGAATATGTTCAGTTTGTAAGAAACTGCCAGTCTGTCTTCCAAAGTTGATGTACCCTTTTGCATTCCAACCAGCAATGAATCAGAGTTTCTGTTGCTCCACATCCTCATTAGTATTTAATATTGTCATTGTTCCCGACTTTGGCCATTCTGTTAGATATGCAGTGGTATCTCATTGTCTTAATTTGCATGTCTCTGATGACATATGATGTGTGGCATCTTTCATATGCTTATTTGCCTTCTGTATATCTTCTTTGGTAAGGTGTCTTAATATCTTTGGCCCATTTTTTAATCAGGTTGTTTTCTTGTTTAGTTTTATGAGTTCTCTGTATATTTTGTTTAATAGTTCTTTATCAGATGTGCCTTTTGCAAATATTTTCTCCCAGTCTGTGGCTTGTCATCTCATTCTGTTGACATTGTCATTTACAAAACAGTTTTTAATTTTAATGAAGTCCAAGTAATCAATATTTTTTTTTCATGGATCATGCCTTTGGTGTGGTATCTAAAAAGTCATAGCCATTCCCAAGGTCATCTAAATTTTCTCCTGTGTTATCTTCTAAGAGTTTATAGTTTTTCATTTTCATTTGGGTCTATGATCCATTTTGAGTTAATTTTTGTGAAGGGTGTCAGGTCTGAGTCTAGATTCTGTGTGTATGTGTATATGTCTATGTGGATCTGTGTGTATGTGTGTGTGTGTATGTGTGTGTGTGTGTGTAGATGTCCACTTCTTCCAGCACCTTGTGTTGAAAAGACTATCTTTTCTCCATTGTATTGTCTTTGATTCTTTGTCAAAGATGAGTTGACTATATTTATATGAATCTATTTCTAGGCTCTCTATTCTGTTACATTGATCTATTTGTCTATTTGTTCACCAGTACCACACTGTCTTGATTACTATAGCTATGTAGTAATTTGTGAAGTCAAGTAATGTCAGTCCTGCAACTTTGTTCCTCAACTTCAATGTTGTGTTGGCTATTCTAGGTCTTTTGCCTTTCCATTTATATTTTAGAACCATAAAATAATTTGCTGAGATTTTGATAGGGATTGCATTGAACCTATAGATCAAATTGGGAAGAACTGACATGTTGATACTATGGAGCCTTTCAATCCATAAGAATGGAATAGCTCTGCATGCATTTAGTTATTCTTTTATTTCTTTCATCATAGTTTAGTGCTTTTTCTCATATAGATCATGTACATATTTTGTTAGATTTATACCTAAGTATTTTGTCTTTGCAGGGAGCTAATATAAATGGTACTTTCAAATTCTACTTGTTCATTGCTGGTATACAGGAAAGCAATTGACTTTTGTGTATTAACCTGTGCCCTACAACCTTGCTATAATTACTTATTAGTTCCAGGATCTTTTTTTGTCAATTTGTTTGGATTTTCTACATAGATAGTCATGTCATCTGCCAACAAAGACAGTTATATTTCTTCCTTTCCAATGTGTATATACCTTTTATTTCTTTTTCTTGTCTTATTGCATTAGCTAGGACCCAAGTAACTTTCTGAAGGACACAGAGCTATTAAGTAACAGAGCCAATAATGAAATTCATACCTATTTGATATCAGAG